>NC_062568.1:188800927-189424336 GCF_022837055.1 Prionailurus viverrinus | reverse complement strand
CTGCCCTGGGACCTCACCTAAGGGACACCCTCCTCTCAACACCTCCCCATAATCCATCTGTGCCTCCTCCCGTGGGCTTACTAGCTCACTTACTTACTCTGGGAGGTTAACAGATCTGCTACTGCCACTCCTGGAACAAGCTGTCACCTCTCACCCAGGGACTGGCCCCCTCCTTCCCCTCCACTGTCCACTCTACTCAGCACTGGATCCAGTCACCCCTGGTTCCCATTTCATCAAGAATAACATTTAAAGTCCTTGTCCAACTTCTTCTCTGGCTCCCTTTCCTCCCTTATTCACTACTCCCCAGACATACTGGCCCCTCTATTCCTCAAACACTCCACGCACGGCACCCATGCTGGGCCTGCATTTACTGCCCCCTCTCTCTGAAATGACCTTTCCGGGTTATCTGTGGGGCTCACTCCATTCAGGTTCTACTCAAATGTTTTCCCCAGGCAAGGGCTTCTCTGATGACTCTTTAGAAAAGGCACTTTCCAGGCTCTCTCTTCTCCCTTCACTGGTTTTATTCTTCACAGTACCTATCAGCACTCGACACACTCCCTTACATGTTGGTCTGTGCGTCATCTGTCAGCTCCTCCAGAATGTGAGCTTGGCAAGAACTTTTGTTTTTTTCACTGCTAGGTCTTCATTACTTAGAACAAACTAGGTGCTCAAAAAGTGTATGTCAAATGGACAAGTGAATAAACATAGCAACTTGACCTGTCTCAATATGTTTCCTCATTTGTAAAATGCGGCTGCCAAATTGCCCTCAAAGGGTTACTGCCCTCAAGGATTAAGAAAATGGTATAAAGCACTCAGCTCAGGGCCTGGCACATCATTAGGTGTTCAGTAAATGATGCTGAAAGGAAATTCCTTGAGTATTTACTGTGGCCATGCCCTGCAGTAGACGCTGGGGATGCAGAGGAGTCCTCACGGAACTCACAGGGCAGTGTGGTCATAGAGAAGCCTGAATGAGAGTAAGGAGTCTGATCTTAATTCTGTAGGCCGTAGGGAGCCCCACATGATTCTGGAACAGAAGCATGACAGGACCTCGGAAAAGATAATTGAAAGTATACTCAAAAAGATCAGAGGAAAGAGACCTGGTGGGCTGGTGGTAGCATGCACTTCCTTCCCCCGACAGCCTGGTTAAGGGCCCAGCCAGGGAGCCTCACAGAGGTCCAAGGGACACAGTTGTCACCTCTGTCTACCCTTGTCCTAGAGGGAAACTGTGGCTCTCTGGGTGTCATCCCTCCCCTTGGAAACAGACCTGCCCAGGCCAGCTCATTCCAGCTATAAAGGGACCACAGGGAAGGCAACAGGATGGGAGTTCCCACTCAATACTCTGCTCCATTTTAAATTCTCTTCCTGGCACCTCTGGAACGAGGAGCTAAACCTGTGTAAATTCAACCAGCAAAATGATTCGATGCAGCTTCCTAGCAGTCAGAGGTATCTTTCTGAAATCTGAACCTGATCTTGTCAGTCCTCTGTTGAAATCCCTCAGTCAATCCCCACTGTGATGCCAATAAAAGCAAAATTGGCTGAGATCTCTGCCTACCTCACCAATCTCATCTGCCAGTCTGCTTTCACCATGCTCCGGCCTACTGGCCTCTTTTTAGTTCCTCACAATTACAGGGTTCTTTCCTGCCTCCAGGCCTTTGCCCTTGCTGTTCCTTCTGCTTCTCCTGGGCTGACTCATTCTCATTTTAAAGGGTCACCTTAAATGTCACCACCTTGGAAAGGCCTTTCCGAATACCCTCTACAAAATGGCCCCCTGTCCATGTTAGGTGAGGTCACATTTTATAAGAATTAGATCCTAAAGGCATTATTTTAGGTAAACAAAACAAAACCAAAACAAAAAACAAAACACCACCACCTCAGGATTGTCCCCGAATATCCTTAGGAAGCTATCCTCTTGGAGATAATACACCATTTCCTTTATTTCTGTTCCTCTGACATGCCAGGCACCATTTCTTTACAGCCCCAAATAGCTCCATGATCTTTCTCCCCCTCCTTCAGGTCTTCGCTCAAATGTTACCTTCTCAGTGAAGCCTTGCTCACCACCACTCTTTAAAAACTAACATTCCCACCCCAGCATTTTGTTATCTCTTGGTACCCTTCCCCTTCCCCCACCCCGCCCCATAGCTCACCTTCTGACATACTATACCGTCTATTTGGAATTAGGCTCTTAAAGGCACAGATTTATTTTGTTCACTGCCCTGTCCCCAGTGCCTAGAACTGTGCCCTATACATAGCTGTTCCATAAATAACTGCTGAAAGAAGGAATCTTTCAGATCTCAGCGTAGGCACCTCTCCCTTTTCTCCTCCTCTGTGCCTTGGTTACGTATTGCTTTGTAAGCATTCATAGTATCCTCTATCTAATCATACTAAAGAGCGGTTGATCACATAATTTTTGTCTACGTTTTCTTCTTGCCAATCTGTTAATCCCACAAAGATAAGGAGTTTCTCCTAATTGCCAGCGTCACTTGGAGCCTGGATTTGTGCCTGTAGGCTAGGTGTTTAGTGTCTTTTGAATAAACTAGTCATGGAGGGCGGGACGGGTGGGCATCTGGCCCCTTCGGCTCAGCTCCAGAAGAGCAGCCAGGACCCTGCAGAGGGAGGGTCCTTGGGAAGGAAGGCACACACGGTGCCACAAGAGCTCTTTCTGCTCCTCCACTTAGTTCGGTGGCCTTGGCCTAGGACTGCCAGATAAATCTGAATTCAGACAAACGACGGACGCTTTTTTAGTAAACGATTATCCCGTGCAGTATTTGGGATACTCTTACAGAAAAACGTCACTTGTTTATCTGAAATTCAGCTCTAACTGGGCGTCTTGCATTGTATTTGCTAAAACTGGTAACCTTACCCTGTCTCTCTCTGGGTTTCGTTTTCCCCCATCTGTGAAAGGGGGTATTTCTGGGAGAGCAGCCTCGGGCGGCCCCCCAGGCGGAGGAATGCTCCCATAGGGGCTGTCCCTCCGCTGAGCCGTGTGGGAGCGCGCTGGTCTCAGGAGAGTTTCTCGCTGAGTGAATACGTGCAAAGGCCCTGCCTGCAGGAGCTCGGTTTTCTCACTTAGCACCAGTCGAGGGCGGAAACGATTCCGCCAAGGCTTCACGGAACACCGAATGCACGGCTCCCAACCGCGGCGGCCGCGGATTTCCGGTGGCGTGATGTCACTTCCGTGCCAGAGAGCCTCCTAGGCTTCGAGCCCCGTGCTATCGCGCCCTCTGCCGGCCCGGAGGAGAAGCCGACTTCACCAAAGGGAAGAGAGAGCGGAGTCCATTGGTTGAAAGACGGACGCTGCTACCAGCCTCCACCAATGAAACACCAAACCTTTGCCGTGGGCGGGGCTCCCACAGGAAAGGGGTCAGGCCGGGACGAAAGCGGCGTGGGAAGGCGGCGACCTGGTCTCGGCCGGGCTAGAAAGGCTCAAAGTAACACCGGAAGTGGGCATGTTACCCACCAGCTACTTCCGCCTCGCTTTACAAAGTGGGAGGGTCCTCGAGTAAAAGGACCCGGGATCTGTAGGGTGCCGGGAGGCTTGTCTTCAAATTTCCTCTATGCCTGTCCGTTTCGTACCCGAGAGAGACACGTGATGAGTTCACGCAGAAAAACAGGGGCTTTGAACGAAATCTTGAGCTGGAGGCCAAAGTGATTTTACATTTTGAAAGAATAGAGTGCTTACTGTGTGCCATGCCCCGCCCTCGCCCCTCGCTCGCTTTATTTCATTTCATCCGCGCAAGCCTGTGAAGTTACTTTGACAGGTTCCGACCCCTCGCTGCCTGTGTTGTAATCCTGGTTCTGTCTGTTATTGCCTGTTTCCTGGGGCAGGTTCACATTTTGTGCCACAGTTTCTGCGTCTGTGAAATGGCATAATTGTCCTTACCTTATACCGTTGTTCTAAGGATTAAATTAATGAGCATTTAAAGCGCTTAGAACGGCACCTGACTTGCTAACCATAGCAACCATTTAAGTTATTTCCATTTACAAGCTAGGAGACCAAGGCTTAGATAGGAAGTAGCTTGGCTAGCCCAGATAGTAACTAGTGAAGTCAGGTTGGGGCCTCAGCAGCAGAGGTTCACAGACGTTATTGTGACTCAGCTCTATTTCTGGGTCTTATATGCCACAGTTCAAATTCCTAGGAAGAGAGAATCTGAATAGATAGTTTAAATCAGGTATGTCTATTCCTGGGTCAATCCATTAAGGACTCTTTGTGAGCTGCTTGCTGTACATTTCCTCCCTCTACCCTCCAGCCTTTATATTCCTAAAGGGCAGTCTGAGTTCTGTAACCTCTAGGAGTCAGCAAACTTTTTCTGTTAAGGGCCAGATAGTAAGTATCTTATGCGTTACAAGCCATACTATCTCTGTTGCAACTGTTCCACTCTGCTGTGTACAGCAAAAGCAATCAGAGACAATACATAAGTAAACGGATATATGACTATGTTTCAATAAAACTTTATTTGTAAAACCAGGTAGTGGGTCATATTTTGCCAATTCCTACACTGTACTTTCCGTTTTTGCCTCCTATACTATCCTCTTCCACCTTTCTTCCAGCAAGCTGCTAGTCATTCTTCAGTTCTTGGTTCAGATGCCACTTCTTGGAAATTTCCTTAACTCTCCTTCCCTGTCTGGTTAATGGTCTCTTCCCTATGCTTCCACAAACTCCTGTACCCCACCCAAGCCTTCTCATTGTCGTTCTGTTCCAAGCACTAGATTACTAGTCTGGATCTCATTTATCATTAAGAACCCAGCACCCAGCACACCTGGGTATCATTGGATGGGTGGAAGGAGCCGTG
This sequence comes from Prionailurus viverrinus, assembly GCF_022837055.1. Lineage (NCBI taxonomy): Eukaryota > Metazoa > Chordata > Mammalia > Carnivora > Felidae > Prionailurus > Prionailurus viverrinus. Next base: position 189,419,546 of record NC_062568.1, on the reverse strand, counting down.
AATCTGTGGCTGGCGGACAGTCAGAGCAAATGTTTGAGATCTTAGGGCAGTGGTGAGAATTCTGGGCTTTTGTATTAGGTGTGTGAGACCCACTCCCTCTTTTTGTTGCTCCTCTGAATCCCAGAGCTCAGGCAGTGGGTAAGATAGAGGAGAGGCTCCAGGTTGGACAGGGGTTCAGGGCCCTGGCAATTTCCATGCCATCCAGGCTTTGTCTGTCAGGGGCTTAGGCCATGTTCCCCAGAAGAACCATGTAATAAGCAGAAACTCCATGACCTCAGGAAAGCAAAGATGATGTGGGTGTTTTAAGATATGACAAGTGGAAAATTCCAAGTACACTAAGCCTTGGATAATCTGATAAGCCAGTGCCCAGTTGGGATGAAACCAGGTATGCTCTCATCCAGTCCCTGGAGAAGGACTTCCTGCCCTTGGTGAGGTTCCCTGTGGAGACCCCACCAGGCCAGGGAAGGGGGGTTCCCAGAGAGATAGTGGGCAGCATGTGGCCAAGGGCAGCCTTGGTCTCATAGTCACCCAGAGCCACAGTTACAGGGGCTGCAGAATGGGCTTCCTGACCTGAGGGTTTGTGAGTAATGTCCAACAGAACCTGGACAAGGGCACAGGAGACTATGAGGCCATACAACATGGTTTCTTCTCATGAGAGGATTTCTTCTCTTGACTTAAGGGTCACATATATCACACCTTTGGGCAATGCAGATTTGATAGGGCTTTTCCCGAGTGGTATGCACAAGGAGACTGAGAATAAAACAGAAATGGAAACTCCTCAGTCTTTTGGCCCTTCAGTGGCTTACCTGGGCCCCTGACGGGGACGGTGGGCTGGGGTGGGCGACCCAAGACCACTGGAAGCATGTCTTCCATAACCTGCAGCTGAAGATCAGCAGAGTGGATGAGGAGAACAGGGCTGGGACAATGATCACTGCAGGCTGCAAGCCACCCACGTGTGGCCAAAGGGAATGAGAAGTCAGGGCAGGGGTAGCAGACTGCTCCCAGGGGAGGCAGTGCCCCTGCCCTCGGTAGCTGTGCCCACAGAATATTGGGGTCCCAGGTCTGGAGGAGGCAAGAACAGACTTGGAGGCAAAGACTGAGTGGCCTTGGGCAAGGAGCCAATAGTTCCTTTCCCCCAGAGGTTTACACTTAGAAGGACATGATACTTGGTACACGGTTGTGGACTATTAGGGGAGAGAAGCGATGTTAGTAACACCACGTGCTTTATATGCCTTGTTTTATCCAACCTGACAAGCTGCCCGTGATATTCCGCCCCCCCCCCCCCACCAGGTGGAGAAGCTGAGGTGCAGAGGTTGGCTTGTCTGAGTTAGTAAGGGGCAGAGGCAGGATTTGAACCCAGGTCTGCATGCTGCCAGGTCTTCACGCTGTTGACGTGTTTCCCAACAAGAATGGGCCAGCCCAGTAAGACAACACCTGGCGCGCGACAGTCCCTCAACAAATTCTAGCTCTCTCGGGGCGCCTGGGTGGCGCAGTCGGTTAAGCGGCCGACTTCAGCCAGGTCACGATCTCGCGGTCTGCGAGTTCGAGCCCCGCGTCAGGCTCTGGGCTGATGGCTCAGAGCCTGGAGCCTGTTTCCGATTCTGTGTCTCCCTCTCTCTCTGCCCCTCCCCCATTCATGCTGTGTCTCTCTCTGTCCCCAAAATAAATAAACGTTGAAAAAAAAATTAAAAAAAAAAAAGAAAAAAAAATTCTAGCTCTCACTATGTATTAATATTAGATTGACCCATTTGGCCCTCAGAGTAAGGATAGATAGTATCATTCCCATTTCTCAGACAGGAAAACTGAGGCTAGGGAGGTGAAATGTCTTGCCTCCGATCACCCAGCTGGAAAGTGGCAAGGCCAGGATTCAAACCCGGGCTGACTCCTCTTTTCTCGCATCCGCTAAGGTGCTTAGGCAGCAGAGGAATCCAGTACTACTGCCTTAGTTTATTCAGCTGAAGAATGGGAAGGTGTCCTTGGATCTTTGAAAGGCCATCCTATGAAAAGGAGGCCATTCTTGTCTGGGGGACACAGAAGACGGAGCTAGGACCAGTGGGGACACAAGAGGACCCACATAAGGAAAGTCCTCCTGATTATTGTTGTCCAGGAGTGGGATGGGCTGTGGCAGAACTAATGAGCTCCCTGCCAACAAACATACCCAGGGATGCCACGGTTTGCGAGATTGCAAGAATCACACTCTAAGGGTTCTGCCGGTGCCAGGAACAGCATGGGGGCTCTGGGTCCTGTTCCGTGGAACTGCCAGCTTGCTGTACCTGTCCTCACTGGGGCTCTTGTAGTAAAGGAGTGGGGCTGAGCAATAACAGCTCTGAAACAGCCCCCAGTGCTCCCAGGAGAATTCTCACTCCTGTCTTTCTCTCTATCCTGTGCTTCAGCCTTACCAGCTTTTCAGCCTTTTTTTTGGACTCCCTGCCTCCAGCTTTGCCCTACCACATGCAAATATGACCTCACTTCTCCCCTGCTTCAAACCTTGCTGGGGCTCCTGGGTGGCTCAGTCAGTTAAGCGTGACTTCGGCTCAGGTCATGATCTCACGGTTCGTGGGTTCGAACCCCATCAGGATCTGTGCTGACAGCTCGAGAGCCTGGATCCTGCTTTGGATTCTGTGTCTCCCCCTCTCTCTGCTCCTCCCCCACTCATGCTTGCGCGCGCTCTCTCTCTCTCTCTCTCGCTCTCTCTCTCAAAAATAAATAAACATTAAAAAAAAAAAGCAAAACCTTGTCCTGGCTCCACAGTGTCCTCAGATGTCTCACAGAGTGGCATGGCCCAGCCCTGCTTTCCTTTCCAGCGGCATCGCTCTGCCTCCCTGCGTCACATTCAACCCTCAGCTACATAGCCTCATTTCCGGCTCTAGCCTTGCCTCTGCCCATGTGCTGTGACTCTTTGATAGAGACTTGGGATGCACCTGTCATTGCTTATCTCAGTGACAGCACCTAGTAGGCACCCTCTAGGGGTTTGCTGGGTGAATGACTGAAAGAGAGAGGGAGAGAGTGGGGAGCACAGTGGGGCTGTTTGGGAAGACAGTAGAGAAGGAGGGGAGTCCTCTGGCCGGACCATCCCCACCCCACACGTAATGCCACCTTTTCTTTCTTCAGAACTTGCCCAAAGCAATACTTCTTTGGACTGAACTCAGGGAGGGTGGACCCAGTGTGGCCTGACCAAATATGCCCTTCCTCACCTGGCCACTCCACCCCCATTCAGTTCTGGGCATTTTGACTCCAGCTCAAGGGCTTTTTCTGATTCATCAACTTCCCTTCTTGGAAATTAGCCAGTGCTGGGCAGTAGGTGGGGGTAAGCTGGACTTACCAAGCTCTGCCATGAACTTGCTGTGTCACCTTGAGGAATTCACCTTCCTTCTCTGACCTCAGTTTCCCCAACTGTAGCAAGGAAACAGATCCCTACACATATCGCAGGATGGTATGGGGATGGGAAGCTGACAAGGAGCATGGGTTTGGGAGTCACCCAGCCCTGGGTTCAAATCTGAACTCTACTGCTTAATTGGAAAATCATCTTAACTCTCTGGACTTAGTGTTCTTATCTGTAAAATGGGGATAAAAGTAGTACCTCCTCTCAGGCTTGTCCTAAGGATTAACTGAGATGACAGCTAATAATAATTACTATACTAATAATGCTTCAAACAAGGCTTGGTGCACAATTAGATTCAATAAATCATAAGGTGTGCAGGGACTTGGAGAGAAAAGAGAGCATTTGGAAACATGGCTTCGAACTGGGTTATAGAATTCCAGAGATGGGAAAATGCCTTAGGAACCACATGGTATGTTGGTGAGGTCACTGAGATCCACCCCCACCCTCACCACCCTCCCCCCGCCTGGAGCAGAGAAGGGTCTTGCCCAAGATCACGCTCAAGTCCACAGTATTTGGCTGGAAAATTCCTGGGGCAGAGGGTGAGCCTGGGCTGGGAAGCTAGGTATTTGCTTTAGGAACCAGAAAATGTTCAAGTGGCTGAGCTCCCTCCCCACCACCCCTAGCATGGGCTTGACCCTGTTCCTTGCCCTGTCCCTTGAGTATGGGGGAAAGCTGGCTAACGAGCTGGCTGAAGTACAAGGGTAAGTAACATTTTTCTTGAATCCCACATGCCACCACTTGAGTCTAGAGGCCTTCCTCTGCCTCAAAGTCCACCCGAGCCCTCCCCACCCCATGATGGGAGGAGCCCAATGTTCAAGAAAGTGGTAGAGGAAAGGAGCGGGGTTCTGCACAGGAGGGTATCCGTGGAGCAGTTGCAGGGGGGCTCTGTGCCCATCAGTGGGGTGTTGGGGCCTCAGCTCAGGAGGGGTGGAGGTAGGAAGGGGCTCAGCGCATTCCCCTTTCTAAAAAGGAGGGGCAGACCAAGGTTAGATCCTGGAGCCGCTGTGGCAACAGGCTCCCTACTCAGAAAGGAGGGCGGGAAAAGCAGGCCTCCAGGGGCTCTGAGATCAGACATCCCTCTTGGTGTTAAACTGATGCGTAGAAGACTTCTGACAACCTGGAAAAATGAATACAATCTATTATGACGTGGGGAAAACAGGCTATGGAGCAATAAGAAAGCGTGTTCTGATTCTTGTATATAAACATACTCACATGGGAAAAAAGACTGCAAATGTTATCACCCAAGCACCATCAGTGGTTATCTCTGAACAGTGGCTGATGGATGATTTTTCCTTTTTGTGTCTTGACTGTATTTTCTAAATTTTCTATAATGAGCACGTAATAAGAAAAAGATTTACTCAGGGTGCCTGGGTGGCTCAGTTGGTTGAGCGTCTGACTTCGGTTCAGATCATGATCTCGTGGTTTGTGGGTTCGAGGCCTGCATTGGGCTCTGTGCTGACAGCCCGGAGCCTGGAGCCTGCTTCGAATTCTCTGTCTCCCTCTCATTCTGCCCCTCCCCCCTCAAAAAATAAATAAACATTAAAAAAAATAAAAATAAAATAAACAATTTACTCAGGAAAGCGACACACTTTAAATGGGCAAGCCTTTGACCAACAATTCCATTTGTAGGAATTTACTCCACAGAACACACGGAAACATGAAGAATGATCATATTTTCGTAAAAGAAAGCTCTAGTTTTGTTTATGCATAGGCAAAAATGCCTGGAAGGACCTGAATCAAACTGTTAACAGCTGTTGATTTCTGGGAGCCAGATGAGGGAGTTTTCTGCTTTATAGTCTTTCATTTATTTGAATTGTTAAACAATGAGGGTAAGTTATTTTGTAATTTTTTAAAAAGGCAAACAATCAAACAACATTCCTGGTCTTTGCTGGCTCTCTCTGGTTCTCCCAGTGTGGAATCTGGCTGGGATGGGGGGCAGGACAGTGGGCTCACCCTGTGGGCTCAGTTTCCATCCGAGCATCTTTAGGGAGGAGATTTCTCTGGTCTCTAAGATTGCCCCCCAACTTGGAGCTGGGGTGGCTTCAAGATCCAGCTTTGGCACTAGCCAGTTCCAGCCAGCAAGCATTTCTTGAGCCCGTCTCTGCACCCAGTGGGCAGAGCTGGGGTATGTGATCCCTGCCTCAAGATGTTCGTGATGGTGGGAGATTGAGTTCTTCTAGGTCTGAAAGCCTGGGAGAGCTGCACCTTGGGTGGATGAAGGACGAATATGATTTCCACAGGAGGAAAAAAGGAGGGAAAAGGGCATTCCAGGCAGGGGGATGAGTATGACAGAAGCAGAGGTATTAAGGACCAAAGCATGCCTAACATGCTCCATTTGGGATCCTAATATTCTGAGTGCTCGCCTTCCACCATTATATGCAGTCTTTCTCTCTTCCACAGGCAGCCCCTGGAAATGGAAAAGCCATGTCATGGCCAGCACCCTGTGTAGGGGTGTTGGGGACAGGGAGTGATGCCTGAAGGCTGGGCCAAAAGCAGCGCTTGCATTGGCCAGGTACACGGGGGCCACTGCCACTGCTAGCCAGCTCTGTGCCCATCCAGTAACAGCTGCTCTCGTGCTGCCCGAATAGAGTCATTTTCAAAAAGCCCCCTCTTTCTTTCTACCGTCCCTATAAACTTTTGCCTACCTGCTTGGTGTGGTCCCTGAAATCCCACCTCTGGCTACTCTTTCAGGAGTGGCTCTATTATGAATGCACAGAGGATGGGAAGGGGGCAGCATCTCGAACCATAAGCCAGTTATCCTGAGGAGCACAGGAGGGTGTGTTTTGATGGAGGAAGGAGTGTGACAGAGGAAGAGGGAGGGTGAAGGGGTGGGCAATGTGGGGCAATTTCCCCGAGACAGCCTCAAGCTGGAACCTTAGAACTCGAGTTTGCCCCATCACCCAGGGCTACCCATCCCTTTTGTGGAACCAATGAAGAATGAACGCTCTTAAGGTGGAGATGAAGGGGACTGTCCAGGGTCACTGGAGAGTCAGGGATGGAGCCAGAGTCCACTCCTGGTTTAGCAAGGCTCTCCCAGGTCTCGACCCTGCATTCCACACCTGTGAGATGCACACATGTCCAGCCAGTTCTGCTTTTTCTGGGACCTCCTGGAGCCCTTATCTGCATCTCCCTTCTCCTAGTGGCAAGAACATTGCTGCTGGGCCCCAGGACCTCATTCCTGGTTTGTAGATCTGGCAGTTTGGTGAGGGAGGGGCTTCTGCCTGGGTTTTGTGGTAGACAGAGGAAGCAGGCCCAGCGGCTCAGCCTACAGGGTGTGAGGGGGCAAAAGTCCCTTCCCTAGGCAAAAAATTCCAAAACCTCTAAATCACCGAAGTCCCAGGGCTAACTCTCGTGCCATGGAATCAGGGGACCCCCTTGGGCTATCGCCCCTGATGTCCTCACTTACTTGGAACTCCCTGTGGGTCCAGCAGCTACCCAGGTGACTTTGTTCCTACTGTGGCTGATTCTGGCTCCAGACTGTGTTGCCAGCAAAGGAGGTCCCAGGTGTAGGCAGGCACCAACTGGCTTTGCCCTGGAGAAGGGGATTAGGGTCCAGGCTAACTGTCCCTTTTTCTTGGGGAAAAGGACAGAGAAAGGCACTCCGCTTCTGGTGCCCAGGGCTGTGGGGGCCATGGCCACTCCCTTTTTCCTTCTGCTCAGGCTCCGGGTTCCCCAGGGGTGGGAGGAGGCACCAGAATCCACTGAGGGGAGATTGAAGGTTGTGTGGAAAGAGCACATGGCGGGGAGGCAGGAGGCCTGGGCCAGGCCTGGCTATGGCCCACAGGCTGGTGTCTTCTCATTTGGGTCATAGTTTTCTTCTCTGTAAAGTTGATGTCAGTGGTCTCTCAGCAGCCATCCTGTGATGCTTACCGACATGTTCAGTTGGGTTGTCTCCATCGCAGAGAGGACTTCCCAACCCTGTGACCCCTTTGTTCTCTCCTCCTCTCTGAGGGGTGCAGGTGCTGACTGAGGGTACCCCTCCACCCCTGCTGACCTTAGACATGAGATCCTTCTCTGAGCGCCTCCCTCTTCAGCCCTGCTCCAGCCCCCTTCCAGCTGGTCCTCTGTGCTCCTTCTCCTTGCCTAGGCGGGGCCTTCTCAGCTGGCTGCTCTTCCTCTCCTGTGTACTGATTGGGAACCAGGACATCAGGTCTTGGCTCTGCCATGTGCTATATGCCTTTGAGCTAGGAATCAACCCTCTCTGGGCCTCAGGATCCCCCAGGCCCCATTGGCATTCAGGCTTGATCACACTCAGGACCACAGTTTTGGGGAACTCAACAGGAATTGGGCTTTGTGCCCCTGGATCCAGCCTCTTGAAAGGTCCCCCTTGTCATGACATCAAAGTAGGAAGCCCCTAGGCCTCTGGTCCAAAGTGGCAATCCTTCCCATACTTCATCTAATTCCAGGGGTGAGTGGGGGGCATTCTGAAATAGTCAGAAATATAATAGAACTGTCAAATTTGTGAAAGAAGATAAAAGACTTTTATTCTGTACCCAGTGTAAAACAAAAACAAACATGCTGTCATTTCATCCAGATAAAAGGAAAAACAAAGGAAATGAACACATTTCAAAATAAAAGTATCCTTTCCTGCTATTTTTTTTTTTTTTGGAGGCTATGCCTCCTTACTGCATCTCTCTTTCTTTATATCTCTGTTTCTACTCTGTTTCCCATCACCCTTTCTTCAAGGGTGGGTCAGGATTCCCAGGGAGACAGAGTAGAATCGTGGGTGTCCCAGAGGAAGGAGAAATAACCACCTCCCGGGTGGGCAATAATGATGATTCAGCACCTTGGCCAGCACCCACTACTCCCCCCCCCCCTCCCTCCCACCCCCCAACCAACCCCACTCCTCTCCAAGCCCCCTTCATTTAAGCCTGTGACATGGCCCTTTGCGGCTGACCTCCTGGTGAAGTGTTTGGGGATGGTGAACAGAGTCAGGACCCAGGCAGGATGAGAGGAAGCTGGGAATGCTGCCCAGGTGTGAGCTGTCAGCCTCCGGGGACGACCTTTCTGGCTGAGCTCTGTGCTGCCAAGAGACGTCATCTCTGTTGTTTTCTGTTCCTGCTGCCACCCCAGAGAGAAAGACCCAGAGCAAATGGCCTTGTTAGGTTCTGACTAGGACAAACCCTGCATTAGGCTTACAGAACCCTGTCCAATCAGAGCCAGAACCTTGGCAATCAATTAACTAGATTCCTAGTCCCTCCCCAATAGAGATGGGGAACCTGACGCCCAAGGAGAGAGAGAAGGACCTGCTTAGGGTCACATAGTGCCTTCTTGAGTCTACCCCTGACCCTGAGAGACACATGAGGCTTGGTTTGAAGTTGAGGCTTGACTCACAATTGCACAAATGCACAATGGAATGGAGCCAGGGTTAAAGTCCTGCTTTGAACCCCAAGGGAGATCACAGTTTTGGTGTCCCCTGCCTGTCACTGAAGTGGTCCTCAAAGTTGAGAAGCATTTCCCAGGAGGTCCAGAGAAGAGTTTGGCTTTAGCTTTGGATGGGCCTGGGTCTGTTTCCAGCTCTGTTGAGTACTGGCTGTGGATCCCCTGGGAGGTAATGTTTCTCCACCAAACACTCAGATAATGATACCAACCTCATGGGCTTGTCTTGATATTAGATAAGTACCAGCACTTTGCCTGGGATCCAGATAGGGATACTGTCCTCCTATCAGTTCTCTCCTGCTCTGGGTAAGACCTTTGTTGATCCCTCCTTCCCCCCCAATGCTGAGATGCCTTAGCCTCCCCTCTTTGCTTGCCTGTGTTAAATGGGGGGTTCCTGGTATCATTTAGCCTGACAACTCCAGATTCCTTCATTCATGAATTCTTTGGACCCTGAGAGACACATGAGCCTTGTCTTGCAGTTGAGGCTCGACTCACAATTGCACAAATGCACAATGGTATGGAGCCAGGGAGATGCACTGATTTCCCAGAGTCCCAAGTTAGGTGTGCAAATTAGCTCCCTACAGTTACTCCCAGACACTAGGAAATGGAGAGTAAATACCGGGAAGTGGCCACCACTTCTTGGACCTTGTGCCAAGGCTGAGTAGGGGAAGGGTAAGAAGGACTGTGGAGGGGGTACTGTCTCCCCAGAAGACAGATGCACTGAGCAAAGATGGAGGGACATGGCTTTGGGGCATCCAGTGGGGCAGGCGGGTTGGGGATACTTTAGTCTCAAAATCACCTCCCCCCAAACTGGGTGCTCTCCATCAGCCGATCAGAGACCTTTCCTTCTGCTCCTGCCAATCCCCCCAATCCTTGTTCATGCCCCTTTTTCTAGAACTCCAAGCAATTCAACAACTGGGGTGGTTCCTTCTCTCTCTCCAGCTCCAGGTATAGGCGAAGATCCATCTGGAGCCTCAGGGAGCATCCAGTGTAACCCCCTTCATCTGCAGGGGAGGAGACTGAGGAAAGGGCCTTCAGGGTACAAAATGAGTCAGCACAGAACTAAGACTAGGCTCAGGACTCCTGTTTCTCAGCTGTGGGGGGCCCAGGGCTTTGCCACTTAGAGTGTGCACAGCTCATCTGTCCATATGCAGGGCCCTGCCTGACTCCTGGTCAGACTCCTTCCCCATGAGTCAGAGGTAGGATGGACCTCCCTGTACACAGCAGACCTGGGGACATTTCTGGCTTAGGTAGTCCCACACTCCACACAAGGCATAAGGAGGAAGATAGACTCCTTAAGGTCAGGTGTCTTAGGGCACTGACTCCTGGAGACAGGTAGAGTGGGAGGCAGGACCTCCCTAAGTGCACTGCATTTAGCAGCTTATCAATAAATCATATGAGATGGGTGTTATTACCCTCATTTTCTCTGTGGAAAAACTGAGGCCTAGAGAGGCTAAGCCATTTCTCTAAAGTCACACAGCAATGGAGCTCGGATTCAAGGCCAGGCACTCTTATAGAATTCAAGAGACCATGGCACTGTCTCATGAGCTCCCCTCTGTTCTCAAGGCTGCCATGACCCCCTCCTCCAGGCAGACTGCCAGTCTTCCCTGACAAGTAAGTTGTGATGTGAATGCTGGCTTTAGAACTCCGTTCTAATCCAAGTTCCACTGCTTCCCAGCACGGACTTGGGACTGTGGGCAAGTCATGTCTTCTCTCTGAACCTCATTTTCCACCTCTGTAAAGTGGGCATAATATTACACACCCAGTAGGTTTGCTTTGTGGATTAGCCATGTTAATACATGAATACCACCTGGGACAGAAAAGGCAGGCCTTTGTCAACATGAATAGAACTGACCACTGACATTCTGTAACTTTAATTTAATACAAATTCATCATAACTCACAAAATGGGAAACATTTAAAATAAAAATACTGCTGGGGGGTGGCCCAGCTTCTGGTAGATGAAGGGGTGAGGTGAGAATGAGGATTCCTCCTGCCCATGGGGGACCCCAATGGGCAGCAGTTGTGAGGTGGGAGCCCCCCAAGTTCAGCTAGTCTGGCTCCTTTGGGATGAGGGTGGTCAGGGACCCCACAAGCTCAGAATCTAGGCTCCAGGACTAGAGAGCGAAGTGAAGGCTTGAGACATTCGGCCAATGCTGCGGATAGATCCACCTCTTGGGCTCTTGCCCTCGGGCAGGGACAGGGCCACGGAGCAGGGCACGTGGAGGCTCTGCTGCTTCAAAGCCAAGGCCCGGAGGTGAACTCCAGTGACAAAAACTGTGGATGGGCTTGTTCAACACCTAAACATCCTTCCAGGCCTTTTTGCATGGCTGCAGTGAGAAGAAAGAAAACTACGTTTCCCAGGCACCCTTGCCGCCAACGTTCTGGATCTGATTTATGTTTCCCCAACAGTATCCCTCACAGAGATTTGGATTTGAGAACTAAACTGAGTGGGACAGAGGCAGGCCTCAGGACACCTATTTGCCGGCCCGGCCAGTAGTGGAGGGAACACAGTTCTGCGGTCAGCAGCTTCCTGATGCAGTGGCTTCCTGCAGGTGGGAGCCGCAAGTTGTTCCTGGAAATTCAGCAAGGAGTCTGCTCCTCCAGCCCTTCCAATGATTTTGCAAATCAGGGATGTGATAATAAATGCTGTCAAATTAAACTAGCTAAAGCAGCTCTTGTTTTCTGCAACAGGATCCTAACTGAGACAGACGCCAAGCCTGATGGGAAGTCCCAGCCAACAGCCTGTCCCAGTGCTCGCCTGAGACAACTGTTCCCCTCAGCCTCCCCGCACCCTAAGCCTGGTCACAGAGGCCGGTTTGGACCCTTATTTAAGCCTCTGGGGACCTCCGTCACCCAGTGATGCGTGTCCTGCAGCTGCTTTTAGGCTACCGGGCTCTGCATCAGCCTCGCGTGCCATCATCCTGATTTTAGACCCGCGGGCTGGAAGTTGGTGGCACAGTGACCGTAACACGTGGGTTCAGTGACCGGGTGCCTCCCACAGGCCACAGCATCATCTCTACCTGCAGGTCAGTGGGAGAAACAGGAACCATAAAGCTCTTGGTCCAGAGGTAGAAGGAGAGGTGGTTCTCGGGAACCCTAGGACCAGCTACAGCCTGTGTCCACCGTGGGCCGGAGTCAAGGGTCAAATGGCCCACGGTGGGGTGCCGGGCAAGTCTTCGACCTGGAAGCATAAGTGGGTTTCATGTATCTTTCAGGCTGCCAACTGCCGGCAACACTCTTGACACATCCTGAGGTCAGGGCATGTGGGCAGGAGGGAGACAGGGAGAAGCTCCCCATCCCCGCCGCCCAGAGGATGGGGATGAGGGCTGGGCAGGGGCCGCCCTGAGGAGAAGCCATGTCACATCCTGGGACCAAAGCTGCCTCCCCATCAAGGTCAGAACTACAGGACATCAATGCTGATGGTGTTTAAGAATCATGGAGCATGACCACCAATATAGAAGAGAAATGGAGGCTGAAGGGTAAACACCCAGCCCGAGGCCTCACGGGGTGTGGGGGCTACACTGGACCGGAGTCCTGGCCTCTGTCCCCTGGGCAGAGCTCTTGCTGGTGGCCGTGGCCCAGGTGGCCCCTGTGGGCTCCCTGCGCCGTCCTAGATGCGGACTGTGTTGATCCTCAACGGCTGCACGTTCTTGCCGTTGGCGTGGCTCTGCCCCGGGCTGAAGTAGGAGCAGAGCTTGCCTGGGAACTTCTCGCGGAACGTGTAGAGCCAGGACATGTCGTCGGCGTTGTAGAAGATGAGCAGGCCTTGGTCGTAGTCCAGGAACACGCCCACCTTGTCGAGCTTGTCGCGGACGTTGAGCCGCGTCCAGGGCTCGGTGCAGGCGCTGTACTGGTTGCCATCGTGCATGACGATGCAGTAGAAGCCGCGGCTAGGCTGGATCTGGATGCTGCCCTTGCGGCTGGCCGCCTCGTGGGCCAGCCCGATCACCCACTGGGTCTTCTCCGCCACCACCACCTCCCAGTAGTGGACGCCGCTGCTGAAGGCCTCGGAGCCCAGCACCGACACCTCCACGTCGAAGCGCTTTGGCGAGTCCTGCAGCGGCTGTGGGTGCAGGTTGCCATAGGCCACGATGGTGCAGTCGTCGGACAGGATCAGGCGCTGGTGGGCAGTGCCCGGGTCCAGGGTCAGGGCGGCGGGCACTGCAGGGGGCGGAGGAGGGAGGAAAGATAAGTGGAGAGAAGGTTGGGGATCCACTCTGTGGTGTCTCCCCGAGGGCCAGGTTCTGGTCGGTGCCCAGGAGGCTGTGTGATGCTGAACACATGTGATGCCTGCCCCCTCTGGTCCTCAGCTTCCTCCTCTGTAAAATGGAAGGGCGATAGCTGAAGTCCTTCCAGATTTAAGCCTGGCTGCAGGGGAGCAGAAGCTGTGGCTGCTTGTTCATTGCCAATGCCTGGGGCAAGGACATAGTGGGCACCCCACAAAAGTTTGTTGAGTAAACCATAATGAAATCCAGAATTAGGGAACTTCAGAACTGAGAGAGCTTAAAGATTATCCCAGGTGCTGGTAATCACCCTGGGACTGGGGGATAAGGAAATCTGTGGGGTGGGGTGTGGGTTTTCTCAGTAGGTGGGATCTATGCATCTAAATGCCCTGAATGAGGGGCGCCTGTTAAGCATCCGACTCCAGCTCAGGTCAGGATCTCACAACTCTGTGAGTTTGAGCCCCGGGTCGGGCTCTGTGCTGACAGCATAGAGCCTGGAGCCTGCTTTGGATTCTGTCTCCCTCTCTCTCTGCCCCTCTCCAGCTTGCATTCTGTCTCTCTCTCAAAAATAAACATTAAAAAAATTAAAAAAATTTTTTTTAAATGCCCTGAATGAAATGCACAGGGAAGTCCCACGACCCCTTTGCCACCCATAAATTTTCAAATGCTCAAGCAATCATGTGGATGAAAAATCATTTTTATAATGACCTAAAATTACAACTTAACTCCCTTTTACGTATAAACAGGAAATCTTTTTTTAAAGTTTTTATGTTTATTTTTGATAGAGAAAGAGAGAGGGAAAGAGAGAGAGAGAACGTGAGCAGGGGAGGGGCAGAGAGAGACAGAGACCCAGAATCCGAAGCAGGCTACAGGTTCTGAGCTGTCAGCACAGAGCCCTACCGGGGGACTTGAACCCACAAGCCAGGAGATCATGACCCGAACTGAAGTTGGATGCTTAACCGACTGAGCCACCCAAGTGCCCCGGGAAGGAAATCATTTTGTACAGTTTTAACAGACTGAGTATTACTACCATGTAAACTGAGGGGAGACTGAACTTGGTTTGTTTGGAACTTTGCTGAGAATTGTTCACTTTTCGGGAAAGTATATGTCTGAGAAAAATGCCACTGACTCATATAACCTACCTGTTGTGGACCATATGTGAGGCACAGTCGTGTTTCATCTACGGTGTGAGCACCTGACTGCTTCATTATGTTTTCCACTGTGGCTGTGAGTGAGCATGTACAGATTGGCATACACAATATTTTATTATAAATCATTTCCTTCTATTTTTCCTTTACATTGTCATCACAGTATGTATATACATACCTGTATATATACAGTTTTTCAAGTTTATATACATAGTGCAGTTGTGGAAAGGTTATTATTACCTTTGAGACATTGCAAACTATGTGTTATGAAATGTAGGTGACAGGTCTGAAAAAGCGGAAAACCATGGATTCTAGGCTGACTCTTCCACTTGACAGATGGAGAAAATGAGACCCAGGGAGGAAAGGTGACTAATCTCAGGTCACCCAGCACTCAAAGGCAGGGCGAGGACTAAGCAAGGTCATGTGCAATCCAGCCCCAGCTCTACCTGTCACACGTCACTTCCACCACACGCAGCCCCAACACCTTCACCCGGACTGCCCCTCCACTGCCTCCTCCCTGCTTGTTGTAATCACCTCTGCATGAGGCTCAACTCCAGGGCCCATCTTGTGAGAAGCCTTCCTGGTTGCCCACAGGAAGGTGGTTGCTCCCTGGTTGCTCTTTCTTCTGAAATTCCTTAATTTTGTGTTCCGGTTATATAAGGGGTATTGTCTTCTGTGCCCACATCTTTTTGCACCATTTGCACCAGGAGGGTAGGGGCTGTGTACCACGCAGATAGGCTGTCCCTTGTGCGCCCGGTGCCCAGCACAGAGACAGGCATGGTGAGCGTTTCCAGAAAGGCTCACCAAATTAAACTGGCCCTTGCTTGTGTTCTCTTGGACAGGTGGCACAGGCTGGGTCATCCTGTTCTGGGCTGGCCACACTGGCTTAGCAGGTCTGGCTCTCAGAGTCTCATGAACTCTCATGTCAAGGGTTCTATTTACTCTCTCCTCCGTGACGGAGCTGATGCCCAACCAGAAGATGGAGAACCTGGAAGTAGCCTTCCTGAGCCTGAATGACCATTTCCAGGCCAGAGCAAGACAGAGGCGAGGAAGGGTGAGGAAAAGGAATCCTGCCGCCAGTACCCAGGAGCGAACAATTTCTTCATCCTGCTCTCTGGCGGTTTCGTTATCTGGTGAAGCAGGAGCATGACTACACTTGGCTGGAGCCTTACCCCCTCCTTCTATCACCGCTGTTGGCTGCACGCATGCACAGAAATAAAACGCCTCAGTGGTGGCAACTGTCACCAACAGGGAGCAACAGCCAGTTTCTGAACTGGTGCTCCCGTTCACAAGGCCACTAACAAAGCTGACCGTTGACTTACATCAAGCTCTTTCCACGAGCTCTGTTAGGAGTAAATTTAGTTTTGCATTTTACATTCTCCTTTCCTGTTCTTTGAACTCAGAGGGATGCATGGAAACAATTAGCCCTGCGAATAGAGGGGTCAGTCAATGGAATCACAATTCTCTATCCAGGGACATGGAAGAGGGGGAGTCAGGGGAAGGAAGACACTGGATCAGTGGACATATGTTTTACCCTGTGGTCTGAGCGGTCACAGGGCAGCCTGTCAGAACCAGAGGCTCCTGCCACATGGAATGTAGGAATTCCCACAGTGGGGTCAGGAGGTGAGAGGTGGAGGGAGGTGTAGGAAGTTATGTGTGAAGGGAGGCAAGGGAAAGAAAAATCTAATTAGACACAGATGGGCCACTCCTCCCGGCTGTGGAATGCGGGTCACACTCAGGCGTGTAGAGAGGAAGGGTTAGAGCACGCACAAAGACAAGGTGTGGGCAGCGGCAGTTCTGAGTGCCACGCGGGAGCCTGTGGTGCTCAGGATGATCTAGGAGGTCAGCAACAGGCAGGAACTGCAGCTCAGGGCAGAAGGACCGTGCGACCTGGCGGGGGGAGGGGCGGAGACACTAGCACACCAGATGGAGGGCTCAGCCCCAGACTCTAAAGCCTAATGTGGGGCAACGTGGGCCACTTCTAGTGCCACCGATGAGTGGGGAGGGCGCTCCAGGAGGCAGCCAAGTGGGCTCTCAGTGGTTCTGAGATTGGGCCCACAAAGATGAGCCTGCAGCGCAGAGGAAATCCTGACTGCGTAGAGTGCCAGCTCCTTGGGCGTGGAGCCTCAGCTTGGAAGCCCAGGGGACTGGGTGAGGGCAAGGCCCGCCACTCATTGGGTGGGCCTAGGGGCGGGGCCTGCTGTTCATTGGGCAGTGCTGGCAGTGGAGGCGGGACTAGGTGGGGGTGGGGCCTGATAACTGGGTGCTGGGTCCCACATCGCAGGGGCAGGGCTAGGGGCGGGGCCTGGTATTCTTATTGGCATAGGGCGTGGCCTGATTCTCAGAAGCTTTTTACACTCCAAAGGACAGGCTGGGGTCCACCTCCAGGGTCTCCCATCTCCTCATAAACAGAGGTTCTGTCTTCCAAGCCTCCTTCCCACCCTCCCTGAGGCGACGGCTGGCAGGAGTAACAGCCTTCAGACCACAGACAGACCTAGAAGGGGGCCTAGCAACACCCTTTCCCCTCTCTGAGACGTCAGTCCAGGGTGGAGACTGGCAATCCCTCCACCCATCCTTTATCCTTGGGAGAAGTGCCAGACCTCAGCAAAACAAACCAGTCCCCTGGGGTTCACTATAGTACAGATCAGAGCTCTTTTCTAGGTCCTGACCCACTGTTTTATAAAAACAAAAAGCAGGTATTGAAGCAGCCCATTTAAGCCTGAGACCTCGAGGTCAAAGGCATTTAGGGCGGGCATGGACTGTGGAGGCGCCAGGAAAATGTCTTCTGGCCATCTTCAACCACACATCACAGGCCCAAGCAGCAGAGAAACCCCCTAGTCAAGTACTATCACTTGGCAGCAGATGGCTGGTTCCTCTTTGTTCTCAAGGACAGTGGCTTGACCCTTCAGAAGCCTGATAGGACAGGAGACGCTGCCAGCTCTTTCCTCTGGCCAGGCCCTTACATAATCTGCTGCCCCACTTCTCCCACCTCTTCGGCCCCCTCTGCGCCATACTGGCATTCGAGAAACACGTTCACACCCACTGGTTCATGGGAATACCACAGCAGCCCCAGGAGTGCAAATTACCATCCCATTTTCCCGAAGAGGAAACTGAGGCTCCAAGGAGACTTCTCTGAGTTAAGTGGCCTGCTCAGGTTGCCACTTGGGGTGGAAGTAGAGTTGGAACTTGAGTTAAAGCCTTGTCACACCGTGTTCTTTCCTCTGTGTGGCTCCAGAAAGCCTGCTCAGCAAGACTGAGGAACCAACTGATTTGTCATTATAACAATGATAAACAAGTATCAAGTTCTTACTAAGTTCCAGGATTATTATCACAAATAGATAATTTTATTTAATTCTTATCCCTAGGCTGGGAGATAAATCACATCTTCTCCATCCCTGTTTTACAGAGGAGAAAACTGGCCCAGAGAGGGCAGTGATTTGCCCTGGGCTACACAGCTAGGTGGTGAGCACGCTGGAACCCACAAATGACTGGATTCAGGTGAGCAGGGGGAGGGGCGAGCCGCCCAGAAGAGGCAGATGGTAAAAGCAAAGAAGGCGGGCAGTGTCTGGTGTCCTGGGAGCAGAGGCCACCTGGTCTGGCTGGGGAGAAAGTTTGTGCTTGGGGGCAGCAACAATCAGGCCAGGCAGTTGGAGGAGGGTGTCCAATGTCGGCTGAAGGGTGGGACAGGGGGTGGGGGGTGGGTAGAGAGTGGAGGTTCCAAAGCAAGGGGAGTGACAGGTGCTAAATGGAGTTCTCAGATGACCCAATAGGAAGCCCAAACTGGAAGCAGGGCAGGCAGGAAGCTGCTAGAATCCATGGGCTAGTTCCCTGGGGGCGCCTGCCCCTCCCATCTGGACATAAAGGGCCTTGGTGCTGGCAGAGGAGCCATAGTGACTTCACAGGCCCTACAGACAAAGGAAGGGGCCTGGCTAACCAGGTCACTGGTCTCTGGACTCCCCAGGGACCGCTATCCTTGGCAGGATGTTCAGGGCACAGGCTACTGCTCCTTCAGCCCCTCTTCCACGCAGTTTTCTCTGGGTCAGTGGTTCTCAACTGGGGCGATTTGCCTCGCAGGGGTCATTGGACAATGTGTGGAGACATTTTTGGTTGTCAAAACTGGGGAGGGGAGCGTCTAGTTGGGTAGATACCAGGAATGCTGCTGAACATCCTATCATGCACAGGACAGCCCCCTAAATAAGGAATTATCCAGCTCCAAATGTCAATAGTGCTGATGTTGAGAAACCCTGCTCTGGGGCAACCAGCAAGTTCCCACATCCATTTACTCACTTGTGAGGGAGTTGGGAAAGGGCTAACATCCCTATTTTACAGAGGAGGAAACTGAGGCTCAGAGGAGAAGTGACTTGTTCAGGATGTGTGGCAAGTTCCATTCAAAAATACTTACTGAGTACCTACTTTATTCTAGTAGCAGAACTGAGACTCGGATTCATTCATTTCTTTATTTACTTTTCCACACACATTTACCGTGCTGGCTGCTCTAGGGATCTACAGTGATGAATTAGACCCAGGCCTGACCCTGAGCTAAAAGTCTAGCGACACAGACAGCTACACACACATTGACAAAAGAGTGAGATCAGAAAAGTGCCGGGCTACCTGAAGAAATCCAGGAAGGCTTCCCAGAGGAGGTGTTTATAAACTAAGACATGAAGGGGAGTAGGAGTTAGTCATCAAAGCCTGAGGTTTGTATAGAGGGCACAAGGGAGCAGCATGTGTGAAAGTGGAGGAGGGAGAATAGGGCTCATTTAAGACCTGAAGATGGTTCGGTGTGGCTGAGTATGATGTGGAGGGGAGAATGAGAGAATGGCAGGGCCCAGGTCTTATAGGGCCTGGATTGTCGGGCTGAGGTCCCTGGATTGCCTCTCTAAGCTGTCACAAGGATGCATCAGGTGGCAGCTGAGACAAATAGAGCTCCTGAGACCAGCCACCCGAGGGGCTGCCCTGGGTCAATGGTGGGGGACGCACTTCTTGCCTCCTTGAGTTATGCTGTTTCACCCATGTGTGGCCCTCATCCTGCTGGGTCTCAGTGTGGAGGTCCCTCCACGTCTAGGAGCACATAGAGGCCAGAAGGACCCCAAGAGGATAACCCAGAGTCCCCCCAGTCTGCTGGAAAATGCACCCTTCCCCAGACTAGGCACAGATCCAGATTTAAGAGTACCAGGAATGGGGTGCCTGGGTGGCTCAGTTGGTTAAGTGTCTGACTTCGGCTCAGGTCATGATCTCACAGTTTGTGAGTTTGAGCCCCACGTCGGGCTGTGTGCTGACAGCTTGGGGCCTGGAGCCTGCTTCAGATTCTGTGTCTCCCTTTCTCTCTGCCCCTCCCCTCCTCACACACTCTCTCTCTCAAAAATAAATAATTTTTTTTGTGTGTGGGGGGGTGCGCCTGGGTGGCTCAGTCAGTTAAGCATCCAACTTTGACTCAGGTCATGATTTCACGGTTTGTGAGTTTGAGCCCCACGTTGGGCTCTGTGCTGACAACTCAGAGCCTGGCGCCTGCTTCTGATTCTGTCTCTGTCTCTCTGTCTCTCTCTTTGCACCTCCCCTGCTTGCAGTCTGCCCCTCTCTCTCTCAAAAAACAAATAAACATTAAAAAAATTTTTTAAAAATAAATATTTTTTTAAAAAATTAATAAAAAAAAAAGTACCAGGAGCTGTCCCTTCACTCCTGGGAAATCAGTATTGATACATCAAGTGTGGTCCTCAGCCACCTACAGGGGACCCCCATCTCTGTCCAGCATTCACAGGCTCAGTGGTGCCTTCAGCCTCTCTCCATCCCTACCTGGAAGGCCCGATCATGAGCATCCTGGGTTCATTCATGCTCCTCCCCCACTGCCTTTGCCCATGCAGCTCCCCACACTGGGGACGGTCTGGAGGCACCACCAGGCCCCAGCCTTCCCCGAGTGGCAAAGCCATCAGCCTTCAGCGCCCGGTTCAGACGTCTGTTCCTAACAGCTCTGTGCCTGCTTTCCCATCTGAAAAAATGAGGATAATAATAGTGCCGACCTCTGAGGGAGGATTCCCCTTTATATCCTTGTCTTACCTCTAAAGGACGTGGTGCCTTTGTAGGTTGTATGATTTCGGGTCCCAGGGTCTACTCACTCTACTAGAAACCTGTTCAGACCTTCTCTCCCAGCAAACCTCCCATTACCTCCTCTCGCCCATCATCATCTTGGCGGATGACCTTGCTTCCTACCTCGCGGGGAAAGGGGAGGCTATGGGCAGAGCGTTTCCTCAAGCTCCCACCGCTGCCCATTTATTCTCTCTCCTCTGGGCTCCTGAAGATGAGCTGTCAGAAGAGGCAGCAGCAGACCCCACTCCTGGCTGTCCCTGTAGCACCTTTCTCTGCCCTGCATCCTCGGTTTTGCCACTGGGTCTTTCTCATCACCCACAGATAGGCTGTTACTTCTCCCACCTTCAACAGCCTCTGCCGCCTTCTCGCTCCTTCCCTTAAATAAAACTCCTTGAAAGCACTGTCTCCACTCGCTCCCCTCCCATTCTCTCTTTTTTTAATTTTTAGAGAGGAGTGCGTGTGCAAGCAAGCATGAGCGAAGGCGGGGTGGGGTGTGGAGAGGGGGGGGGAGTTCCAAGCAGGCTCCACGCTCAGCCTGGAGCCCAATGCAGGGCTTGATCCCACGACCCTGGGATCATGACCTGAGCTGAAATCAAGTTGGATGCTCAGCCAAATCAAATCAACTGACTGAGCCACCCAGATGCCTCATGTCCCTTTCTCTCTCTCGGACAGCTTCCTATCCAGCTTATGCCCCTGTGGCTCCACCAAAGCTCTTGTCACTGAAGACCTCCATGTTGCCAGAGAACAGTCAGTTCTGGGTTCTCTCACTTGGCTTAGCGGCCTTTGTTGCCATTAGCCACTCTCTACTTGGCTTCCAGGACTCACCCAGGTTCCCCTCCCGCTTCTCTGGCTGCTCCTTCCTGATCCTCTTGGCTGGGTCTCCCTCCTGTCCCTAACCTCTAGGAGTGCCCCAGGGCTCCAAAGTTTAGAGTGACTTCATCTCTCTTCTCTCCACTCTCACTTTCTAGGTGATCTCACCTAGGCTCATCAAATGCTGTCCACGCGATGCCGACACTGCCCTGACCCTTGTCCTGTACTGCACATGTCATCCCAACTGCCTTCTCTACACCTGCACTTGGACATCTCATCGGTACTGCAGACCTCACACGCTTACAGCTCTGTCCTTCCAGGCACCTCAGCCCAAATCGCTGTAGTTTCCTTGTCTTCTTTCTCTCCCACCCCAGTTCTCCCCCATTCATTAGCAAATCCTGTTGGCTCTCCCTTCAGAATATATCTTAAATCTGATCACTCCTTTCTACCTCCACTGCCATCACCCTGCTCCAAGCCACCATCACCTCGCAGTATTGTGGTAGCCTCCTACCCAGTGTCCCAGCCTCCACCCTCCATCCCCTTCAGTCTGGTCTCAACCCAGCAGCAAGAGGGAGCCGCTAGGAAGTTAAGCTCACGTCACTGCCTGTCCCCAAACCCTCCAACGGCTCCCATCTCACTCAGCGTGAAATCTGAAGTTCTCATGCTGGCCTGTAGGCCCTCACGGGCTGGCCACTGCTGCCTCCCTGACCTCCTCACTTCTACTCTCTTCTACTCTAGCCACCTGAGTCTCCTCACTGTTCCTTGTACATGTCAGGCTTGCTCTGCCTCAGGGCCTTTGTACTTGCTATCCCCACCGCCAGGAACACTCTTCCCTCAGAAACCTGCATGGATCACTCTCCTTCTTCCTTCAGGCCTTTACTTCTTTTTTTTTTTTTTTCAGTATTTATTTATTTTTGAGAGAAAGTCGGGGAAGTAAGAGAGAGAAAGAATGGGCAGAGAGAGAGAGGGAGAGAGAGAGAATCCCAAGCAGGCTCCGCACTGTCAGTGCAGAGCTCAATGTGGGACTCAACTCCACAAACTGTGAGGTCACGACCTGAGTTGAAATCAAGAGTCAGACGCCCAACTGAGTGAGCCTCCCAGCTGCCCCCAGGCCTTTACTTCTATGCTTCCTTCTCGGTGAGGTCTTCTAACTGGGTCCTCCACCTAAAATCTCTATCCTACCTCAACATCCCCTCGCTCCCTTCCTTATCTTTTATCCTTATCTAATGAACTATGGATTTTACTTATTTACTTTTATTTTCTCTCTCCTTATGATGTAAGATCCACAAAGGCAGGGACCTTTTGCCTGTGTTGCTCACGGCTACATCTCCAACACTTAGACTAGCACCTGGTGTGAAGTAGGGGGTTTGATATGTGCTGCATGTATAGGATGGATGAATGAACTGTCCAACGCCTCAGTCTCTTCATCTGGAGAATGGATACACTAAGGGAACTGACCTCATGGTTGTAGGAGGACTCACTGAGCTGAGTGATTACGCAGGTGCCCAGCACGAGCCCTGGAACACAGTAGGTGCTCAGCACGAAACTCTTCTCATCCCTCTGCCCTGCCCCCAGGCTGTGATTAGAGCAGGCAGCTGGGCTGGGATGTAACCCCCCCTTAGCTCCTGCCCAGGATAACCCTTGCCTCTTTGTTGGCCCTGTTGGTAACTGGCAGGAAGGGCCTTACCTGGGTGGATGTCCTGGAACAGGGACTTCCAGATGGTGTACTGCAGGGGGCCTGTGTACTTGGAGGTCGGGAAGTCTTCATAAGTCAGATTGGTCTCATGGATTTTCCCTTTAAGCCTGGAAGGAAAGCAGGAGAGCAGGCTGCATTGGGGGGCCGGATTTCTGTCCCAACACACGGGGGGCCCCACAGCCACCTTCAGGGCAGCTGACAGGGAGCAAGGCCGTGTATTTAAAGTCTGCCAGCCCTAGGTTCAAGTGCCTGCTTGTGCCACTTCCTACCTCTCCTAGCCTCAGTTTCCTTATCTTTAAAATGGGTGCTATGATAGCACCTGCCTCCTAGGCTAGTGGTGAGGATTACATGGCGTCATGTATGTACAATGCTTATCACCGTGCTTGGCTCACGGTCAACACCAAATACGTGATGTTAGCTGTCAGTATTGATCATCAACAGACCGATAATTAAGTGTTATTATTTCTAACGGTGGCGATGGGACAAGAGAGACCTGGAGTTGAATCCTGGCTCTGTCATATACTAGATGAGGGGCCTCGGCCAATTGACATAGCTTCTCTGTGCCTGTTTCTACATGTGTGAAATGGAGATGACAGCAAGGGAGCTAATAGGATTATAATAATATAAATATTATTTATTATCAATAATATCAATGTTATTATAAAGACTATAATATATACTTGTACTATAACATAAATAACATTGTACTGTAAGTAATATTCTATGATTCTACTTATTACATATAGAACGATAGAAACACATAAAGCCTTAGACCAGGCTCTGGCACATAGCCAATGCCCCGTAACTGTCTGATGAAGATGTGAGTGAATGAATTCTCTGCTAACCACCCCATCTGCCTCCAGGGCCATCTCCCCACACAGGCTGGGGACGGGATGCCCGTCTGGGGAAGGCAGCCCGTGGCGGGCACGTACCGCTCGGACAGGGAGGCCACCCCAGCCAGGAAGGTGTGTCGGTCGGTTTCGGCCAGCCGCTCCTGCAGGATCTGGGCCCCCTCCTGCACCTTGCGCAGCTGCTGGCTGTAACGCTGGACTTTCTGCTCAATGTCGGTTAGCGTCCGGGCCGTGTCGGCCTCCAGCTCCTCCAGCATGGCCTTCTGCCGCTCGCGCAGTAGCCGGTGCAGCCGCTCGAAAGCCTCACCGATGGTGGTCCGCAAGCTTTTGGTGGAAGACTGTGGGGACAGTCATCAGGGATTATGCCAGGGGGAGCAGATGGGGTGACCCCTGGGAGAGAGGAGGAAACCGAGAGCCTTGGCGCGGCGAGAGGAAAGGGCGGGGAAGGGCACACTCCGTGGTGGGAACGGCACCTGTTAAAGTGCAATGGCATGTCAGGCTGGCATGGCCGGGGATGGCACACACTTCCACGTGCCTATCAGGACACTCATGAAGTGCTCTGGGTGAGACACTGAGGCTTGCACTCGAGGGGCTGCGGGCTTGAAAGACATTTGGGGGCAGTCTCTTTAGCCCTGGTGACTGACAGGCTGGCTGTAGGGGTACAGGAAAGAAAGGTGTGAGGATGATGCCCAGATTTCTGGCTTGGGGGTGGGAGGGACAGAGAAGCTGGGGGAGAACAGGGGGGCAGGAAAAGACGCTGAGTTCAGTCCAGGATACAGTGAGGTCTTTCTTTCAAAAAAAAAAAATCACTCAGGGGTGCCTGGTTGGCTTAGTCAGTACAGCATAAGACTCTTGATCTCAGGGTCGTGAGTTCAAGCCCCATGTTGGGCATGGAGTCTTAAAAACAAACAAACAAACAAACAAACAAACAAACAAACAATAAAATTAAAAATTTAAAAATCACGCATGGGGTTCAAGCAAAGACAACAAGGAGATCACGGAGGGCAGAGAGCTTTATAAACGGCAATGTGCCGGGCAAACCTTGGCGGTCGCTCATCCTTGAGACCCCTTGGCTGAAAAACAAGAGCTGGAGGCGAAAGCCATGATCACAGGAGGCAAGACTGGACTTGCACATTTCTCTGTTCCCGCGGGCATTGGCAGGCCCAGGAGGGGCCTGAGCGGTGCAGGGCGCGGGCTTTGGTAGCCGCCAGCCTGGGTGAGAATCCCAGCTCTGGGTCTCTAGCTGTGGAAACCTCGGTTGCCTAATGTCTCTGAGCCTGTTTTCTTCTCTGTGAAAGGGGTAACGCAACCACGTCGCAGGGTTCTGGTGAAGACTAAGCGAGGGCACGTTCACAAAATGCACGCCATTGTCTGAAGTGCAGAAGAAGAGCCTGGCTATTAAAGGGGATCCATTCTAACAGGCACACCCTAAAAGTCTTCACTGAGAGATGGCTTCTGAGCTGGGGCCCGAAGGAGGGGCAGGATGTCAACCGGGGGTGCGGGGAGCAGCCGGAGTCAGGACAACGCGGGGTACAGAAGTGTGGCCGGGCAGCAGCAGTGTGTGGGACCTGCCTCTGCAATTTTACTTTGTGGGATTCTGGCTGGGAGTTCACAGAGTCAGAGACCCCGCTGTGTTCAGTGCCCAGGGCTCTGTGGGAGGTTCAACAAAGGCTCAATTAGGGCCAGTTCCCTCCTGTCGCGGCAGCAGGAAGAAGTGCTGGCAGTGGGCCAGCCTCCCCGCGCATGCCCACCCAGAGCGCCAGGCAGACAAAGGGGGCGGGGGAGAAGCTGGGGATGAACAGCCAGGCTGCTTGTGGCCTCCCTGAGCCCCTTCCTGCACCCTGAGGCTTCTGTGCGGGTCACGGCGGGGGTGACGGGGCCTGCCCTTCCTGCGTCATCTGCTGCTGCCCTCCAAGGACCCCCAAATCCCACAGCCACCCCTTCCGGCTCCTTCTCAACCCCTCTATGACAGTGTTTGGTGCACTGGCCCCCCTCTACCGGCGGCAGGTTCTGGTTTGCCTCCCACCTCTATGGCTGCTCTCTCTGGGCCAGCT
The DNA here is from genome assembly GCF_022837055.1 of Prionailurus viverrinus. Lineage (NCBI taxonomy): Eukaryota > Metazoa > Chordata > Mammalia > Carnivora > Felidae > Prionailurus > Prionailurus viverrinus. The sequence continues at coordinate 189,393,917 of NC_062568.1, read as the reverse complement.
CCTTCCATTCTCACCTACATGGCCTCCTTCCTGTTTGACCCCATGGCTTTGAGGATGGCTCCCGTGTCCTTAGCCATGGTCTTGAGTGTCTCCTGAGCACCACATTCATCCTTCCACCTGCCTCAACTACACATACTCCTGGGATCCCACAGCCCATCCAACTCTCTCGGTCCGCAAGTCAACTCTGGGTCTTTGGCAACAAATTCACTGCCAGAGTGATCCTTCTGATGTGCAAAGTGGGTCAAAGCCAATGTTGTGTTTAGGAACATTTCTTGGCTCCTTGATAACTAGTAAAACACTCGATTCCTTAGCCTGGCATTCAGAGTCCTCAATCTGACCCCAGCTCACCTCTCTAGTGCCATTGCATTGTAATTACACCTGCCTAGAATGGGCCCCACCCCCAACAAACTCTTTATTCAACAGGCAAACTCCTACTCATCCTGCAAGACCCAGCTTGAAAGCTACCTCCTCGGTGACATCCTCCCTAACTTTATCAGGCAGTTAAATAGTTAAATGTCTCCAGAGCATTTTGTAAATATTCCTAATACACAGTCTCACATTTTACGTGGCTCCAGCTAGTGGATGAACCCCCCGGGGGTAGGAATGACGTCTTTTTCAGCCTTGTGCTTCCTGTGCCCATCCCAGGGCCTGGCACAGGCTGGCAGTCAGAACCTGCTTGAGAGGTGAAGGGGGAAGAGTCTTGCCAAAAGTTGCTCTGCAGAGGTGAGTGCAGACTCTGTCTTCTTTTTAGGGTACGGGCTAGTGTCTCCAGGACGAAAGAAGATGGGTAGGAAAAGGGAGACAGGCAGGGAGAGGTCAGCTCAAAAGAACAACATCGGAGTGACAGTCAGCCACCACACATGATTCAAGGCTGTCCCTGAAAGGTCCTCCCCCCTCCCAGCCTACCTGTCCTATTGACCACAAAGCCATAGGTCTTGCTGAGGACACCCCAGCACATGCCTGGAATATGCCAGAACTAGGTTCTGACAAAACTGGACCGTAAGCTGCCAACTAGCCACTTACTAGCTGTGATGCCTTAGGCTTGTTCCTCAACCTCTCTGTGCCTCAGTTTCCTTGCCAATAAAATGGAGATAACATTCCTCCATCAAAAGTTGCCTCCCTCCCAACCCCCCCCACACACTCACTTGTTCTACAACTACTTATTGTGTGTGGGAGACACTGTGCTAGGTTCTGGGGAGTCCCGCTGTCATAGAGATGACATTCCGTGGGGTTCAGTGAAACAATGAATGGGAAACACAATTACCCGCACAGAGAAAGGTTCCACTCAACTGGTGTGCCCCATTTATTCTAGTTTCTTTCTAGGGCAGAGCCACCCCCACCCCACCCCCAGTCCCTCTGGTGCTGTGGCTGGGAAAGTAGCCCCTACCCCAGCCCACCACATCCCTGGGAATCCACTGGGGCTTGGAGGAATTGGGGCTGCTTCAGAAAAATACCCTGCCAAGAATGCGTCACTTGGTCAGGACCGACCAAAGAAAACACTGGGCCTGGGGAGGGAGATCAGACAGGCCCTCAGGCTGGGCCACTGGAGGGGCAAGCTCTGCAGGAAAGCCGAGTCAGGCACCAGGTGAAATATGACCTCCAAAGCATCCATAGGCATTTCTTGTATAAACACCCCAGTCCAGACAGGAAGCAGGGCTGGGGGAACTGGAGGGGGAGCTGGCCCCACAGGACCCCCCAGAGGTAGACAGATGGACAGGAAAGCAGGGGAGGAAAAGGTCAGTGGAGAAAAACAATGGGGAGTGGAGAGAAGAGATTGCTGGGGGGAAAAACAGACCATAATATTCCGCTCTCATTCACACAGAGGCTTCCATTAGCTTCTCTTCACCTGAGAGGTGCTGAACCACCGGACAGATGGGGAAACTGAGGCTGTGGGAGGCAAATAGGCTAGAGTCCTCTAACTGTTCTCATCTGTTGCCTGCTGAGGGTCCTGCCTGCAGGCAGTCCAGAATGTTCTCTGAAGAAATGTTTGTCATGACCTTCCCAAGACCCCACACGGGTTGGTGGCCAAGCTGAGGCACAGATCTGGATCTCCAATGGCCTCTCCGGGCCCCAGGCTGACCCCTCAGCGGCCCAGAAAATTCCTAAGGCTCTGCTCCAGCTGCTGCCGGCAGCTGCACCCCTGCTAGTGAGTGGGGCCAGGCTGAAATCACTGTAGAGGTTAGCAGCTGGGCCTGGGCCCTCAGTTTTTGGTCCCAGAAAGGGCAGAAATCAAAGCAAGCCTTGTCCCGTTGGTGAGACATCTGTGGGGGGAACTCAGAGGGAGCCCACGGGATCTAGAACTTCAGGGCTGCGAAGACCTTGGCAGAGTCTCCATTGTACAGATGGGAAGACTGGGGGCCCATAAGAGTATGCAGTTTAGCCAAAGTCACACAGTGAGTTAGTGGCTGGATCAGAATCCAGGGCCTCCTTCTCAGGTCAAGAAGAAGCCTTTCTTTTCAAACCACCGCAGCCAGAGACTAGAGGGTTTGGCCCAGTGTCCGAGTTTAAGAGGGGGGATGATACAAAGGCTGGGTCACAAATCATCAGGAGGGCTTCGAGGGCACATACTCAGGGTTGGCTCCTCTGGCAATGCGCCAGCGTGGTTTTGTTTTTTTAATATTTATTTACTTGAGAGAGAGAGAGACAGAGACTGATCACAAGCGCGGGAGGGGTAGAGAGAGACGGAGACACAGAATCCAAAGCCCCATTTGGGGCTCAAGCCCACTCACCATGAGATCACGACCTCAACCCAAGTGGGAGGCTTAACCAACTGAGCCACCCAGGTGCCCCTGGGTGGGCGTGTTTAATAAGGCGAGAGGAAAAAGAGACCAGGTACATTCTCCCAGCCCTGCAGGACTGGGAGTTCTCCTGAGGGTCCCTGGTCCCACCTCACCTTCCACCCAGGGCAGGAAGGGAGAAAGAGCCCCACCCTTAAAGCCAGGCACCAGCCCAAATCATTGCCCTCAGTCCTGGGAATGGGTCCTGTCCCGTTTACATTCAGGTGCGCCCCAGCCTCCGTTCCACACCCGCCACCCCAGCCCCTCTCAGTATACGTTTGGCACCTTTACGCCCCGCCCCCTCTTCCTAGACGGCCCCGCCCCACGCCCCGCCCACCCCGCAGGACCCGCCCCTGCGCCCAGGCCTGGCTCACCTTGGTTTCTGCCAACTGTCGCTTGAGCAGCTGCAGCGCCTCCGTGTGCTCCCGCTCGCTGTCCTGAAGGGCCTGAAGCTGCTCCTTCAGCTCCCTCTGGAACAAGAGGCAGGGATGGGTGACCCAGAGCCGGGGCCGACCGCCGTCGCGCTCCCCAGACCTGGCCCAACATCCTCCTCCCCGCACAGCTCAGTAACCCCCAAGTCTCCCAATATCCAGGCTGCTTTCATCTTCCCATCTCTCATCTGGAGTTTTGCAATAGCCGCCTCCCTTGGCATCCTAGGAGCTTGTGGTCTTCCTGTCTCCAACCCGCCTCCACATACATTCTGCCCCAGCCTGATTTGCCGGCAGACACTCCCCGCTTAGAATCCTTCCGTGGGTACCAAGGCCCGTTGTTAAGGCTAACGCGTCCAGTGTGGGCTAGGCGCTGTCCTCAGTCCTTTGCTTGCATTGGGTCATTTAATCCTCGGAATGACACAGAGGTAGGCACTATTAGCCCCATTTTTTGACGTTAAAATTGGTACAGAGAGGTCAAGAAACTGGCCTGAAAGCATGCAGCTAAGCAGGTAAGGGTAAAGCCATAATTGGAACTCAAGCAGTCTGGTTCTGGAGACCATCATCTCGAGATGAGGTGACACGTCTTCCATAGTGATGACGCCCGTGACAAACAGCGACAAAAAAGCCATAAAACACAACATCTCGAAACTTCAGATAAGGACAGGATCAGCAGTACTGACTTTTCCTTTGCCTCAGGTTCCAGGATAGCTCAGCACGACACTGCTAGTGATCTGGTTTTTTGTTTAAAATGTTGATATTTTGTTCATCATGGGGCTTTTTGCTTTCATGTTGATTTTTTTAAAAATTGCATTAAGTCTTCTCCATCTCGATCACTGAGTTTGGGGGTGACTGCTTCAATGTCGCGCCTCACGCTAGTCCCACGGCTGTCTCCACCGCCCTTCTCCCCTTACTCCCATCAGGCCAAAGCGGCCTTCTTCCTGCTGCTCCATGGTAGGCTGGTCTCAGCCTCCTGACTCTGCCCTTGCTACCTCCTCTGGCCAGTGCACTCTACTCAGATTTTCTGGTGCCCGTCCCTTTGTGTCATTAACATAACAGCTCAGAGGCCACCTCCTCAGAGAGGTCTTGCCTGGCCACCCCATGTACAGCATCATCCCCTACACCCACATCCTGTTATGTGGTCTTCCTAGCACTTTCTGCTGCCCAAGATGCTTTTGCTCACTTATTTGACAGTGTGTTACTGTTCGTCTCCTCCACAGAATGTGACTATCATGAGGGCAGGAGTCTTGTCCAGCTTGTTGTATCCCCGGTGTTTGGAAGAGTTTTCAGCACACAGTAGGGGCTCAATACATATTTGTCAAATGAATGAATGTGGTTTGAGGTGCGCATCCCCAGTACAGGTCCAGCTGTCTGCATTTATTGGGCATTTAGCCCATTGTATCGTAACTAATCCTCCTGTCTGTCCCTAGTGCATCCCCATATTAGCCCAAGTCCAACGGGGGGGGGGGCCCTTACCATTCCCCGCTCTATTGCCCCCTGCGTGCATCAACAGCCCGACACTAAGACGGGGCTCAAGGAAGTTTGCTTTGTGGATGAAAGCCTCTGAGCAGGGCCCAGTTTTCCCAGTCACCTTGCACTGCGAGCGATGCCAGGGAGCTGACTTACCTGTTCACCCTCACCTCCCTCCCACTCACTCAGCTCATTGCCCTCAGAAAACATCTAGTCTGACTAATTTTACAGACTAGGTAGCAACATGGGAAGATGATCATGATGCCTCTCTAAAGGAAGAAAGCAGAAAACAAAATTACCTTTGCTTCCTATCCCTTATTCACGTGACAAATATTTGAGCAACTACTATATCCAGGCACTGTTGAGGCACGGGGGATACAGCAGAGAACAAGACAGACAGTCCATGCCCACAGGGCTCCTCCAGTGTAGCGGGGGAGAGAGATAATTAGCAAGGGAAATAACAAAACAACCAGGTAATTAAGGATTATGGTCTGTGCTCTAGAGAAAATAAAGCAGTGTGGGACGGCGGGGCGGTGGGGGGCAGGGGGGAGTTGGGGTAGGGTGGTCAGGGAAGGCTTTTCTCCTCTGAGCTGCCACCTGAGATGACACACAGCCACAGGGTGGGGAAGAGCCAGCCTCGGAAACAGGAGTTGGACAGGAAGCCAGGAGCGGCCTGGGCTGTGATGGCAGAAAGCTCACACAGAACATAATGGCTGGCACTCGGGTAAAGACGGAAGTCGCAAGCTGAAACCAGAGGGGTAGGAGGAGGAAAGAGCCTGTGTCCCTGATGACTGTGGGGTGCACTGCTCAGGGATGAGCTAGGAAGCTGCCCCCCCCCCCAAAAAGCCCTGATTTACAGCGTTGGCCAATTTCTGTGGTGTAAATACTCCCACCAAAGCCAATTTCAAGGGATCAATGTGAGGTCACCAGGCATAGTCAGCTCACAGGCACTAGAGCAAGCTGGCTCCAGCACACTGCTGCCCCGGGGGCCTTTCCTCTAGGCACATTTTATGGGAGAGAGAAGCACAAGAGAGAGGCAGCGTACCATCTAATTGCAGCTGCTTAGTCAGGTGTCTGTTACGAATGGCCAAGAGTCATTCCTAACAGGTCCATGTGTATCTGAGTCATTGGAGCAGACAAATCTCATTCACCTAAGTGCGAAGAATGATCGCTCCTTGGGCCCTTCCTGACAGCCCTGGGTCTGGCCGGCTTGGGATGTGGTTAACACGCAGATAATCGGAGGGATGAGCCGGGTACGCCGATCCCCGGCCTTGGTGTCCTCATGGGTTCACTTACCACTCGGGTCCACATGAGACTCAGCTCCCCAAGCGGCTTCTCAGAGTCTCAGAAAACTGCTCTGGAGGCAGAGTTGCTCACATTGCGGAGAGCACCCCAGGAACTTGGACAAATCACTCCCTGCTTCCAGGGCTGAGGAACAAGGGGAACAGGCCTGCCCCTTCCTCCTGGACCCCAGGACAATGGAATGCTCCTTTGCCCATTCCAAACCCGTGCGGAGGCCTCCTTGGGCCCACATGGTGCTGTGGCAGCAACAGGCAGAGGGATGAGGGACAAGTCCCAACCCATGATGCCTCAGGAGGGTGCACATGAGTTGGGGGAAGACAGGGACACACACGTTACCATGGCAGAGAATGCTGGACTAGGGTTAGGAGAGACCAAACTTGCTGCTCTTCCCATGGGCCCATCTCAGTGAAGGCCGCCCCCACCCCCACTGCCATCCAAGCGAGAAATGAAGGTGTCATCCTTGCCACTGTCCACCAACCGATGCGATCAGTCATCAGGTTTGGCTTGCAATCTGTTCTCTCCTCTCTACACCCACTGCGTCTGGTTTGGTTTTCATCCCTGCTTTTCTGGACTGTGACCCTAGGCTCTTCTCTGCCCCTGCATTCTCCAAGTGCCCCTGGAGTGACTGCTATACGGGACAGATCTGTCCATGCTTCTCCCCCATACCCCACTGCAGAATTTCCATGTTGTCTGGGAAGACGGGCACAAAGCCCGAGCATGGCACTCAAGGCCTTCACCACTGGCTCCAACTGCTTCTCCAGCCTTATCTCTCAGTCTTGTCCTGCACTGTCCAATACATCAGTCACTTGCCACGTGTAGCTATTAAAATGAAAATGATTTGAAATTACATAAACCTGAAACTCAGTTCCCCAGTTGCACGGAGGTATTGGGTTGCCCATTTTCAAGTGCTCAATAGCCACATGTCACCAGTGGCTACTGTCTCAGCACAGATGCGGAGCACCAGGAACCATCTGGCCAAACCCTCCGGATTTCTTTAACAGGAAACTGAGGTCCGAGGAAAAGGACTGATTGACCCACGGCCACACAGCTTGACAGAGGAGAACCAACCAGAAAATTGACTGCCAGCAGAAGTGAGACAGAAAACAGGAAGCTGTTGATAAACTCTTGAGTGGTAGGACTATTAGCTCTGGAGAAGGGCAGAGGCGAGGTTTGGGCTCACGGGGCACAGGTCACTTAATTCTCACAACAACCTCATGAGGTTCGTGCCTTTATCATTTCTGTCTCACGGAGGGGGAAATAGAGGCGCACAGAGGTCAGACAGCCTGCCTAAGGTCACATGGCCCAATTTCCAAATCTGTAAAGTGCAACTTCATACCAGTGCCGGCTCCGTGGTCGGGAGGATTAGGTCACTTAATTCATAACCTGACAGGACGCACAGGATGTACTCAGTCACTCTTCATTGTTGTCACTCTCATCATAATCATCCCAATTACATGTGAAATAGGGAGTCAGAACTGGCAGAGCAGCCAGGAGAGGGTTTATTTCTGATGGAAAGCCCAGGGAAGATGGACGGATGGGCAGGGTTCCTTCAGATCTCTTGGGTGGGGCCTGAGCATCCCAGGTGGAGAGACTAGTCGGGTAGGGGCACCCCTGGTGGTGTGCAGGAAATCGGGGGGGGGGGCAGTTGGGGATGATGGGAGCTAGGTATGGACAGGTGGGTGGAGTCACGAGCTGGAAAGGCCAGCGGGGCTCGCTGGGGCCCGAGTAGGAGGTGAAGGAGCCCTTGAGGGTCAGCTTGGCGGGGGTGGACTCTGAAGGCCCCATCAGAGCAGTGGGGAGTCAGGAGGGACAAACGTCAGAGGGCAGAGCCACATCTCTGTACCCCTTCCACTGAACAGGGAGCAGAGTCAGGGCTGGTGGACAATTATGCAAATGTCAGCTGAGAGGCTCTGGGCTCCCATAGGTTTGGAGAGGCCAGGACTGGGGCAGCAACTGTGGGGAGGACAGAGAGCCAGGGCTCATATGCTCCCAAGGCCAGACCTCCCCTCCCGTGGGGTCACCCCAGCCTAGAAAACAAAGCTGCTGCCGGAAGCCGTCTCCCGTCGGCTTCAGGGACCTTTCTCACCCCTGTCACCCAGCCGAGCGGCCCAGGGGAGACAGCATGAGCTCTGGCATCAGAAAAACCTGAAGTTTGAATCCCGGCTGTGTGACCTTAGGCAGATCACCTCTTCCGCTCTCAGGGCCCACTTCTCAGAGCCTAATAAGTAAAATGGGGATCAGAGCCACCGGGCCAGGGTGGGGTCAGCACAAGCAGGTGCCCAGGCCCCTCCCCTCCTCTGAGCTCCGGTATTGCTGCCTCTCCTGCCGTGACCCAAGGACGCCAGAAATCTTAACATGGCGAACTGAACTTGCCTCTCCTTCTTCCTCTCCCCCATCCCTCCCCTATGCCTAGAACTCCTGATGCTCTTGTTCTCCTGACAGCTCTGAACTCTTGTATGTCCTCTCTCTTTGAGCCCCGGCCCTCCCGGTCCAACCAACCAACCCAACCGACTGCAGTCTCTCTCAAGGCCTTCTGGCCTGCTCCTCCTGCCCCCAGGCTCTCCTAGTCCTCCAACTGCACACTGCCCATAATGCAGACCTGACCAGGCCCCAGCGGCCAGCTCAAACCTGTTCCTGGCTCCCTAGCATCTCGAGAACAAATCCAAGCTCCTTGGAGTGGGGGATGGTGGCCTGCTCCTTTCTGAGCCGGGCAAACCTCACTTTCCCATTCTGGCCTCGCCGCATACACCCTTCCCTCCAACCACAGCTAACCACCTGCTCGCCTCCGTGCCTGTCCCTGGTCTGAGACCCTGAGTCCGAGTTCCAGTTGCAGCCACACTTATTGGTTATGTGGCAGTAGACCCAGTTTCTGAGCCTTGGTTTCCTCACTTGTTAACAGGGCACTAAGACCCACCTCACAGGGTTGCTCTGATTAAGTGACCGTGCCAGCCAAAGCATTGAACCTGCCCCTGGCACTCTGCACCCAGGCGATGGTGGCCGTGGGTGTGTTTATTCCTTCTGTCTGTAATGTCTTCTCTGATCTCAGGACTCCGCTCAACTGTCAGCTTCACAGAGGCCTGGACAACTCTCCGTGACAGCCAGAGGAGCCTGGGACATGACCTCGAAGCTTATAGGCCTGTCTCCCAGAACCACAGAGGGGACAGCTCTCTCCTGGGCCCGGCATGGGGCCTGGCCCTCAGTTGCCCCCAGCAGGAGGGATGACGGGAGGAATTATTGAATGCATCCCTGAATTCAAGATGGAACCCCTCTCCAAACCCTCCACACCCATCCCAAGCGTCCAAGTGGAGCTCAAAGTCCAGAGGGTAAATGATGCCGTGTAAATACTGGACTGAGTCTGGGGAGCAGTCAGCGTCCCCTTCTGTAAGGCAGGGAGAGGATGGAGCTGAGTGGTTTCTGACGCCCTTCCCCACTCGGGTGCTCCCTGAGGCAGTTAGGATGTTGGTGAGGAGGGTGAGCTCTGAGCCAGACAGACCGGAGCCTGAGTCCCGGCTCGTGGCTCCCACTTGCGTCCGTCTCGCGTCCTCCCACACCCACTCCATCTTGGGCAAGTCACTGCCCCTCTCAGCTTCCATGTCTTCATCTGTGAAACGGTGCTTGGCCCCAGTCCCACACAAGGAGTAGGGAAAGGAAAAAGGAGTTGCTGTCCATAATAGCACCTGGCACACAACAAGTGCCTGACGAACTTTGGCAAGTGGTTTTTTAGAGTTGTTCTTATTTCCATTGTTGTCACTCCCTACCAGATCCTTTGCTTTCTGTAAAATAAATGTCCTGCCCTCCCCCACCCCCGCCACCAATTCAAGTTTCTACACTGTGGCCTGTGCCTAGCCAAGGTGTCCTGGATGAACACGGCATTCCCTCCTGTGAGGAGGGAAGCAGAGATGCCAACAGCAAGCCTTGGGTTTGACTCGCTGCCAGCCTCGCCCCCGTGGAGGCTGCTGTCTGTACATAAATCCTGTCCTCTCCTGGGAAAAGTAATGGCAGAGGCTGCTTCCCCAGGACACAAACACCCTGTCCGCGGCACAAAATAAAGTGACTTCGCATCTGTTACCTGCTTGGGTAGACAGCAACTCTCTCTCCCTCTTTGCCCGTCAAGTGGACGGTCTGGGTCTTACTCTCCCACATTGGGAAAGGATGAGAGAAGGCAGTACCTTCCGTTCAGCTGGAAGAAGCTGGAGCCAGGATTTGAACCCAGTCCCCTGACCCTGCTCTTTGTCCCCCTGTGGCTGCATCTCTGGGTCACCACGCCCAGCTTATCAGGGCTCCCATCCAAGGTTGATCCAGCACCGTCTCCTTTGGCATGACAGAGGCCTTGGGAAAGGCTCCAGTGGTCACATGAGGCCGGGAGGGGGTGGCTGGGACTGAATGCGATCCCTTCTCTGGAGGCATGGGAGCTGAGGTCTCAGGCCAGAGAGCCGGATGCACGTCTGACCAAGATGACATCCAGCCACCTGCCCTCGGTGCATCAGCTGGCACAGTGTCCTTAGCCTGACCCTGTGTTGACTACTTGAAATACAAAGACAGGCAGTGTCGGTGGGGGAGGGGGGGCGGGGGGTGGGGGACAACTACCTGGCCCTCAGAGGCAGCTTGGAGGCCATGAGTGGCCCAGTCAGACTGGCTTCTAATCTTGCCTCTGCCATTTCCCAGCTGGGTGACTGAACGAGGCCCTGAATTCCTCTGAACCTGTTTCTTTATCTGTAAAAGCAGCAAATTACAGCGCCCACTTGATGGGGTGTTTTGAAGATTAAATGAGGTAATATAACAAAAGCGCTTAGTATAGTCCCAGGCAGTGGGCTAGGGCCCAATGAGTATTGGCTGAGAAGCCCCAGACCCTTCTGAGATGGGGATCCCTCCCTCCCTTTTGCTCTGCGGTCCAGTGCTTAGCAGTGAAAAGAAAAAAAGGGGGGAACGCATGTACACATGTATACACACACTCACATGCTATTCACACAATAAAAATTCTGAAGAATTACAAAGCAGTCCTAATCATGCTTTTCCATAGGGTGAGACTATGGGGGGACTTTAACTTTTACATTATATAACTCTGTTTATTGTGTTAATTTTACAGTCAGATACAATAAAGATATCTAAAAATGGTTGTGTACTACTCTGTGCCAGGCACAGTATCAGGCACTTTTGATCCCTCACCCTTAGAACACCCTTCCCAGGAAGGCCATATTATCCCCATGTTATAGATGAGCAGGTGGAGGCTTAGAGAAGTGAAGTGACCTGACCAAGGACACAGAGCTCATCAACGATGATGCCAGGATCTGACCCCAGTATTGGAATCAAGTTCAAAGCAATTCTGCTTGGCAGGTCAGGGAAAGTTTCACAGAGGACGTGATCTCTGAGCTGAGCCTCGAAAGCCGATTAGGGCTTCTCTAGGTCAGGGTTCTCAACCAGGGATGATTTTGACCCCAGGGGACATTTGATAAAGTCTGGAGACATTTTTGGTTGTCACAGCATGGTAGGGGGTGGGAGGATGGGGAGGGGGGGGGAATGCTACTGGCATCCAGTGGTTAGAGGCCAGGGATACTCCTACACATCCCGCAGTGCACAAGATTGCCTTGCACACAAAGACTTATCTGGCCCCAAATGTCAATAGTGCAGAGTATGACCTAACATGCTAGAGCTGTCATTTATTGAGTGCTTACTATGTGCTGAATGCAGTACTAAGTTCTTGCAAATGCCATCTTATTTAATCCATCCCCACTGCTGTCAATGAGGGATGGTAAATAACTTTTCTGAGTTTCCACTGCCAGAAAATGGTAGCACCAGGATTGAAGCTGCCCAAGTACAAAGCCAGAGTTCTTAACCTTTCTGCTCTGCTACCTCCAGGATTTATAATAAATGTAAAAGCTCCAGGCCAACCGCTAGGTGGGATGTGAGGAGACTCCAGCTGAGCCCAGGCACAGCCTCCTCTGGCCTCTGGCCTTGGGCAAAGTCCCCTCCCTCCTCCTGGCCAGCCGTTTCTCCATCTGTCAAGTGAGGGCTGCACTAAAAGATCTCCAAGGCCCTGGCAGCTCTGAGTCAGTTAGTTTCCAGGAGAGGGGCCCAAGCCCTGGTTCTAGGAACCGTGGGACAGAACCACCAGCAGCTGGGAGAGGAGAGGGTGTGCTGGGTAGGCTCAGCTTCATTCCCAGCAGACAAATAACGAATGAGCCCCACTTCCCCACAAGGAGAGAGAGGCAGGTGGGGTGGGGAGTGGCCCAAACCTCCCCCAGGAGCTTACCTCTCCAGTGGGCAGGGATGTTTCTCTGCCACCTTCTTGCCAAGCCCGAAGGAGGCACCGAAGCAAGGCCTCCTTCTCTCGCAAGGAAGGCAGGTCTGGACATTTGCCCAGCTGGGTACATGAGTTCTCTCAGGTAGAAGGAGAAGGGATGGGAATGCATGCTGACCCAGCCCCTGCCCTGTGCCAAGCATTGCAAACAGCAGGCCCACCTCAGGTCAGCCTCCTAAAATCCTGGGAGGAAAGAATCGCCGTGACCCCATTGTACCGGCCAGAGCATCAAGGCTTACATGAAGGGACTTGTCGAGTCACACACTGGCAGTGCTGAAGGAAGGTTTGGAACCCAAGACTATCTGACCGCAGGACAGTACATACTAGAAGGTAGGTGAGTGGCCCTCCTGTTCTTTTCACCCAGGAGTAAAAGTGTTTCACTAACATTTGGAGAAAAGATATATTTAATTTCTCCTGCATTCCCCAGGACATGGAATGGACTGCAAAAAACCAAAACACAATAGTTCTGACTTCTTGGTTTGCAAACAGAGGAACCCAGGCTCAGAAGGCAGAGGGCTCTCCAGTGAGAAAGTCAGACAGAGAGAGGAGAGGCTGAGTGACGGAGGAGGAATCTGGCCTGGGGCAGGCTGAGCTTTCTAGTCTGGCTCTCATTGTCTGATAGTGTGGCTTTGGGGAAGTTACATTAACCTCTCTGGACCTCAGTCTCCATATCTATTATAAGGATGAGGTTGGACAGATAGTTTCAAACAGACTCCCTTCAAACCCCACAACCTGTACCAAGCTATGTCAAAGGTTCTCTCCTCCGTTTATGGGACCTCGCAGATGGAGAAGTGGGGCTACAAGGGCCTGGCACAAAAGACTCTGGAGGTGGAGGGCCCATGCCAGCCTGTGCAAGCTCCCAGAGCCCCCAACTCTTGCTCTCCATCCTCACAGAGCCAGACTGGGAGGGAGTCAGTAATGGTTTGGGGATGAAAGGAACAGGGCGGGGAGGGTGGTAAACATGGGACCATTTCTCCTAGGCCAAGGGTCATCCATGGGTATCTACTAAGTGCAGGTTGACTTACAGAGACTTATGTACAAGCATAGGGGGAGGGGGCTTCCTACAACATAGGGGAAAGTAGTTATTTAATTCCTGCTTAAGCATCTCAAGGGTCAGGGAGCTCAGTCTCCGCCAAGTTAGCCTACTGCATATTCAAAAAATGTTTGAGTGAAAAATCTTCTGCTTCTAAAGGCTCCACAGTCTGGGCCAGCTCAGGCCAGAATTAGTCATTTATTATTCAAACTTTACTGATATGTACTGATGTGCCAGGCTTTGGGGCCATAGATATGATGAATAAGAGACTTCCCCTGCTCTTTGGGAACTGTGTGCTAGACTGGTCAAGGCCAAAGAAACGGGACTGCAGGATTGAAACAGTTTAGGTTGAGAAGATTCTAGGCTTCCAGGCTGAAATAAGCTTGGGTGCCATTTTATTAAACACAGTAAAATGGGTATGTTTGCTACAAGATTTCTCCAAAACCTTTAATATGCAAAATGTACATGAAGAATCCTCCAAGGGAGGTAGAGATAATATACTATATTTTCCCAATATACCTGATCTTGGAACACTACTTTTTAAAACATCATACTTATTAACAGAAGATATTTACAGAAATGTGGCTCTAATGCAATTGTTTTTCCCTCTTTTGGCTGGGGGAGCTTGGGAAGGCTTACACAGAAAGGACATTTGAGCAGGGCTTTGAGAGTTGAATAGGAGTTGGTCTGTTTCGATGGGAAGGTTTGAGGGAGATCAGTTATAGTCTTAGGCTGACTGAACTCAGGTTACCCCTGCATATACTGTTTCATTTAGTCTTCAAAGGTCTTGATGAGGCCAAGGAGGTCATCAAAAGCTCTTGGAGACTCCTAGAGGTCCATCCCCCTCCCTTTTCTTGAATCACCTCACCTTAGGGTCTTATTTTCCAAATCTTGAATCTTAAGTCCTGTTCCCACTGTCAACCTGGCCCCTGGTTTAAACCCAAAATAGTTCTTACAGTATCTGGACTTGATCCCATCTTTAACCCCTCAGACACCTTGGCCTAGCCAAATTCATCCTCTTGGTACCCAAACTCATCCTCTCAGAAGTTTGGGGATGACCATAACTTAGGCTCTCTCTCAGATTTAACTCTGACTTGCCCAGCACAATTTAGTCCTGGTACTGTCCCCTAAGGTCTTGGTGCACACCTGATTGAGTCTTGCCCCATTGTGCCCCAAGTCGGTCCCTCAGCTACTCCAAATAGTCCTGACCCATTTCCGGATGGCAGTCCCGCCCCCTGTCTAGCCCATTCCCATCTGTTTGTCCCGAAGCATTCATTTGTGGTCCCTGCTTCCAGGTCCAGGCCGCATGGGCCCTGACAGTGGCCCTGCTCTTGCCAGCTCTGATCCTTCCCCGTCCCCAACCTTGCCCTGAGCCCGTACCTGGGCCAGCTCTGATCTCATTTGTCCCAGCCGTAACACCCTGTGGGTGACCTCTCCCCAACCACGGACCCACCCCCACTTAGAGTCTGTCTCAGACCCCTCTGGGTGCAGAGGGCCCTAGGCCCCGCCTCCAACAGTCCGCCCTCTCGCCGCGGCCCCGCCCCGTTCCCGTCCCGTCCTAATTCTGATAGGGCCCTGACCCTGCCGGCGGCCCCGCCCCATGACAATTCCGACTTGGCCCAGCCCTAACCCCGCCCCCGGCCCGGCCCTCGCCCCGCCCTCGCCCCCGCCCCCGGCCGGCCGGGCTGCTCACCTGCAACTCCTCGAAGGCATCATCGATGCCGGTGACCTGGTGCTGCTCGTGCAGCGCGGGCTCGTCGCAGAAGAAGCAGAGCAGCGCGCGGTCCGTGAGGCAGAAGAGCTTGACCTTGTCGTGCGCCTGGCAGGGTCGCGCGGCGCGGCGCGCGTTGAGGATGGCGTCCAGCGGGAAGGCGCTGTAGCGCTCCACGATGTTGGCCAGCTTGAGGCTGGGCGCGAGCGCGGGCTCGGCGAACGTGCGCCGGCACTCGGGGCAGTCGCGGGCGCCCTGCGCCTCCTGCCTCACCCAGTGCTCGGTGATGCAGCGGCGGCAGAAGTAGTGCTCGCAGCCCAGGCTCACCGGGTCCTGGTAGATGCTCAGACAGATGGAGCAGAGCAGCTCGTCCTTGAGGCTGCACGCCATGGCGCTGGGGGCGGCGGAGAGGGGCCCTGAGATGCAGGGGGGCTGCTGAGAGAGCGCGGCGCTGTCGGGGGCAGCACCGAGAGATGGGTGCGGGGAGCAGGTGGCGAAAGGCAGGAGTAACAGCCACAAGAGAAGGAAGGGGGCCTGTCCGGGAGGGAGGGGGGCACGCGAAGAAGAGGTGCAGGGTAGACACTAGCCGGCGTGCGAGTCCAGAAAGGTGGTCTCGAGGTAGTGGGTGACTCGGAGCGATGGGTGCTGGAGGGTGGGGGTCGTAGGTGTATGAGGGAAGGGGCTCTGGCAAGGAGGTTCTAGAGGAAAGGACAGTCTGAAGGGGTGAGCGCTGGGAGAAGAGGATCCAGGAGGGGGCGGAGGCCTTAGGGGGCTGAAATCCCGGGATGGGTGCAGTGGGGGGAGGGGGAGAAGCTGGGATGGGGAATTCTGGGGAAGGGGGAAGCCAGCTGCGCCGCGGCTGTGCGTGGCAGAGGAGAGGAGGGGTGCGAGCACGCTCAGCTGCCCGATCCCGGCCCCAAGACCCTGCCCGGCGTTGCCCCTTACCCTGCCGGCTCAGCGGCCACTGCTCCGGTCCGAGCGCAGCCTCTCAACCCGGAACCAGCCGTGCGCGAGCTGCCGGCGGCAGTGACTCCCTCCCCGCCCCCGCGGGCCGGGCCCGGGCGACTCCGCCCCTGCGGCGGGCGGGGGAGAGGAGAGGCGGGGCCAGGCCTCCAGCCTGCGGACCCCCTCCCCGCCCCCACTGTTCCCCTACTCCCCCGGGGACCGAAACCCAGCTGTTCCTTCAGGATCCGCTCACGGAACAAGAGGCACGTCTCGCTTAGGGTCCCTGCGGCGGGTAAGGACAGCTAATTTAAGAGGATAACGAGTAAACAAGGAGCATCTTTCTGGTTCATCGACTTGAAGATTTGGGAAAAATAATATGTTTTATTAAAACAAACAAGGATATGTCGTGTAATCTCTATAGAACACAACTTTTGCATAAAACGTAAAGATACACTCGAGAGAAATGCCCTGCTTGCTTAAAGCAAGTTCAACATTTTCTCTTCACTTTCTTAAGGAGTGCTTGGAGGAGCTGGCTACTGTCTGACCCAATGAGTTGCCTCCATTCAGCAAACATTCCGGAGTGCTATATTTGTGTGTGTGTGTGTGTGTGTGTGTGTGCGCGCGCGCGCGCGCGCGCGCGCCGCGGGTGGGGGAGAGGGTGGAGCTGGAGAGAAGGAGAGAGTAATAGGAGACCTTATCTTGTATGCCAGATGGAGAGGGGATAAGGGATTTCTAGACAGAGGAGACAGCCTATGCAAAAGCACAGAGGCGTGAAAAGAGAGGCACTTTGAGGCAAGTGCAAGTAGTTCTGCAGTGTTGGGGTTGGGGAGGGTGTTGAGGGTCATGGTAAAGGGCTTCCTGAAGGCATTGAGCTTTCAAGTAGGGGCATGACTTGGTCTGATGTAGGTGTCAAGGAGTCAAGGAGATGCCCGCAGCAAGGTGAAGAAGGCAGGGACTCTTTCTGATCTGTCTGCACATGCGCAGTGCTTGGTACACGTAAAGGTGTGTAGCTGAATGACAGCAGTAAGATTGTCGACTGCAGGAAGAGAGACTGGCCCCAGTTAGGTCACTGTTGTCATAGTGCCTGCAGGAGACCTGAACTGGGGCCATGACATTGGGGAAGGAGAGAAGACTATAGGGTATTGAGAGTATAGACACTATGGAATTTAGTAATGGAGCATGGCTCCCCACTTTCTGCCTTCTCCAGAAAAGTCTTCACTGGAGTTAAACTTCGTTGAGGTACAATTTAAGAAATAGTTTGAATTTACTTCTCTGCTGTTTACATTACGTTCCCTCCCTCACACGACCACCTACCCGGTCCGGTGTCTCCATCATTGCCAGAAACAAGTTGGTACCTTAATGCGAAGACTTTTTCTTGCAGTCGGAGTCTGATTTTGCTCAGGTGGGTCTCTTCCCCAAGTGTCCAAGGGAAGGATGACCCCAGCCCAGTCTGGCAGTTAAGTCCCTTTTGGTCCAACTCCATTGTGGTGGTTGCATTCCTCTTGCCAGTGATACTTTGGGCTCGGACATGTAGATCTGGCCTGAAAAACCAGAGGGCAAGCCTATGGTGGGGAGGTGACTTCTGCTGAGGGTCTCTTCCCTTTCAAAAGCACTCTGCCCCCTTTGCTGATTGTGGATGTGTTTGGTGGTGATGCTCGGAGTTGCCACAGTTTACTTGCTCCCACTCTGAGGATGCAGCCAACGCATGACTAAGGTGGGGGGAGTCCAAGGGAAGAAGGGCTGGTGCTCTGAAGTAGAGCCTAGACCTTTGGATATATGAGGTGGCCCACCTTATTGCTTAAGCAAGTTTAATAATTGTGTGCTGTCACTTGGCAAACAAAAGAATCCCAAATAATATACTGATATGCACCCCCAATATTTTTTTGTAAGGAGGGCAGGGTATAGATTATTGAAGCATTTGAAGCAAAATGAAAAAAAGCCTTGATGACAGGTGGATGGGCTTCAGTTATCCCACATGTAATCTATCCCCCTCTTCTATAGCAATATAGTAGCTGGCCACATAGCTGGTCTGCTGGAGACCGCACTTCCTAGTTGCTATCGCTGCCGAGCGTGGCTTTGTGACTAAGTCCTTTCTAATAGAACGTAAATAGAAACAGTGCTTAAGGCACTGGGGCTTTTGCTCTGCCATGCTCCATTTCCTCTTCCCTCGAGGTGGAACACAGATGGGCCAGGGACCCAGCTTCCATAATGCTTCAAAGGGGTTGACAAAGCAAAAATAAGGAAGGAGGCTGGGTTCTGAATGACGACACGGAGTGGAACCACTCACCAACGTGGACTAGAGAAAGACAAATAAACGTCCACTTTGGATAAGCCATTGTATTTCGGGTCTATTTCTTGCAGCAGCTTGGCCTAGCCCATGCTATCCCGTAGCTGTTTTCAGAAGCTCTGATACTATGTTAGCCACTGCCTGAATCTTTTCAAGTAGCTAAGTTCCTCTTGCTCTGTAGCTGCAACCCCTTCCCAAGTGTGGGGAATATGGTCTTCTCTGGCTATAAGTCAGTTTCTTGGCCTTTCCCAGTGCTTTCCTGCTTCGTCTTTTTACCCTTCCAGTGGTTCTTCTGCTGACCTTACACCATCTCCGCTAAGATGCAGAACACCACACTCACTCAGACTGCCGGTTATGGTTAAGTTTGGCAAGCCATTGCTCTTTCTGGACAGTTGTTTCCCCAAGTTGATGCGGTCGAGGGGTCTGAACTAAGACTAGGAAGTCCTGACCGCAGGGCATATGCCGACTGTTTCCATCCATACTCTGAAAAATAATTTCAGGAAAGGGGCGCCTGGGTGGCACAGTCGGTTAGGCGTCCGACTTCGGCTCAGGTCACGATCTCGCAGTCCGTGAATTCGAGCCCCGTGTCCGGCTCTGGGCTGATGGCTCAGAGCCCGGAGCCTGCTTCCGATTCTGTGTCTCCCTCTCTTTCTGACCCTCCCCCGTTCATGCTCTGCCTCTCTCTGTCTCAAAAATAAATAAACGTTAAAAAAATAAAAAAAAAATAATTTCAGGAAAAAAAGTTGTTTTGAAAACTATCCAAGAGATCTTGTTGAGTGGAAAACACACACACACACACACACACACACACACACACACACACACTCAGACACAGACACACAGTCACACGCATGCACACAGGCATTATCTGCCTAGGAGAAGTCTGTAAAACTCTGCAGGAGTTCCAGCAGTGTTTATCTATGGGCCAGGATAATGGAGGGGACTTGAACCTTTACATAGTATGCGTAGCTCTATTTACTATTTAATTTTGTGATCAGAAAAAATAAGTACACAGTCAGATGTCAGTGTCATTATTCATGATTTCCTTATTTGCAAAGGTACCTGCTTGTAAATTGATCTGTAACCCCAAATCAATACTTGAGGAACTTCTGCAGTCATTTAAGGATCTACGCACGCGCAGAGTACTGACCCTTTCGACTTGTCTGACACTCGTGTTCTCAGCTGAGGTCCAACAAGGTGACCAGGGGATATTCTGCCTTCTTGTTGCAGCCTTCCTACCGTAAACAAGTGTCTTTGTCATGGTGTATTCAGTGCCATGTTTTCATCATTTCTGTGCGCTTTGTTGGTGATGTTGCTGTTTAAACTGGCCCCTGAGGGTCGCACTGAAATGCTGGCCGGTTCCTAAACCCAGGAGAGCCGTGTTGAGCTTTAGGGAGAAAACACGTGCATGTGGTAGATGAGCTTCCTTCCGGCCTCAGTTACGGTGCTGTTGGCCACGAGTTCAATATTAATGAATCAACAGTGCATATTAGATATGGTGTCTTTAAACAGAAACATACATAAAACAAGGTTATGCATTGATCGGCTGATGAAAATGTGGCCGGAGGCTCGCAGGAACCTAACACTGTATTTCCTCAAGGGGCAATGATTCAGTCAGTATTCCCTATTTCAATCTTTATGGCAACTTTAGAGAACCCAGCTACCATGAATAACGAGTGGACTGTATTTAAAATTGTTGTGTTTAGGGGCGCCTGGGTGGCTCAGCCGGTTAAGCGTCTGACTTCCGCTCAGGTCATGATCTTACGGTTCGTGAGTTCGAGCCCTGCGTCGGGCTCTGTGCTGACAGCTCAGAGCCTGGAGCCTGCTTCAGATTCTATGTCTCCCTCTCTCTCTCTCTCTGCCCCTCCTCCACTTGTACTCTGTCTCTCTCAAAAATAAATAAACATTAAAAAACATTAAAAAAAAATTTTTTTTTCAACGTTTTTATTTATTTTTGGGACAGAGAGAGACAGAGCATGAACGGGGAAGGGGCAGAGAGAGAGGGAGACACAGAATCGGAAACAGGCTCCAGGCTCCGAGCCATCAGCCCAGAGCCTGACGCGGGGCTCGAACTCACGGACCGCGAGATTGTGACCTGGCTGAAGTCGGATGCTCAACCGACTGCGCCACCCAGGCGCCCCTAAAAAACATTTTTTTAATTGTTGTGTTTAACGGCATCCACCAGGACAAGGACCAACAGCCATGTCCCTTTCTATGCAGATACCTACCTCGGGTTCAGGTTTACTCAGAGCAGGAGGGGCAAGATAATGAGCATTAACTGAGCCTCTCCTGTGTGCCAGGCGCTGTGCCTGGTGTTTCATGGCGTGGTTTCATTTAATCCTCACCACTGCCATCTAGACTGGCTGTTTTTCTCCCCCTTTGCAGATAAGGACACTGTGGCTCAGAGGGGTGAGTTACTCGCCCAGAGCCAGGCCAAGGAGGAGGCACAGGCTTCTCCACCCAGAGCCGCTGGAGAAGATTTCATGGTGTGCAGCCTGGAACTGGGCCAGATCTGGGCCCTCAGCTCCATCCAGTGGAGCCCCTCCCCATTCCAAACCCTTGCCTGTCTCCTCAAGCCCTGCAGATTCGCCCCTGCTACCTTCTCTGTGGGGGACCTTGCCTTCCACTCCAAGAAGAAAATAGAGCCCCTCTCTGGGGACTTCTCAACTTCCAGTCTCCTTCAGCCTGTCAACTCAGCTATAGAAATACCTCAAGTCCTCTGTGAAATGAGGCAGAGTGTAATATAAACAAATGGATGAAGTCAATGCATTTATAACTTTATTCGTCCTCACTTCCTTCCCCCTCGCCTGAGGGTGAAGTGTGCCTTCTGTTCAAAATGAATTCCTCCACCTGGGTCCAGGTCCAATCCCCTCAGACCTCCTCTGGGACCCAACTCCTTCAATTATCCCCCTCTCCACTGTCTTTGTGTCTCCGCTGTCAGCATTGGCCTCTTTCCCTCAGCCAGTGAGCACACTCAGGTTACTCTTCAAACAGCACCGTCCACGGTCCCCACACCTATATAGCTCCCACCTCATTTCCCAGCCTTAAAAAATTTTTTTAAACATTTTTAAATGTTTATTTATTTTTGAGAGAGAGAGAGAGAGAGAGAGAGAGAGAGAGAGAGACAGCAAGTGGGGGAGGGGCAGAGAGAGAGGGAGACACAGAATCCGAAGCAGGCTCCAGGCTCCAAGCTGTCAGCACGGAGCCCAGCGCAGGGCTCGGACCCAAGAACCTCAAGATCATGACCTGAGCCCAAGTCCGCTTAACCAGCTGAGCCACCCAGGTGCCCATCCCCTGCCCCCCACACCCTCCCCTGCCGTTCATCAGCCATGACAGCTTGGCTCTGCTCCCTTCCACTCACTGAGGTCGGTAATAATCTCCTAATTGCCAATTAAAGAGAGCTGCTAATACACAGTTGCTACTGCAGAAGAACAAAACACAGAGAAAAATTAAAAGGAAAGTTGAAATATTCATGATTACACCACCTAGAAAGAGCTATTATCAATACTTGTTTATATCCTTATAGACCTTTTCACCTGTTTTACGTGTGTGTGTGCGTACACACAAGGGAGGAGGAGGTGGCAGGAGAGAGAGAGAGAGAGAGAGAGGGAAAGGGAGAGAGATTTTTTTTAAAAAATTCAAATGAGTTCACTCTCTAAATCATTGCTTTTCAAAGCCTGGTCCTTGAACCAAATGCATCTTAGCATTGGTTATTCCAAGAGCTGACCTTGAGATAAGGAGTGGAGTGAAAATAGTTTATTTGGGAAGTGTAAGCAACACTGAGAAAGTGATCCAGGGAAGGGGAGGGCGCGCTGTAATGCAGCACTGTTAAGTCAGCTAGCACAGCGGGTAACTGCAGATTTTAGTTTTAGAAAAACCATTATTGTATCCTCTGGTAGAAGCATTCTCCCCCTGGCCTTTGAGAACTAAGATCTCTAGGCTTAAGGGTTTGGGGTAGAAAGCACAAATTTATCAAGCAGGACAGTGAGAACAAAGGTGAAAGAGGCAACTTCCTTTGTTTCCAGACCTGTATATTCTACTGATCAGGGAAATGGCATTTATATAATGGCTATTGGCTCAAAGTATAGAAATATGTCTTCAGGCAACACGTCAACCCTGTCTGTAAGTTGATGCCTTGGTTATACCTTCAAGTGATTATTCCAACATCTTCTTAATATGGTTGGCTCTGGTTGATATGGTGTATAGCAGGACCAGTGGATAATATGGTCATGTGACCACGTCCTCCATGGTCACGGGTGGGGGCGGGGGAATGTCGTGATGATAAATTAGATACTCTGGGAGCCTCAGAGAGTAATGCTAGCCAAGACGCTGTGGACTGAGAAGACAAACCTGTACAAATCTCATGAAGTCATGGAAGAATCATGGCCCCTCCGTGACAGTTGGGCTCATTGTAATTCACCTGACACCACGTGGCTGGGTGCTCTCCTCAAGGGGTGATAGCATATCAAGAGCATGGTGTCAATCTTTGCTCTAACAGGCTGGACATTTAGTAGCAGTAACACCTAGATCGCTTTTGGTGAGAGGGAGCCCGTGCTGTTGGGCCACATATGGCTTCCATCAAGTTGAGACACTCTTTGAAGTTCTGCCTCCTAGGAGAATGTCCCCTTTCCACTCTCCTGCAGGACACCCCTGAGTGGGGCTGCAGATCAGCAAAAGTTGTGTTTTGTTCTTACTAGCCTATGGGGCTAACCTGTCCATAAACCGGGCCCAAGCGTTCTCCTCCTCTGCAGCTGGTCATGAGGAATCCCCCATGAGTTACAGCTGTGAGCTGAGGGAGAGGCTTCAGTGAAAATAGGGTCACCACGTGGGGTCTGGCCTGCTCGTGTAATTCCTCTGTGACCTCTGGGCCTGCTCAGGCCTGGTCTTGAACGTCTCATTTCCATCCCATGATGCCTTGCTGTTGCAACTGTCCGCCTTTATGACTTGGTGAATCTGACAGTACTTAACTTACCCTGGGAAACTCTGGCTACATGGTCAGTTGGTCTCCCATGGTCAATTGCTCGGTCTCTATCAGAATCTCTCAGCACACCAGGAGTTGGTTTTCAAATACTGAATGGTTTCCTGCTCCAGAAAGCATATTCTTGCTTCAGATACCTAGGGGTCTGCACTGAAGCCTCCCACTGGGCTGGTCAAAGCCTCCATATGTGTCTTTACCTACTTCTATCCCCATGGCATCTGATAAATGGTTCGGAGTAGCATTCCCACATGAGATATATGTTGTCTCCAAAATCCAGAGGTCCACTGAGTGCCTCTGCCTTGGTGATAAGAGACGCAAAGTACAATTACTTGTCTATTACTTTGAAGGGGATGTCTCTGCATGTCCTAGATCACTGAACCCCTAGAACGTTTACTGTTGTCTCAGATCCCTGAATCTTTTTGTCTCCTACCCACTTGCGCATATGTCTTAGAGGGCATCCAGAGGACTTGCTACTTCCTCTTCCCCAAGTCTGATTCATATGATCTCACCGACATAGTATTTCTCAGAAGCAGTATGAGGTTCAGAGGAACGGGAGGTACCATACTGTGACAGACTGGGAAAGTTAGCATCGCCCTGAGGCAGAAGCATGAATGTATACTGCTGTCATCCCAAGTGAGTGCTAATTATTTCTGATCTTCCTTCCTGAAAATGAGGGGGGGGGGAGGGGGAGGGAGGCAAATGCCTTTGCCAGGACAGTTGCTACAAACCAAGGGCCAGAGGTTATCTTGGTCTGTTTTGCTTAAGAGAGCACATCTCGCACAAAAATGGCAATTGAGGCTACTGTTCAGTTAAGTCTATGCAGTGCACCATCACCCACCATAATCTGTTTGTGTGGTTTTCATTTTTATTTTTGCAGTGGCCCATCTGAATTAAACAGGAATACCAAGGGGACTACTGCTTCTACAGTATTCAAATCTTTGAGGGAAGCGCTAATCTCTGCCATTCACCACAGAGCGCAGAATTATTTCTCATTAACCATCTTGTCTGGGGGTATGGGTGCAATTTCAGATGCTTCCACTCCACCTTCCTACTATTATGGATCTTTCTGTACAGATCAAGAAGCCAATGTGAGGTTTCTTTCAGCTAAGTTTATTCATCCCAGTTTGGGGGGATGGGCAAACGATCACAGGAGAGTCTGCAGACCGACGACCCACTGTGGGGTGGGCTTTGGCCAAGACTCCATTTGTCATCTTGCTTCCAAATGTCCCCATTTTAACAGGACAGCCATGTCCTGGATACCCTGGCATTAGTGTCAGCCCAGATCCTGTATTCAAAAACCATAGACTCTGGGACGCAGCAAAGGCGGTCGTAAGAGGAAAGTATATAGCAATCCAGGCCTTCCTAAAGAAGGAAGAAAGGTCACAGATACACAACCTAACCTTACACCTTAAAGTTAAAGATCTGGAAAAAGAACAGCAAATAAAACCCCAGACCAGCAGAAGACAGGAAATAATAAAGATTAGAGCAGAAATTAATGCTATCGAAACCCAAAAAACAGAACAGATGAATGAAACCAGAAGCTGGTTCTTTGAAAGAATTAACAAAATTGATAAACCACTAGCCAGTTAGATCAAAAAAAAAAAAGGAAAACACCCAAATAAATAAAATCAGGAATAAAAGAGGAGAGATCACAACCAACAGAGCAGAAATAAAAACAATAATAAGAGAATATTACGAGCAACTATACACCAATAAAATGGGCAATCTGGAAGAAATGGACAAATTCC
Organism: Prionailurus viverrinus; assembly: GCF_022837055.1. Classification (NCBI taxonomy): domain Eukaryota; kingdom Metazoa; phylum Chordata; class Mammalia; order Carnivora; family Felidae; genus Prionailurus; species Prionailurus viverrinus. Next base: position 189,368,940 of record NC_062568.1, on the reverse strand, counting down.
TAGAAGCATATATACTACCAAAAACCATAGAAACATCTGGGTATTCTTCACTCCCCAGTGTACAGTTAGTGTGGATAAATGGCCATAGGTCCTTTTGGGGAAAGAGTGGAGAAATCAGTTCTGCATATACTTACTTGGCATTGCATGGTCCTTTCCCAAAGGAACCCAGTCTTTCCCTCAAACAATAGGCCCTTGGTCTAAGGACTAACTGAAGCATGGAAAATGGGTGAGAGAGCAATTTTCCACTACGATGGCTCACATCAGCCTTCAAAGCACATGCTCTTAATAGGTTTTAATTATATGGGTCAATAATACCATTGTTGGTTGCCCATTGATCTCACCCTTTGGAACTCTAGGGTCTATTAGCTATCCCTCAGATCCCTGTGGGTAAGGGCCCCTTGGTAGACTTTCCATCCACCTTGCCTCTGATGGTCGAGTGCTGCCACCTGGCCTCTGCTGTTCTGGAATCCCATTGTCACCATGAACACATACTAAGGAGACCCGTCCCATAGCAGCTTCCCCAACTGTTCACTTAGCTTAGAAAGAACAACCACCACTGAGCTGCTCCATGATGCCAACACCCCCTTCACATCCTAGCTCATTTCTTACCACTCCAGTGAAAGGGGCATACTGGGAACGTACTCAGCTGGAGGGTCCTCTGGTTTTCAATAATATGTTTCTTCTAGCGGGCCCCACCTCTTGGAACCTTTCCAAGTTGTAGCAGTTCATGGATTTCTACATCCTGTGTTGTAGCTGTTCTCTCCGTCACTTGTTAAGCTGTAGCCTCTTAGCACCAAACCCACCCTTGTATGATGTGTTGTGTAGTGTTGGAGCAGACTCCGAAATTGAAAATCGCATTCAGCATTCACCTGTTGCTCCCTGCTGTGCCCTGCCCCTAGGAGTGCAAGACGGAGGTGACCGGGCTGAAGCAGGGAGGAGGGATTTGCTCTTCCTATTGGCTTCCTGTTTCTTTTTTCTTTTTAAAAAATTTTTTAAAATGTTTATTTTTGAGAGACAGAGACAGAGTATGAGCAGGGGAGGGGCAGCGAGAGAGGGAGACACAGAATCTGAAGTGGGCTTCAGTCTCTGAGCTGTCAGCACAGAGCCCAACATGGGGCTTGAACTCATGAGCTGTGAGATCATGACCTGAGCCGAAGTCGAACACTTAACTGACTGAGCCACCCGGGGACCCCTGGCTTCCTGTTTCTACGAGCATCCCCCCAGCAAAGGTTCTTGCCCTGTGTCAGCAGTCCCTTCCCTGAGCAGCAGCTCAAGGCAGCCTGCGGGTTCCCACACTTCAGTGCCCCTCCCCAGAAGCCTGAGTTTCAGTTTCTTGGAATCTCTCCTTGAAACTTTTCAATTTTGGTAACTTCACCCTCTTACCTTATTTCACCAGCCTTGGGCAGGGCATCTTCTCCTGTAATTGGTACTTTTGTGATAACTTAGTTCTTGTTCTCTCTTCTTACCTTTTCACTAACCTAGTTAATAGCATCATACCTACTTAACAATACTATCCGTTCAATTCGCTCTGTTTAAATTAGTGCTGTGGTTTCTGTCTCCTGATTGGACCCTGGATCCTGTTTTTTTTTTTATCCCCCCTCAAGTTCCAGGGAGCTGTCCCAGCGCCAGGTGCCCCTGCCAGGATGATAGACCCAGAAGTCAGGAGAGTGACTTCATGTTAACAAACCCTTCCCCAATCCAGTCCTCTCCTCCCAAATTAACACCGTCCATATCCATTCCCAGGCCTGTTCTCCAGATTTCTCTTGGCACCTGTTAGCCAGATCCTGTGGTTCTTTCTGTAAAAATCCCATTTCTCTGGGAAGAGCTAGTACTTTCTCAGTGGTGCCATGCTGAGACCTGGTCCTGGTATTGATTGGCCTAGAAGTCACAAGAGAACATGGGAATAGGCAAGGTGTCTGCCTTAGGCGATGCTCTGTCATAGAGGTTTTCTGGCTTTCATGCCATACCCTAGACTGGTAGCTGGCTAGTCAGAGCTCATCATTTTCTTCTTTCCTCTGGTCAATGGGACTTCTCAACCAACAAACGCCACCAGTTCTCTTAATTCCCATTGCCCCACACCTCTCAAATGCTGCAGAGAATGTATAAACCATTTTATCTCCTGACATGTGTAGCCTAGCTCAAGTTTACCACAAGCGAGAGTTCTTATTTTATAAGGTTTTTTTTTAAATGTTTATTTATTTATTTATTTATTTATTTATTTAGAGAGAGGGACGAAGAGCGTGAGCAGGGGAGAGGCAGAGGGAGAGGGGGAGAGAGACAATCCCAAGCGGGTTCCTCTCTGTCAGCATAGAACCCATTGTGGGGCTCAGTCCCACAAACTGAGAGATCATGACCTGAGCTGAAATCAAGAGTCAGACACTCGACTGACTGAGCCACCCAGGCACCTTGAGAGTTCTTATAATGGGGCTTCTCTACATGTCAAGGTCTACCAACAATGGGGTGTTGTTCCCACCGACCGGCCAGTGAACCAGTTTTAGAATCCTGTCCTAAGGACCTGCTTCCGAGCACCATTGCTGGCACAAGCTGTCCTAGCTCAGGAGACCTTGTGACAAGGACTCGGGTTGAATTAGCTTATTTGGGGAAGCATCCACCACCCTGGGAGAGAAGTAGGAAGTGGAGAGAGAAAGGAAAGCATCCAAGAAGAACACGCTATTAAGCCAGCTATCACAGCTGGTTCTCAAAGTTTGCTTATGCCAGCAGGGGAATTCTAGGCAGTGGTACAACACACAGGCCTCAGAAATCACCCATGTGAGGGGTAGGGAGCTGGGGTGCGAGTCACTGCTTAGGGGCAGATGCCAGCAGTTGGCTGTTGGCAGGAGAGGCGTGGGGATAGGGTGGGGAGCCGACAGCACCTGCAACAGCCTGCATCCATTTCTGACTACTTGCTGAAAACACAGGCTCCTGGTTGGGGGAAAGTGGGAAGGGTACGGGCGGCTTTTCTGCAGCTTCCCAAGGACCTATAATTATTTCAAAATAAAAAGTTTAAAAAATAGATAGGATGGGCGCCTCGGTGGCTCAGCCGGTGAAGCGTCTGACTTCGGCTCAGGTCATGATCTCATGGTTTGTGGGTTTGAGCCCCGCATTGGGCTCTGTGCTGAAGCCTCAGAGCCTGGAGCCTGTTTCAGATTCTGTGTCTCCCTCTCTCTCTGCCCCTCCCCCTCTCATGCTCTGCCTCTCTGTCTGTCTCTCTCTTTTTCAAAAATAAACATTAAAATAAATAAGTAAAAAATAGGATGACCAAGAAAACCAATCATATGGAAACGCAGCTAACAGAATATACGTACTTAGTGTGGATTCTTGGGCCTCTTTCCGTAAGCACAGCCTACTACAGTGAGGACACAGCCCCTTTCACCTCCTACTCTAAATGGAAATGGTGGATAAACTGTAAGAAGTATACACTTAAATATCTACCTGTGCGCAAGATCTGTAGGTGGCAAGGATGGAGCGGGGGTACCTGCAATCAGCCCGCCCTAGTGTGGGTGTGAGGACGAAGTTTGCATTAAAGATACAGTGGTGGTGGCGGTGGCTGGGGGAAACCTTGCCAAGAAATGGAAATAACATTTGTTGTGGAACTCCTTAAACTAAATGGAGCTTCTTGTGAAGCTACCCATGGCACTTCTCTGCAATCTGGGGCACAGGGGACTTCCATAGAAAACACCTCCCACGAGCAAAACGTTACAAAGTATGAGAGGAGAGAGACTTCCGGGAGACAAAGCCAGCAGATGAAACAACTCGGGTAAATCGCATGCAGTGTTAGCGATCCAGGGATGTCCGAGCGGGGATGGAGCTGGGAGTGTTGAGGGATGATGCCTCCCAAGGACAAAGGGGGTGGGCAGAGAGATCCTCGGCTGAGAGGCAGATCTGGCAAAGTCTTGGCTGACCCGAGGGCCAATTACAGAGTAAAATGTGCCCCTTAGCGGAGTCCCAGGGTGAGTAAAAATGGCATGACTCTAGCATCCTGTTCATAATCCATCATTGCTTGGGGACTGCCTAAGGAAGAGCGTGGCCTCAGCTCAAAAGCTGAGGCAGACCCTGGAGGCACAAAGCCCGAGGTTGTCAGCTAACTGCACTCCTGGTCGCTGAGGACAAGTCTGTAGTGAAGGGAGACGTTGTAGTGGTGCACGTGCCAAAAATTCTGGCCATAGAACAATTGGGAAGGATGTTTCAAAAAGATACAATGAAGGCTAGAAGGTATCGGGTAAGAAGAGAGCTTGTGACAAAAGAACCAAACAGAAAAGGGTAGACATGAACTATCAAAAACCCAACGTATGGGGGCTCCTGGGTGGCTCAGTCGGTTGAGTGTCCAACTTCTGCACAGGTCATGATCTCGGGGTCCATGAGTTTAAGCCCCACATTGGTCTCTGTGCTGACAGCTCAGAGCCTGGAGACTATTTTGTATTCTGTGTCTCCCTCTCTCTCTGCCGTCCCCTGCTCATGCTCTCTCTCTCTCTCAAAAATAAATAAACATTAAAAAAAAATTTAAAAATGCAACCTATTTTTTTTTGAATGTTTACTTATTCTTGAGAGAGGGGAACAGAGTGTGAGCGGGGGGAGGGGACAGAGAGAGAGAGACACAGAATCTGAAGCAGTCTCCAGCCTCTGTCTGAGCTATCAAGACAGAGCCGGATGTGGGGCTTGAACCCCACATCCCGGCTAGAGTCTGAGACCATGACTCTAGCCGAAGTCAGAAGCTCAACTGACCGAGCCACACAGGTGTCCCTCCCAACCTAAGTTTTTTTTTTTTCTTTTTTTTTCAACGTTTATTTTTATTTTTTTGGGACAGAGAGAGACAGAGCATGAACGGGGGAGGGGCAGAGAGAGAGGGAGACACAGAATCGGAAACAGGCTCCAGGCTCTGAGCCATCAGCCCAGAGCCCGACGCGGGGCTCAAACTCCGGGACCGCGAGATCGTGACCTGGCTGAAGTCGGACGCTTAACCGACTGCGCCACCCAGGCGCCCCTAACCTAAGTTTTGAAAAGCAGACTAGACACAGTCTGGAGAGGGAATCAGCAAACTCAAATTGATCTGAAGGAACGGCCCAGAATGCAGCACGGAAGTGACACCAAAGGATGAAATTAAATGATGATGGATCATAGAGAACATGCGTGGAGAGCACAGGCTCTGAGGTCACCTGCCTGGGATTAAACTTTAGCTCTGCCACTTACTAGTTGTAAGGTCTCAGTCATGTTTTTAAAGCTCTTTTTGTTTCAGTTTTCCCATCTATAAAATGGAGGCGTTCTAGTCCCTACCTTATGCTGTTCCTATTAGGATTAAATTAGTACAATTCTTATCAATGAGTTATGGTTTTGTTTCAGTTTTGGTTTTCTGGGTATTTCTTTGTTTTATTTTATTTTTTTAAATACTTATTTATTTTTGAGAGACAGAGTGAGACAAAGTGAGAGTGGGGGAGGGGCAGAGAGAGAGGGAGACACAGAATCGGAAGCAGGCTCCAGGCTCTGAGCGGTCAGCACAGAGCTGAACGCGGGGCTCGAACCCACAGACTGTGAGATCATGACCTGAGCCAAAGTCGGATGCTCAACCAACTGAGCCACCCAGGCACCCCTCTCTGGGTTTTTCTTGAGAGAGGAAGTGTGCACATGTGTGGGGTAAAGGCAGAGGGAGAGAGAGGATCTTAAGCAGGCTCCACACTCAGTTCAGAGCCCAATGCAGGGCTCGATCCCACGATCCTGGGGTCATGACCTGAGCTAAAATCAAGAACCCGATGCTTAACTGACTGAGCCACCCAGGCACCCCTCAATGAGTTATAGTACTTGGAGCGCACAGTAAGTGCTCAGTAAATATCAGCTAATTTTTTAAAAAATGTTTAACGTTTATTTTTGAAAGAGAGAGAGAGAGAGAGAGTAAGCAGGGGAGGGGCAGAGAGAGAAGGAGACTCAAAAATCCAAAGCAGGCTCCGGGCTCTGATCTGTCAGCACAGAGACCCATGCGGGGCTCCCAACTCCCAAGCCGTGAGATCATGACCTGAGCTGAAGACGCTTAACCGAGTGAGCCACCCAGGTGCCCCCAAATCAGCTAATATTATAGGGGAATGAAAAATTGGAGAGATAAATTTAAAGTCATGGTGGAGAAAATGAGAGGCTCCAACATTTATCCACTAGTGGTTCCAGAGGGAGAAAATAGGAAAGAAGCAAACAGCATTTGAAGAAATAATGGTGAAAAATTTTCTATACATGGAGAAAAATTAGCCCCTAAACCGAAAAAGACTGAATTCTGAAAAGGATTTAAAATTTTCATTCCTAGACATGTTGCAGAGAAATTAAAACACAATAAAGAAAAAAATCTGAAAAGCTACCAGAGAGGAAACAGATTATCTGCAAATGAATGACATTCTGCCTGAAGCCAATTTCTCATCAGCCGCAATAGACGCCAGTCGAATGATAGCTCCAGAGTGATCGGAAAAACAATTAGAATCCTACATTAGCTAACCCGCATTGAAGGGTGAATGTGAAAGAAAGTTCCCCATACCCACAGAATGAGAGAAAAGGCAATCTGGTCTCAGACTTTTGTTCAAAGAATTTATAAAGGATGAACTTTAGCAGGAAGAAAATCATACTCTGAAGGAGAAAGCCTTCTCTCCCAGCCAAGCTGTAGTAACAAGAGCCAGATTTACTCTCCTACCTGGAACAATCCAAATGCGGAACAAAACATTTGAAACAGTGGTTCCCCAGGCATCAGACGGTCAGGGACAAAGGGCAGGGATCTCTCCAGATGGGCAACAAACAAGGGGAGCCCTACGGTTTTCCCAGCTCACCACCTAGACGAAGTTTCCAGGCCACAGTGCAAGGAGGCAGGACTGAGGCACACCCTGGGTCCCTAGACGGAGCTGGGAGCTCAAGCCGGCCAAAGAAGCAGAAGTTTGCAGGACAGAATACCAGAGGAGAGAGCCTCACGGTACTGAATACTGATCAAATCTGCACGTGAGGATATGATCCAGGGCTGGGGAAAGAACCTCCCAGAAGGATTAGAGGGAACTATTCTCAGAGTTCGCACGTAGCCCAGGAATAATGCCATTCCCACCAGCTAGCGTGGAAAATATAATTCTTGGGGCACCGAACAGAATATTTCTATATACTGACAACATCTCAGCAGAAACTAAAAACATCATTGACAATAGCATAAAGTATGTGAAATACGTAGTGATAAATCAGAGGGAAGATGTGCAAGACCTGTGCCCTGAACACTACAAAGCCTTGCTAAGAGGAGTTAAAGAAGGTATACCAAATAAATGGGCAGATATACCATGTTCTTAGATTAGAGGTTCCATATCGTTACAATGTCAGTTCTCCCAAAATTCATCCATAGACGCAACAGAATCCTGATGAAACCCCCAGCAGGCGTGGGTGTGGATGTGTAGAAGCTGACAAGCTAATTCTAAAATGTATGTAAAAATACAGAGGCCCTAAAATGGGAAAAACAGCTTTGAGAAAAGAAAAGGACAAAATTTGAAGGACTTCTCCTACTTGGCTTCAAGACTTATGATAAAAGTCCAGTAAGCAGGACAGTATGGCATTGGTTGCAAGAGAGACCGATCAATGGGACAGAATAGAGATTCCAGAAATAGATCCACACTTAGCTGATTGATTTTTGAAAAGATGTGAAGGCAATTCAGTTGAGAAAGGATGATCTGTTCAAGGGATAACACTGAAGCAATTAGATATCCACAGGCAAAACATAAAACCAAAAACAAGACGTGGAATGGATCATAGACTTCAACGTACTACATAAAACTATAAAACGTTTAGCAGAAGGGCGCCTGGGGGGCTCAGTTGGGTAAGCATCTGACTTTGGCTCAGGTCATGATCTCATGGTTCGTGAGCTCGAGCCATGCGCGGGGGCTCTGTGCTGACAGCTCAGAGCCTGGAGCCTGTTTCAGATTCTGTGTCTCCCTCGCTTTCTGCCCCTCCCCCGCTCGTGCTCCATCTCTCAAAAATAAAAACATTAAAAACAAAACGCTTAGCAGAAAACAGAGAAGAAATTCTTTGAGGGCTTTGTGCTAGGCAAAGATTTCTTGGATACCACACAGGAAAAAATAAAAATTGGATACAACACACAAGAGAAAAGGGATAAATTGGATTTCATCAAATTTGAGAAAAACCTATTCTTTGAAAGACACGGTTACAAAAATGGAAAGACAAGCCACAGACCGGGAAAAAATATTTGCAAATCACATATATCCAGAATATGAAGAACTCTGAAAGCTCAGCACTAAGAAAACACAGAGCTCCCCACCAAAATGGGCAAAGGCACTTCACCAAAGAATATATGTGGCTAGCAAATAAGCATATAAAAAGATGTCCGGGGGCGGGCGCCTGGGTGGCGCAGTCGGTTAAGCGTCCTTCGGCCAGGTCACGATCTCGTGGTCCATGAGTTCGAGCCCCGCGTCGGGCTCTGGGCTGATGGCTCAGAGCCTGGAGCCTGCTTCCGATTCTGTGTCTCCCTCTCTCTCTGCCCCTCCCCCGTTCATGCTCTGTCTCTCTCTGTCTCAAAAATAAATAAAAAACATTAAAAAAAATTAAAAAAAAAAAAAAAGATGTCCGACTGGGGTGCCTGGATGTCTCAGTCAGTTAAGCGACTGATTAAGACTGACTTTGGCTCAGGTCGTGATCTTGTGGTCCGTGAGTTCGAGCCCCCATAGGAGCCTGGGGCCTGCTTCAGATTGTGTCTCCCTCTCTCTCTGCCCATCTCCTGCTTGTACTTTCTCTCTTACTCACTCACTCAATAAATACACATTAAAAAAATAAAAAGATGTTCAACATCATTAGTCCTTATTAAAACACAAAGGAAAACCACAAGAAGATACTGCTACGCACGTATGGTTATGGCTAAGATCTTGCCAAGTGTTGGTGAAGACATGAAGCCACCAAAGACCTTTCTTACGTTGCTGGTGCAAATGGCAAGTGCACAACCATTTTGGAAAAACAGTTTAGCAGTTTCTCATAAAGTTAAACCTAAAGTTAAACCCACTCCTTCCACTCCCAGATGCTTAAGAGAAACGAAAGCATTTGTTGTATACAAATTTGCACACAAATGTTCATTCCTGCTTTATTTATAATCGCCCAAGGTGGACATAACTCAAATGTCCCGAATCGACAGGTAAATGGATAAATAAAATGCCCCAAATCGACAGGTAAATGTATCCCTACAACGAAATGGATATATATCCTCAGCAATAAAACGAATAAACTAGATATGCAACCACATGGTTGAATCTCAAAATAATTATGCTGAGCGAAAGAAGACAGACAAAAAATAGTACATACTGTGTGAGTCTATTCATATAAGACTCTAGAAAATGAAACCAATCTAGAGTGACAGAGAGCAGATCAGAGGTTGCTTCGGCACAGGGTGGGGCAGGGAGCCGAGGGAAGGAGAAATTATGAGTCACCAGGAAACTTTTGAGGGTGATGCTCATTATCTTGATAGTGGTGATGATTTCATGGGTGTGTACATATGCCAAAACTTATCAAAGCTGCTCACGTTAAATGCGTGCAGTTTATTATCTGCCAATTACACCTCAATAGAGACTTTAGGGAAAAAATCCCAGATGGAAAGTGTGGGAAGGAAGAGGTGATAGTGAACAAAGAAATTGGCAAATGTGTGTGTGAGTCTAAATAAGTAGTGATTACTTAATAAGCATTAAAAAAGATAAAAATTATAAGATAGGTTGAAAACGTTGGATTTTGTATTGGTTGGAAGAAAGAAGGTGAGGCATTTTATTCAACTCTTGATTTCAAGTGTGTGCTGTGCAGTTAACTTCCACACTAGCTGAGGGAACAAAGAAAAGGGATTTAAAAAAATCAACTCAAAGATGTGAAATAAGAAAAGTGAGGCAAAGGAAAAACGTGTGGTAATGAAAGTGATGGGAAAGCAGGCAAGAGTAGCTTAATGCAGCTTCTTAAAAATGCCTGTGGGGGGTGGGTGTCGGCTCAGTCGGTTAAGTGTCAGGCTCTTGATTTCAGCCCAGGTCATGATCTCACAGTTTCCTGGGTTCGAGCCCTGCATCAGGCTCTGCGCTGACAATGCGGGCCCTGCTTGGGATCCTCTCTCTCTCCCTCTGTCTCTGCCCCTCCCCTGCTCACACCGTCTCTGTCTCTCTCGAAAATAAATAAATAAACTTAAAACAATTAAAAAATAAAAATGTTTATGGGAATCAAAGAAGGCTTCCTGGAGGAGGGGACACTTATTTAAGATGGTTTTAGAGAATGAGCAGAAGGTACCCACCTGGAGAAGGCAGGGATATGATAATAAATACAGGGGGTTGTTGGGGTGCCTGGGTGGCTCAGTCAGTTAAGCTTCCGACTTTGGCTTGGGTCATGATCTCGAGGTCTGTGAGTTCAAGCCCCACGTCGGGCTCTGCGCTGACAGCTTGGAGCCCGGAGCCTGCTTCGGATTCTGTGTCTCCTTCTCTCTCTGACCCTCGCCTGTTCACACTCTGTCTCTCTCTCTCTCTCTCTTAAAAATAAATAAACCTTCAAAAAAATTTTTTTTAAATAAAGGGGGTTGCATAAACAAATGTACAGGGAGACACAAAGACATGTTAAGTCAGCACATGGGATGTGACCCTAGTGGAGGGCTGGAGGGGAGGGATGGGAGGCTGCCGATGGAAGTTGGAACCACATCACTGAGGGCCTTGAATGAGAGCAGTGGAGACCCGCAGAAAGCTTTTCCAACCAGAGGGACGGACGGGGAGTGGTGTTTTGGAAGCATCCCTTGAGGGCCGTGTAGAGAATGGGTCACTGAATCACTACTGGAGACAGGGAGACCCATGGGGAGGGTTGAGGGGAGGCCATGGGGCCCCAGAGAAGAGGCCTCTCCCCATTCCCCTGCAACTCAGCTTCCTGGTCAGCATCGGTGAAGGCCCTGTGACAAAGCTGCGACTTCTTGGCTCAGCGATGAGGAAACTGAGTCAGAGAGAACTGTTGTCACAGCAAATCGGTGGCGGCACCGCGTCTGTGGAAACATGCTGTTTAAAAGTGACCTCACTTCTGACCTTCGGATCCACCTTATGAAGCGAAAGCAGCAAGGAACGAGCCCTGGCCTCAGGTCTGAAGGCCTGGGTTCTGGTGCCTGATGCAGCATTGGCTTGCTGTGTAACCTTGGCCAAGTCCCTAGCCCTCTCTGAGCTACCATCTACTACTCCCTACCTCCTGCCACAAAGTGAGAGTGTTAGGGGATCAGGTCCTTCCACCTCTGACGGGCCAGGACTAGCTCCAGACAACTGCACCGTGGGTCAGCAGATCCGGCCGAGCTCTTGTGTCCCCCTCAACGTCCCAGCCCCCTAGCATGCCCTCCTAGTGGTGTCATCCCTGCCTCCCCAGCACTGGGCTCCACCACCTGGGGAAGCAAGACCCTCTGATTGCTTCCTTCCCTCAAAATGAAAACCGCTTTAGGGGCGCCTGGGTGGCTCAGATCATGATCTCATGGTTCATGTGTTTGAGCCCCGTGTTGGGTTCTGTGCTGACAGTTCAGAGCCTGGGGCCTGCTTCAGATTCTGTCTCCCTCCCTCTGCCCCTCCCCTGCTTGTCTCTCTGTCTCTCTGTCTCTCTCTGTCTCTCAAAAATAAATAAACATTAAAAAAAATAAAAACAGGGGCGCCTGCGTGGCTCAGTCGGTTGGGCATCCGACTTTGGCCCAGGTCATGATCTCACGGTTCCAGCCCCGCATCGGGCTCTGGGCTGACAGCTGAGAACCTGGAGACTGCTTCAGAGTCTGTGTCTCCCTCTCCCTCTGCCCCTCCCCCACTCGCACTCTGTCTCTCTCTCAAAAATAAATAAACACAAATTAAACATTTTTTAAAAATAAATAGGGGCGCCTGGGTGGCTCAGTCGGTTAAGCGTCCGACTTCAGCTCAGGTCACGATCTCGCGGTCCGTGAGTTCAAGCCCCGCATCGGGCTCTGTGCTGATGGCTCAGAGCCTGGAGCCTGCTTCCGATTCTGTGTCTCCCTCTCTCTCTGCCCCTCCCCCATTCATGCTCTGTCTCTCTCTGTCTCAAAAATAAATAAACGTTAAAAAAAAATTAAAAAAAAAAAATAAAAACAGCTTTATTGATCTTGTTATAGAAATAACATGGGCTTATTGTTAACATTTAAACTGTAACAGTAAGTTAGGAGAAAGCAAAATTCCAGTTTAATGCTATTATGCAAAAGTAGCTACCATTAAGATTTTAGCAGTAGTCTTCAAGATAAATCCCTATGTTCTCACGCACGTGCACACACACACACACACACACACACACACACACACTTCAGACACCCTCACACTTTGTGTAGGTGGGATCATAGTATTTTAACTGTGCTGCAATCTGTTTTTCACTCAGTGATATGTCATGAATATCTATGTAAAAAATATTTACTTTGTTATTTAAAAAATCTTGATTTGGGGAGGCACCTGGGTGGCTCAGTCGGTCAAGTGCCCAACTCTTGATTTTGGTTCAGGTCATGATCTCACGGTTCGTGAGTTCCGTCCCCAAGTTGGCATCCTCCCTCTCTTCCTCTCTCTCCCCCTCTCTTTCTCTCTCAAAATAAATAAATAAATAAACCTTTTAAATAGAATCTCGATATTAATTACATACTCACATGCAAATATGCCGTTTACAAAAGTGTGTGAATGTGGTCAGCATGCACATGACCAAACCTACCTCTTTATTTTTAGTGGCTTCCTGTTTTCCTCTATAAGAGAATGAACCATAAACACTGCTGAAACGAGCATCTTTAAACCTAGATCCTTTTGCATTTTTAGGATAAATTTCCAGGTGTGAAATTGTTGGGTCAAAAATGTGAACAGGAAAATTTTTTTTTAATAATTTTTTTAATGTTTATTTATTTTTGAGAGAGAGAAAGAGCATGAGTAGGGGAGGGGCAGAGAGAGAGGGAGACACAGAATCCTAAGGAGCCGACATGGGGCTCGAACTCACGAACTGCGAGATCATGACCTGAGCTGACGGCGGACACTTAACCGACTGAGCCACCCAGCTGCCCCAAAAATGTTTTTTATACACAGTCCAACTATCCTCCAAAAAGTTTATACCACTTCTCACTTCTACCAGATATGAGTGCCCATGTCTCCGAACTCTTGCTAACAGAGGTCATTCACAATTTCTAACCTAAAAGAGGGACATGTCACCTCATTCGTTCTCATTTCCATTTCTTTGGTTTTTAATGAGGTTAACCATCTGATTATTGGCTATTTGAATGCTTTCTTTTGTGAAATGGCCTGTTTGCATCCTATGTCTACTTATCTTTTGGGTACGTTTGTTTCTTACTGCATTCATTTATTTATTTATTTATTTAATTGTGTTTTATTTTTGAGAAAGAGACAGAGAGAGCAAGCAGGGGAGGGGCAGAGAGAGAGAGACAGGGAGAGAGAGAAAATCCCAAGCAGGCTCTGCATTGTCAACACAGATCCCAATGGGGGCCTTGAACTCATGAATTGTGAGATCATGACCTGAGCCAAAACCAAGAGTTGGATGCTTAACCGATTGAGCCACCCAGGCGCCCCTTCTTATTGGTTTTTAAGAGCTCTTTGTATATTAGGGATTTAACCTCAGACCACCTGGTTTCTCAGGGTCTGGGGTATTGGGCAATGTAGTCCCCTGTGAAATCAGATTCCCAAGAGACTGGAGCAGTTCTGCCTCTGGTCAGTGGAGGGCAGCAGTGGGCAAGATTCACTTTATGGCAGGACACAGGCCTGTCAGGAGCTGGACTAATATTCGCACACATCCTGCAAAGACCCTTCAAGACAGTTTCTCGGGAAACCGTTTGGTTCACTGACTCTAAGGGCTCCCCAACACAGAATGATTTCCCCCCTGGTCTCTAGAGACAGTTGAACAGTGAAGAGAATCAGGCTCTGAAGTCCGAGTGGAGTTTAATATCCAACTCTGTCACCTCCTGGCTGTAGGTTGGGTTCGGCCCTTCTCAGTTTCCTCAGCTTCCTCATCTGTAAAATGGACCCACCAATACCCACCATCACAAGACATGGTGAAGGAAAAGCGAACAGAAGAATTATGTAGCCTGGCATAGGGAGGTGTCCCTAACTCCTACCTCCATTCGCTCATTGGCTGACCAGAGGGAAGTGCTGGCTTCCCAGAGGCTTCCCTTCCAGAGGGAAGTTGTTACCTTCAAGTTTGCTCCTTCCCAGGCTTGTCCCCATGCTTGACCCCTTCAGTGTCTAAGGAAGATCCCCTTTGGGCTGGCTATGTCGAGGTAGACTGCAGGAGAGGAGATCCATTTTGGGGAGGTTGCTGATGAGGACACACACCAGGGCGTAAGGAAGGACCTGTATGCAGGGGCGACCAGCGAGAAACATTCTGAAAGGGCCAGCACCTGGCGAAGGATGAGAAGCATTGGCTGAGTTTTCTACCTGAGGGACTTCGTGGACGGCCAGGGCAGGGACAGGAGGAAAGTTCTGCTAACACTGGGCTCAGTTTGAGGTGCTAGGGGGACTTCCAGGACCCTCCCAGCAGTGGGAAATCACGGCTGTAGGCTGACCTCTCCCCTCCTCCCTGCCCCCCTCACCCCCACTCAGCACAACCTGGGTCCAGAGCTGCTCTAGACCTAAATCAGGCAAAGAAAGGAGATTGTCTTCTTCCTTGTTTCCTCTCTGATCTCCCCTCTTGCCACTCAGTTCCCCCTAGTTCCGGATCTGGAGAGGGGGAAAGGGGAAGATTGATTTTCCACTCAGGGCTCCTACCCCTCCCTTAAGCTAGGAGCAAGGCGCCGCCTAAGAGGCCCCTGGCTCAGGAGGGGAAACCAGAAAAATGGGTTTCTGATGGGCATGACTATGGCCTGGAGGCAGGATGAATCATCCAAGTCAGCAGGCAGACTGGGCATTGAGCAGAAGGTGAGGGCTGGGCCCAGGCCCCCAGGTTGTAAGCTTAGTGGGGAGGTGCGGTGGGCAGGTTAAGAGGGAGTGAGGTCCCGGGTCTCCCCTGGGGGAAGAGAGTCAGGGGGAGGAAGGGTGTCTGAATTTCCTTCCGTAACCAACCTGGCCCCACAGCTAAGACAGGATTACAGACTTTTATTCCTTTGTCTATTACTGACAATGGCAATAACAGCTTCCTTTATAGACTGCTTACTCTACCACCAGCCTCCCGTTAAACTCTTTACAAGCATTACTCTATTTAATCCTCACTTACCTTATTGTCAATCTCCATTTTACAGATGAGGTCATAGAAGCTCAAAGAAGTTAAACCACTTGCTCCAGGTCACACTGAGGAGTCAGGGAGTCAGGGCAGAGCCCCCAGAGGCGAAGAGCTCCCCGCCCTGTTCTCTCTCACCCCCCAGTTGTGGTTGGACCAGGTCCTGCACCCAGAAAGACCCTTGGTTTCCTTCCGGGCATCCCAGACATACCTAGAATCCTCGGAGCCATAATCAAGGTGAAGATGTCCAGTGGGTGACAGGTACATTCATCCACCGATGGGTCACTATAGGCACAGTCTCCCTAACGCCAAAGGATTCTGAGCATGTTTAAAAAAAATTTTTTTTAAGTTTATTTATTTATTTGGAAAGAGACAGAGACTGTGTGAGTGGGGGAGGGGCAGAGAGAGAGAGAGAGGAGAGGCAGAATCTCAAGCAGGCCCAGGGCTACCGGAGCCTCACGTGGGTCTTGAACTCACAAAACCAGGAGCCTCACGTGGGTCTCGAACTCACAAAACCATGAGATCACGACCTGAGCCGAAACCAAGAGTCAGACACTTAACTGACCGAGCCACTCAGGCACCCCTGAGCATGTTTGTAAAATCTGTGAGTTTTGTGGGGAGGAAAGGAATGAAGCTACCTGATGATGTTTGGTGGGGAATGTGGTGGGGGCCCCACCAGTTTGGCAGAGCCAGGGTCAGCTGAAGGAGGGTGCTGGGGGCTCTTTGGGGTTCCTTAAAGCTGTGCTGTTATGTGGTTCTGTGCAAAAGGGACAGGGGCGCGCATATTCGGGGGGGATGGGTCTGCTGGCAGTCAGCCCCTACTGTGTGCAGGGCAGGGGGCCTGGTGCTCCCCTCCTATCCAGCCCGAGGTAGGCAGTGGGTGGTGGGCATGGCTTCCAGAATCTTATCAATCCCTCAGGAATGTGTGTGGCTTTGGTAAACCCCAGCCGCAGGCAGAGGAGTGGGGTACAGGCCAGGGCCCGTCCTTCCTGACTGTGGGTGGGGAACCTGGGGACGGTCCTCCCCAGGCAGGCTTGGGCCGAGGCCAGGTTTGGGGTGGGGCTGGCCGAGGAAACCACGCAAGTGTCAGGCATTCCTGCCCCCTGCCCCATGCTGGCTTCTCCCCTGCTGCCAGGCTGCTCTCCAGCTTCACACCTCCCCACCCGTTTCTTCAAGATCTAACCCAGGAAGGTGCAACAACCTTTGTAATATCCTCATTTATGAACATGTAGAGAATCAGAGCTGCACCAGGCATTTCTCTTCAAGATCCTATTTAATCCTCATACACTACCCAGTTATACATTTCTAATCACTGGTTTATAGATGAGGAAAAGTGAAGTGATTTGTCCAAGGCCACACAGCTACTAAATGTCGGAGCCTGGCAAGATGCAGGTATCTGACTCCAAAGTCAATTCATTTTTCATTTCACTAAGCTAGGGGTTCGGAGGGAAGAAGGTCTGATCCGACCCGTAAGGGGTGTCCAGGCTGTTCCCAGGGGGATAGAAAGATAGGTAGATAATCTCACACAGCATGAGAGACGAAGCAGGAGACAGCAGTGACAGGAGCACTGGCTGTAGGATGGCTGTCTTTTCTCCTGCTGTAGACACTTTCTCTGGTGATGCAATCACACCAGGTCAAATCACCCCAGCAAAGGAGGAGGAGAAGAGGCAGGGGAGGAGGGGGCGAGGGGGAGGCAGAAGAGGAGGGAAAGAGAGATCGAAACATGTGTGTGTGTTTTGATGGCAGAGGACCTGGACCCAGCCGTCCATGAGCCTGTATTTCCCCAAAGAGTCCACCAACAATCTCCCTTTTTAGCTTGAGCCAGTTAGACACTTGCAACCAAAAGACATCGAGTCAACGCCACTTGTGTGGCATGTAAAAGGCTTCAAAATGAACTCAACTTTTATCTCCCAAACTTATGCCTTTCCATGCTTCTCCATCTTGCTATATGGGTCCACCATCCACCCGATTGTCCAAGCCCTCCTCACCCCATGTCTAACCCAGCAAAAGCCCAATCAATCCTACCTCCCAAATATATCTCAAACTATCGATTTCTCTCCCTTTGCACTGCCACCTTAGTCCAGGCCATCATCACCTCTCACCAGGGTTTCTGCATATAGTCTTATCAATGGTCTCTCTGCTTCAATTCTTGCCCCCCCCCCACCTTAAATATTTCTCCACATAGCAGCCAAATAATCTTTCAAAAATGTGAACCAGACCATGTCACTCTTGCATAAAATTCTTCAATAATGTCCTGCTGCACTTGGAATGAAATTTACACTCTTTGCCAGGGCTTCTAATACCTGACCCTTATCTACCTTGTAATGTCATTCTGTCTTCTCTCCATTCCACAAAGCTGCCAAGCTCACTTCCCCTTTAGGGCACTTGTGTTTGCTGCTTACTCTGTCTGGAAGAATCCATATCTTCCCGTGGCTGTCTGCTTCTCGTCATTCACATCAGGCCTCAAGTGTTATCTCTCACAGAGGTCTTCCTTGAACGCTCTAGGCTAAGCCGCATCCATCTCTCACTCCCAACCCAAATTACTCTCTGTTCTGTCATTCTAGTTACCTCCTTCACAGCACTTTTCACAGTTTGTAATTTTGAGCCAATCAGAAATAGACCAGCCATCTTAAATACTGGAAACCAGCTCAATCTCTGATTGCATTAAAGTGATCTGCCTCTACTCCCCATCAAACTAAAAGTATAGGGGCACCTGGGTGGCTTAGTTGGTTGAGTGTCCAGCTTTGGCTCAGGTCATGATCTTGAGGTTCATGAGTTCGAGGCCCACATCAGGCTTGCTGCTGTCAGCGAGGAGACTGCTTTGGATCCTCTGTCCCCCCTGCTCTCTCTCCCCTCCCCTGCTTGCTCTCTCTTACACACACACACACACACACACACACACACACAAGTAAAGGTATATCTTTTCTTGAGGAAGGGAACATGAGCCAGAGCCTCGAATTTTCTCTACATTTCTCATCCACAATGTCAAAATTTAATCAAAAATTACCAAATATTCACGGAGACAAGCATTGACCAAAAAAAAAAAAAAAAAAAAAAAAAAAAAGTCAAGAGAAAACGTATACAAATATATGACAGAAAGAGATCCACAGTAGACCCTGCTAATTGGCATTAGCAGATTTCTCAATAAGTGATTAATACGATCAATAAATTAAACAAAAAGATGCAGCATTTTGGCAGAGAACTAGAAACTATGAAAATTATTTAAAGGAAACTCTATAACTTAAAAATATGAAAATTGAAATTAAGAACCCAATAGATGGGTTTGATAGCAGATTGGATGCAACGCAGGAGACAATTGGTGGGTTGGAAATAATCCAAAAGAAAACCATCCATACCAATGTAAGGAGAGATTAAAAGATGAAAAAATCAGAAAAGAATACAAGAGACAAATGAAACACAGTGAAGACGTTCAAATAATGTGTAATCGGAATCTCAGAGGGAAAGAGAGAGAAAATAGAGCAGACACAGTATTCAAAGAGATGATATTTGAGAATTTCCCAAACCAAAGAAAGACATCAAGTCACAGGATGCGTGAAGCACTATGAGCCCTAGGCAGAATTAATACAAAGAACACCAAATTCAGACACATAACAGCAAAACTTCTGAAAACCAAAGACAAAGAGAAAATTTTAAAAGAAGCCAGAGGGAGAAAAAAAAAAGATAAATTATCTTCACAGAATATACAATAAGGCTGACAGCAACTTCTACACAGAAGCAGTGATAGGAGCACCGAAAAAGCCATAGAAGTAATAGAAGCCGGCAGACGATGGAATGAATGATAATCTCAAATCCCAGAATTTTGTATTCATCAGTATGTCCTTTAATTCATCTTCTCTTTCTTTCACTTCTTTAGTTCCAGCCGTACTGGCTTCTCTGTCATTCCTTGTACATTCCAGACGTAGGCACGCCACTGGCTCTTTGCACTGGCTGTTTCCTCTACTTGATTCATTTTTCTCTTAGATATTCACATAGCTATTTCCTTCATCACTTTCAAGTATCTTCTCAAATGTCACCCTTTCACTGAGGTCCTATGTATAATTGTATCCACTTCTGATCTCCCTTCCCTGAGTTCTTTTTCACCAGACGTTACTACCTTCTGACATATCATATGCTTTATTTATTTATGACTGGGCTTTATAAAATTTTTGGTCTTCCTTGACTTCAATGAATTTAAGAGACTGATTCAATTAAAAATACATATTTAAGGGGCGCCTGGGTGGCGCAGTCGGTTAAGCGTCCGACTTCAGCCAGGTCACGATCTCGCGGTCCGTGAGTTCGAGCCCCGCGTCGGGCTCTGGGCTGATGGCTCAGAGCCTGGAGCCTGCTTCGGATTCTGTGTCTCCCTCTCTCTCTGCCCCTCCCCCGTTCATGCTCTGTCTCTCTCTGTCCCAAAAATAAATAAACGTTGAAAAAAAAATTGAAAATACATATTTAAAATAACTCTGGCTGTCTTTATCAGGACAGTTATTAAGGGTATTTAATATGCCATGATGTCAGAGACAGCAGTCCCCCTTGGTTCATCAATTCCCTTGTTTACCCTTATTTTGATTTCCCCCTCCTTTTATTGTAAAATAAGTCTAATCCTCTCTGAAAGTAGATGGGAGATAGATAGATAGATAGATAGAATCTGATACATATTTGAGGATGAATATTTTCAGTTGCAAGTTATAGGAAACCCAACCACGAGTGGCCTGAGGAATATTTATTGTCTCACATAAGAAGTCATCCAGAGGGAGGGCATCTCCAGTGATAGCTCAATGCTGACATCAATTTGCTTTCAATTTTCACATTTTATCACACTCGCAGGCCGATTGCTGTGTGGTTTCATAAGAAGACATGATGATACTATCTAACTAAAGGCGGATAGCTTCTTTTTTGCACCTCTTGTTTAAGGGCTAAGAAACTCACTTTTTGCAGTACTCCAAGTAGACCTCTTCTTGTCTCATTCACCAGGACTGCATCACTGGGCCATTCCAAAACCACTTATAGGAGAGGACAATGGATGATTGTGATTGGCTTAGACTGATCATGATTTGTCTGTGGCAGTGGAAGGGTCCAGATCTAGGAGGCAGATGGCTTCTTAATGCTTGACCAAAATCAAGGTTCTGTTGCTAGGAAAATGAGTGCTGTTGAGTGGGCTCTTTTAGGCTCTTTTACACGGCATCTCTTGGGTTATCATTCTGAAAGTCACTTCACACCCTTGAGCTCACTAATCCTTACCCATCCAGGGGCGTTTAATCATCCTATTTTGCAGATGAAACTCAGCGATGTTGGATAACTTGCTGAAGGTCATAGAGCTAAGACATGTTAGATCCTGTTTGGGACCCACCATCCCCGGATGTCCTGCTTATGGATCCGTGGTGGTTTTAAAAAAAAAACAAAAACAAAAAAACAAAAAACTGGCTGCCGGGGCACCTGGGTGGCTCAGGCAGTTAAGTGTCTGACTCTTGATTTCAGTTCCAGTCATGATCTTTTTTTTTTTTTTTTTTTTTTTATGAAATTTATTGACAAATTGGTTTCCATACAACACCCAGTGCTCATCCCAAAAGGTGCCCTCCTCAATACCCATCACCCACCCTCTCCTCCCTCCCACCCCCCATCAACCCTCAGTTTGTTCTCAGTTTTTAAGTCTCTTATGCTTTGGCTCTCTCCCATTCTAACCTCTTTTTTTTTTTTTTCCTTCCCCTCCCCCATGGGTTCCTGTGAAGTTTCTCAGGATCCACATAAGAGTGAAACCATATGGTATCTGTCTTTCTCTGTATGGCTTATTTCACTTAGCATCACACTCTCCAGTTCCATCCACGTTGCTACGAAAGGCCATATTTCATTTTTTCTCATTGCCACGTAATATTCCATTGTGTATATAAACCACAATTTCTTTATCCATTCATCAGTTGATGGACATTTAGGCTCTTTCCATAATTTGGCTATTGTTGAGAGTGCTGCTATGAACATTGGGGTACACGTGGCCCTATGCATCAGCGCTCCTGTATCCCTTGGATAAATTCCTAGCAGTGCTATTGCTGGGTCATAGGGTAGGTCTATTTTTAATTTTCTGAGGAACCTCCACACTGCTTTCCAGAGCGGCTGCACCAATTTGCATTCCCACCAACAGTGCAAGAGGGTTCCCGTTTCTCCACATCCTCTCCAGCATCTATAGTCTCCGGATTTGTTCATTTTGGCCACTCTGACTGGCGTGAGGTGATACCTGAGTGTGGTTTTGATTTGTATTTCCCTGATAAGGAGCGACGCTGAACATCTTTTCATGTGCCTGTTGGCCATCCGGATGTCTTCTTTAGAGAAGTGTCTATTCATGTTTTCTGCCCATTTCTTCACTGGGTTATTTGTTTTTCGGGTGTGGAGTTTGGTGAGCTCTTTATAGATTTTGGATACTAGCCCTTTGTCCGATATGTCATTTGCGAATATCTTTTCCCATTCCGTTGGTTGCCTTTTAGTTTTGTTGGTTGTTTCCTTGGCTGTGCAGAAGCTTTTTATCTTCATAAGGTCCCAGTAATTCACTTTTGCTTTTAATTCCCTTGCCTTTGGGGATGTGTCCAGTAAGAGATTGCTACGGCTGAGGTCAGAGAGGTCTTTTCCTGCTTTCTCCTCTAAGGTTTTGATGGTTTCCTGTCTCACATTTAGGTCCTTTATCCATTTTGAGTTTATTTTTGTGAATGGTGTGAGAAAGTGGTCTAGTTTCAACCTTCTGCATGTTGCTGTCCAGTTCTCCCAGCACCATTTGTTAAAGAGGCTGTCTTTTTTCCATTGGATGTTCTTTCCTGCTTTGTCAAAGATGAGTTGGCCATACGTTTGTGGGTCTAGTTCTGGGGTTTCTATTCTATTCCATTGGTCTATGTGTCTGTTTTGGTGCCAATACCATGCTGTCTTGATGATGACAGCTTTGTAGTAGAGGCTAAAGTCTGGGATTGTGATGCCTCCTGCTTTGGTCTTCTTCTTCAAAATTCCTTTGGCTATTCGGGGCCTTTTGTGGTTCCATATGAATTTTAGGATTGCTTGTTCTAGTTTCAAGAAGAATGCTGGTGCAATTTTGATTGGGATTGCATTGAATGTGTAGATGGCTTTGGGTAGTATTGACATTTTGACAATATTTATTTTTCCAATCCATGAGCAGGGAATGTCTTTCCATTTCTTTAAATCTTCTTCAATTTCCTTCATAAGCTTTCTATAATTTTCAGCATACAGATCCTTTACATCTTTGGTTAGATTTATTCCTAGGTATTTTATGCTTCTTGGTGCAATTGTGAATGGGATCAGTTTCTTTATTTGTCTTTCTGTTGCTTCATTGTTAGTGTATAAGAATGCAACTGATTTCTGTACATTGATTTTGTATCCTGCAACTTTGCTGAATTCCTGTATCAGTTCTAGCAGACTTTTGGTGGAGTCTATCGGATTTTCCATGTATAATATCATGTCATCTGCAAAAAGCGAAAGCTTGACTTCATCTTTGCCAATTTTGATGCCTTTGATTTCCTTTTGTTGTCTGATTGCTGATGCTAGAACTTCCAGCACTATGTTAAACAGCAGCGGTGAGAGTGGGCATCCTTGTCGTGTTCCTGATCTCAGGGAAAAAGCTCTCAGTTTTTCCCCGTTGAGGATGATGTTAGCTGTGGGCTTTTCATAAATGGCTTTTATGATCTTTAAGTATGTTCCTTCTATCCCAACTTTCTCAAGGGTTTTTATTAAGAAAGGGTGCTGGATTTTGTCGAAGGCCTTTTCTGCATCGATTGACAGGATCATATGGTTCTTCTCTTTTTTTTTGTTAATGTGATGTATCACGTTGATTGATTTGCGAATGTTGAACCAGCCCTGCATCCCAGGAATGAATCCCACTTGATCATGGTGAATAATTCTTTTTATATGCCGTTGAATTCGATTTGCTAGTACCTTATTGAGAATTTTTGCATCCATATTCATCAGGGATATTGGCCTGTAGTTCTCTTTTTTTACTGGGTCTCTGTCTGGTTTAGGAATCAAAGTAATACTGGCTTCATAGAATGAGTCTGGAAGTTTTCCTTCCCTTTCTATTTCTTGGAATAGCTTGAGAAGGATAGGTATTATCTCTGCTTTAAACGTCTGGTAGAACTCCCCTGGGAAGCCATCTGGTCCTGGACTCTTATTTGTTGGGAGATTTTTGATAACCGATTCAATTTCTTCGCTGGTTATGGGTCTGTTCAAGCTTTCTATTTCCTCCTGATTGAGTTTTGGAAGAGTGTGGTTGTTCAGGAATTTGTCCATTTCTTCCAGGTTGTCCAGTTTGTTGGCATATAATTTTTCATAGTATTCCCTGATAATTGTTTGTATCTCTGAGGGATTGGTTGTAATAATTCCATTTTCATTCATGATTTTATGTATTTGGGTCATCTCCCTTTTCTTTTTGAGAAGCCTGGCTAGAGGTTTGTCAATTTTGTTTATTTTTTCAAAAAACCAACTCTTGGTTTCGTTGATCTGCTCTACAGTTTTTTTAGTTTCTATATTGTTTATTTCTGCCCTGATCTTTATTATTTCTCTTCTTCTGCTGGGCTTAGGCTGCCTTTGCTGTTCTGCTTCTAGTTCCTTTAGGTGTGCTGTTAGATTTTGTATTTGGGATTTTTCTTGTTTCTTGAGATAGGCCTGGATTGCAATGTATTTTCCTCTCAGGACTGCCTTTGCTGCGTCCCAAAGCGTTTGGATTGTTGTATTTTCATTTTCATTTGTTTCCATATATTTTTTAATTTCTTCTCTAATTGCCTGGTTGACCCACTCATTCGTTAGTAGGGTGTTCTTTAACCTCCATGCTTTTGGAGGTTTTCCAGACTTTTTTCTGTGGTTGATTTCAAGCTTCATAGCATTGTGGTCAGAAAGTAAGCATGGTATAATTTCAATTCTTGTAAACTTATGAAGGGCTGTTTTGTGACCCAGTATATGATCTATCTTGGAGAATGTTCCATGTGCACTTGAGAAGAAAGTATATTCTGTCGCTTTGGGATGCAGAGTTCTAAATATATCTGTCAAGTCCATCTGATCCAATGTCTCATTCAGGGCCCTTGTTTCTTTATTGACCGTGTGTCTAGATGATCTATCCATTTCTGTAAGTGGTGTATTAAAGTCCCCTGCAATTACCACATTCTTATCAATAAGGTTGCTTATGTTTATGAGTAATTGTTTTATATATTTGGGGGCTCCGGTATTCGGTGCATAGACATTTATAATTGTTAGCTCTTCCTGATGGATAGACCCTGTAACTATTATATAATGTCCTTCTTCATCTCTTGTTACAGCCTTTAATTTAAAGTCTAGTTTGTCTGATATAAGTATGGCTACTCCAGCTTTCTTTTGGCTTCCAGTCGCATGATAAATAGTTCTCCATCCCCTCACTCTCAATCTAAAGGTGTCCTCAGGTCTAAAATGAGTCTCTTGTAGACAGCAAATAGATGGGTCTTGTTTTTTTATCCATTCTGATACCCTATGTCTTTTGGTTGGCGCATTTAATCCATTTACATTCAGTGTTATTATAGAAAGATACGGGTTTAGAGTCATTGTGATGTCTGTATGTTTTATGCTTGTAGTGATGTCTCTGGGACTTTGTCTCACAGGGTCCCCCTTAGGATCTCTTGTAGGGCTGGTTTAGTGGTGACAAATTCCTTCAGTTTTTGTTTATTTGGGAAGACCTTTATCTCTCCTTCTATTCTAAATGACAGACTTGCTGGATAAAGGATTCTCGGCTGCATATTTTTTCTGTCTAGCACCCTGAAAATCTCGTGCCAATTCTTTCTGGCCTGCCAAGTTTCAAAAGAGAGATCAGTCACGAGTCTTATAGGTCTCCCTTTATATGTGAGGGCACGTTTACCCCTTGCTGCTTTCAGAATTTTCTCTTTATCCTTGTATTTTGCCAGTTTCACTATGATATGTCGTGCAGAAGATCGATTCAAGTTACGTCTGAAGGGAGTTCTCTGTGCCTCTTGGATTTCAATGCCTTTTTCCTTCCCCAGTTCAGGGAAGTTCTCAGCTATTATTTCTTCAAGTACCCCTTCAGCACCTTTCCCTCTCTCTTCCTCCTCTGGGATACCAATTATGCGTATATTATTTCTTTTTAGTGTATCACTTAATTCTCTAATTTTCCCCTCATACTCCTGGATTTTTTTATCTCTCTTTTTCTCAGCTTCCTCTTTTTCCATAACTTTATCTTCTAGTTCACCTATTCTCTCCTCTGCCTCTTCAAGCCGAGCTGTGGTGGTTTCCATTTTGTTATGCATTTCGTTTAAAGCGTTTTTCAGCTCCTCGTGACTGTTCCTTAGTCCCTTGATCTCTGTAGCAAGAGATTCTCTGCTGTCCTGTATACTGTTTTCAAGCCCAGCGATTAATTTTATGACTATTATTCTAAATTCACTTTCTGTTATATTATTTAAATCCTTTTTGATCAGCTCATTAGCTGTTGTTATTTCCTGGAGATTCTTCTGAGGGGAGTTCTTCCGCTTGGTCATTTTGGATAGTCCCTGGAGTGGTGCGGACCTGCAGGGCACTTCCCCTGTGCTGTAGTGTATAACTGGAGTTGGTGGGCGGGGCCGCAGTCAGACCTGATGTCTGTCCCCAGCCCACCGCTGGGGCCACGGTCAGACTGGTGTGTGCCTTCTCTTCCCCTCTCCTAGGGGCGGGATTCACTGTGGGGTGGTGTGGCTCGTCTGGGCTACTTGCACCGTGCCAGGCTTGTGATGCTGGGGATCTGGCGTATTAGCTGGGGTGGGTAGGCAAGGTGCTCGGGGGCAGGAGGGGCAGGCTTAGATCGCTTCTCCTTAGGTGATCCACTTCAGGAGGGGCCCTGTGGCAGCGGGAGGGAGTCAGATCCGCTGCCGGAGGTTTGGCTCCGCCGAAGCGCAGAGTTGGGTGTTTGCGCGGAGCGAGCAAGTTCCCCAGCAGGAACAGGTTCTCTTTGGGATTTCGGCTGGGGGATGGGCGGGGGAGATGGCGCTGGCGAGCGCCTTTGTTCCCCACCAAACTGAGCTCTGTTGTCAGTGGGCTCAGCAGCTCTCCCTCCCTTTGTCCTCCAGCCTTCCCGCTTTCCGAGCTGAGCTGTTAACTTATGACCTCCCAGACGCTAAGTCGCGCTTGTTGTGGGAACACAGTCCGTCAGGCCCCTCCGCTTTTGCAAGCCAGACTCGGTGGCTGTGCTTGGCCGGCGAGCCGCCCCTCCGCCCCGGCTCCCTCCCGCCAGTCCGTGGAGCGCGCACCG
Source organism: Prionailurus viverrinus (assembly GCF_022837055.1). NCBI lineage: Eukaryota > Metazoa > Chordata > Mammalia > Carnivora > Felidae > Prionailurus > Prionailurus viverrinus. The sequence continues at coordinate 189,342,512 of NC_062568.1, read as the reverse complement.
CCTCGCCGCCCTTCCTACCCTCTTCCGTGGGCCTCTCGTCTGCGTTTGGCTCCGGCGACTCCGTTCTGCTAATCCTCTGGCGGTTTTCTGGGTTATTTAGGCAGATGTAGATGGAATCTAAGTGATCAGCAGGACGTGCGGTGAGCCCAGCGTCCTCCTAAGCCGCCATCTTGCCGCCCACTCTCCAGTCATGATCTTGTGGTTCATGAGTTCAACCCCCATGTCAGGCTCTGCGCTGACAGCGTGGAGCCTGCTTGGGATTCTCTCTCCCCCTCTCTCTCTGTCCCTCCCCCCCCCCCCCCGGCACGTGTGCACTCTCTCTCAAAATAAATAAATAACTTGAAAAAAAAAACCCTGGCTGCAAAACTTGTACCTGAATGTTCACAGTAGCAGTATACAAAGAGTCAAAAGGTAGAAACAACCTAAATGTCCACCAACTGGTGAATGAATAAACAAAATGTGCCACATCCATACAATGACATAGTATTTGGTCTTTACAAGGAGTGAAGTTCTGATACGTGCTTCAACATGGATGAACCTGGAAAACATTATGCTAAATAAAAGAAACTAGTCACAAAAGACTACATACATGATTGCATTTATATGAAGCATGCAGAAAAAGCAAATCTATGGAGACAGAAAGTAGATTAGAGTTTTTTTCAGACTGGACAGAGGGCTGGGGACAGTGATCACTAAAGGGCTTCTTTTGGGGACAATGAAAATGTTCTAAAATTGATTACGGTGACAGATTGCACAACTTGGTGAAAATACTAAAAACCATTGAATCATATACTTAAAATGAGTGTTATCATATGCTACATAAATTATATCTCCATAAAACTTACCAAAAAAAATGGCTGTAAATGGCATAAAAAGTGCTGCTAATGGAAAGCTGGGTCTATGTCCCCTCCCCTTGAATCTGAATGGGCTTGAGGCTGCTTTGACCAATGGAATATGATGGAAGTGACAATATGTGACTTCTGAGCCTGGGCTTTTTAGCAGCTTCTGCCTGGCTCTCTCTAGACACTGGTTCTTGGGACCTTCTCGCTCAGAGCTCAATGCTGTTAAGAAGCCCAAGTCACACTGAAAGACCACGTCTAAGCACTCTGGGTGGCATTCCCAGGTAAGCCGAGCCTTCAGCCATTCAAGACCAGGAGCCAGACATGTGAGTGAAGGAGCCTCCAGATGATTCCAGTCTCTAGCCATCATAGTCTCCCGCTTGAGGCCTCAGACATCATAGAGCAGAAACGAACCATTTCCATTGTGCCCTGTCCGAATTCCTGACCCCCAGAATGCATTTGCATAATAAAAAAATGTTGTTTCATGCTACCAGTTTGGAGTGACTTGTTATGCAGCAATAGATGATCAGAGCCACCTTCCTACTCCCAGCTGTACAACCCTTATCTCTGTTCCGTCTGTTCCTCCAGGTCTCGTAGGAGTCCTTTATCCAGGTGCCCTGGAGAGACAGATGGTCCTTAGAACCGAGAAGGGCAGAGTCTTTCTTTTCTCCCCTCACCCCTGAGGGTGTTTCCCTCACATTACACAGGGTTGAAGATTTCACCTGCAGGTTCAAATTCCTGTTTTAATCCGTGGAACACCTGCATTGACACCTGTTTGCCCTGACTCTGGGAGTTGGGAGAAGGGCTTAGGTGTGTAGAGATTTGCTTTTCATTTACATAAATTTGCTGGGACCTCAGTTACCTCTGCCTCTCCCTTGCCCACACCTCTCTCTGGGCTCTCGGTCTCTAGACCCGACTGCCTCCCAAGCCACTCCCTGCCACTCTGTGACGTCCAACAGCACCTCAAACTCTTGTGTCCACAAGTGAACCCTTTACCTTCCCTTCCAAACCATGTCCCCCTCTGTGATACTCACTCCTGGGCCTTCTCATTCAGTTCTTGGGCTTCAAATACCACCTGTCCACTGATGACTCCCGACGTTTTGTCTTCAGCCCGGACCTCTTCTCTGAACGTCGTTCTGGCACGCCCACCTGTCTACTTGACATCCACATGGGCATCCGAAAGGTATCTCGAACCTAACACAGCCAGCTTGGACTCCTGGTTGCCTTCCACACGTCTGGCTCTCGGGCGGCCTTCCCCTTCTCAGAAAAGGTCGACTCTTTTCTCCTACCGGCACAGGCCACAGATTTTGGACCCACTCGCGACCTCTCTTGCTGTTCCCTTGCTGACGCCTCCCTTCAAAGCGCATTCGGAACCCAACACTGAATGTGCTCAGTGTGACCCCGCCTCTCCGAAACCACTGTTATCCATCCCCTGGGTTATTGCAAAGGCCTCCCAACCGGTACCCCGCTTTCAACTTTGCCCCTGTCTATTTCCCACACAGCAGCCTCCGTGATCCTTTTAAAATGGACGTCAAGCCGGCCACTTGCTTGAAACCTCCCCCGGGTTCCTGTCTCACTCAGAGTAACAGTCCAAGTCCTGACAATGGCCAACTTCGTTTGGCCTCCCTGCCTCCCTGCTTCCCTGATCCCCTCCACTGCTGTTTCCCTCCCTCCCCCTCTCCAGCCACCACGACACCCGAGATGCTCTTGTCACAAAGCCTTTGGGATGGCTATTCTTTGCGCAAGGAATGGTTTTGATCAAGATACACAAATGGTTTTGCTCAAGACGCTTAACATCTGACTCCTCATGTGCGAACTTGTTTATTATCTGTCTCTTTCCAGTCGAAAGGAAGCTCTATGAGCTTAGGGATTTACTTGCCCTGTGCTATCCTGGTTCTTAGAACAGCTCCGGGGACCCGCCATCTGTGGAATGAAGGAATGGATCCTGCACACGTGTTCAGTTAGTCACAAAGTCATCGCTCTTTTTTTTTTTTTTTTTAAGTTTATTTATTTACTTAGGGAGAGGGAGAGAAAGAGGGAGAGCTGGTGGGGAGGGGCGGATAGAGGGAGAGAGAGAATCCCAAGCAGGCTCCACACTGTCAGCGCAGAGACTGACACGGCGTTCGAACTCACAAACTGTGAGATCGTGACCTGAACTGAAATCAAGAGTAGGATGCTTAACCATCTGAGCCACCCAGGCACCCCTCACAAAGTCATTTCTACGCTTGTCTGTACCTCCTGCCTCCTTCACCAACTGCCCCCCCACCCCAAGTCGATGCCCTGGTTCACACCTCGCCTTCTCGCCCCCCTCTCATATTCCTACCATTTAGGGACAAACACGATTTACGCTTTGAAGTGTTTTCCTGCTGGCCTTTTCTCCTGTGCACAAGCTATTAGGTTTTCTTACGTATAGCTGTGCTTCTACTGACTCTCCAGATTAGCGCTCTACTTTGAAAAAATCCTACAAGCATAGCAGCTGATGTGCCAATTTACTGTGTAACATACATCAGGCCGTTTAACCTTCCTGTGCCTCAGTTTCCTCACCTGTAAAATGGGAACGATATTAATGCCTACCTGCCTCACTGGTAGGTTGTGAGGATTAAATCTGGGAAGTGAACCTGCGAAGTGCTCGGCAAGTGTTGGCTATTCCTCTATCTGGTGCTGAGTGCTCACGCTGTACCGGGCGCCGTTCCGAAGAAGACAAGACACATTACAGGCTGCGCTAACTCCTGTAGTCCTCACCGCCTCCCCCTGAGGTAGGTGTGGTTATAGTTTACCGCGGTAAGCTACAGAAGCTTCAGTGGTCTTACAAAGGGAAGGGAAAGCAGAGCTGGCGAAGGCTCCCTCCAGCTTACGGGAGTCCAAGGCTCCCACCATCTCGGGGATACGTAATATTAAAAACAATAGCTGGTGTTCCCCAAGCACTCACCGTCCACTGGGCCCGGTGCTAAGTGTTTGCACGCGCAGGCATTTCTCCCACAGCGCCCAGTTTTCATAACCAGAACTGCGCAGAGCTTGATGGATCAATTAGGAAACACAATTTGCATCCGGCAGCTCGCGATTGGTTAGACACAAACTGCAAGCTGGAAGCAGTCTGGAAGCCTGCGGCAGCTGGCTGGCTCTTGCTTTGTTTATCCTAACAATGGTTGCTGCTCAAGGTGTGTTGCTGCTAGAAATGGAACGGCCGGTACTCCGGAGGAAAATCTAGATGTAATCAAGCCCAGGGATGCTTAACATTCGTAGCTGTGCGGGTAGCGCCGTTATTTGTTATTAAAATATCAGCAAGAAAAATGACTTTGCCGTTGCTAGACTGAAGATCGCTAACCCGACCACGTTTTCACATGTGCTTTCGTGATGAAGTTCAAAACAACAACACAACAATAATAATAGCCCTCGCTTACATTTCTCGAGCTTACCCTACGTCAGGCCTGTGCTGAGAGCTCTTTATATGTCGTCTGTGTAATTTTTACAACACCTCTGTTTGTTGCTGGCTCCATTTTGTAGATGGGGAAACCAAGACACAAAGAGATGATGCGATTGTTCAAGGTCACGAAGCTAGAAGAGGGCAGAGCCAGGCTCCCAACACAGGCACTCTGGCTTGAGCCAGAAATTTCGGCCCCTCCGCTGTACTGGATTGTTGATGGCATAAGGTTTCTTAGTTACTGTATGATGGATGGTCCGAGAGGCCACGTTGTTTCATTTTGTTATCCTACCAATCCCCGGGGGCGGTTACCATGATTTTTGCTGTTTCCCAATGAGAGTAAGGCACAGAGATGTCAAGCAAACTGCCTTTGAAGAGTCATACAGCCAGTAAGTGGCCCAGCCTGGGTCCAAAATGACACTTACCAAATCCAAAGTCCTCAACCCACTTTGCCTGGGTCAAGCCTCCCTGCTGTTTCCTCTTACAGCATCAGTGACTGTCAGTCCATGACCGATTCTGGCCATCACTTCACACACACCTGTGTGGTTATTTCATGGTCTCCTCAGCTAGGGGACAAGCTCTGTAAGGGACCGCGCCCTCAAAGAGCTTGCCCTCACAGGGTCCCTCAGTGAGTTTTGCTCATTGTTTGTCCCCATTACAAAACAGGTGCTCAATGAATATTTGTGGATTGTTAAGTGCTTCTGCCAGAGGCACTGAGCTGGACCCAAGAGACGCAGGGTGCATAGCTCAGTTCCCCCAGCCCTACTGAGGCAGTTTCTAAGGCTCAGGGCGTTGGGCTCTGTCTATCCTGATCTCAGGGGTCATAGATTGATCTTGGCACCTGAATCTAAGCAGGTAGGGAAATGGAGTTAATCTTATCATCCAGAGCTTGGACCCAAATAATGCTAATCGTCTGGCCAAATCAAGTCCTCCTTCTTCCTTGCTGGAAAGGCTCGTTTTATTTGGGTCCTGCCACATTGAGGACAAGCACTCAGGAAACAAGCCCCTTCTCAGCCCTGGCTTAGGCCAATCATGATGATTACATTCCCTTTGGCAGTATTGGCTTAGTGAAAAGTATGCTATCCAATCCTGGCCAGTGGGACCTGAGGGGAAGTCTGATAGGGAAGTTTTCAATAAAAGTTTTCTACCTTTAAAGATGATAGGAAGAAATGCCTTCTTCACTAAACATTGTCATGTCTATGTATGATGGCAGGCACTGCTGCAGCCATCTTGTGATGATGAGGCAAGACATTGCCAACATGGGAAGGAGGCTGACACCTCTTTGAAGACATCATTGAGCCACTGGATTTCCAAACTCTAGAACTTCTCTCCTTTGTTATGTAAGAAAATGAACTTCTTATGGATTAAGTCGTATCTAGTTGGAGTTTCTGTTCCTTGCTGCTCAAAGTTTCCTTATTGGCACACAGGGAGCCCCTGGCTCCTGCGGCATTTTACTTGTTCAGCTGTATCTGCACATTTTGTTTCCTAATTTGTGGGGTGGTGGAGGCTGGAAACTAACTTTTGGGAGGTTCCTACTACAAATGCATTGTCTCATCTCTTCCACTCAATGGGCATATAAAGTACAGTCTTTTTACTCCCAATTTATGGATAAGGAAACGGAAGTGCGGTCAGGTAAAGTGACTTGTCCAGGGCCATACAGTTCAGCTCCCCATTGCTTATTGGATAAACCCAAACTTCTTACTACGGCACTCAGTGCCCTTCAGGATGCTTGGTCCCTCCTACCCTTTTCAGCGTCAAACCTCACCATTCCACATTCCCCTCCAGGCTCCAAGCTCTAGTCAGATTGCCCTTCCTTCAATTTTCATACTGTGCCCTTCACCATGTTTCTCCCTCTGCCTGGGACCCATTTCCTTTCGGCCTAACTTTTCACTCTTAAAAAAACAAATTGTTTTAATGTTTATTTATTTATTTTGAGAGGGGGAGAGGGAGAGAGAGAACAAGGGAGGGGCAGAGAGAGAGGGAGACAGAGGATCTGAAGCGGGCTCTGTCCTGACAGCAGAGTCTGATGCGGGGCTCAAACTCACGAACCATGAGATCATGACCTGAGCCAACATTCAGTTGGATGCTCAACTGACTGAGCCACTCAGGCACCCCTGACTTAGTCTTTTTTTTTTTTTAATGTTTATATAATTTTGAGAGAGAGAGAGAGAGAGAGAACACGAGTGTGGGAGGGGCAGAGAGAGAGAGGGAGACACAGAATCTGAAGCAGGCTCCAGGCTCTGAGCTCTCAGCACAGAGCCTGATGTGGGGCTCAAACCCACAAACTGTGAGATCATGACCTGAGCTGAAGTCGGCCGCTTAACCGACTGAGCCACCCAGGCGCCCCGCCCCTGAGTTACTCTTTAAGCCTTGGGTTCACTGTCACATTCTCTCAGAAGGCTTTCTTGATCACCGAAGCTGGCTTTGGTGTGTGCCCTTCCTCTGCACGCCCTCAATGCCCCGAACTTCCCTCACCCAGCCCCTCTCACACTTTATTATAATTGCCTGGAGTCACGTCTGTCTTCCCAGGGGACTGAGTTTCAGGAGGTGCAACACGGCAGTGTGGTACAATGGTCAGCAGCATGGACTCCGGGGGCTTGACTGCCAGCTCCATGACTTCCTAGCTGTGGGTCCACAGTGCATGGTTTCAGGTCTCTGTGTCTCAATGTGTCTCCCCGTAAGACAGGGATATTCGCTAGGCTCTAGTTCGCATGATTGTTGCGAGGATTCGATGAGGTCTTTCGTGTAAAATACGTAGAACGCTGCCTGGCACACGGCGAGGGTGAAGAGATCCTGTCTCGTTTCATTATCTCTGTACCCAAAGCACCCAGCGCCTACCAGACGGTTAGCCAGTGGTGGTAGAACAAATGGATGGAACGGTTGTGGTGGTTAATTTTGCATTAATGTGACTGAGCCCCAGGACGCCCAGACATCTAGTTCGACGTTATTCCTGGGTGTCTGTGAGGGTGTTTCTGGAAGAGATTAGCATGTGAATTGGTAGACTGAGGAAAGTGTCTTGCCCTCCCCAGTGTGGGTGGAATCTGTGGAGGATCTGAATAGAACAAGAAGGTGGAGGAAGGGAAAATTAACAGTCTGCCTGAATGCTTGAACTGGAAATTTGGTCTCTTGCACTCAGCCTGGGACTGACACCATCAGTTCTCCTGGATCTTGGGCCTTTGGGCTTAGACTTTAACTACACCGTCAGCTTACGTCCAGCTAATCATGGGACTTCTCAGTCTCCGTAATTTCATAGTGAGCCAATTCCTTACAATACATTGCCTACCCATTATCTATCTATCTATCTATCTATCTACCCATCTATCATTGCTTCTGTTCTTCTGGAGAACCCTAGTACAGAGGTGGAACTCAGCTTATCCAGAACGCAACCCCTTGGGCACTGATGTGGCCTGAAGCGAAATGCTGTTGAGGCTCCTGCATCAGAGACACCTGGGTTCAGACGCTAGCTGTGTGACCTTGAGCAAGTTACTTCACCTCACTGTGCTCCATTTCCTCATCTGTAAAATGAGGAAACCGGTCTCTACCGCGGAGGCTTGTTATGTCTATGAAAGATGCACCTGGCACAGAGCCCGGCATGTAGTAGGGCTCAAATACCTTCAGCTTCCTTGCCGCCACCCCGTGTGAGAATTTTTGCCCGGGGCCACGTCAGAAGAAAGGATGTTAGGAAATTGGCATCTGTCCACTTAAAATCTCAACAGATAAAGTGGTCTTTGTGATCTGAAGACCCATTCCCTGCCCTGTGCTGTCCAGGCCCCTCCCCCACCGTTCCAGGGGCCTTTGAACTTACTCAGCTCTGACAGGAAATGGACCCCCCACAGCAGAGGGATCGGAAGGAGCAGACCCTCCCTGCCTGCTTCCCGCAGAGCTGGAGGAAGCAGAAGGAACACTGAGGAGTGGAGGCAGCGCTGGGTGAGCACAGTGGCCCCCACGCAGGTTCCCCAGTCACCCACTGGCTACCTGTGCAACCTTGGCGGGGGCCTGCTCCCCTCGAGGCTCCGTTGGACCCATCTGTCCAATGAGGTTGGGTTCCATGACCTCTGAGGTCCCTTCTGGACCAGGCATTCTGGGATGCAGGAAGTGGGACCCCTCGGCTGCTAGGGAGATCAAAGGGTGACTTCCCAGAGGAGGCCTCACAGCTGCCTGCCCTCTGGAGCAGCTCCTGGCTTCCTGCTCCACACGGAGCCTGCTGTGCAACCCTGGGAACTGCGGAGGCCTCAGCCAAGGTCGGACATTGGGTTTCCTCAACCCCCTCGTGCTCCCAACCCGTCCTGAGTCATAAGTTTGAGATACTTGACTCCATTTTCCTCTGTTAGCCACCTGGGATGGAGGTACCATGCTGTGTATTCTTCAAGTTTAATTCACCGGAAATGCCTGTCTGTGCCTTAGGACCCTGGGGAACTTCCCTCTTCACCCTTCCGGAACCTCCCAGGACTGTGCAGGGTTAGTGGATCCTATCCATGCTCCTCACCTGGCCTTTGACACTCATGATGCTTTGCCTGGCCTCCCATCCTCCAGTTGTGGCTGGTTGATCTCTCCTTACTGTGCTCAATGCCACCCCTACATCTTTATAGGTGCTGTCCCTGCCCTGCACACCTGCTTCCTGCGCCCATACGCCCAGCCTGACAGAGGACAGGTGCTTTTCTAGGTCATCTCGCTTCTTCCTGGCAAAAGCCTCTGAGGGAGATATTGTTGCTGTCTGCATTTCCCAGGAGGGGGAAACAGAGACTGGGAAAGGTGAGGTGCCCCGCTGAAGGTCTCTGGGCTGAGCCCAGTCTAGAAGCCGGCCTCCTCTCTCCACCTCCTGGGCCCGTCCCACACCCTCCCCTCCCAGCTTCCATTGGCTAGGACTCTTGGGTTTGCACAGCACAGAAACCCAATTTGAAGAAGCTTAAGCCCAAAGGAAAGGTACTGATTTCTTAGAAAGATACAGAGTAGATTTTAGAGTGGGACTCAGGAGCCAAACTGTGGGCAGCAAACACTAATTATGCTATTTTCTACCATGCAGCCTCCGGCAAGTGAGGGCACCTCTTAGTGCTTCAGTCTTCCCATCTACACGACAGACAGAGTTATAATGACACCTCCTTCCCTGCGTTGTTGGGAAGGGTCAGTGAATTAGGGCAGTGACTGTAACCCACAATCAGAAAGCTTTTTTATATCAGAGCCCGGTACACACATAATATAAAACAGAAGTCATAAAACAATATCTACCCTTACTGTGTGTGATGTACTCTGATAATTTCTGTTGTAGTTTAGTCTAATCTATTTTGTTTATTAAAAAATACTGGTATCTGGGCGTCTGGGTGGCTCAGTCGGTTGAGCGTCCGACTTCGGCTCAGGTCATGATCACATGGTTTGTGGGTTTGAGCCCCACGTCGGGCTCTGTGCTGACAGCTCAGAGCCTGGAGCCTGCTTCACATTCTGTGTCTCCCTCTCTCTCTGCCCCTCCCCCACTGCATGCGCGCACGTGCTCTCTCTCTCTCTCTCAAAAATAAATAAATGTAAAAATTTTTTTAAAATATTGGTATTAATCCCTTCATGGCCCCTCTCCCTACATGGGTTGTGGCTGATGTTTGAAAATTGTTGGTGTCTAAGAACTTTTCTGGCATATAACATTTGCTACTCTTTTTTTTTTAATTTTTAAATATTTTTATTTATTTTTGAAGGAGAGACAGAGACAGAGACAGAGACAGAGCATGAGTGGGGGAGGAGCAGGGAGAGAGGGAGACACAGAATCAGAAGCAAGCTCCAAGCTCTGAGATGTTAGTACAGAGCCCGATGCGGGGCTTGAACTCATGAACTGTGAGATCATGACCTGAGCCGAAGTCGGATGCCCAACCGACTGACCCACACAGGCACCCCCGTTTGCTACTCTTAACGTTTTTTTTTTTAAGTTTATTTCTTTATTTTGAGAGAGAGCAAGAGAGAGCTCTTGCTGAGAGGCAGAGAGAGAGAGAGAGAGAGAGAGAGAGAGAGAAAGAGAGAATCCCAAGCAGTCTCCATACTCTCAGTGCAGAGTCTGACGCAGGGCTTGAACTCAGGAACCATGAGATCACGACCTGAGCCAAAATCAAGGGTTGGACTCTTAATGCACTGAGCCATCCAGGCTCCCCTTATTGTTGTTATTAATTGCAGACCCACCAAGACTAGAGAAGGACAGGTTTGATTACAGCAGGTGCTTTAGTGCAAACAGGAAGGACTCTCACCTTGGCTTCTCCTTCTGTGTCAGCATCTCTTCCTCGTGTTTGGCCTTCCCCACTCATATGAGCCATAACTGCAGGTGGCTCTCAGATGACATTGATATGGCTCTACTACCAAAAAGGAAAATAGTGCCTTCCTCTTCCCCCATCTAGCTTCAGTGATAATCAAAACTAACCTTTTTTGAGTGCTAAGGAGGGCCACTGTTCTCTTTACAGAATTCTCTGACTCAATCCTCATGATAACCTGGAGTCCCTGGCGAGATTGGCTGGATGCTCATCGAATTCGTTTCCTCTTCCCGGACCCACAGATGAACTGCATTTCCCAGTCCCCATGCACCTGGCTGGGGCCATTGGACTAACGCTTGCCAATGGAATGAGTAGAAATGATCTCTGGTTCAAGGCAGTACAGCCTTCTTTGTGCTGTCTTTCTTTAACCTGCCAGTGGGCTGGGGACAGGGCAACCTTGAAGCCATGTGTTAAGGATGATGGAACCGCATGAGCGTCGGTCTTGGGATGACCTCACAGAGCAGAACTGGTAACGCACCACTGGCCTCTGACCGTCAGCAGTGGAGTATGACAAACAGAAGAATTTTGTTGTACCAAGTCAATGAGATATTGGGGCTGTTTATTACAGCAGCTAGCATCACCCGGCCTGATTCAAACAAAATACTTATTTGTCCATATTTTATAAATAAGGAAGTTGAGGCATCGAGATGTTAAATAATATACATTTTGTTGCAAAGTTAGCAGGTGATGAAGCCAGGATTTGAATAGGAAGCTGCATTATGAACACATATTCATTTTTCTGTGCTGTAGATCAAGTTCAGCAAACTTCACCTGCCACAGACCAAATGCTACCAGTACTATTCATTTATCTATCACCTTTGGCTGCTTTCACCTGCAGGGGCAGAATTTAGCACAGAATTGATCATTGTGAAAGAGACCATAACCCCCTTGCCCAGCAAAGCTGAAAATATTTACTATTTAGCTTTTTATATATAAAAAAAAATCTTGGCAAGGGGCACCTGGGTGGCTCGGTCAGTTAAGCCGCTGACTCTTGATTGCAGCTCAGGTCATGATCTCAGGGTTGGTGAGTTGGAGCCCCAAGATGGGCTCTGTGCTGACAGTGCAGAGCCTGCTTGGGATTCTCTCACTCTCTCTCTCTCTCTCTGTCTTTCTCTCTGCCCCTGCCCTGCTCACATGTGCATGCATTCTTTTTCTCCCTCAAAATAAATAAATAACTTTTTAAAAAAAAAGCTTAGAACCTCTGCTCTAAATTGAAAGATAACTTCTCTTCCAAAGTCAGTCTGAGTCATGTGTTTTGGGTGGACTATTCCACATAGGGGAGGAGAGTGAGGTGCTGTGATTGGTCAAGTTTAGGTCAGGTGCTTGCCCCTCGGCCAATCAGTGCAGCCAGGAAGGCAGGGTTGTATAAAAATATAGAGCCAGAACTAAAGGAGAATATTAGGGACTGAATTGTGTCCCCCTAAAATTCTCATGTTGAAACTCTAACTCCCAATGATTACACTTGGAAATAGGGCTTCTAAGGAGGTTAAATAAGGTTAAATAAGGTCATAGGTTAAATAAGGTCACTGGTGTCCTTGTAAGAAGAAGAAGAGGGGCACCTGGGAGGCTCAGTCCGTTGAGCGTCTGACTTTGGCTCAGGTCATGATCTTTTGGTCAGTGAGTTTGAGCCCCGTATCAGGCCTTTCTGTCAGCCAGCTCAGATCCTGGAGCCTGGAGCCTGCTTCGGATTCTGTGTCTCCTTCTCTCTCTCTGCCCCTCTCACACTCATGCTCTCTCTCTCTCTCTCTCTCTCAAAAATGAATAAACGTTGAAAAAATTAAAAAAAAAAGAGGAAGACACATCAGAATTTGCTCTCTGTTCATGTGCGCACAGAGAAAAAGCCACGTGAGAATGAGGAGAAGGTGGCTCCCTGCAAGCTGAGGAGAAAGTCCTCACCAGGAACCAACGCTTCTTGGCACTTTGATTTTGGATATCTAGCCAACAGAACGTGAGAAAATAAATTTCTGCTGTTTAAGCTACCCAGGTTATGGTATTTTGTCATGGCGGTCCGAGTAGCTGAGTACAGGAGGAGTGGTTTTCCGAATGGCGTTTGTTGGTTGAGGGCATGGGAAACACAGACATGATGAATTAGTACTGGGAGAATCACCGTGAGCCAGGTAACACCCACATCCCCCAATCCGTACTGCAGCACCATGATCAAGTACCACTAACATAGTATCTGGTGTTGCAGCCCAAATCCAAAGGAGATCTCAGATTTGCTCTCTCCTGCTCCAATATTCTTTAATGTTTATTTTTGAGAGAGAGAGAGAGTGAGCAGGGGAGGGGAAGAGAGAGGGGAGGACAGAGGATCTGAAGTGGCCTCTGCACTGAGAGCAGCGAACAGGCTCTGACAGCAGTGAGCCCGATGCAGGGCTCAAACCCGCAAACTGTGAGGTCGTGACCTCATCTTCAGGGAGCTGAAGTCGGATGCCCAAGTGAGCGAGCCACCCAGGCGCCTCAGCCCTGCACCAATATTCTTGGCACCACCCTGCACACTGGGCCCCAATGGGGTCCCCAACATTCCATTTGGGGGACCCTGGGTCATTTTCCTGGTACTGACATACATATTGGCACATAGACACATACTGCTATGCATTATACATATTGGTACACAGCAGAAGGTAAGGAAGTGCTCAAAAGAACGATGGGACGTATCAAGAGGATACAGGAGCTAATTTGAAGAGGCTCCCACTGGCCAAATCAGGAACAATCTGAAAGTCAAAATAATAAATGATAATAATGGATTATAACCTGTTGAATGAAATAATTTATGAGTCCATACAGAAGGAAAGGAAGGAAGGAAGGAAGGAAGGAAGGAAGGAGAGACAGAGAAAGAAGAAAGAAAGAAAGAAAGAAAGAAAGATAACATGACATCTACTAAATATAGAAGGAATAAGAATTAGAAAATCACCAAAGAATGGTAGAACTAGTGGGTAAACGCTCACAAGCAAGAGGATATTAATGTGGTCTCAGAGTATCTCTCCCATGCTACTTAAAAAGGGAAACATGGAAACTTCACAAAGGTTTCTACTTTCACCAAGAGATCAAAGCTAACATGGCCAGTATCAGGAAGAGTTGACATGTGTGCTTCCTGATATTATGCCCAGGATCAGTGGCATATCAAGGGTGTGGCTGTGGGGCAGGGACTCACCGCCCTGCATGCAGGCAGTAAGGAATAAATTGCGTTCTAAAATTTTAAAATAGTGAAACTGGATAACATTGATTTCTTTTTTATTATCACCATGTACTAGCGATTTGGTGATGAAGCAGCCCTCTCTGAAATCATCTAAGCCACTGCTGCCGTTATTTTGAGTTTTAACTATATATTTAAGTATATATTTGGTATATATTTAATTATGTGTATATGTATACATATATACACAAATACCCGGGTACGTATTTCAAATTAGCATATTTTAATCACTTATGTTCTAATAAACGTTGGGATCGACGTGGAGTTTATTTGGCAAATTCCCAGTTACACAGCTGGCCCCGGTGTATGTGGATTCTGCAGAATGTGTTTCTTTTTTCAGAGTAAGTTAATTTCAGTTCTCATCCATTCAAGCTAACTGGTGCAGTTTTTGCCTTCAGCCCCCCCACCCCCCACCCCCGCGCCCCCAGCAACTGCATATCCCGTGTTCAAATAGTGCACTCAATATAAGCAATGGGAGCAGAGCGATGGCAAAGAAACTAAGCCCCAGTCAGTTTAATTCTGACATCCTGTGTGACTAGCTGGGGTCTTTTTCCCATGCGTGACATTTTTTGGAACTTTAGAAAAAAATGAAGTCAGGGGCGCCTGGGTGGCGCAGTCGGTTAAGCGTCCGACTTCAGCCAGGTCACGATCTCGCGGTCCGTGAGTTCGAGCCCCGCGTCGCGCTCTGGGCTGATGGCTCGGAGCCTGGAGCCTGTTTCCGATTCTGTGTCTCCCTCTCTCTCTGCCCCTCCCCCATTCATGCTCTGTCTCTCTCTGTCCCAAAAATAAATAAACGTTGAAAAAAAAATTAAAAAAAAAAAAAGAAAAAAATGAAGTCATTCTTTTCAGCCTCGCTTCATTGATGGGAAATACTGCAGAATGAGGAACAGTGAGAAGGCTTTCCCAGACAAAATGATTGCTCACACGAAGCTGTGCATGTGCTGGAGACGATGTTTGAAAAGTTAACCTCAGCCTTTGAAGAACCGTGTGATCCAAAGAAGGATCCGTTCCGATTGTGCTCTCTGCCGAACATGACTATTTTCTCCTGAGTTTATCTTCTATCAAGTGTGAAGTTTTAGGTGAGGTCAATCAGACACAAAAATATTTGAATCAGCCAGGATCGACCTTGATCACTGGACGGTATAATATCCAGCTTTAACATTGTTTCTTGAAGGCTGGGCGGACAGAAACTGTGGGGAAGTCCATTAACTATGCAGCAACACATGTAGGGAAGTGGACATTTACAGAGAAAAAAAAAAATAATCAGATTTCCAAGAAGGGAGCGGGGAGGAGCAACAGAAGATGCCGGTCTTACTCTGCCAGGAGAAATAAAAGGGAAATGCTTGGATGCTTGCAACCGTTTTCAGCAAAAATTGGATACACTTGAAAGACAATGGATCAAACAATGTTAGTTTTCAGCCATTTTGTCTGTTTTTGCAAAAGAAGAAAAACTTTGGAAGTTGTTGTTGTTGTTGTTGTTTTTAACCAAGTATAATAGAAATATTTGACGAATGAATTTTCTGGTGAATGGGTTTTAGTGGAAAATTTTTTGACAGTAGAGATGTTTGAATCAGTATCAATCCCAAAGAAACAAAGCCAGGAGCTGCACTGCAATTTCTTGGATTTATTGTGAAAGGGATTTTTATGAGTCTCTTCCAAACTTGCCCCTGTGTTGAATACTTTTTCTAACTATTGTATATCTGATGATTCATACGAAAGAAACTTTTCTAGATAGTTAACATTAATAAAAAGTATTCTTTGATCAGTTGTGAATAGACAGATTTACAAACCTGGCTACATTTTCTGTTGAACGTGAACATATGAATAAGGTGGAATCTGATGAAGTCCTGAGAAATTTACATCAGTTAAGGCACAAAAACAGGAACTGTACGGTTGTTATGCATTTCTGTGACAGATATGTTTTTCTTCCCTATTCTTACGTAATTAAACACTATTAACGATTGTGTTTTCCTTTTGTGTACTATAATTTTAAGAAATATGTTCTCATATTTTTAGTTTAGTGGTATTTCTGTGTTTCTTTTCTAGGCCATTATTATCACTCGTATCATTTCATGATTACTTCTGAAAATGATTGTATCATATAGAAGAGGAGAGTATAGGGGCGCCTGGGTGGCTCAGTCGGTTAAGCGGCCGACTTCGGCTCAGGTCATGATCTCGCAGTCCATGAGTTCGAGCCTCGCGTCGGGCTCTGTGCTGACAGCTCAGAGCCTGGAGCTTGTTTCAGATTCTGTGTCTCCCTCTCTCTCTGACCCTTCCCCGTTCATGCTGTCTCTCCCTGTCTCAAAAAATAAATAAAACGTTAAAGAAATTAAAAAAAAAAAAAGAAGAGGGGAGTATTAATTTAAAACAGATTTGTTCTGGGGGGTCAAATGCCCTAGGTCAGACACAGACATTCAATGGTATTCCCACCAAAAATGTGTCATCTGATTCTGGTCATGAGGAAGCATCAGACAGACCAAACCTGGAAGACATTTTACAAAATAACTTGTCCATGGAATCTTCAAAAATCTCAAGGTCAAAAAAGACAAAGAAAGTCTCAGGAATTATTTCAGATTAAAGGAGACTAAAAAGATATGACAATTAAAATCATTGCGTTGGGGCGCCTGGGTGGCTCACTTGGTTTAGCGTCCGATTTCAGCTCAGCACTTGGTCTCATAGCTTGTGAGTACAAGCCCCACGTCGGGCTCTGTGCTGACAGCTCAGAGCCTCAAGCCTGCTTCGGATTCTGTGTCTCCCTCTTGCTGCCCCTCCCCTGCTCATGCTCTGTCTCTCTCTGTCTCTCAAGAATAAATAATAAAAAAATAAGTAAAATAAAATCGTTGCATCATCTTGGATTGGATCCTGGACTGGGAAAAAATAATTATAAAGAATATTATTTGAACAATTGACAAAATTTGAACATGGACAGTGGATTAGACAAGAAAGTCATATTAATGCTAAATTTCCTGTGCTTGATGATTGTATTATTGTTCTTTATTAAAAAAAAATTTTTTTTTTAATGTTTATTCATTTTTGAGAGAGAGACAGAGCAGAGACAGAGCATGAGGTGGGGAGGGAAGGGCAGAGAGAGAGAGAGACACAGAATGTGAAGCAGGCTCCAGGCTCTGAGCTGTCAGCACAGAGCCCGACGTGGGGCTAGAACTCACGGACCGTGAGATCATGACCTGAGCCAAAGTCAGATGCTTAACTGACTGAGCCACCCAGACGCCCCTATGTTCTTTAAGACACTACTTTTGTTCTTAGGAAATATACCCTGAAATATTTAGTGGAAAGGGGCAGGATATCTCCATATGGGTGTGTATTGTGTGTATGTGAAGATACATGTTTAGATAGAGATAAAATAACAGTGAACGAGGCAAAATGTGTACAAATGGTGAACCTGGGTAAAGGATATCTGGGAGTTTCTTGTGCCGTTACTGGAACTTTTCTATAAATTTGAAATTATTTCAAAATGGATGTTTACCAACTGACAAACAGACAGGTGAGGCTGGACCCAGCTGCACCCAGCTGGACCCAGTGGTATATGGGGTAAAGGCAAGAAAAGACCTGAGTAGCATTAGCTACTGATTGTGGAAGAAATTACACAGAGAAGAGAGAACCAAGGATGAATCCTAGGGAGACTAAGATTTTTTTAAAATTTCTTTTTAAATGTTTATTTATTTTTGAGAGAGCACGTGTGCGAGCAGGGGAAGGGCAGAGAAAGAGGGAGACACAGAAACCAAAGCAGGCTCCAGGCTCTGAGCTGTCAGCACAAAGCCTGACGTGGGGCTTGAACCCACGAACCACGAGATCTTGATCTGAGCCGAAGTCTGGTGTTTAACTGACTGAGCTACCCGGGCACCCTGGGGGACCAAGACTTAAGAGCTAGCTGAGACCAAGATTTAAGAGCTCCACTGGCTGGCTCAGTCAGTGGAGCATGTGACTCCCGATCTTGGCGTTGTGAGTTTGAGCCCCATGTTGAGCGTAGAGATGACTTAAAAATAAAATCTTAAAAAAAAAACCTAGCTGAGGAAGAGAAGTCAGCAAAACAAACGGGAGTAATCAGAGAGGCAGAGGGAGTGTTAAGTGACAGTGGTGTCACAGAAGTCCTGGGAGGTAAGAATTTCCCCAGGAGGAAGTGGTCAGTGGCAACATATGCTCTGAAAAGTTAAATAGGATGAGGACAAACTTTTAAAATCGGATTCCAGCAAGTAGCTAGAGGCACACCCACGATCGTACCTATGAAGACTCAGAAAAAGACAAAAATTCATTAAGACATTGAAAAGCAGGGTTGAAAATCAATCCATGGTCAGAATCAAGGCTTCCCACTGATTAGAAGGTGGTGGAGATGGATTGAGAAGTGGAGCTGGTAAACGACCTGCGATACCTGATTTGCAAAGCGCTTTTACAAACATCTCATTTTGCAGACTTTGCCAGCCGGATGGGACCCCGGGGTCATGAACTCCAGCTGGGGTAGCACATGGGAGACCTCTGTGCTCCTGTAAGCTCCCAGCCTCAGGAAGGCCGGCCTCCCAGCACCCCACCCCGCCCTGCCCCAGGTCCCCCCCCCCGTCGCCTCAGCCCCTCCCAGCCTGTTCCACTCCCTGCCTGGACAAAGCTGCAGGCATTTCCTCCTCGTCTGTGTGTGCAGAGCACCAGGTATATGGGGTGCCCATGGGCCTCCGTTTCCAGATCCATCTGGGGCTCCCTTCTCTGGGGCTCTTGAACGTTCTAAGCTTTGTTTCTGCCTCCCCTCTGATTCTCCTTCCTCCTTTCCTATCTCCAGGGTAGGAAAGGGTGGGCGGGAAGGGGTGTCTTTTGCCCTCTCAGGGATTATCAAATGTTCTCTTAGGTCATAGGTCTAATGTCAGGGCCTAGGGTTTTGACAGGAAAACGTTCAGACCGTGAGCCCTTTGTTACCTGTGTTGTCCTGTTATCCCTTCCCTGAGGCACTAACCGCAGGAATGCCCTCTCTACCCACATTATTTTCTTCAACAAATATTTATGGACTGCCAGCTCTGTGCCAGGCACTATTGTAGCCACTTAGCGTACAACTGTGAATGAGACAAAGTCTGAAGGAGGAGGGACGTTCAGAAGGTCGTCTCGCTGGGCTTCTAAGGGCCTCGATGTTACTGCTCGTGGGGAGGAGACACTCAGGGGGAGAGCTTTGCTGAGGCAACGTGGTGAACACAGGTGCAGCATGTGGGGTCCCACCGGGCCCCACCGTTCACTTGCTCGCCTGAGACTGCCACATCTCCCTGAGCCTCAGCAACTTGGTTTGTAAACTGGGGATCCCGAGAGCTGCCACACAGGTTGTACTGAGGATTGAAGTGAGGTCAAGGGCAACTGAGTGTGGGGCCTGGCACTCAGGGTGGAGGAGGACTGGGTGGGGAGCAGCTACCAACATTGTGTTTTCTTGATCTCTGGGATTTTCCTATGTGACTGCGAACCTCATTTTGTCAGCCTTCGGATTCCTGTCCTTCTCTGGGGCCAACAGACTTGGAAGGAGGCACTAGCCCTCAGCTCTGCAGATGTTTGCTTTTGTCGGGTCTAGGGAACCTGATGAATGAACGAGGCGTCATGTGGTTACTCCTCTGTAAGGACCTGGGTTCTCTGTCCGCCATCAGGGCTCAGGAGACCAGCTGGATGGAGAGTATAAATGGTGAGACTGGGTCTTCCGTGGGCCATTTCATTTAATCAACTCAACGACTCTGTGGATATATGGTATTAGCCCCATGTTTATAGGTAAGAAACAAACCCTGAGGGTCAGAAAAGGATCACATTCCCCTAAAGGAGGTAGAATTAGTTTTTCAAATGTTCTGAGTCCAGAACCGGAAAAACGGGGTGGGGGGAGGAAGGGGCGGGGTATCAATCCATGCCTAATGCCAAGGCACATATGAGTGAGGGTTCTGTGGGTTACAAGGACACAAGGCAGAGCACGCCATAGAGGGTTAAATGGTAGCCCCTGTGATTTCTCTGTAGGGATTTCTCTGTAGAACCTGAGGAGGCAGTGTGGATCTTGATTTGAGACTTCTGGCCTCCAGACCTGTGAGAGAATAAACTCCTGCTGTTCTAAGTTCCTGTGCTTGTGTTACCTTGTTAACAGCAGCCCTAGAAAACCAGCACACCTGCCCAAGGGGAATTCGACTGGCTCATCACAGCCAAGCCAAGGTAGGGGGACTTGGAGTTAGGCTGCACTCTGTGGGGGGGGGGGGGGGGGTGCTGGGTGGAGGCATGGGGATGCTGCCTAGGGCCTTCTTCCCCGGACTCTGCCCCTCTCAGCAGGGGATTTCTATTCTCTTGGTCGGTTTCTTCTGAGGCCATTGCCTTAGGCGCCCAAGGCGGGAAGAAGAATTCTGGTTGGCCTGGCTTGGGTCACGTTGACCCACGTTGACCTTCCAGTCCTCACTGGAACCACCTGGTTAGAATAAGAGTTGCAGCATTCCCCCTACGAAGGACGGGGCACCGAGTGCCACCGACGGGGGGCACTCATGGAGTATTTCCCCCAGGCCATTGAGAAGCCTGGAGACCGCGTCTCCCCTGGTTGCTGAAGCATACTGAACGGTGCCCAAATAGGACTGGGTATACAGATCAGCGAGCTCTTGTCTGAAGCCTCTACAGCTTTCCCCCGCCCCCTCCCAGGCAAGCCTCTCAGTATTTCTGTATTCCTGGTGATTTATACCATTGCTCTGGTTTTATGACACTTCTCTTTCGCTTTTCTACAGGCCCTGGGCAAGAATTTCGCTTTAGTGAATAACTATTATTTCGCCTGCCCAGTGCCCCCTACCTCTTGAGGGCGCCCTTCCCTCACTCCATCCCTATCAGTCGCCAGGGGTGTTATAGACGCTGCCCTACTAGCTGCAGCTGATTGGCCCCAGGGTGGTCACCTGACTCAAGCAGGGCCAATGAGAGCAGAGTCCATTAGGCGGCTGAAGCTCTAAACCTCAGGTTAGCATAGCTGTTGGTGCGCTCGGCAGACAAGTGGAGAAAGAATAAAGTTGGTATATGAGGGAGGCAGAGAGGAAGGAGGCCTGAAGTGTCCTTGACCCTGGTTCACTTGTTCCCAAGACCTCTGCTTCTTGCATGGCTTGGATTCTGTGAGCCAGTAACCTTTTTCTGCTTATGTGCTACCCTGGGATGGATTTCTAGCTCTTGCAACCCAGTGGCAAAAGAATTCCTTAGTATTATACATGAATGGAATAAAGCCTAGAACAACAGACTTATTGGTCAAGTGTTGGTTCCATCTCATTTTACATATGGGAAAAACGAAGCCCAGAGAGGGTAAGCGAACCAGTCACAGCCACACAGCTTGTGAGCATCGGAGCCGGGACCCCAAACACAGGCCCCCAGCTGTCTGCCAGTCTGAGTCACTTCTTTAAAGATCTTTTCATGACTCCGACATCCTGATTGGTGTATGGCATAGGATGATGGCTCGGTTTCTTTCTTTCTTTGCCTCAATTTCCCCATCCTGTCCCTGTGGGCACACAATTCCTGGCAGAAGAGAAGAGAACCAGATGTTATCCATGTGGGCTGCTTTGAGTTCTCAGGGCCTACAAAAGGCTATTATTATTTAATTACTGCAAATGGTAATTATAAGGGAAGGTAATTGTCTGCCCTTTCATTATGGCACTTTTGCCCTTTTCTTCTGGCAGCCCTCGGGCCAGTCATAAAAGACAACTGGGTCCAGATCTTCTGTGACAGCCCATCACTGGAGGATTGGAGCATTTGGGGGGAAGGGCTGTAAGTAGTTACTGCCATCACCTTCTGAAGGTGATTTGTGGATAATACAGCCCTTCCATAACCACAAACTCCTTAGATCCTATAGGAAATGGGGAATTAACACTCCCTGAGAACTGGCCAGGTCCTGGGCACTGTGCCTTCCCCAAGTGAGATCATGCCCATAAAAAGCCCAGCAAGATGCCTCACTTATAATAAATGTTTGGTAAATGGTAACGTATACAATTTCTAAGCCTGACACAGTGTCCTGTGCATTAAGGATTCTCACCCTCCTTTTATAAATGAGAAGACCGAGATGCCTTTAGGTCCTACAGCCAGTGGGAGTATTTGAACCCCGTGTGCCTGATCTGAAAGCAGTCATGACTTTCACCTACAACTTGCCACAAGTTCCACTGACCTACTTTGCAATGGAAGAAATTGAGGCCCAGCATTGCAAGGTGGCTTGCCCCAGTTCATCGAGGGATTTACCAGAGTCATGACCTGGATCCACGTGTCTTGCCCTGTCTGGTTGGGGCTCAGACTTGCTTCTGGCTCTGCTGTACCCCTCTCCTCCCCCATCATCTCCCCCCATCCTACAAGCCCCATTTCACTACTAATGGTAGAGACACAACAGATGAGTAAGACATAGTCTTGGCGCTCTGGCTGAGCAAACACTAAGCTAAATGGTAGACCTGGGGGCCCCAGCATGAGGCTGGTCTATGTACTTAGCTGTCACTGCTCATGATGGACATTGCTAATCAGTCACAACATTTTCTGTGTTTAAAGCCCAGATTTTGAGTCCTTTGAGATTTAAACAAAAATTTGCTAGAATTTCCTCCCTCCCATCTTGTGGAAACCCAATGATGTCCCCAAGATTCCTTCAAGTTCCAGTGACTTATGAAGTCCTGATCACTTACAGCTCCTGCTTTCTACTCCCAGTGCCCTTGCATTCTCTCCTCTGCTTGTTTTTCCTCTCAGCTCGGGGACAATCTGGGCACCCCAGTGCCAACCAAACATCCAGCATGCGGCTCATTTTCTTGAAGGTTGGAGGAAACCGTGGGGGGGGGGGGGTGTCATGGCAACGCAAAGGGCAGAAAACTGAGTAATAATATTTCTGTTTTGACAAGTTCTGCAGTCGCCTGTTCACTGGCACCCCTCTCCTCTGGCTCACCCATTTCACCAATCATCCCCACATCTCAGGACAATGCTCACCTATTTCAGCTTGTTCATTTTCAGAGCCTCCTCACCTTCAAAAATTCAACCCCCCTCGTTTATTTTTTATTGGATGAATGAATCAACAAATATGTATTGAGTACCCAGTTCATCGTGTGATGTCAAATCATGGGATTAGAAATCTGAATGCAGAATCACAGCTGGGGCAAGTGTACAAAAACCGCTGAGTCCGTGGAGCTATGAGGGCATCCTGAAAATAACGGAAGGCTCCCCTCAGCATGTGGCTATGAGCCATGGTGTGTTAGGTGAGTAGGTGTTCACCAGGTGATTGGGGACATGGTGGGTATGGTCAGGCAGGGAGCACATGCCAAGAGGAGGGTACTGCAAAGGCTGTGTGACCATAGGAATCACCATGCCTTCCATGAGCCCACAGGAGGCCTGCATGGCTGGAGCACAGTGGCCGAGGGGAAAAGTAGTCCTGGTTAAGGATGGAGGCTTTTTGAGGGGCCAGACCATGTGACATTTGGGGGCCATAATCCCTGTCATTTCATCATGTAGAGCAATTAGGTCTCCATCTCCTGCTCAGCTCCCAGACAGCCTTGGTGTAGCCTAACCTCCATTAATATCTCTGCTAACAGAGGCCAAATACTCAGAGTCTTTCCAGAGGAAGAAGTTTTTCCTCCCCTTCTCCCCCGCCAAAAAAGCAAAAAAACCCCAAAACCCAAAAAGCAAAACAAACAAGCAGAAAACGGAAAGGAGAGTACAGAGAGATGTGGCTTCACCCCAGTATGAGTTGTGCCACCACTTTAAGAAGGCAGAGTGGCCAGCTTGGGATTTAAATGACCCTTCTCCGGGTTATAACTTGGATGGTACAAACTGAAGGGCTTGAGAAGTTCCTGTTGGGGGTGGGGAAGTGTGGGGGAGTGTGGGCTGGTGTTCTCAGGGAAGATTTTTCCCCGGGGAGGGGTGGAGGGGGGTGGGTCCCTGAAGTTCAGGTAGCTGCATTGCCACGGCTTCACCCATGATCTCATGGGTACTTGCCCTGTGAAGTAGGCGTCAGCACTCTCAGTTTGCACAGGACAACACTGAGGCTCAGAGAGAGGAAGAAACTTGCCTGCAATTAACAGCTGATAAGTGACAAGCCAGGGTTCAACCCAGCTCTTACTGGACTCTTAAACCTAATCTATCATCTTAAACTCCACAGCCCCCTCGAAGGGAGCAAAACGAACAAAGGTGAAGAGGGTGAATGGGCAGAGAGCTCGCATGCCTACTCTCAGTCTCTCAGCTAACACCACATAGCGCCCACTGTGAACCAGGTGCTCTGGACCGGGGGTTGGAGGGCCTCAGCTGCAGGCCTGACCCCGAAACTTAGCCAACCATTTTCCTTCTTTGGGCTTCAGTTTCCCCTCCCGTGAAATGGGAGATAACATCCCTGCCAGCCTCCCTCCCAGGGGCTCCTGTGGCGTCCGATTAGTAAGTGCTTGTGTTGACGCTTGAGATTGGTTTAGTTCTTCTCCTTCTTTTTTAATGTTTATTTATTTTTCAGAGCGAGACAGAATGTGAGTGGGCGAGGGCCAGGGAGAGAGGGAGACACAGAATCTGAAGCTGGCTCTGGGCTGTCAGCACAGAGCCTGACGGGGGGCTCAAACTCACAAGCCGGGAGATCATGACCTGAGCCCAAGTCAGGCACTTAACCGACTGAGCCGCCCGGGTGCCCCAAGATTGGTTTAGTTCTGATGGGAGGTACAGCCCGTTTGAAGGAGGAGGGGGCTGCTGGCTAGCGTGGAGGGTAAGGACAGGAAGATGGAAATCTCATAGTATTGAGGTCTCACTGTGAGCAAGCTGGGGATGTAATGTTGGGAAGCCAGCCTTGTGCTCAGCATGACAGGAGTCGCAGGGCCTGAGGGTTGCCTGGATACCTGCTGCTTTGCAACTCCCCACATCCGTCACCAAGTCCTTAATACGTCCCACATATTGTCCACTTCTTTCCATCTCTGCTAAAGCCACCACCACTGTTCATCTGGGAGACTCTGAAAGTCTCCCTGGTTTTCTGCCTTGCCCATTCCAGTCCATTCTTTCCCCAGCAGGCACATGGACCTTTTACAACGAAATGCGATCACATCACTTCTCTGCCTAACGCCTGCCTCCTCACGATTTCCTATTGTTCTCAAGCTAAATCCCTGCCAGGGAACCCCAGGGTCATTTTGCAGTCCCCCTCAGTCACTGCGGCTCCGTTGTCCTTTGTGGCCCTTCAGCAGGGCCAGCTCCTCCGGGCCCCAGAACCTCCACACAGAGTTCTTCTCTTCATCAGAAACGCTCTTCTCCCATCTCTTCCCTGGTCTCGACTTAAACGTCCCTTCCTCTGAGAAGCTCTCCCTGATCTCTAATCCACTCCCCAGACACCCCAAATCTCTCTTTTGCAGCCCTTATGAGACAAATAATTATCTGCGTAACTACCTGTTACAGTCTGTCTCCCTAAATTAAAGTCCGCTCCTCTTCTCCTTCCAGAGGAACGCACTTCCCAGCCTCCCTTGCACTTGGGCTGGACCACGTGACGAGTCTTGGCCAATGGGGCGTGAGGAGAGGTGGTGGTGGTGGTGGGGTGTGTGTGTGTGTGTGTGTGTGTGTGTGTGTGTCCCTTCCGGGCTGAAGCGGAGGAATATGGCGCACGATTCCCCAGTCTGTAGTCTCCTGCCATGGTAACTAAATCGGTCGTATGTTTCTTTCCGTGGGTGCAGCTTCAAGATGGCGGGGACTCGTCCGCCTAGGTCTCCAAAGCGCTAGAGCGGAGGATCCAGGATAGGCATGTGGCACAAGAGAGAAAGAAACCACTCTTATGTCACTAAGGTTCCAGGGGTCTTTGGCAATGCAGTGTAATCTGGTTTATCTTGGCTAATTAATAATCCTAACTGATGCTCTATCAGAGCCGGGCCTGGACCTTATGCACTGCCTCTCCAGTGCCTGGGACCCTAACTGTGACATAGAAGAGGTGCTTTGTAAATACTTGTTGAATGCGTGAATGAGTGAAAAAACAGAACATGGAAGACATGGTTTCCTCCTCAAAGAATTTATTCTCATGCCAGGGACAGCTACTTATGCGTACAGTAGTTAGAATATAATCAGGGGCTAAACTGTAAAAGTTAAAGAAGAGGGCCACGGTGGAGGGCTTCCTGGAAGAGAATGAGGAGGGCTTGAAGAATTGGAGAGGATGAGAGTGGGCTTGCAGTCCACCCCATCATTTGTCCATCCATTCAGCAAACATTTATTCTAACGCATCATGATAAGTGCTTTGCCAGCAGTGTGGCCAGACAACCATGGTGCTCTTGGGAACCAGTGGAAAGTGCCTCTTTCCATGTGCAGACGATCTAGAACAGCTTCACAGAGGGGCGCCCGGTGGCTCAGTGGGTTGAGTGTCTGACTCTTGATTTCGGCTCAGGTCACGAGCTCACCGGTTCATGGGTTCGAGCCCTGCTCAGTGGCAGAGCCTGCTCAGGATTCTCTCTCTGCCCCACTCTCTTGCCCTCTTTCTCTCTCTCAAATAGAAAACTTCAGAGAGGAAGTGATGTTTGAGCTGAGCTTTGACAAGTGGGTGTTTGCCAGAGACTTAAGACATGGGGAAAAAAGGACTAAAGGTCCTAGGCAGAGGGAACAGCATGTGCAAAGGCCTCGGAAGGGAGATGACCAGGACCAAGATGGCAGCCCCCTTTGGCTGGCTGGAGCATAGCTTTCCAGATAGTTAGACAGGAGGCTGGTGAGGCAGAGATGGACCAGATTATGGTACTCTCTGGACACAAATCCCTTATAAAGACCAAAACTCAGCAATCAAAGCCTTCAGGATTCTGTCCCCCATCTCTCTCTCCACCCTAAACTCCAGTGCCTTTGCACGTGCTATTCCAGGTGCCTAGAATGACAATGATGGTGATAATAGCAACATAATAACATTTGTTGGGCCCTTAGAATGTGTTAGGTGCTTCACCAACCATCATTTCAGTGAACAACGACGTCAACAACAATGTGGGTTAGTACACTTTTTTAGGAATTTCTTTTTCTTATTAGCACTATACTTTATTGGAACAGTTTTAGATTTATAGAAAAATTGAGAAAGTACTATAGAGTTCCCATATATCCCCCACCCAGTTTTCC
This sequence comes from Prionailurus viverrinus, assembly GCF_022837055.1. NCBI lineage: Eukaryota > Metazoa > Chordata > Mammalia > Carnivora > Felidae > Prionailurus > Prionailurus viverrinus. Next base: position 189,315,746 of record NC_062568.1, on the reverse strand, counting down.
CTATTTTTAACATCTTATGTTACTGTGTTTATTATATCTTGTTACAAATACTGATGAATGCTTTTACTGATACATTATTATTAACTAAAATCCATAGTTTATTAAGATTTCCTCAGTTTTTACCTAATGTCTTTTTTTCTGTTCCAAGACCACAGGGTATTTAACTGTATGTCTCTAGGTTCCTCTGGGCTGTAACAGGTTCTCAGACTCACTTTGTTTTTGATGACCTTGACAGTTTTGAGGACTATCAGTTAGGCATTTTTTAATTTTATTTTTTAATATTTTTAATTAATTATTTTTTATTTTTTAATGTTTATTTATTTTCAGGGAGAGAGAGAGACAGAGTATGAGCGGGGGAGGGGCAGAGAGAGAGGGAAACACAGAATCCAAAGCAGGCTCCAGGCTCTGAGCTGTCAGCGCAGAGCCCCATGTGGGGCTCGAACTCACAAACCATGAGATCATGACCTGAGCCGAAGTGGGACGCTTAACCGACTGAGCCACCCAGGCGCCCCTGTCAGGCATTTTTTAGGATGTTCTACTACTTGAGTTGGTCTCATGTTTTTTGTCATGACAAGACTGGCGTTATATAGGTTATTGGAAGACCATAGACATAAAGTGTCACTTTTATCATGTCATATCAAGTGACTTACTGAAAACATGGTTTGTGGCTGTTGGTGTTGGCCTTGATCACCTGGCTATGGTAGTAGCTGTCAGGTTTCCCCAATGTGAAGTTACTCCTTTCACCTCCCTTTCCATACTGTGCACTTTGGAAGGGAGTCACGATTTGCAGCCTACACCTTAGGAGCCTAGGGTTTGCTCCCCCTCCTTGAATATCTCCATAAATTATTTTGAATTCTTCTGCATGAGAGATCCTTTTCCATGTATTAATTATTATCGCACTGAACTTCTCAGCAATGAGTTGATACTTTTATCGCCCCCATTTTCCTGGACACTGGAAGGTCCTTCCTTCTTCCTCACCTGGTTCACCCTGTATCTAATTTCAGAAGACCTCCACCTTGCTGAGGAAGAGTGGCCTCCTCTGTGTCATCTCCACTCCTCCCCTCCCTGCCCCCTCCTTGGGCTTTATAATTCCAACTAATTCCTGCCACATTGTTTAGTGCCCTCCTCTGTGCGGCACTGTGCTTGGGGCTTGGGGCTTGGAAACAAATGGCCTACATAGGCCCGGTCCTCCAGTTGCTCACAGCCTTGACACCCTGTACAAGACTGAACTCCCCATGGGGACAGGAACTTTGTCCAACTTGTTCATGGCTGTGTTTCCAGCCAACCAGCAAAGCGTGGAATGGTAGATCCTCAGTCACTATTCACCCAACTGGGAATGCTTCCAGGAGGACCAGCAAACAACTGGCAGGTGATTGTGTGTGTGTGTGTGTGTGTGTGTGTGTGTGTCCTTCCCTGGGGACTGGGAGCTCCCTGAGGACAGGGCCAGCCTTGATTCTTCTTGGCCTAGAGGCTGGGTGGCTTTGAGTGTCACAGAAGTCTGAGTCGGTGAAAGGACCCAAGGACTGGCCGCCTCCTCAGGTAGAAGTGAAGTTTGGAAGCTGACACAGCCCGGGAGGCCGAATCCGAAGGACTTGGTGACTGATTGGCTGGGGAGGGTGAGGCGGGAGGAGGAGTCACACACAGATGGCTCGAAGGTCTGGAGCTGGGGGACAGCCGGTGCCACCTCTGACAGACTCTGCGAGAAGAGCCGCTGACAGCCTCAGGCGGCCCCACCCCTTGGGGGCTCGGGCCTAGGGCCAGGGAGGGCCGGAACCTAAAGAAGGAGGGGTGGCCCGGCCAGTACAAACTTCTGCCCCCATCCCCATGTCCGCCTCTTAAAAAAAAAAAAAAATCTTAGCCTGGATTTTGAGCACCGTCGTTGGTTACCAGCCGTGGGGACCCATTCCGGGGGTCCCCTCCGGCCTGCCGTCCGCGCAGGAGACCCCCAGGGGCAGCCTGGCCCCGCCGGGCCCGGGTCCCCAGCCCGCCATCACCCGGGAGGGGGCGGCGAGGCGGCGGCCCGGCCTGGGCGGGACAATGGCCGCGGCCGCCGGGGCCCCGGGAGCCCCCGCGCTGGGGAAGGGGCTGGCCTAGGGCCCGGCGCCGGTGCCCTCCCCGCTCGGCTCGGGCGGGCGGAGGGGGGCGAGGAGTTCCTTTGTGGCTCTGCCTCGGGCGCGGCGCGGGCGGGGGGCGCGGCGCAACTTTGCCAGGCGGCGGCGGCGGCAGCGGCGGCGAGCGCGAGACGAGGCCCCGGGGCCCGAGCGGGGCCCCCAGCGTGCGGCCCGCCCCCGCCCCCCGCCCGGCCCCCTCCCCTCGCGCGCCGTCGCCCGCGCCCGGCGCTGCCCACTCGCGGGAGCCCCCGGGGCCGGACGGGCTGCGCAGCCGGAGAGGCGGGGGCCCGACGCGGCCCCCCCGGAGCCGGGCGCCTGGCGCGGGGGCTCGCCGAGCGCACGGGGGGCCGCGCGGCGCTGCAGACCCAGCCTCCCGCCGCCGCCGCCGCCGCCGCCTCGGCGCTTGCAGAACCCAGAAGTGAACAGCAGGCGACCCGGAAGGTTTGCGCGCGGCTCCGCACCGAGCCGGAGCCCGAGCCGGAGCCCGGAGCCGGAGCCCCAGCCCGGCCCTGCGAGGGCCGCCGGGCGCGGGGCTGCGGCCGCGTCCCGGAGCCGCCGCCAGCACAGCCAGGTCCGTGCGGGCCCGGGGCGCGCGGGGAGCGGGCCCGGCGGCGGCGGGCGCCCGCCCGAGCGCCCGCCCGCGGGAAAGTTGCGCCGAGTTGCGGGCTGGGGCGCGGGCCGGGCGCGGGCGCTGTCAGCGCGGGCCGGGGCGCTCCGAGGGCCCGGGGCCGCCTGCGCCTCGGGCCCGGCCCGGAGCGGCGGCGGCGGCGGCGCGCGGGTAGGAAGTGTCTCCGGCGGCGTGTCTGGGTCTGCTCTCCGAGTGTGTGCGTGTGCGTGTGTGTGTGTGTGTGTGTATGTGTGCGTGTGTGTGTGTGTGTGTGTGTGTGTTTTCTTAAGCCGGGCTATTCAAACCTGCTGCAATTCTCCGGTAAACAATGATTCATGGGGCTTAATGCAAATAAACGGATTGCAAACGGCGCGGTTCGCGCACTTTGCAGCCGGCCCGGTGGAGCGGCCAGTGCCGGATTTCTCCCCTTTTTTGCAGATCTGCAGAATATGGCGTCCCTGTCCTGTTTTAAAAATAAGCCAGGCTGCCATTTTTGTTTTTCTTTTGTCTGAAAATTTTAATAAAACTGTCTGAGAATGTGGGAGAGGCGGCTGGAAGCAGAGGGGGCACCCGAAGGGTTGGCTTTTTTTCCTTTTCTTTGGCGAGAGCCGCGAGCCTTTCGGGGAGGTGAGACACAATGCAATTGCACTTTAAAGGAAAAAAAAAAAAAGGAAGCCGCTGGGCGATTTGGGGGGGAGGGCTGGGAATTTAAAGTTAACTCCGAAAGTTTTCTTCTTTTTTTTTTTTAGCTTTTTTTTTTTTTTTTTTTTTTTTTTCGGAAGGCGGTGAAATGCCGCGAAAGGATCTCGCGGCCCATTTCTCCCCCCTCCCCCCCTCCCAGGCAGCCGCCTTTGCAGGATTTTTGGGAAAAAGTTAACTGCCGGTTTCCTCAGAGCTGCGGGGGGCACGTGGAGGGTTGGTGATGGGGACTTGGGGGGACCAGGAAATGTCTTTTTGGAAGAGGCTCTATAAAAATGGCATTGTAAGGAACTATATCCACAGATTTGGCAAATATGGCAATAGGGGCTCTGAATGGGCCCGCGGTTTCCAACTCAGACCCCTGGCATGAGGAAATAATCCTGCTCTCCCCTGTCCTGCCTTGGAGCAGTGTGTGTGGGGATGTGGGGGTGTCTCCTTCATGGGTGGCCAGGGGGCCCCCTTGTAGGCAGGAATCATGCCCCGGGCGCTGGGGTGGCTTCTGGAGCCTCCGGCAGTGTGTTTGGTGTTTGGTGGTTGGCAGTTAGAGAGCCCCTTCTTTGATCTCGTGGGCCTCCTGGCCTCTGGAGGTGGCATCTGGTGACACATACCCCCCGGGGTGGTGGGCTTTTGTCAGGGTTCAGGCTAGGGGGGGCCCCAGTGGGTTTTGTCTGAGGGGAGGGGCAGGAGAGGGCTGGTCGGTGTGTGTGTGTGGGGGGCACTCGTTTGCTAGTCTGAGCCTCTCCCTGGTGGTCCTCCTACCCTTTATTGCTACTTCTGTCCACACTCTGAAGGCACCTCTCTGGGAGGTAGTTTGGACTTGGGCAAAGTTATTGAAGTATCTTGCTGGACAGGTCAGAGCCTGCTGGCTTTGAAGGCTACAGGAGGGTCTGAAGGCCAGGCCCAGGCGCTGTCCAAGGCTCCGGGGCAGGTTGGGCCTGGTCTTTCCCTCTTTGGGAAAGTTTGTTCAGGAAAGACCTTGAGCCTTTTTCTAGCCCCTGTCCCAGCATCTCCAGGAGGGGAGACCCCTCTAGTTCTCAACTCCTGGTTTGTATCCTGTCTCCACACAACAATGTGAGCTCCCTGAGGGCAGAGTCAGGGATTGAAGGCGGGGTGGGATGGGGGGGGGCGGGTGGTTAGGGGTTCAGGGCTGCAGAACTTGGCATGCCTGGGCCAGAGGGTCCCAAGCTAGGTGTTTTTCAGATGAAGAAACTGAGGTTCAGAGTGGGGCAGTGACTTGCTCAAAGTCACACTGCCAGTTAGGAGAGCTGAGATAGGGCCCAGATGTCTAGGCTCCCACTTCTGGGCCCTCTCCACTGTTCTCTGTGGAGGCCCTGACTGCTGGTGAAGAATCATTTTGGACAGAACTGAACTGGAGTAGGACAGCGCATCACCCTTCACTGCCCGCTAACCGACCATGGTAACCCTGGTGTATGAATGGAACTTTACAGTTTGCATAGTGTGGTACATGGTTGTTACCACATCAGGCTCTCCCCGAAACTCACCTGGGTTGAAATTGTCGAGGTGGGGATATTTAACCCCATTTCAAAATGTAGGAAACTGAGGCTTGGAGATGTTAAGCAGTGGCAGATGAGGGCTTAAACAAGCCTCCAGACTCCTTGTCCAGGCCTCTAGGTGGACTTTGGTGCTTGTAGATAGGACTTTCCCCTACCTTCTAGTGTTTGGTCTCTCAAATTCTTCTGCTGACCCAGCGACTGTGTAAAAATCTAGAGGCCCCAACCCTATAGAATGTCAGAGCTGAAAAGGCCCCGAGAGGTCACCTGGGCTCAGAGGGGAAGCCAGTGGCTTGAAGTCACCCAGCAGTTTGGGTCCCAGCTAGGACCGGAGCCCTGATCTCCTGTCTTCCTTCCTCCATGAGACACACAGAGGGAGAGTGAACCACTCTACCCTCTGCTAGGCTCCACTGGGCCCTGGGAAGCAGTGATTGCTGCTGGTGGTGATTGCTGATGGGGTAGCGGGTACTATAATGGCCAACACCTCACCAGAGACGTGGGTTTGTCCAGGGGCTGAGAAATAGGCTATTTTCAGGCTTGGGGAATGGAGGCAAGATGGCCCCAGATGGAAAGGAAGCTGTGTGTGGGTGAGGTGTGGACTGGGTCTGAAGCTAGCGTGGCCTGTCCTTTCCTGGGCAGATACTTCCTTGCCCTGCCTTTCTGTAAAGCAAAGCCAGCCCTTCCTTCCTTCCTTCCTTCCTTCCTTCCTTCCTTCCTTCCTTCCTTCCACTACTGTCAGTGTTTATTTGTTCATTGGCTTTCTAGATCATCCCTTTATTCTTTTCATTATCCATTTGTGAGTTTAGTGGTTGGCCATTTCGGTAGTCCATCCCTCCATCCTTCCATCCATCCAGTCCCCAGCTTACCAGCACAGGTTGGATGGCCACGTGAGGTACAAGTACAGTCTTCCCGGGCTCTGAAGCCAATGGGGAAGAGGTATGAGACTTCAGGTACGTGGAACACAGGGCAGTATTCGTGGGTGCCTACATGTGTCACAGGGAAAGTCTTTTGGTGAAGAGGAGGCTTAAAAATATCAATGGTTTTAGTTCCACAGACCATCATGATGGTGGATCCAGGTCCTGGGACCAAGTCCCATTTGTGAATCAGACTTTACAGTTTGCACAGGGTGGTACATGGCTTGTGTCACTTTGGGCACATTCTTCCCCTTTTTCAATCTCAGTTTCTTCATCTTTAAAATAAGGTACACTGTGAATCTCTTGTGGGTTTGGGGGAGTGATAACAAGAGTGTCTGGGCTGTCTCCAAGCCCTGGCCAGGCTATGTTGTAGGAGCTCAGTGTATGCGACCTGGATGGTAAGGATTGCTGATCACCAACCTCAGCCCCGCCTTGATTTTGAAACCCATCATGATGTCGTCAAAATGAGCAAAATGATATGGGGACCCTGAACACCCTGCCCTGGCTTGTTGTGCCCCTGCTGAAATTCTTCCAGTGTTTCCAGGGCATTTCAAAGAACAAAAAATCCAAAGTTCTTTGTGAGCCTACAAGGCCCTTCGTGGTCTGGGCCTGCCTGGAGCCCCTTGGCCCCCCTGCACACCCCCTCCCCAGGCCCACCACCTCCGCCACACCAGCTTCTTTCTGCACCTTGAATTTACAGGTTGTTGGCAGGGCCTTTGCATATCCCCCACCTAGAACCCTCCCAAATGTTTGCACGGCCAGCACCTTCTTGTCTCACAGGTTTCCGCTCAGATGTCACCTCCTCCGAGGGGCTTCCCTGACCACTTGCTCTGGAATAGCTTCCCACTCTGTCACGTCAGCACCTTTCCACTTTCTCTTGTGGCCCTTATCAGTATCTGAAGCTTTCTCATTTATTCTTTATTTGCACTTCTTGCCTGTCTACACTGCTGAACATGCTTCAGCCCCTCGCAGGCGAGTCGGCAGGTGTTGCCAGCACGGTGTGGCTGGGGCTTTAGTGGAGGTGAAGAAATGCCAGGAGCCCAGGTGTGGCAGTGGCCCTGCGTGTAGAGCAGCGCCTGGGAGATGAAGTGACACTGAGCTCTGTCCTCTTCTCCCCCGGGAGGCTCCGGGCTGTTGTTAGGAAATAACGAGGTGATTAAATCATGGGATCTGAGAATCTCCGTCTCTTCCAGTCTCAGAACCTTTGACACTTGGAGTCTTCGTGTGCTCTGATCTGGGATTTAGAATCTTAGAAAAAGGACTTTCTCTGCCTTACTTATTTAGCAGTGCAGAGTACTTCCTTTGGATCAGGCCACGTTCCAAGAGAGTTTATAAGTGTTAACGTATTAAATTCTCATTGTCGTCACCCCCATTTTGCAGATGAGGAAATCGAGGCACAGAGAGACTAGGTAACTTGCCCGAGTCCACAGACCTTGGTGGGGGCATTTCAGGATTTGAACCCAGTACTCTGGGACTCCTTAGAATCCCACAGCTATTGAGGGGAAGCCCAGCCTCGCCCGACACTCCCCGCCCCTGCACAGAGCAATAATCCCCCTCCCACATCCTTGACAAAAGGGCCTCTGATCTCAGCTGGAGTGGTGGGGCGCCCCCAGCCTCTTCTTGTCAGACAAATTGTCCTTGCCAGAAAGATTTTCTCTACAAAGTGTAAAGTGCTGTGCTTCCCCTGTGAATAACAACTGGGTGGTGATGTTAGCATTATGGAGTCCCAGTGCTTTTGACCTTGTGATTTCATGACTTTGGCAGCCTTTTTCTCCCCACTGAGTTGTGAGCTCCTTGAAGGGCAGACAGCTTTGGGGCACAGTGCTGAATGTACGGGCGAGTGAAAGAATGAGTGTGTACAAAGCATGGGTCCCGAGCTCCTCCTGTGCCTGGAGCACTGTGCTAGGCACCTGCCCAGGGTATCGGACAGGCCTGGTGTACTCGGGGAAAGAGGACAGTTCTCTCTCCACGTAGCCCCAAGAAAGTCTACCTCTGATGATGTCTATGTACCCAATTCCTTGAGAATCATTTGAGATTTAAGGTCATGCACTAATTGGAGAGAGGTAGGCCTCACAGATTACCCAGGCAAACCTCACCCTGTCCACTGGGGGAATAAAGCAGGAAGGGAGAGGAGTAGGTAGGGCTTGTCCAAGGCCACACACACCTTACAATGCTTTGCGTGGCACGCTTTCTGCTCCCCAGGTGCCAACAGGCTGCCACAGTATGTGGCTTGGGGTTTAAGGGCAGGAACAGTGCTTGTTGGGGAAGCTGCTCCCTCTTTAGTACCCGTCTCCTTACATCCATAAAGGGGTCACATTCCTGGATGTACAGGCCCCATAAGGGGCCCGGTGCCTCGCCTGGCACTTGGGTGGGATTGAAGAGGTGGGCATGGCTTCCTGGAACCTGCGGCTGGGGCCGGGCTTTGGACACTGGGTAGGATTTGGGGAGGGGACCAAGTGGTGTCTTCAGTGGATAAGGTGTGTAGGGAACGCCAAGGGATTTGCTTCTGGGGCCCAAAGTGTCCTGCCTTGTCCCTGCTTCATCCATATAGGTATAGGATACAGCTGGGGGAGATGGGCCCCCACCATCTGGGTCCTTCTCTGAGCTTTGGGCAAAGGTTTCATGCTCCTTGAGGGGACAGACTAGCCATTTCAGGTTCTTTGATGAGGGGGAGAGTACCTGGCTGGGGTGGGCACACCCCCAGATACACTTAAACATGCACATTCATACATAATCACACTATCAACCATTTCACTACCGTCCCTTTTTTTTAAGTTTATTTATTTATTTGGAGAGAGGGAGAGGGAGGGGCAGAGAGACGGGGAGAGAGAGAATCCCAACCCAAGCTGGCCCCATGCTTAGTGTGGAGCCCGATGCGGGGTTCGATCTCCCAACCGTGAGGTCACGACCTGAGCTGAAATCAAGAGTCAGACGCTGAACCGACTGAGCCACCCAGGCGCCCCTCGCTACGGTCTTTGACGTGTTCCGCCTGCCCGGTTTTGCCAACTTGGGCTGCTCCCCTGCTATTTCAGAAACACCACCAGACATACCCCGAACCGGGCCTGCAGGAGCCAGCAGTTCAGGAGGCACGTCTGCTGGAGTGCACATCCACATACACGGTACACACACATCACACACACACATGCACTCCCGCCACTCACAGGGTTACCACCCCCGCCTATACCCTCCCAGGAAACGATGCGTCCCTGCAAGCCTGTCCCTCATGTGCGTTCCCACACCAGCTTCATCATCTGCACACGGGCATACTTGGGCACGCGTGTGTCTTACACGTAGGTGCATCTTGCAGGCACACACTCGTTTCCACCCACGAAGGCGTAGCCTCACATCCTGGGCCTTGCGCATGAGCCCTCAGGTGTACCCTCGCACTGGCGTGTGGACCCATGCCCTGCCTGGATCTGCTTGCGGCGGTGGAGCCGGCAGCTCAGCTTCTCCCCTTCGTTCAGTGGTGTTTCTTGAGCATTTACTATATCCCAGGCCGTGTGCTAGATGCTGCTGCAGGTAGAGGTGAGGAGCGTCGATGTGGTCCCTGCCCTCGCGGGGGAGACCCACATTACACCAAAGAGCACACGGATGGTGATTGATTACAGATTTTGGCAAATGCTAGGAAGGAAATACTTCTCTGGGAAGCTACGCTTCCCTATAACTTCTTGGTTTTAGGTTTACTGTGGTGTATGTAGGGCAGAGGTGCTTCTGGGAGGGAGTGCTGAAGTGTTCCAGGTAAAGGGCATTCTGGCCAGAGAATGGCCTGGGCAAAGACCATGAAGTAGGAAATCAAGGAACATGGAGAAGGTGATGGCCCCAAGACCATCACCTTGGGGGTGACGTAAAGGGAGGGTGTAAAGGGCAAGGGCAAGGTGGGCCTGGTGTGGCAGGGCCTGTAGTAGGTCTTCCCCGGCCTGTTTGCCCCTCTCCAGGCGTCTAGCCTGGGCCCTTCCCATCCTTCTCTGACCAGCCAACACTCTGCTGACTTGCCCTGCTTAGGGCCCACTCTCTTTGCCGGCGTCTACCCCAGGCCTGTGCTTTGTCTGACCTGCCCCACAGGCTGCCTGCCCCCCCTTCCCCCCCCGCGGATCCTGAGGCATAGCATGAGAACAGGCTGTGACCACCTGCCAGGGCTTCCCAGCCTGGGACCTCTAGGAACCGTCTAGAAAGCTCCTGGGGACCAGGCCAGAGCCCGGGGGGTTCAGCATTCGGCTCTCCCGTTTGGAGTTAATCCCAGACTTGGCTCTCCAGCAGTCGGTGGAGCAGCCCCTGGGGGTCCTGAAAGCCTGCCTGAGCTGCTGTACTCCCCCCACCCCAGCCCAGTTCACCTCCTTGGTTGGTCAGATTTCCATGTGGGTCTTTGGAATGTTGGGAAGGGCTCCCTTACGCTTTAGAGAACCTAACAGAACAACAATAGCTAAGGCTTACAGAGCCCTTACTGCACCAGGCACCATTCTCAAGACTGGGTACCTACGAACTCCAAATGACAGCGACAGCCCTGTGGACATACCATTGTCATCCTTAGTTTGGTAACAATCTCAAGGGCCCGAGCTGGGGTTTTGACCCGGGCTGTTTTGTACAGAAACTGCTTTTAGCCCCTGAGTTGCCATTTGTCCCTCAGAGGATCCAGGAACCCAGGCTGTGATTTCGTTGAAACTCTGTTTTATAAAGGTCACACAGCAAGCTGGCGGCAGTGGGTTCAAGCTCCCTCTGCCCTCATCAGCTGTGTGACTGGGCCGGTGCCCCATTCTTGACTCCAAACAAGGAAGAGATTGGGGTAGGAGCCAGGAGGGCGGGGCCCTCAAGGGATGGGATAAGGGACACGAGGTCGGGGCCTGTTGGGTGCCCGGGGTGTGTGTTTTCTAAGAAGTCATTTAGTTGTTCGTCTATGTTCTTAGCATCTTTCTGAATGTGTGTCGTGTTTCGAAATGCTCACAGCATCTACTTCACAGGGTCGTTCGGAGCCTGAGAGAAATGCTTGTCAACTGTCTGACAGTGCCTGGCATGGAACACGGGCTCAGTTACTTCTTCTTCTTGTCATTTCACGCCGGCAGAAGGAGTTCCGTGTGGGGATGGGAGCTGGGAGTCCCCAGGGGAGATGGAAACAGAGAAGGGCATGTATTCTAAGCCAGCAGAAGGGTAACTAACCTCAGGAGCTCACAGCTATGCCAGGGACTGGGTGGACAAGGAACCAGGCAATTCTAGCTTAGTGGGATCAGTGCTGTGGTGGAGGAGGCCCAGGAGGCTGTGGGAGCTCAGGGGAGAAGCTGCAAATACAGCCGGGCGGTGAGCAGGAAGGCTTCCCCAGGGCCATGACACTTGAGCTGACTGGTGGTTGATGGGAACCTGGCAGGGCTCCAGCTGGGTGATGGCCCCAGATGGAAGGACACAGGCTGTGCAAAGGCACGGTGGCATGAAAGAGAACCTCAGGTTCTCTTGCCTGAGAAGGGGAACCTGGCCCATTCTGTAAATGAGGGCACCGAGGCTCCCAGACAGCGTAACTGCCCTGGGTATCTCTGGGTGGCTGGTACTGGAGAGCGGGTGGGGCAGGGAGTGGGAGGGACTGCGAGGGGAAGGGCAGCGTCCCAGCTACCACTGACCAGGGCACAGATAGCAGCCCCTCTCTCTGCGGATCGGTCCCTCCCTCAGTGAAAACTGCCCTTCCAGCCCTGCGGGGCTGCGGAAACCCAGCCTAATTGGATCCGGGACCCTCGGGAGCCTCGGTCCCCACAGGAAGTTCCCAGGCACGAGCTCCCTAGGCTGGCCTGGCTCTTGGAGGCAGGGTGGGGCCCAGCAGCTGGGGCTCAGCACTCTGGGCTGCATGGAGTGGGGACACATGGAGGGCAGAGGGGTCATGAGAGGCCAACTTGGAGCGCATGGGGGTCTCAAGCTGGGAAGATGGCAAACTTCAGCTTCTCTCTCCTCGACCATCTCCTGCTTGTCCCTCCCAGGCCATCCTTCTGGCCCCATAATAACCTGTCCACTGAAAACCCCGACCGTGGCCTTCCCCTGCTCAGAGACGTTCCATGGCTCCCCATGGCCTTTTATCCAAGCACTTCAGCCTGGAACTGTAGCCCTTTATGAACAGCCCCAGACACCTTTCCCTTCTTCCTCTGCAAATTCCTGCACCATACCCACGCCAGACCAAACGTGATGCTTTGTGCATTCCTGCCTCTGGGCCTTTGCATGTGTACTTCTTACTCCTTGGCCTGCCCTTCCCTGGCTTCTCTTGACCTCTCTGCTTTCCTCCTTTAGTAAGTCCCACCTTCATGAGATCTTCGTGCATCCCTCAATGGGATGAACGCATCTTTCCAGGAGCGCCCCCACCCCATAGCTCACCTGAGCCCCAGCATCAGCTTATTGCCACTCTGGGGCAGGGAGCAGGTTTCAGAACGCTTAGCTACCCTGGGAAGCTAGCCAGTTTTCCATGTCTTTGCACACACCGCCCCTCTGCTTGGAATGCTCTTCCTCTACCCTCTGGCTCTCTTGGCAAAGCCCTCAGTCTTCAAAGCCCACGTGGACAGACCCCTCCTCTCTCAGGCACAGCCCTTCTCTCTTAGTGAACGTTTATTGAGCACCTAGCATGAACTAGGCACCTGAGCACTTACTGTGTGGCCAGCACTTGGCTCTGGGGCTGCATTGGTGGCCCTGTCCTTTCGAGTCACGACTGGAGGGAGTTTCCAGAGGCTTGACAGAGAGATGGCAGAGAATGCAGGGGGGCTATGGGTATGGATAACAGGGTAATCTACTTTCTGCTAGGGAGAGTTTGAAAGTGACCTTTAGCTGAGACCTGAAAGAAGAGCCAGGTGAGCTGTGGGGCCAAGTTGGGGTGTGGGGTTGTAACTAAGAACCAGACCCAAGCTCTGATCTCAGGGAGCTCACAGCTACGCCGGGGGCTGGGTGGACAAGGAACCAGGCAATTCTAGCTTAGTGGGATCAGTGCTGTGGTGGAGGAGGCCCAGGAGGCTGTGGGAGCTCAGGGGAGAGGCTGCAAATAGAGCTTGGCGGGGGGGGGCTGGTGAGCAGGAAGGCTTCCCTAGGGCTGTGACGCCTGAGCTGACTGGTGGTTGCTGGGCACCTGGCAGGGCTTTCGCTGGATGATGGAAGGACACAGGCTGTGCAAAGGCACGGTGGCATGAAAGAACAACTTGTTTTGGGGGAACTGCAGGTGGTGTTGTGGGGCTGGAAGGAAGGAGGCCATGGGGATGTACCTGTTGGGATGCATATGGCCTGCAGAGCCTCACTGGCAAAGGCCTCTGTGCTGGGGATTTTGAACCATACCTCAGAAGTGATGGGAACCCGAGAGAGATTTCAAGCAGGAGTGAGTGACCTGGGCAGGCTTTGGCCTGGGCCTCCCCTCCGAAGCCTCCACCCAGGACGGGGAGCCCCTTCCTGACTCTGTGTTCCTGACTGGGGTCTGGGGTGTGGCTGGAGGCTCACTGTGGGACCTTGAGCAAGCCCCTGGCCCTCTCCTAGCCCTTCTCTCCTCCTGGGTAAACCCGCAGGGCCTGAGGCCAGAATCCTAATGGAGCTGTGGGCAGGGGTTGGGCTGTGTTGCTTAGCCTAAGCTTGCTGAACCTATAGTTTCATTAATATTCCTTTAAAAAAGTCACGTAACTACCCTGCAGAAAAGTCAGAATAGGGAAATGAGGTAAGTCCAAACCTGCCATTTCTGCTCTCACCCCAAGCCGGAAGCACCGTCACTGTTAGCATTCTGGCTTTTCCTTCCCTCCTCTCAGTACCTGGTTTTTATATGGATATCATTGCTCCGTCCGTCCGTACAATTTAGAAAATCTGCTCCCCTACCCCATCCCCCTGACAAATGTATCACGAGTGCTGCATGAGTGCAGCGGGGTTCCAGTCCTTTCTAACAGATCCAGTGTTAGGGTGGAAAGCGTGGGCTTTGGAGCCTGACTTTCTGGGTTCAAACCATACACGCTTGACTTTGGGCAAGTTACCTAATCTCTCGGTGCCTCAGTTCCTTGTAAGGTTGATATGAGAGTTAAATGAGTCATTACAATGCCGGTAAACACTGGCCGTTATTAATGGTTGTAGACTATGTCACTGTGTAACATGATTTACAGAGCCATCCTCCCATTGTTTAAAATTTTGGCCGTTTTCAGTTTTTCGATATGGTAAAAAAAAAAAAAAACAAAAAAAAACAACCCACTGAAGCAAACAGCTTTGTACATAAACCTTTGTCTATATTTGGGTTATTTTCTAGGGACAGATGACCAAGAATGGGATCACTAGGCCAGGAAGTCTGAACATTTTTTTGAGCTCTTGTCACGTTATTGCCAGACTGTTTTTAGAAATGTTCCGATTTGCACTCCCACCAATAATGCATAGAAGTGCCAATTTCATCATACCCTCACCAGCATAGCGTATTATCATTTTCTTATTTCTCTTTGCTATTTTAAGAGGTGAACCTCATTTCATTTTCACTGCCAGGGAAGCAGAACTATTCTCTGTTTATTAGCTGTTAACATCCTTTTTGGTCTGCTAGCCTTTACAGAGCACACATAGCCCCTTCTCAGACCAATTAGGAAGATAGGGCTTAGATATAGGAAATAGGGAACAGAGTAACAATGGGGATGATTTAGTGCCAGGGTAGGGGAGGGGACTTCCCTCTATCTAGGCCATAACACTCAGTTGCCTCCACCTTGAGCATCCATTCATTCATTCATTCATTCATTCAAACACTTATCAGGTACTCTTAGGGCTTAAAAGGTAAATTACCCAGCCATGATTCTGCCCTGACAGAGAGCATGTCCAACAGCAGAGATGGACAAGAGCACAGACAGAAAATACAGGGATGTGTGCTCTGATGATAGATGTGTAGGGCACAAAGGGAACAGAGGAGAGGCTCCAACGCAGCCCAGGAGGTGATAGAGGTAGAGCAGTTTTGGAAGGCTTTCAGGAGGAAGTGGTCCATAAGCTGGAGCTTGAGGATAATCTGGAGTTAGCTAGTGAAGTGGGGAGGTCAGACGGTTCCAGGGAGAGGGGGCAGCCTGACTGATGGTGAGGAAGTAAGAAGGGAAGTGGAGCACTAGGGGATCTCTGGCTGGCTGGGCAGAGTATAAGGTGGCCATCGAGGCCACAGAGTCAGCAGGGACCAGACGTACAAGGCCCCAGGAATCCAGACCTTGTCTGGAGGGAAGTAGGGAGCTATGGAAGGTTCTAAGGAGGTGAATATTGTGATTTGCTTTTGTCTTTTAGAAATCTCACAGCGACTGCAGAAGGAGAGTGGAATGGGGGGTGTGGGTAGAGGTGGGGAAACCAGTGAAGGGATTCTTGCAATAGCCGAAGAGCCTGGACCCGGGCAGAGAAGGTGCTGGAGACCTTCTTTCCCTACCCTGCAGAATCCTAAAAGCAGCCTCACAGTGCACAGCGAATGTTACCTCTGCTGGGCAGCCCTTGCTGACATCCACCGCTGCCAATCAGGTCATGCCTTCCTGGAGGACGGGGCGGTGCAGGGCCTGGCATTCAGTGGTCAGTTGAGTGCCTACCACCAGCTGACCCCGATCCCACCCCTGCCCCTCCGTGCCTCCAGACTCTCTATCTCTTCCCCCCTCTGCCTTGAGCTGCCAACAGTTTTCTGTCTTTTCGTTGAGAATAAATTTATTGTTTTCATTATAAAAGCAACTGAACGGCATTACGGAGAATCTGGAAATCAGAGAAACAAAGACAAAAACCAGATCAGCTCCAGCCACCTCTCCCAGCCCTCCCTCTGGGTGTGGTTCCCTGCAGCTTGCTTTTTCTGACGCAGGTTTTTATTTTTGCCTCCTTGTAATCATAGTGTCCGGACCATTTTGGGTCCTGCTCTCTCCCATTTGCTTTGTTGGGAGCTCGTTCCTCTGTGGCCATGGGGTCTGGGCAGATCGCAGTTTTTGATGCCTGTGGGATGGTTTGGGGATGGGGGTGGGACAGGGTTGTTTAACCGCACCCTGCTGTCCTGCAGCGGGCAAGGCTAGTCACATGCCACCCTGGGCTGCCTGTCTGCATTGTGTCTGTTTGTCTGTACCTGGACCACCCCAGCCACCTGGTGTACCCCTTCTTCAGTGCCCCTTTATGGAGCTTACAAGGCTGGCCTCAGGGGCCACCTTCCTGGGAAACGGTCATGGACAGATCTGGTTTTAAATCTAGACTTGGCTCTGTGACCTCAGGCAAGTTACTTAACCTCTCTGGACTTCAGTTTCCTCATCTGTATCATGGGTCTATTGCCCCAGTAAAATAATGGCTGTAAAAATGCCCTGACACAGTTCCTGGCCCACTGTAAGTGCTCAAGAAAAGGTAGTCAATATTATTGTGTTTTTTCATTCTACAAAGAGTTTCTGAGACCACTCTGGGCTAGGTGCTGGAATGGCAAAGATGAATGAGCACTAGTTATACCTGTGAAGAGCTTGTGGTCTGGCAGGGAAGTCACCCAGGGAAACAGATAAGCATACCAATTGGCTCTGGAGTGCTGGACCAGACCTGGGTGGTGTCCTAACTCCATTACTTGCTAGCTGTGTGACTTTGGGGAGGTTGGTCAACCTCTCTGAGCTGCAGTTTCCTCTTCTGTTAAATGCACATCTCACAGGATCATTGGGAAGATTCAGTGCCATGATGCATATGACACACTCAGCACAGTGCCTGGCACGTAGTAGGTGTTGAAATCAATAGTAGCTGCCATTTTATTATTATTGTTATTGTTATTGTTATTCCCATATACAAGGTGCTGTTGGGAACACAGAGGAAGTGACTGACTGGGGGTTCAGGGAAAGCTCCGTAGAAGAGGGAACACTTGAGCTGGGTCTTGAAGGATGAGTAGAAGTTCACCAAGTGGGAAAGGACACTCTAGGTAAGGAACCTGTGACTCCAGGTTGCAATCTGTCAATGAGGGGTTTGTTCTTTGCGGGGGGATTAAGGAATTGTGTTCATCCTAACTTCAAGTGCCCTCACTGCCTCCCCCTGGATCTCCCCTGGGGGCCGTGTGCACTCCCCTTCCTGTAACAGCACCCACCTGTCTTGGCAGCTGTGGGTTCCTGCTCTGTGTCCCCATCTGTCCATGTGTGGGACCACAGGTCTGTGTCTGTCATGTGTGTCCGAGTTTGGTGCTGTCTGCATGTTCCTGTGACCATGTTTGTCTGCGTGGGTGTCCGGAGGGCCTCCTGGGCCACGTGGTGGGGGGCAACCTGCATGCTTCCTTGGCCTCCCGCTCCAACCAAATAGCCAGGCCTCCTCGGTCACTCTCCTCCCTGGCCCGGCTCGGCCCATGCCTCTCACTTCCATTCCATTCTCCAGGGGCCTCCCGACGGGTGTCCTCCTGCTGCCCCTCTCCTGGCCTCTCCAGTCCCTTCCGCACGCAGCAGTCAGAGGGGTCTCTCTAGACCACAGATTCTGCCCCATCACCCACTGCTTCGAGTCCAGACTCCAGACCTAGGATTCAGGAATCAACCTTCTAGGTCAGGTCCTGGCTGCTGCTCCAGCCTCCTCCCCCCTCTCCCAGTCCTCGCTGGAACCCTCAGCTCTCCTCACACACCGCTCTTGCTTCTCACCTCTGGGGGTGTGCTCAGGCTGCTGCTTCTGCCAGGAATGCTCCCCACTCCTTTGTTGCCTGGCTAACTCCCACTTATCCTTTAAGACCCAAAGCAGGCATCACCTCCACTGGGAAGTCCTCCCTGATCCTTTTTTCCATCCTGGGTCAGGTCCCTGGCTCTGGGCTGCTCATCCCTTACTTGAGGGGCAGGAGCAAGTGCTTTGCCCAAGATCACACAGCCGGTGAGTTGGAGCCGAGATTTGAATCCAGGTACATTGGGCTCTAAACAAAGCAGGCAGTTCCATGGTCCAGGTGAGGTGATCATAGCTAGGACTCGGGGAGAGGAGTGGGTGGATTTGAGGGAGAATTTGGAAATGCAGTCCCGTGGATGCGGCTTGTGGTGGATCTGAGCTGGGAGGGGAGGGCAGGGACGTGTTGGGGACCCGTGTGTGTCTGTGGCAGGAGCATCTGGGCGGTCGGGGATGGCTACAGGGGGTACATGTCCTAGGGGAAGACCAAGTCTATCAGCCCATGAGACAGCAAAAGGGAGGTAGTTGGAAGGTGGGCCCGGAGCTCCAGAGGCAGGCTTGGTCTGGGGGTGCAGACTTGGGGCTTGGCTGGGTTTTCAAATCCTAGAGTGGATGGGCCACCCAGGGACGAGGTGGGCGGGAGAGAAAAGCCTGGCCTGTGGGTGGGAACTGTGAGAGACGCTGAGATGAGGAGCCCAGGGTCACAGCACACAGAGCTTCACAGAGGGCTGAGGCAGCGTGAGGCCGTGAAAGGTCAGCCTGGACCACGTGAAGGTCCTCGGTGGCATGTAGCTGGTCTCAGGTGAGAGTTCTCTTTGGTAGACGCTTGAGGGGTCACATGTCTGCTTCCTCCACTTAGCTTGGGGCTCCCGGATGGCAGGACTCTCCCGTTTGCCTCAGGATCCCCAGCTCTGGTCCCGGTGTGGCCCAGAGAATGTATCGAGAACAAATGGATGGACAGATGGATGGATAGATGGGCCGGCTGCCATCAGGATGCTGTTTATAGAAGCAGCTCTAGGTGTTTCATTCACCCACCCATCCAACTTTCTTCACCTTTTAGAGCCAGAAAAATGAAATGACAGTGTGCTTGGCCCGCTGTAAGGGTCAGGGCTCGGTGTTTCACGGCTCACAGCACAGTCTGGGCTTCTCTCTGGGGCTTGAAGCCCAGTGTGCACGTCCTGTCCGACCACCAGCAGTGTCTCTTCTGCCTGTCCCCACGGGAATGCTCAGCCGCAGCCCACCTGGCCCCTCTGCCCCTGCCCCCATCTCCTCTCCCCTGCCCCTGCCCTCAGGCTGCGCCCTCTGACCTCAGGCTGCGCCCTCTGACCTCAGGCCCCTTAGCTCTGTTGCTTCCCCAGCCCAGCACACTCCCTTGATGCCTTCTCCCCACCAGCATCCCAGCCCAGCCCCTCAGTGGACATTCCGTACCCCCACTACCTCCCCTCTCCAGCTCTCTTTTTGGTGCCTGAAGGTGGCTGCTCATGGACCCGAACCTGCCTTGAACTTTCAGACCTCCATGCCTCTGCTCAAGCTGTGGCCCCTGCTGGGAATGCCTTTCTGCTGTCCACCTATTGTAAACACACACCTGACCAGTCTTTCTCCTGCTTAAAACCCCTCCCTTAAGACAAGGTCTGAGCGCCTTAGCCCGGCCCTAGCCACCCTCCCCACTTGCCTCTTGCGACGGCTTGCCAGGTCACGTAGGTCCCAGGGTTGCAGAGGTGGATACCCACCTCACAGGCTTTCTGGGAGGCTCACACGAGATACTCCTGAAGTGCTCCTAGCAGTGTTCCTGACACTCAGTAGGAGCTCAGCAAATGCCTCCCCCCGCCTGCCTTCCCTGCATCTGACACACAGTAGGTATACACCAGGGCAAGGGTCACAGACTGAATCACTAAATTACTTAAGACCAGCCAGAGGAGGATGAGGAGAAATTAGGAAGAGACTGCGGGGATCAGATTAAGTGGCCCAGGTCAGACCCCTCCCTTCTGTGGGCCTGTGCCAAGCCAGGGTGAGGGGCCATCCCTGCCTGGCCAGGAGCCAGACAAGTAGCAGAGAGGATGCTCTATTCCAGCCATGGGATCCTAGGCCAGCCACCTTCTTCCCCATACCTCCCTAGCCAGGGAGGGGCTTTGGGAAGCCTGAACTTGGCATTGAGCTGAAGAGAAGGAGGAAATGCCAAGGAACAGCTGGTGCGGTAGGCAGAGCCCTGGGCTGGGGTGGGGCAGGGCAGGAATGAGGCAGAGCAGCCTGCTTCACCCCATTTCACAGATGAGGAGGACTGAGGCTCTGAGAGCCAGTGCCCAACCTGGCGGTGCAGTGCTGCCTCCGTCCTTGTGGCCTGGAGCAAAGTGCTTCCCTCTGTGAAATGGGGATGAGACTATTCCCTGCTTCCTTGGGCTCTGAGGAGAAGGTCTGTGGGTACAGGAGAGCTTTGTCAACCGTCAAACTGTATGTGGCTGTCTTGAGTTCTGATTATTATCCCTTCATGTATTCATTCCGTCATACAACTGTTGTTGGTCACCTCTAGGCCTGGCTGCTGGGGATGCTGAGATGAGTGAGACAGGTGTATCCAGTTCTCGGCTCCCCTTCCCCCGCCCCAGCCTGGAGCCTCCTCTCCCAGGCTCTTCAGCTCAGTTCCCTTCACGTTTTCCCTGGTGGACAACAGCTGGGAGGGACAGCTTCTGGATGTGTGGGTGCCTGCCCCCGGGCTGTGCCCTTTGTATCGTAAGACAGGGCATATTCACAAGCCTGCAGTCAGGATGCCTTGTCTTTCCCTTGAACAGCTAAGGGACTAATCAGCTGGACTTTGGAGTCAGGCAGATTAGAGGGGGAATCTCAGCTCTACTTACTTGCTGTGTGACCTTGACTAAGTCACTCCACCTCTCTGAACTTTGTTTCAGTTGTAAGATGGGGATGATGAGAGTACCTGCCTTTCCGTGTCAGTGGGCCTGGCACAGGATAGACACTTGGTAAATGGCAGCCTCCTCACTGTTATTGTGTTGAGGTCTTTCTGAGAAAGGGATCTGGAACAGTCAGGGAGAACTCCAGGCAGGAAGTGCGTCTTGTTCTGGGCTGTGAGGGAAAGGGCAGCTTGGTGTCTGCGGATAGAGGGAGCAGGAGGGCCCTTAGAGGGCAGGGGCCGACCCAGCCACCCCAGAGGAGGGTACTATGACCTTCAGCCTGGCCAGGCTCAGACCCTACCCAGCCCCCAGGCTGGGAGTGAAAGGGCAAAGGTTGTTCTCTGTAGGCCACTTGCATATGAGTATTTGCTCAACCAAGGACTGGGGGGTTGCAAAGCGAACTCCCCAGAGGAAAGGGCTTGAGCAAATCCACTTTCTAGTTTGACTCTGGTACCCTAGCCTGTGGTCTTGGACAGGTCCCTTCTCCTCTCTCCAAGCCTCAGTTTCTTCACCTATAAAATGGGGTAATAATACCTCCTGTGCCTATTTCTCAAGTAAAGATTACAAGGATAATTTATGTAAAAGATCTTTCTTAAAGTGTTGAGATTAGATTGTGTTGAGAATTTTCTCCTAAACCCCTCTGCCTGCCATTCTAGTAGGGGCTCCTCAGGCTTCTAAGACCAGGAGATGAGGTGGAAGGCATTTCGTTTTGGCCTTGACGGTCAAACAGTCATTTAAACAGCAATACCAGTAGGTATTTAGTTAGTAATTACTGTAGGAGCAAGATAAATAAGAGAATTTTGATAGGGAGTAAGGCCTAATGGAAAACTCCGTTCAGCACGGTCCCTGTAAGTCACTTCTTGACTTACTCTAGGGTTGCAGGAAGACTTGAACCCTCTGGAAGAGTAAGATAGCTCTGAAGGCCCATCCTTCACACTGCTCTGGGTGAAAGGCCTAATTGCACAGCCTGCCAAGGAAATTGCCAGAAGTGAGGGCCACCAGATAGGCTGTCACATACTTCTACTGAAGAGCCCCCAACTGCCCTAGCCACCAGCCTCCTCAAGCCCCTCCTTAAGCACAGCGTGCGGACACGTCCTTGTAGGTAAAGTGTTGCACGTGCCCGTGCTTGCTT
The DNA here is from genome assembly GCF_022837055.1 of Prionailurus viverrinus. NCBI lineage: Eukaryota > Metazoa > Chordata > Mammalia > Carnivora > Felidae > Prionailurus > Prionailurus viverrinus. The sequence continues at coordinate 189,294,319 of NC_062568.1, read as the reverse complement.
CTTGAAGATAACTTTCCAGAGGTACAATTTCCTGGGTCAAAGGGCAGTAATCCTGTGGGTCTCTGTAAACCATCTTGCCAAATTGCCCTTCAGAAAGGCTGTATCTGATGACCCAGGATGCCCCGCATGTTCCGATGAGGCTGTCTGCACTCAAAGGGGCAGGGGTCAGAAGGGCAGGGATCAGGGTTGGGCGGTTGCCTCCGTTCTGTGGCCATTTACGAAGTTGCCCCAAGACTCCCCAGTGTGTCTCTGTCTGGTGGGGTGGGAATCAATCCATGGGTTCACGGGGGGCTCTGCAGCTTCAGGCCCTTCTGGGGAATGGGGATCGGTTTGTGGGCATCGGGGTGATGGGGGACCTGGGAGCATAGCTGGCCTGTCTCTGACTTTTGCCCTCTGGGGCCCACGGAGGGAGACACTGAATTCCTGACTTCTCAGCCTGGAGACGTGGTTGCCCGGGCCTGGTAAGGGGCCTGCCCTGCTGCAGGGTGAGGGCCCTGCAGAGGTGGGGGTCCCAGACGTGGGGCCAGACTTGAGTGGGTATAGCTGATGGGAGCTCGCCCCAGGCAGCTGGGGAGGGTCCCTGTGACAGTCGCTCTCTCCCCGCAGGATGGCCGAGCCTCGATTTAACAACCCCTACTTCTGGCCCCCTCCTCCCACCATGCCCAGCCAGGTAAGACTGAGCGAGCGTCGCCCTCCGGCCGCCCTCCCCCTCTTGGAGCTGCTCTGCTTTGCCCCGGGCTTCGGCCCGGCCCACGGGGCTCAGGGCTCAGGGCTCGCGGCTCGCGGGGGACCGGCGGCCCGGGGAAGGGGCCCGGCGCGGCCCCAACCCCCTCAGTGCCTCTCCTCTCCCGCCCGCAGCTGGACAACCTGGTCCTGATTAACAAGATCAAGGAGCAGCTGATGGCGGAGAAGATCCGGCCGCCTCACCTGCCGCCCACGTCGGCTTCGTCGCAGCAGCCGCTGCTGGTGCCGCCGGCGCCGGCCGAGAGCAGCCAAGCCGTCATGTCGCTGCCCAAGCTGCAGCAGGTGCCGGGGCTGCACCCGCAGGCCGTGCCGCAGCCCGACGTGGCGCTGCACGCGCGGCCGGCCACCAGCACCGTCACAGGTACGGCGGGCCGGGAGTGGGCGGGGCCGGCGAGGACGGGGTTGGGGCGGAGGGAGCCCGCCTTCCCCAGGCCCCGGCCAGTCTGGGAGGACAACCCTCCCCTCCCCGCCCCAGCCTTCCCCCATCCCACCCCACGCGTGACATTGACAGGACGGGGGCGGGTCAGTGCCAGATAACTTAGGGAATCCAGAGAAGAACCTTGACCAGACCCGCTGTGGGTGAGGAGGAAGGGTTTATGTGCAGGGAAAGGTTGGCTGGTGATGAGGGAAGCGAAGCAGGAAGAGGGAACAGCACGTGCTACGCGGGTATGTGTGTAGAAAGCAAGCGTAGGATGGGTGGAAGGGCCAGGTGATGATGATGGTGACTACACTCACAATATGGCAGCTGACTCCAGTTGAGCACCAGCGTGTAGCCAGCAGTGTGCCTTTATTACTCCCAGCAGTCCTGTGAGGTGGGTAGTGCTAGTACTAGGTTGAACAGTCGACCATTTTTGACTTCTAAGACAGCACTTTCGTGTGCACCCTAACCTCTCCATTTAACGGATGAGGAAGGTGAGCCAGAGTTGCACAGTCGGTAGGAGGCAGACACAGGCGGTGTGGGTCCAGAGCCCATGTGGGTTCTAGAGTCCATTGGCTCTAGCTGGTCCTGCTGACACTAGAGAGGAAGCCGACCGGATGTGAAGGGCCTTGTGGGCCACCCCTGCAGTTTGGACTTTACCCTCCGTCAGTGGGGAGCCATGAAAGATTTGTAAGTAGGGGAGGGAGATGCTCAGAGTTGGGTTGGAAAGCTGAGTCTGGCTGCGAGGTGGGGACTGGCTTGGTGAGAGGGCAGGAGGCAGGGAGATCTATAGGAGAGGGTGGTGGCCTGGACCAGGCAGTGACAGTGGGGATGGAGAGAAGGGGACAGATCTGAGACACGTCGAGGGAAATGGACAGGACTCGATGCTAGACTGGACATAGGGGTGAGGAGCAGGAAGAAGTGAGGGGGCATCCCAGGCACCGCCAGGGAAGTGGGATCACAGGAGGGGGTGGGGGAAAGAGGTGAGCTCAGTGTCGAGTAGGTTGGGACTGGGGTGCTGGGGGCATCCTGAGGCATTGTCACCGGGCTGGGTCTGCCTGATGCCTACCTCAGAGCCTGGTGGACAGGCTTTCTCCGGAGGCCACAGCAGCCAGGCCTTTGTTCCTCCCCTGGCTCACCCCTACCAACGGCCGGGTGCCTCTCTCCTCATTCCCCCCTCCTCTCAGACGCCCAGGAATTATGGGGCCCAGTGAGCCTCCCTGAGGCCCCAGTGACACTCTGCGCATTCCCCCCTTATTATGACTTTATTAAATTTATTTTTCTCATTATAAAAGTAATATTAAAAAAGTAATATAAGCATATTAAAAGAAATTTGGAAAAAAGAAAAACTAAGGGAAAAAACCCACTCATAATCCCAGCTCCTAACCCAGCCGCTTAGAGAGCCCTTTGGTTCATTTCCTTCCTTTTCCATCTTTTTTGTTTATTTTTTAATATGTGTGCGTATTTTGCTGAGCTTGTAGTAGGGCTGTACCCATGACTTTAACTTGCTGTCATAAGCATTCTATCATAAGCATATTTAATGCTTTTTTTTAATTAGAAAGGTAATGCATAGTCCTTACAGAAAATTGAGAACTCGCAGACAACCTGAAAGGAGAAAAAATTCGTCCTAGTCCTACCACTGTTAGCATTTTCATATGTTTTCTCTATAATTTATTTTGTTTTATCCTTTAATCACAGATGTAAAAAATGGATGAATTCACCAAGTAAAAAAATCAAATAATATAGAAGCAGCTAGATAAAGTATGGAAATGTCCTTTGGCCAGAAAAGTATTCTTCCTCCCTAGAGTGAGCCATCTTTTATACACAAATTGAGTTGGATGTGTCTTCTCAGATCTCTTCCTGTACATTTACACACACATATGTATTGTCTATTACATACATATGAGGTTTAGGTGTGTGTGCTTTTAAACAGATGGGTTCATACTGTCTATGATTTGCTTTCTCACCTGACAACGGCACATTCGGGCATTCTCTCTGCGTCACTGCACAGAGTCTTTCTTGTTTTTGTGGCTGCCCAGTCCTTCACAGTGAGGATGGACCACATCTCTTTACACAGCCCCTGCTGAGGACAAACAGGTTGTGTCCAGTTTTGTCTGAGCAGAATTTTATATGGAAGGGCCCTGTACACAGATGTTTGTGCTCATGGGCAAATATTTCCTTGCGGGCAATTTCTAGAAGTTGTGCACATTAGGGGCGCCTTGGTGGCTCAGTCAGTTAAGCGTCTGACTTTGGCTCAGGTCATGATCTCACGGTTTGTGAGTTCAAGCCCCGCGTCGGGCTCTGTGCTGACCGCTCAGAGCCTGGAGCCTGCTTCAGATTCTGTGTCTCCCTCTCTCTCTGCCCCTCCCCCACGCAAGCTGTGTCTCTGTCTGTCTCTCAAAAATGAATAAATGTTAAACATTTTTTTTAAAAGTTGGGTACATTGACACATCAATGGCTCGTGCCAAACAGCCCTCCACTGAGGGTGATAGATGTATCCTTCCACTGCCAGTGGGTGACACAAACATGTGTCCGTCTCTGGAGCTTACCTTTTTCAATGAGTAGATTTTTGGTTTCTTTTTTATTTCTTAAATTTTTTATTTTTTAAAAGTCTTTATTTTTGAGAGAGAGAAAGAGAGCATGCACACAAGCAGGGGAGGGGCAGAAAGAGAGGGAGAGACAGAATCCGAAGCAGGCTCTAGTCTCTGAGCTATCAGCGCAGAGCCTGACTTAGGGCTTGAACTCACAAACCGTGAGATCATAACTGGAGCCAAAGTCAGACACTTAACTGACTGAGCCACCCAGGTGCTCCTGGTTTCTTTTTAAAAGAAGCAATGTTTTAGTCATGCAATAGATACTATTTTCATCTTTTGTCTGTTTAACCTGATATTGTAATGTTTCTAGTCCCCCCTCCCCTTTTTTTCAGTGTTTATTTATTTTTGAGAGAGAGACACAGAGTGACAAAGTGCAAGCGGGAGAGGGGCAGAGAGAGAGGGAGACACAACATCCCAAGCAGGCTCCAGGCTCTGAGCAGCCAGCACAGAGCCCGATGCTGGGGCTCGAACTCACAAACCTTGAGATCATGACCTGAGCTGAAGTCGGGTGCTCAACCGACCGAGCCACCCAGGTGCCCCTGTAGTCCCCTCCTTTTTAAAAGAATAACTTTTATTAACAAAGTTTATTTTATTTTTTTCCTTTTCCCTTTTTTAAAGTTTTTTTTTTTTTTAAGTAATCTCTACACCCAGTGTGGGGCTCAAACCCACAACCCCCAGATCAAGAGTTGCACACTCCTCCAACTAAGCCAGCCAGGCGCTCCTATATATATATCACAGAAGTTTCTTTAAAAGTTCATTGTCAAAGAATCAAAGTATAGCTAAGTAAACAAAACAAAACAAAACACATTTAAAAAAAAATTACTCCTAATTGCATTATCCACATCACTTTTGGTACATCTTCTCCTACTTACTTTTTCTGTGCATACGTAGGCCATTTTGTTGTTTGTTTTGTGTGTATATTTTGTTTTACAAACATAACCTCTTTTTATTTTTACTTATTTATTTATTTTTAATGTTTATTTATTTTTGAGAGAGACAGAGCTTGAGTGGGGGAGGGGCAGAGAGAGAGGGAGGCACAGAATCCGAAGCAGGCTCTAGGCTCCGAGCTGTCAGCACAGAGCCCGACACAGGGCTTGAACTCATAGACCACGAGATCATGACCTGAGCCAAAGTCAGATGCTCAACTGACTGAGCCACCCAGGCGCCCCATAATAACCTCCTTTTTAATGGACACTTAATGTTCAGTAGAGAAAACTGATCACAATTTATTGACCCCTTCCCTAATGTTACACATTTCAGTTCCTCTAGCTTTTTGCTATTGCACATAACACAGTAGTGAACATCTGTGTGCTTGTTTTTTTTCTACAGTTTGAAGTATTTCCAAAGTGCCTCTGTTACCAACCCAGTTTAGTCCTTAGGTATCTAAGGCATCCTACACACACACACACACAGCCTCTCATTTAGTTCCCCCTGGGGTGATTTACAAAGGGAAGTGGGGGGGTGCTTAGAAAGGCCTCTGCAGCTGCCCCCACCCCATGTCTTCCACAGGTCTGGGGCTCTCCTCCCGGACCCCGGCTGTGAGCACGTCCGAGTCGAGTGCAGGCACGGGGACCAGCACCCCGTCCACGCCCACCACCACCAGCCAGAGCCGCCTCATCGCCTCGTCCCCCACCCTCATCTCAGGGATCACCAGCCCCCCCCTCCTGGACTCCATCAAGACAATCCAGGGCCATGGCCTGCTTGGCCCCCCCAAGTCCGAGCGCGGCCGCAAAAAGATCAAGGCGGAGAACCCAGGGGGGCCGCCCGTCCTCGTAGTCCCCTACCCCATCCTGGCCTCGGGCGAGACTGCCAAGGAGGGCAAGACATACAGGTGGGGGTCTTGGTGGGAGGGGGTCCACGTGGGCGTGGGGTGGAGGCTCACACCAAGGGCTGCCCTAGGAGCCCAGCAGCTGGGGCTGCAAAGGGACTGCAGAGGCTGAGGGTAGGGGCCAGGTCCAGAGGAGCGGGGTCTCCTGGTGAGCCCCACCCGCAGCCCATTCACAGGCAAGCTGGGGCTATCCCCCCATGCATATGCGGGGTTGCCAGAGGCCAGCCTCACCACAACCTGGTGTCGTGGGAGTCCTGTTCTTCCTCCCTTCAAGCTCTCGACCCTCAAGTTGGAATCATCTGGGGAGCACTCAGAAAATGCCAATCCCAGGGCAGCACCTCCAGAAATTTTGATATAATTGGTTAGAGGGCGGACATGCAGAGGGCCAGTGAGCCCCTCTTGAAAGCTCCCCAGATGATTCTGATGTGCAGCTGGGAGGAGGACTTCTTACTCCCAAAGTTAGGGCATGTGGCCCCGGGCACACCTTCCCAGGATTGCCAGGCCTGTCTTCCCTGGGAAATGGAAACCGTTTCCCCCACTGCCGGGATTGGGCCCCTGGGGGAAGAGCCTTTGCCTCCAGATTGGAGGGTGTCCAGGCTGGGAGCCTGTCTGTACCCCTGGGCTCCTCACAAGGAAGCTCTGTGCCCAGGTGCAAGGTCTGGGTGCTGTGGAAGGTGCCCTGAGCAGTATACTGGCAGAGGGCAGGGGCGGGGTGGGGGTGGTGGCGGTGGCCGTCTTCCCAGGTGTGAACGTGCCTCTTACCCCACAGGTGTAAGGTGTGCCCGCTGACCTTTTTCACCAAGTCTGAGATGCAAATTCACTCCAAGTCACACACCGAGGCCAAGCCCCACAAGTGCCCGCACTGCTCCAAGTCCTTTGCCAACGCCTCCTACCTGGCCCAGCACCTGCGCATCCACCTGGGCGTCAAGCCCTACCACTGCTCCTACTGTGATAAGTCCTTCCGACAGCTCTCCCACCTCCAGCAGCACACCAGGTGAGTGGCCCGCCTGGTGCTGCACCCCCTGCAGCCGATTTCAGCTCAGCACCTGCGCCGGGTGCGTGGACCTGGTGCAGGAGGGGCAAGGACCTTCTCTAGGTGCCCACTGCCCCGAGGGTCAAGACCAAACTCCTTTACTTGGCATTTGAAGCCTTTGGTGATATGACCTCTGTGGACCTCACTGGCTTCTGCTGTCACTACTATGCCACCCTTCCCACCGTGTCTCATCTGCTGTGTCCTTTGCCTGAAACACGCTCCCCCATCTTTATCCTTTTTCTCTGGCCTCTCCTAGCCATCTCTCAGTCCAGCCTCCCCACGCCCCGACAGGCCCTACGCATCCCCATCACGGTAGCGATAGGCTGTCTCGTCCTTGCCGGCTTCTTTTCCCAACTTCCAAATATATTGATGGCTCTTGAAGGCAAGGGCTTGGTCCCGTCCATCCCCATATCCCCAGTGTGTGGCACGTAATAAGCATCTGGGCATTTGTTTAATATTTGTGGAATAAATAGAACTATCTTTTATAGGTCATGTGATTCATCCATTTGACAAGTATTTGCAGAGCCTCTACCATAAGACAGACATGATTCTAGGTTCTGGGAGCGCAGCAATGAACAAAACAGACAAAACTCCCTGTCCTTATAGGCGTACAGTCTAGTCGAGCATGTCAGAGAGAGATTCAGAAATACAAATGCTTTCAGGAAAGACAAGTTTTTGCAGGGGAGTACAGACATCAGAAAGACTGACTATCCACCCGCCAAATAAAAACACCATAGGTGTTTAGAGAAACAAACCAAAGGTTACCAAGATTGCAGTTCATCTCTTCAGAGGGGAAGAAACACAGAGGTTTTCTCTCCCCTGGTGATAGCATCTGTGAGCATTGCTATGGGTTGGCCGCTATCTGCTTTGTAAAAGTCAGAGGTAATGTTTTTGTGTGGAGCTTGTAACTTGCAGGAAGTGCTCAAATGTTGTCTCTTTTGAGGACTGATGCTAGACAGAGAGACCCTAGTTTTTATTTTTAGGTTCTTAAAAATTGTTGTTCTTTTTGTGATTTATTCATACACATCCATTGCCTTTGTGTGCTTTATCGCGGGGCACAGAGTGCTTTGTCTGTTCCTTGGACTCAGAGGCATAATGTGTAGGTTTGATGGTAAGAAACAAATGGCAGAGTGCCAGTAGGACAAGGCATCCGTGGTTTCTCCCGGTCCTGCGCCTCCTGAGGCATAAGGATCTGACCACAGAACTTTCTCTCCGCAGGTTTCTGATTTTTTGTCATTACTTTGATTATTTTTTAAAGTTTGGCCAGTTTTCTGGACACAGGCATGTGTAACGAGGTATTGATGAAGAAAGAAAGTCCTGCTGGTTAGAGCATACGATACTAAGGTTTGAGAGCTAACTTCCGTCAGCTTTCACAAAACCCCTGGGTCCTCCTTTTAATCTGTGTGTGTGAAAAAATTCCTCATGATATTATTTAAGATCAGTAACCTAGAAGGATCCAGTTCACCTGTTGGGTTGTGCCTGTACAGCCTGTGATGGAAAGGGTACCTTGTTTTTGGAGACACCCCCCCCCAACCCAGTGCGTTGGCGTTTTGGGCTGGCAGGAGTAACTTCATGTGTAACCTTGAAGGCTGGGGTTCCATAAGCCAGGGAGCAGATCTGGTCCAGTTTCCTGGAGCCTTAGGGAGCCCACATTCCCACATGTGAAGGACAGTCCTTGTGTTTTACTATCAGGCTTATAGTAATCTAATACTATAATGAAATGAAATTTGTCTTCAGATGTGACATTTCTGGCATGGTGGTGGTTACAAATTTGATTTACCCAATTATATCCTGTTGGGAAGGAGGACAGATTCTTACTGGCCCTATTTACCAAACTAATGGTCACGAAGAGCAAATGGTCTCAAATTGTTGGCAGTTGGTCGGAGCAGGTTTTTTTTTTTTTTTAATGTTTATTTATTTTTGAGAGAGAGAAGGAGACAGAGTGTGAGTGGGGGAAGAGCAGAGAGAGAGGGAGACACAGAATCCAAAGCAGGCTCCAGGTTCTGAGCTATCTGCACAGAGCCCAACGTGGGGCTCAAACTCAAAAACCGTGAGATCGTGACCCGAGCTGAAGTCGGTCGTTTAACTGACTGAGCCACCCAGACACCCCGGTCTGAGTATTTTATTCCTTGTTCAAAGATAGCTTAAATTGAGGATTAGAGGTAGATCAAAGAAGAAATGGGTTTTCTCATATGCCCTTTAGGAAATAGAAATTAACCCCAACTAAATCACTTTCATTCCGTCCAAAGTCATAATTCCTGTTCTGCTGATCTCGGGTGGTTAGTCTGCTTTGCCAACTTGCCTGCTTCTGGAGTGAAGACTCTGGGACCCTGGCTTGGCCTCACATGGTGTCTGCTCGAGGTGATGGTGTCCATTTGGAAGCTGTGCCCATTCATCTGTTCTCTGGAGCATAAAGAACTGAGTGCGTGTGCTGTAGTCCTCTACTGAGCCCATAATCTCTTGATGTCTTCTTCAGAAGACTCAACTTCAGACCTGAAGCAGAGGTCTTTTGACAGGTGTGAGGGGGACCTCAGATCTGTTGCTGAGACCAAATGACTCTGGTCCATTTATTGTAACAGTCAACAATGTCAGAGTGGAGGAGAGTGTAGTCTTTTATTACGATATATTGCATGATCAATATTTAAGATTAAGAACAGATTTTAGGCAGCAAGGGCATTGACCCATCTTCAGACACTTTTAATTTATCTCATAAGACGTGTTGTAACTGTCACTAATTGGTAAGTGTAGTTAGTTAAATGTAGAACAAAATCTTTTTTTTTTTTTAATTCAAGTTGTTAACATACAGTGGAGTATTGTTTTCAGGATTAGAACCTAGTGATTCGTCACTTACATATAACACCTAGTGCTCATAAGGACATGTCTTTTTGATTTTTATTGTACGTGAAAATAAGTTACTGTTTTTTGGTCTCCATTTTAAAAAGTGCCCAAATGTATATATTTATATTACATAGCATATATAATTCTGTATGATATACTATATAATCGTATAAGTTACATATTATCATACATATAAAATGAATATAAGTGTATAATACATTTTCTGTATGTATATACACACATAAAATATAAAATTAATGCAGGGAGATTGGCCATCTCTTCTTTTGATTTGCCAGCTGCCTTACACTAGTATCTTCATAGGACAGCCCTCGCTCTAGTGTTTGGCTAATTAAAAATACAGAAAATACAAAACGCTCAATCATTTGGAGCATCCCCTCTTTTAGTAAAGCAAAGAAGGGACTCTTTGGTGTTGCCTGGTGGCCATCTGGAAAGTCCAAGAGCGTTTGGGTGTAAAAGATACTTTGATAACATTATTCTGATTGGGGGCCTGGATTCGAGAAGGCTAGGGCACAAGGTGGGCAGCCCAGGTAAGGTATGAGCATTGGTTTGGTAGTAATGGGGCACCTGGGTGGCTCAGTCAGTTGAGCGTCTGACTTCAGCTCAGGTCATGATCTCGCGGTCTGTGAGTTCGAGCCCCGGTTCGGGCTCTGTGCTGATAGCTCAGAGCCTGGAGCCTGCTTCGGATTCTGTCTCCCTCTCTCTCTGCTCCTCCCCTGCTCACGCTCTGTCTCTCCCTCTCAAAAATAAATAAACATTCAAAAAACAATTTTCTTTAAATGGGGCGCCTGAATGGCTCAGTAGTTGGGCGTCTGACTTCGGCTCAGGTCATGATCTCACGGTTTGTGAGTTGGAGCCCCGCATCAGGCTCTGTGCTGACAGCTCAGAGCCTGGAGCCTGCTTCAGATTCTGTGTCTCCCTCTCTCTCTGCCCCTCCCCCACTCATGCTTTGTCTGTCTCTCTCTTTCTCAAAAATAAACTTAAAAAAAAAAAAAGAAAGAAACACAGTAGCAAGTAGTGATAATTAGGAGGAATCCTAGTTTTTTCAGAAGTAAACCTTTGTTTTAAAATACTTGTCAAGACCGTGACCAAAAAAACAACAAAAATTTCACAGGCCTTTGAAGGAGGGGACTTTGCTGATGGTCCTTATCCAGGGATTGCTCTCCATTCCCAAGGACACACATTTTTTTTTTCCTCGAGTGATTTGAGTGCATAATGGTGGGAAACCAAACAAGCAATAGAAGAGGGTCCTATTAACATTAGAGACAAATTGTTAGTCATTAGACAGTGACACATATAATTAAACCGATGTGTCCTCACCCAGTGACAAAGAGGTGGGTGTCCCGAATACAAGTTCCAGAATCCGTTAGACAAACAAACAAACAAACAAAGAGCTAAACACAAAGAAGCAGCCAGATTCCAGGTTCCTTGTTTCCTGCCGTTCCACAGAGACTCTTTCCTGCTTTTTGCCCCTCCGTAGAAAACCAGACAGTCAAGGCACATAATCAAATCCATCTTCCAAGGGTGATGCCAGTAATGAGGGGAATAAAAGAAGGTCACGTCCAAGGCTGAACCAGCCCTGGTTACGTAATAGAAATAGAGTTAGAAACAGGTTGAGCAAGATGACTCTGGTTATGGAGAAAGATGTGCCTGGAAGCATTCTGGGGGGCAACGTGGTTTCGATGTGCTGAAGCACTTTGGTGGGGCTCTCCTCCGTGAAAGGAAGACAAAACAAGTAAGGAAACGCAGGTAGCTGGCAGAGTGTTCCAGAAGTCCAGAGTTCAGGGGTGGCCCCATAAATAATAACAACCACATGTATTTCAAAAGAAAGTCAGCAGAACTTTGCAGAGAGTCTGGTCAGCGTAGAAAAATGGCATCTGTCACACCTGCGACAGCAGTTAGCACGAGGGCGAGGTCATGTACCTGCAGCCTTACAAGGCAAAAGTCGGGGATCGCACCTGTTTTGTGAGTGGGTAGGTGAGGTCTAGGAAGAGGCTCGAGTGACCAGATGTGTTTGTCTATTCAGGCTGCAGACCGGTTTGCATTTGTTTTCTCAGCTATGTGACGTTTGTGTGCGTGTGCCGGGGTAGGCGTACTGGTGGCAGGGGTAGGCGTCATTCCGTTTTTCTCGAGTCTGATGATCGTAACGGTAGTCAAATTCTACCCACAACTAGCCTGTGTCCAGGACGCCCGTGTGCCTGGCCCCGAGGCGGGTGTTTCCATACGAAGTCCTCCTGTAGTGTGAAGCTGTGTTTCTAAAGAAGAGGTAGCGAATCTGAAAAGTGGCACGGAGAGTGAGTCATCTCAAGGAAGGTTAACTTGTGCTGACCCTACCGTGGTGTTAGTTCCAAAGCATTCACCCGGCTGAAGTCGTTCAGTGTAATTTATTACCTGGGAAATAAAAGAAAAAATGAGAACTGATGAATTGTCCATAATTTTATTTAAACATTGAATAAATTCTCCTTCTTGGTTTGTATAACCTGTTTATCTTAAATAGAAAGTATCTCATGAACACCCTTCGAAGAAGTCACTGAATCCTTATGGTCATTACAATCCGTATTATTATCGCCATTTTCGGACTGAGGAAACTGGGTTGAGGGAGGCAAAGTCACTTGCCCAAGGTCACTGTGCTACGAGGAGGCAGAAGTGAGATTTGAGCCCAGATCCCCCAGGAGCCCGTGCGTCACAGGGAGGAAGGGGCTGCGGAAGAAGCTCCTATGGGTGGAGGTGCCAGCTACCGCAGGGCGAGTCTTCGGGGCCCCAGGGTGGGGGGCTGCGGCGGTCCAGGGGCACTGATTTCAGCTCGGCCCCCCTGCGCTGCCTGTGGTCCGCACATGTGAGCGCATGTGGAGAGCGGGCTGGGTGCTCCCCTACAGAGAAGATGCCCTGCGGAGACAGGAGTCTGATGTTGGAACTGAGCAGGGGTGGAGTCGGGGGAGGTGTTCCCGGCAGGGGCGGCAGCATGAGCACAGGCTCAGAGGCTTGCTGGGGGGGCGGGGGGGTGGGCAGTGTCTTCATGTGCGTTGCTCACTGGAAAGTTGGAAAGACTCCCTTCCGGGGAGAGCAGTGGTGGAGGGGGAGGCTTTAGAAACCAAGGCCTTGAATGCTGGGTCACAGGGTTTGGACTCTGTCCTGGAAAAGGGGGAGACAGTGGAGGTCGCCAGGCAGGGCCATGACGAGGTCAGATCCCTGCGCTGCTGCTGTGGCGGAGGCCAGGAGGGGAGAGGCTGCTGCTGGGAGTCCAGGGAGGAGGCCAGGCAGCTGTGGTACTGGGACTGGGAGGCCACAGGGGGCTTTCCGTCTCCAGAGGGCTTGGCTGGGGCCCTGAGGAAGGACCTTTGGAGGGTGCAGTCAGTCAACAAATACTTGCATCCTATATCTGAGGATGGACGTCATTGGCTATGTTGAGCATATTACTGTTGCCAGTGACCGACATCAGAGAGAAAACCCTCTTTGATTCAGTCCCTGCCTATGTACAGGGTCCTCTTGGCTGGGCCCTGGGGTGATGCTGGTGAACAAGACCAGGGGAGCCCTTGCCCTCAGGAGGCAGCCCAGGAAACAGTGACTAGGCAGTGACAAAATACACATTGCTTGGGGGTGGGCTGCAGGGCCCAGGCCTGGTGTGGGGGCTTAGGGAAGACCGCCCAATCGGGGGCTTTTACGCTGAGAACAGGAGTGTGGGTTTTCACCGGGTATTAGCTGGGGAAGAGTGTGCCCGGAAGAGGGGGCAGCCTGGATAAAGGGAGGAGCTTGGAGTCTAGTGGAGTCGGGGAGGCTGGTGGGGCCAGAGGCTGGGGGCAGGGGAGAGGAGCGGTGGGAGGCAAGGACTCTGGGGTGAGCCCTGGAGGGGTTAAGACAAAATCAGCACATGCCCTGGGGTCCCTTAGTCCCCTCTGCCACCTGACCCCAACTGAATGAATTCCCCAGCCCTGGAGAGGGTGAGGGGAGAATGGAACGGAGGGGTTGTGTCAGTCCAGATGGCCATTAAGGTCCTTCCATTGTAGGGACAGGGTGCCATGGTTGGAATGATGTCTCCAGATACATGACATCCAGAAATGTGCAGGTAGAATGGGGTTCTCAAAATCGGGCCAACCAGCTCCACTTGGCAGGTTTCTGTGCAGCCTGTGAACTGGCTCTGGCCTTGGTATCTGAGCCTGGGCCCTGTGCTTGCCCTCCTCCCTGTTGCATAGAGGAGATGGTGGGGGGGGGGGGAGTGGCCCCTGTACTGAGGATGCATCCGGATCACAGGTTTGGTGGGCAGAATCATTAGTCAGACAAGGTTGCCGGGTGAGAAATGGATCTTGGACCAGGATGTAGGGTGCATAGGAGCAGGGAGGTGAGGCCAGAGCACACGATGAAGGGCCTTGAATGACACACTAAGGAATCTGGACTCTTACCGTGTTCATGGTGGGCAGCCAATGTCTTCCTGATGGCGGGGAATGTTGTTTATTCAAGCCTATCCAGCATGGGGCCTGCTGGGACAGGGACCTTAGTTTGATGAGTTTGTTGATGGGCAGAGCAAGCCGCCTCGGTGAGGTGGCCTGGGGCATTAGGGACACCGTGTGGCCAGGGCTGGGTTCTCCCTTCCCTTGATGCTTGGTGGCAAATTAGGCAAACAGCGTTCAGGACGGCCAGCATTTCACGGCCCACCTACTTGGCGGAGAGGATTTGCCAGAACAGGTGACTGAAGACAAGCTCAGGCTGATCGCGGAGGGCTTGCACGGAAGATGGGGCTCTGGGGCGTCTGCGCACCTGTCCGGGCCCACCTCCGTCCTCACCTGGGCCCCCTGGACTGTCAGGCAGGCACGAGCAGCACCACTGACCTGAACAGAAAATCCAGCCGTCCACCTTTGAGTCATCACTCTGGAGTCACCTGCTCAGTGAGGCCCACCCTGACCTCGTGTTTAAAACTGAATCCGCACCCCCCGGCATCCGTGCTCCCCCCCCCCCCCGCCCCACCTTATTCTCTGTCTTCTCACAGCACTTATTACCTTCTATGTGGGATTTACTTACTTATTTCACGTTTGTTGTTTGTTTCCATGAGGCAGTGGTTTTTTGTCTGTTTTGTTCATTCTAAGTACCAAGCATGGTGCCTGGCACAGGGCTACCCAGCGTAATGAATGTTGAGTTAATGAATGAATGAATGAATGATGGTAATACTGGCAAGTGTTGACTGAGTGCGGACTTTGTGCCAACACTTGGCCAGACCTCTTAACACGTATTATCTAACGTAATCTTCACAAAGTGACGTGAGGTCATCGCTTCTCGGCCTTTTGGCTAAGATCAAGTGTAGTACAAAGTGACGTGAGGTCATATTTTTATGCTCATTTTGCAGATGAGGAAACCGAGGCTCAGTGATTTTTCCCAGGGTCACCCAGCTAGTAGCTGGTGCAGCCAGGATGAGAACCCAGGAGTGGGAGGGGACAGAGGGCTCACAGGAAGGACAGAGAGGGCTGAACTGCCGGGCCTCCCCGTCTTGCATTCTCTCAGTAGCTGGGGTGACCAGGTAGCCATCCCAGACATGAATCTGATGTGGGGACAGGGCAGGGGACAGAAGTTGGGAGCCAGTCAGAGACATTTCCTTCTGAAGGCAAGAGGCAGAGTGGACAGGCACGTTCCTGGCAAAGCTGTGGATCTGTGTTCTTTCAGTGGTGGTCTGTAGGTGGGTTTTTAAGAAGAGAGGGGCAGAAAGCAGTCAACGCGGGCCCTTGAGGCTGGGGGGCTGGGCCGGGTCTCTGAATGGGCGCTGGCGGTGGGCGGGGTTCAGCAGGGAGCTGTGGGGAGCAGGAGGGCTCTGGTTACAGACGGGCAATGGGAGGCCAGAGAAGGAAGGAGAAGGGGGTACCTGTGAAGTCCCCGGCCCTTGCCTGGGGCTCTCTGGGGAGTGTATGGAGTGGAGACAGGGCGGCTTGGGAGTCAGATATATGGTGCAGGCCATCCAAGGGCCTGGGGGGCCGGAGCCGGCCCACGGTATCTGTCAGGGACTCCACCTCACTGCCCATTGCAGAATCCACACAGGCGACAGACCCTACAAGTGCCCACATCCTGGCTGCGAAAAGGCTTTCACTCAGCTCTCCAACCTCCAGGTGAGTGCCCGCCTGCCCCTTGCCTGCCTGGCCCCCTGCAAAGGGAGCCCAAGCCGGGGTGGGGCTGGGGGGAGCCCCGGCTGGCCCCTGACCCCTCTGTGCTCCCCACAGTCTCACCAGCGCCAGCACAACAAGGACAAGCCCTACAAGTGTCCCAACTGCTACCGGGCCTACTCGGACTCCGCGTCCCTGCAGATCCACCTCTCCGCCCACGCCATCAAGCACGCCAAGGCCTACTGCTGCAGCATGTGCGGGCGGGCCTACACCTCGGTGAGTGCCTGGGGTCCTCGGGGGACCTCTTCCTCTCCCGTGGCCTCAGCCATCTTGATTCTCCCCACTTTGCAGACAAGGAAACCGAGGCCCAGAGAGGGGAAGCGACTCCCCGAGATCACGATGAGTGGCAGAGCCAGGGTTTCGGCTCCCCAGTTCTGTTTCTGGCTGCCCTGGGCCGAGCCTCCGGCCTCTTGGCGGCCTGTAGCCTCCTGGTTTCCTCCAGGCCCCGGAACACTGAAGGCAGTGGTGGGGGGCCAGGCACCCTGCTCTCCAGAGCCAGAGCCGGGGAAGGACCTTCCCCGCTGGGCAAGCTACAACCCCCATCGTGGCCACGAGAGGGCGCAGTGGCTCGGCCCAGAGCTTCCTCATCTCAGGAAAGGCCTGAGCAGTACCAGAAAGGTCATCTCATCCAACCCTCTGTCCCTGGGTGGGAATTTCCCTAAGCAAGGGCCTTTCAGCAAGAAGAGGGAGGCTGGGCAAATCACCTGAGTGTGTGTGCATCTCCAGCTAATCAGATATTCTGCAAATAGACCCCCATGCAAATCCAGACAGAGATCACTGAGCCTCAATTTCCTCATCTGTAAAATGACGAAGTAACAGTTCTCAACTCACAGGGCTGTTGGCCAGCAGAGCCAGTGCCTAATAAACATCCGCTAATACAATGATTTATTCTCTCAGTGTTTACTGAACACTTGTGCCAGGCTATTGGGAGTCAGGATGAATCAAACAGACATATTCTCTGCCCCCAGGGAGATTGGACTCTACTGCCGGAGACAGATATTAAACAAGTAACCAACAAATAAATATGGAATGACAAATTATGGTAATTGCCGTAAGCAGGGTTTCTCGTCCTCGGTGCATGTTAACATTTGGGCAGGGTACCTTTGTGCTCGGGGACTGTTTCGTGCATTGTAGGATGTTAGATACATCCTTGGCCTCTGTGCACTAGCTGTCCCTCCCCAGGCTGTGACAACCCCAAATGCCAGATGTTGCCAAATGTCCTGGGGCAGGCGGTGAAGTCGCCTCCGCCTGAGAACCACTGGTCTGAAGGAAACATAGGTTGATAAAGCAGCAGGGAGGCTAGAACGGAATTGGGAAAGGGACGTAGGTCTGGGTAGGTCTGGGTAGGTCAGGGGAGGGGGTAACATTTCAACGAAGCCTTGAAGGGTAAGGAGGGTGAGAAACTTCGAAGCAGGAGCACACCCTGAGGTGGAACAAACGTGGCAGGTTCCAGGAACTGAAAGCGGATTAGGTCACACGGGGCTGTGGGGCCTTGTTAGGGAGTTTGGATATTTGCCAGGTAGAATGGGAAGCCACTGGGGGGAGGGGACTGTCCGGGAGGATATTTTTGAGAGGTCACTGACTGGAGGGGGGCACACGGCGGGTGGTGAGGAGTATGGCAGGTGCCAGCCAGGCCTGTGGTTGCTGAGCACTGGGTTCATGACACTGCTCCCTCCCTGGAGTTCAAAGGGCAGAGGAGAGTTGAAAGAGGGCAGAACCTGCAGGGAAAGGGCCCCAAGGGGAGAGGCAGGGCACCCCAGAGACCTAGGAGCCCCACTCAGCCGGCTGACCGTCAGCTGGTGTCGGCCTCAAGTTCTGGACACCCACCTCCTCACATCTGCTCCCAGGGGAGGGACCACAGGCGTCCATGACTGAGATTCTAGATGGAGTCTGTCTGAATTCTGGGGGCAGTGGGGGTGTCCCAGCTCACCTGTCTTGCGGTGACTGGACTCTCTAGAACAAGAATAATTACCTTTATTTTAAATTTATTTTTAAGTAAAGTATAGTTGGCATGATATTTTTTTAAGTAGGCTCCATGCCCAATGTGGGGCTTGAACTCGGGACCCTGAGATCAAGAGTCACATGCTTTACTGACTGGGCTAGTCAGGTACCCTGATATCTTTTTTTTTTTTTTTAATGTTTATTTTATTTTATTTTTTTGAGAGCGAGAGAGAGAGTGCGTGTGAGAGCGCACATGCAAGCGAGCAGGGGAGGGGCAGAGACAGAGAGAGGGAGAGAGAGAGGGAGAGAGAGAGAGAATCCTTAGCAGGCTCCGTGCTGTCAGCACAGAGCCTGACTCGGGGCTCAAATTCATGAAGCGTGAGATCATGACCTGAGCCGAGATCAAGAATTGGATGCTTAACCGACTGAGCCACCCAGGTGCCCCAGTGACAAACCTTTAAAAGAAAAAAAAACAAACATTTTAATGGATTGAATTTTAAACTACTTTGATACATAAAAGAAACATCTTAGAAGAGTGAACCCCCACGTTCCCATTAGCCCCCAGAACCATCAACCAATCTTGGCTCATCCATATCCCTATTTTCTGTCCCTATAATGTCTCTGTAGACATTATGTTGTTTCATCTGAAATTTTTCACTCTGTCTCTAAACATCAGGACTCCTCTTTTTTAACATGTCCACGGTATCTTTACAATTCCCTTAAATCCTTGGTACCATCAGCTACCTGGTCAGCGTTCACATTTTCTGTCTCCTGAATTAGGCCAGCATTTTGTTTACTTGCAATTTGATTTTGTAATCAAGATCCAAGGAAGATCCCTACATTGTACCCTGTCAATATATCTTTTAGTCTGTTGATCCCCACCCTGTGCCCCTGCCCCCACCCGGGTCGTTTTTTTCTTTGCAGTATATTCACTGAAGAGTAGTTTCCTAGTTTGCGTGCTGCTGAGGCTTTCCCTCTGGTGGTGTTGATAGCCTGTTGCCACCGCATTTGAGGGCTTCCTCTACATGACTGATTCTGAGCAAGGTGATGTTTGAGACCGGGGGACTCTGTCCTGTGGGGCGAGTGGTGGCTCACCAGGTATTCCCACTTCCTTCCACCTGAGTGTGAGGGCCTCCGGGCCTGCAGGTGAGCCTGCGGGTCCCCTCATGCGCCCAGTTGTGGGTGCCTCAGGTCAGACTCAGCAGAGCCGTGGGGACAGTCAGGGGACGAACCGAGCATGCCCAGTTTGTGCTTCCCCAAGTCACCCGTCCTATCAGGTCCGGCTTCTTCCCAAGGGAGGATTGCGTGGGGGGGTGGGGTGGCAGAGGCTGGGGCTCCCACCACCGCCTGGAATCCAGAGTAGAGACTGGGGGAGGAACAGTCCCCTTGACCCTTATCGCGTGCTGGGAGCTCTGTCTGCCATAGCGACCCTTGGAGGTGGTTCCTTCAAGAGGAGGCTTGGACATACGAGATGACGTATCTGAGGTTCCACTGCTACGAGGTGGCAGGACCCAGCTCAGACCAAGGCCTCCTGCTTCTCCCTCGCTGGAGCACCGGCCAGATGGGGGCGGCTGTGCTTGATCCCCCCAGGCGGGCTGAGGTGCAGCCAGTTGGCCTGGCCCTCAGGAAGTTCAGGTGGGCACTTCTGAGGGACGAGCCTAGTGCGTGCCAGCTCTCCAGCTGGCATGCTGTGGGCTCACAGTCTGGTAAACGGGCCAGCACCCACGCGTGGCGGCAATGCAGCATCATGGCTAGAACCGATGCTCACGGCCCACCTGATGGCCTAGAGCCGGGCTGCTCGCCACCAGCTGGCCCACCTACCACGGAGCCCTCCCGTGGCCACTTGTGGGAACTGCAGCCTCCCCTGCGTGTCTTGCCAAGGGTTGCATGTTCTGAATCTCACCCCTGCCCACAGGAGACCTACCTGATGAAGCACATGTCCAAACACACGGTGGTGGAGCACCTGGTGAGCCATCACTCGCCCCAGAGGACGGAGTCCCCCGGCATCCCGGTGCGAATTTCCCTCATCTGAGCCGACCCAAGGCGCCGCCCCACCCTGCCCACTGGCAGACACAGACCCAGGCAGCACCAGGCCCCAGCTTCCTCCAGGGGCCCTCCAGGAACAGCCGAGCTCTCTCATGACCTTCCTGACCTTCCAGAAAGCCTGGGCTGCAGAAGCCCTGCCCGGTCCAGCTCCGGGGGCGGCCAGGCCAACTGCAAGATTCTGGACTGTTTTGGTGGCATCCAAAGACGATCTCAGAGCACTTTGAACCTCTCTGTTGGGTTTCTTTTTGTTCCCCACCCTCCACTTGCTTCACTGTTTTTGTTTTTAAGTTTGTTTTGGAAATAACAAAAAAGATATTTATTGGCCAAGAAGTTGGTGCTGCTAAGACCGAGAAATGAAAAGAATCGGACAGATGGACACAGAGAACCAGAGGGCAGCGTGGGACCTTCTCTTGCCACAGCCTCAGGTCTTGAGGGAAGGCTCAGGCCTGGGTTTCTGGACTGCAAAGGGGACCCCCCCCCCCCAGGTGGGAGGGGACAGGAAGCATCTGGAGTGAGCCACTCACCCCTAGGTGCCCAGCTCCAACCTCTCGGGCTACACCCTGGGCATTACTGAGCAGAGGGATGAGGCAGCTCCTGGGGCTGCCCGGGCTTCAGGAGGCAAAACAAGAGAGGGGCTGGGAGATCCGCAGGACCAAAGGGTGCAGCGTTGGGCTGGGCTGGGCACAGGCCCAGGGAAATGGGGTGAGGGTGGGCTGGGTAAGACCTGGCCCTCCACTGCCCTGAAGACCACCCCAGTCTACCTCGGTGCTGGCCAGGAAACCTATTGGCTACCTCTCCCACCATCCCAGACTGTGGGCAGGGGGGTGGGGAGGGAGTGGGCCTAGGCTTAGGACCCCCCCTCCAGAATTTCCTCCAGATGGGGCAGTGCCCAGGGAGGGGTTATGTGTCTTCCCTGTCATGAAGGGGGGAATCCCCAGTCCAGGCCCTAGGCCCCTCGGCAGGGAAGGGATCCTCGGGGAGGAGGGTCCCAGGAGCAGACCCTGCCCTCAGCCCCCACAGACACACCCCGATCTGAAAGCCATGCGTGTCCATGTATATAGGAACTATGTACAGAGCCCGGAGAAGCCCCCCTTCATCCCCCGGGGAAAAAAAAAAAAAAAAAACTAGACAGAAACTCATCTATATATTCTGTATCTGGAGTTCCGTTTTGAATATTAACTGTGTTATTTTTATACACTTTTTAAGCCTTAACTCGCCATTGATTTACCAGTTTAACGTTTCCTGGGGTTTTTTTTCCCATGGGGTTCTCTGCCCCAGCCCCCACCCCTTTGTTTGACTTGCGTCGTCGGATACTCAGTATTGTAGCTTTTTGTCCGCATGTTACTACCCTGTAAATACGCTGTTATACATACTGTTAACACCCCATTTGCTTTTTTCTATGGGACCTCCAGGCCACCATATCTAGAACTAGTTACCTTATTAAAAAAGAGAAAACAGTCTGTCGGCTTCTCAGTCTGCATCTTGGTGGCAGGGAGGTGAGGGCAGGTGCCCCTCAATGCTTCAGGAAACAGGTTTGCATTCTATTTAAGAGAAGGGGTGGGGAGCAAAATAAAAATCCAGTGTGGGGGAAGACACTACATGGGGCGAGAGACCAAGAATCCCAAACCCTCTGCTCTTTGTATTTCTCTGTTGTGAAGAATAAACTGTACCTGCACCTGGGTGGCGGTGGTGTCTCGCGTGCTCCGTGCGAGGGCGGGGCTGGGGGGCACTTTTCCATTGCTCCTCTCCCCTCCCCCGCCCCCCAGACTTGGGGAAGGAGGGAAATGGCCCCTTCCCGTGGGCTGGCCTCACCCCAGCTGCTGAGCCAAGTGCTTGGTGCCTGGCACCCTATGGCCCCCTATGAAGGAGGCAGAAAACCAAGAGGGGTTTTTTTTTTTTGTTTCTGTTTCGTTGTTGTTTTTGCCGAGGATCATGCTGTAATTAAGTGGCAGGAACACACGTCTCACCCAGGTTTGTCTCATTCTGAATGAAGCCTTTTTGGATGTATGGGGTCCAGTGGGGTTCACAGCCCCCGCTCCCAGGTGGGGGGGCGGCCACATCCCAGTACCCTATCTTCAGGGGTGCACCGCAAGTGCCCTGACTGGGACACGATTCCCATGATTGAGGGAACCAAGAAGTCCCTTTCAATCCACTTTTCCCACATGGGTCAATGTTTTGATTGTGGAGGAGAGAGATGCAGGAATTAATGACCCCAGACTTTATCAAGGCTGGTCCTCTGTGGGGCATTCTGAGTGAGACAGAAGTGACTCTACCAAGAGTCACCATGGAGCTCGCCTTCAGGAGTTCACTCTGAGCCCTCACAGGCCTTGTGAGTCAAGACGTGGCTGCAAGTGTAGAAAGTCCAACCCAAACAAGGATTTATTGGCTTTCATAACAGGACAGTGCGGGAGTCAGGCCAGCCTCAGGGCTCACTGTTGTGTCTCCAGCTCTCCACTTTGCTTTGTTCTAAGAGCTGGTTTCACCCTCAGGCTCCTGGGGGGTCAGCAGCTCCAGCCTCACAGGCTCCCCGCAGGGTTTCCTGCAGTCAAGCCTCTCTCTCTTCTAGAAGCCCCAGCAAATATCTGGGTCTTGCTGGTTGGGACTGGGGTAGGTCCCATCCCTGAACCAATCACCATGACCAGAATGTCTATACTTGATTGGCTTAGACCTACAGCCCATGCTCTAGGCCTGGAGCATCAGGTGAAACCCCAATCTGTAGTACATCTCCCCAAAAGGAAACCAGATGTGTTGACATGAGGGGTAAATGGATATGGAGTAGCCAGGAACCTGTCTTCGGTAACCTCACGGGCCTCAAGGCGTTCTCGGAAATTGACCTCCCACAGCCTGCTGTGCTAAGGGGTGAGCTCTGGCGGCCATGTTTGCATCACTTGACCCGATCCCAGCCACAACCGAGTGGCCAGCAGTGGACATTTGACTGAGCCGTTGAAGTCTTAGACCGATGGTAGCGATGGTGCCAGTGGGATGCGTTGGCTGTCCTGGTTCATGAGTGGGTTGTGCACACCACACGCATGTGGCCGACTCCACATTTGGTGGATGTGGTGGTGTTGAATCGGCCGTGGTGGGGTTTCTACAACAGAAACTGGCGAAGGCTACAAATCTGGGCTTTCTTTTTCCTGGAGGAGCCAGTTGCTAAACATTTGCCAGCACACCACTGGCTGACTCTCCAATCAGATTTTCCGGTCCGTGAATTAGGAAGAGGTCCAGTTCAGGAGCCTGGAAGAGCCCGTGGCCCAGGGGTAGGGACGTGTGTTGGGCCACACACAAGCAGGACAGAGGCAGACAGAAGCAGAGGCGGACAGAGAAGACCTGGATAGAGCCTGCGTCAGACTCGGTTCCTGACTTTGGATCTCCATCTTCCGGGCAGGTTTGATTTCCTGCTTGTTCTCACATCAGTGAATTTAAGTTGCTGGTGGCACGACCTCAGGCAAGTCACTTAACCTCTCTGTGCCTGATTTTCTCATACGTAAAATGAGGGAAATGACAGCAACCAACGTATAGGGTGGATGTGGGGATTAAATGAATCGATATATGGCCAATGCTTCAAACTTTGCCCAGTGCAGACTAAGTACCAGTAAGTGTAACTGTTATTATTTGACATGGCCCCGGTGGATCTAAATCCCTTATGACCGGTGAACCCTGGCTAGACAGCTGCTGGTGTTTGGGGATGACATCTGAGCTGGCCTGGCAGGGTGGGGCAGCAGGGGCAGGTGAAGATTTTGCATGTAGAAGCGACACTCCGAGGACTGGGAGGACTGGCAGCTTTTCACCTGCTCACCTGGAAGCTCTCAGGAGCTTCCGCTGTCTCTGAGGGCCCCGGCCTGGGTGCTGAGGACAGTGCTGACTGACAGTGACACCGACGGAAGTGGCTGCAGAAGAAGCTTATCCGTCCTTGTTATTCCTGCTTCTGCCCCAAGTCCCTCTAATGTCCCTCCATGGGCCTCTGGGTGAGACAAAGGAGGGAGACACTCCCAAGAGGTTGTCTGTTCCACACTGCATCTTCCTTGACTCTTCCCTGTCCTCAGGAAGGTCTCTACCCACAGTGTGAAAGCTGTCCCAGTCCAGCACCTGGAAACCCCTGACCCAGCCATCATTTAAAACAGGAAATGGCTGTTCTTTTGGCAAAGCCTTTGACTCCACGAACTTGGTGGAGAAGGGACAGGCAAGGACGGGGAGAAGGCAAGTTACATTTTCTGTAGCATCACGACCACCTCCGCAGGGAGGGTGATGGGCACCCCCGCTTTACAAATCTGAGGAAACCGAGGCTCAGCAAGGTGAGGAACTTGTCCACAGTCACGCGCAGAGTTAGAAGAGAAGCAGATCTTACTGGCTGGTGCTCAGGCCTCTCATGGCCACGGGGTGTGTGTGAAGGTGGGTGTGGGTGGCCCTCGGGGAATGCTGCAGGGTGAGGGAGAGGAAGGAATGTGCCAGCTCAGAGCCATCAAGCAATAACCTGTTCTAAGGTACAGCTGGCCTGTGCTTATCTAAACCAGAGTCCAAAAGGCCTTCTGGGTTTTGCTAATCCAGTTTGGGTGGGAGGCAGTGGGGAGCTTTGAACTGCGTTTGAGAGGGGCGAGATCTCTTATGTCACATCATCAATAAGTGGAACCCGCTTGTAAAAATGATCAGATTGTGAAAACCATCAGGATGGATTTACACTGGAACTGCTGTCCTTCCTGGGAACAGTGGAGGCTCATAAAAACGCAAGGTCTGTGAGAACACTGCATACTGGATTCGGGAGACCTGGAGTGAAATCCCACCCTCCCAGGGCCTCAGTTTCCCCAAGTGTCAGAGGACAGCGCAGGGGCTTCCAAGCTGCTACCTTCCCTGTCTCCTTGGCCCCGTAACAACCTTTCCTGCAGGGCCTGATGATTTCACCTGCTGTTCAGAGCCTGTGTTTCCCACTCCCCCCGCAGCCCCCCACCCGGGGATGAAAAGTCTAGATAGCAGCCACGAGTAAGGAAACTTACCAGGCCCAGACTGTGGGCCCCGCATCAAGGAAATGTCCTTTTTGTGGACACTGTCCAGGAGAGAGGGCCATAAGGATACCTTTGGAATAATTTTATTATAATATTACTTAAATACGTACAAAGTTGCTTGAGGGTGGGGGGAGCAAAGCCAAGGACTCAGATGTTTCTTCTGTGGCAGCAGCTTTCTCCAGTTCACCCAGAAGCTACTCTCTTTGGAGTGAGAGCCAGTCCTGGCTCTCCAGCTGCCGCCCAGACAGACTCACAGCTTCTCTGTGCCTTAGGCACTTACGTTCCCTTTTTGTGCTTCAGTCTCCTTATCAAAAAGGGGGTTGGGGGCTGGCGTTGGGGGGGGGGGGCGGGGCGGGAAGGGCTAAAACAGCTCTGCAGGAGGCATCAGCCGAATCCAGTAAGGTCAGAGGTGAAGGGCAGCTTGCGAGGCGCTACTGTCGCGGTGCTTTGTCGGTGGCTGTTGAAAGTGGAGGAAAGGGACCTTTCCCTCCTGTAGAACAGCTAGCTCCCCAAAGGCCAGGGCCTCCTCCTCCCACCGCTACGATCCCACGGCCAGGCGGGCAGGGCTGTTTCGATCCAAGCTCTCGCTGCCCTCCGGGGCGCCCCGACGGCTTCAGGGGCCCCCTTCCCGGGCCGGCGGGGGTTCGGGGACTAGTCGCGCAGCAGGGCGTACTCCTTGGGCGCCCAGAGCAGGCGCGGCCGCCGGATCTCCGCCCTCGAGCCGATGTCTGGGCTCCAGCAGAACTCGGGCGACAGCACCTTGGCGGGCTTGTGCAGCCAGAAGAACTTGTTGAGGTGGCTCTCGTCGTGCCAGCGCGCCTCCAGGCCGAGCTCGCGGTCCCGCCGCTGGCCCCGCGCGCAGTGCGCCGTCAGCCCGCGCAGCGCCGCCACGCTGCCCCCGAACACGGCCGCGTGGTAGTAGAAGTCGCCCTCGCCCTGCGCCAGAGCGGCGGCCGAGCGCGCGTCGCGCTCGTAGGGCAACAGCCACCGCGGCCAGCGGTAGTGCCAGGAGTGCAGCTGCGCCACCGACTCGGCCAGCGCCTCGGGCCCGAAGGCGCCGTGGAAGTACTGGTCCACGTCCATGCAGAACACGAAGCGCGCCTCGCGGCCCAGCCGCCCGCCCAGCGCCTCGTGCAGCGTGTGCATGCGCTGCATGGACACGTCCTGCCAGCGCCGCTCGCGGGCCACGCGCTCCACGCGCAGGAGGCGGCCCGGGGCCAGCGCCACGCGGGGCACGGCGTCCGGGCGCTCGGTGAACACGTAGTACACCACGCGCTGGCCCACCATGAAGTGCTGCTCGGCCGTCTCCAGGAAGCGCGCCAGGTACTTCTCCAGGTACCTGCCGGGCGGGGTGGGGCGGGGCGGGTCAGCCCGAGCGCGGCGCCTTCCTCGGCCCCGGCCGCGCTCGGGCTCGGGCTCCCGGCTCCCTGCAGCCACGGGCTCCGGGGCTCCGCAACCCTCCAGCCGCAGCAGCTTTCAAGGCGGGCGCAGAGGCTTGCAGATCGCTCGCCTTCGCAGCCCTGGGTTCCCTGCCTTGACCGTGGGCTCCCACTGCCCGCCTGGATCAACAGGGTCCCGCGGCAGAGGGGCCGTGCTGGCCCTGGGACGGCCGGCAGCGTTAGCCTTTGCCTCGTTAGGGCTCTGAGCCTTCGAAGCTTAAAGCTTACGAAGGCCTGGACCCGTGATGCCGCGGCGACGTGAGGAAGCCCAGCCAGCCGCGCGGAAGGCATTGTGAAGACAGGTGCCGCACCGGTGTTCAGCAGTCGGCCATCCCAGGGGAGGCCCAGACATGGGGGAGCAGCGGGGAGCCCTTCGGGAGTTCCTGCCCACAGAATCTTAAGCTGTAATAACAGCCGTTGTTGTCATCACTGAGGTTGTGACAGTTCCTCACGCAGATGGTCAGGAGGGTCCCTGGGTAGGGGCCTGTGCTGGGTGGGCTCCATGGTGCCGGTGTCTAGGGAGGAGGGAAAGGGAAAGGGTGGTCCTGCCTGCTCCCCGGGAGGCTGGGACAAGAGGTGCTGTCTTTGCTTCCCTCTTCGCTTTGGGATCCTGCGGCCGGGGAGAACCCTGTGCCCCATCCCTGCGTCCCATGCACACCCCTTCCACTCCCTGCCTGGACAGCACCGCTCCCCTCCCCAGGCCTTACCTGCCTACAGCAAAGACAGTCAGACCAATGGTGAGGTTCTGCTGCAGAGCCTCCCGCTGGGCCACAGCTGGGTCGAAGGTGCCATCCCAAATAATGGGGGCCCCCCAGGAGGTACAGGTCAGGACTTCAGGCCGGGCCCTGGCCGGGACAGGGACGGAGAGATAGGTCCATTCATCCACTGGTCTGGTGCATTGTCACCGCCACCTCCCCAGTGCCGTACCCTAGGGCCCCACAAATGGGTCCCACCCAGCCCCCGCCCCTAGAAGTCCCTAGCCTAGATCCAACACAGAGGATTGGGAGATGTGTGACCTGATGGGGCCCCTGGGAGGAGTACCTGACCCTGCCAGGGTGAGGGATGTGTGGAGGGCAGGGACACGGAAGGCAGAGCTCTCTAGGGCATGTGGGTGTTAGCTCCTTACCAGGGATGCAAGAGACCCGTGAAGTTGTCTCTCAGCAGGGCCATTCTGGCAGAAGGGCAGACACCCATGGGGATGAGGACTTCCAGATGCCTGCGGGGTGGGGGCAGCAGTGAGGGGCCCTCTCTCTTTGCACTTTACAAGGAGGGGGAGCCCACAAGGACAAGTGTGCGGCCAAGATAGCCATCACCCACCATCCCTCAAGGAGGCACTTAGAAGAGGCCCCGACCCTGCTGGTTACCACGTTGAGGGCTGGGGGAAGGGAGTTGTACCTGATTACAGGGAGCCCATACAGGTACAGCCCTAAGAGGCCAAGTGCAAATAGGATCAGCAACCAGAAGAGTCTCTTCCAGGTCCTGGGTGGTGGGGAGGGCATTAGCAACTCATTTATACATACACATACACATGAGAAATTGCTTATGTAATTTTAATGTTGCAGGTTATTTATTTTCGGATACAAATATATTCTTTTCACATGGTACAGGTATTCAGAGGTACAAAAGAATATATATAGTGCAAAGTCTTTCCTGGTCCCATCCAGCCAGTTGCTCTGCATGGAGGGGAGCCAGTGCTACTCTTTTCTTGTGCCTCCTTCCAGAGGTGATCTGCGCGTATGCAGGCAAATATAAATATGGTGGCAAATCCTCCCTCCTCCCCTCCCCCGATTGGTGGTAGCACAGTAGATATGCCGCTCTGCATCTTGCATTTTCCACTGCCTCCACTGACCATTATCTTTGCGGTTATCCCCTCTGAATACTTGAAGTGCTTGCCCCCCTTTTCCCCAGCTGCCCAATATACCATTTATTGGATAGAGCATCGTTTACCTGACCAGGCCCCTTTTGATGAATATTTGGATACATAATCCTTTGCTTTTCCCA
This sequence comes from Prionailurus viverrinus, assembly GCF_022837055.1. Classification (NCBI taxonomy): domain Eukaryota; kingdom Metazoa; phylum Chordata; class Mammalia; order Carnivora; family Felidae; genus Prionailurus; species Prionailurus viverrinus. The sequence continues at coordinate 189,266,282 of NC_062568.1, read as the reverse complement.
GCAGTGCAACAGGACATGACCTTGGGCAGGTTTGGGGGACAATAATATTAGAGGTTGGGGTGCTTAGCCTGGGTAGGGGGCAGGACTGGCCTTGGACAGGAGAAGAGACTGGGAGGGGACGCAAGGAAGTTTGTGGCTTGGTGACTGGGAGTTGAGACCTGTCTGACACTGATGAGTTGAGGGGCTGCGTTGGGGGTGGGCTGTGGTCAGGGGCCACGCGTCTACAGTGGCTTCAGCCACTGGGCTGGGTACGTCCAGCAGAGCTCAGAAGCCCCATTCCTGCTCGGAGGAGGTCGGCTTTGGCGTGTGGCCACGGTTGGGGGTCATCCAGGAAGGGCCCCCAAAGTCGAGATCCTCTGGGGGATCTCATCCAGTATCCCCCACCCCTCCTGTGTGCCCATGTCTCCTGAAAGGCTGGAACCGCCTGGTGAGGAGCACGGACACTGGGGCCAGACCCCCAGGTTCCAATCCCAGCCCACCATTTGTAAGTTGTCTGGCCTTGGGCAAGGTTCTGGACTTCTGCACTACACAGTCTCCTCATCTATAAAATATGGATGATAAGAATGCTTCCCTCGGAGGGCTGAGGTGGCTAGTGAGTTGATACACGCTAAGCAGTTAGGGCAAGGCCTTGCACACAGTTCTAGCTCAGTTGCAATTGTCATTATTCCTGAACAGACCCTCATGATCCCCGGACAACCTCCCAACTCCACTCTCTGCCCTACAAATCCTTCCAAAGTCTGGCTCCCCTGGTCTCTCTCAAGCCTGCCGGATCAGACGCTCCTGCCTCCCTGCCTTCTCAGCTACCCGACTTGGCTGTTCCTCATCAGACGTAGCTAGTAGATAGGAGAGGGGTCTTGTGGTGTCTGTGTGCCTGTGTCCACATGTGCGCCTTCTCAGCACATGGTACCTCCTTCTGTTCAGTTGGCCAAGCCAGAAACCTGACTGCACCCCAACCCCTTCCTCTGTCTCACCCCCGCCCCCGTCATCTGCTGTCAGTCTGCAGGGTGGGTTGACTTTGCCTCCTGGATGTCCTCCCCAACCCCCGCCCCGGGCCCCTGTGGTACTCCTGGCCCCACAGTGATCCTGCCTGCACATCCCCCACCAGGACCATTGAAGCATCAACTTCCAGCCCCTTCCTACACAACCCCCAAAGTCATCCTATAAAATGCCCACCTGCTTTCACAGTGTCCACATCACGTGACCAAACATCCAAGAAGAAATACATTTAGAAGGCAAATCTATGGGGAAATGTTCATCCTCACTAGTAACCAAAGACATACAAATTAGAACAGGGTGGCATGTTTTACCTATAAAATGAGCTTTAAAAAAAAAACACAAAACAACAAAAACTAGCCACGCTTCAAGTATACAGTGAGACAGGCACTCTTACAGTTGCTGGTGGGAGTGAAGATTGCTAGATCTTTTTGGAAAGCTACTTAGCTATGGGGATTGAAGCTTTCACTGTTCCTACCCTTTAATCCAATCACCCCAACTTCTGAGAGTCTGCTCAGAGATCATCTTCAGGATGCAAAAAGCTTATCCATCAAGATGTTCACTAGTTTCTGCTTATGCATGCCTTCACCCTATATTTATTGGGCACAAGCTCAGAATCATGCACTTGCTAGGTCAAGGATTCAGAGGTGAGCGAGGCACAGACCTTATCTTCAGGGAATGGAATCAGGAAGATGTGGATGGCCAGGAAGAGAGGAAATGGGTCAGATGACAGACCTCAAACAGATGAATGGAACACAGCACAGTAAAGGCTGTCATCAGTATAAATACGAGATGCTATGAGGGCAAATTGGAGGGTGGCAACTGAACCTTGACAGATGGGGAGGAAGTTGGGGAGGCTTCCTGGAGGAGGTGGCTTCTAATGATTAGAAGTTATCCGGGCAAAGAAGGCAGCAGCAGGGAAGGGAGGTCTATGAGAAGAAAACAACAATGTACAGAAGTGAGAGGGGAGAGAAAATGTGGGGTGCACATGGCACTAAGGGTCACTCTGCAGGGTGGAGTGCAGGTGGGGAGCGGGGACAGGTGAGGCCGAAGGTAAGCCAGGGCCAGATCACCCTGCATTCCAGGCTAAGGGGTTGGGCTTCATCTGGAGGACCATAGGGAGCCCTGAAAGATACTTCCTCCAGGGACTGATGCAGATTTTTATTTGAAAAAAAAAATACTGCAGCTAAACAGTTGAGCCTGGACCCTGAGGGGTGAGGGAGCGTGGCTGGAGGCAGGAAGGCAGTTCTGGGCTACTGCTAGCCCTCGTGAACCAGGGCGTTGGTGGGCGGGTGGTGGAGGGCTGTCAAGGGGGCAGGCAGGACTTGGTCAAGGTTAAAGGGACCCGGCCAGGGGAGCTGGGAAAGGAGACAGTGCCCGACTGGTGGGGTGGGTGGAGGAGTAAGTGGAGGTGCAGTGGTGGAGGCAGGGGCGTGGGTTGACTCTCCAGAAGTGTGGCTGAAAGGAGGCGGATGGGGGCAACCGGATGGGGCTGAGAGGCTGGGATTGGTGGAGGAGTGTGTGTTTCCTTTATATGAGGGGCACTTGGGCTTGGTTGGATCCTGACTGGAAGCACCAGGGAGAAGGCATTCCGCGGGCTGCTGAAAAGGCCCTAACAGCCAGCCCACCGACTAAATAACCTTTTTCTGACGACTCTGTGGTCACGTGGAAAGATGCTTATGCAGAAACCATAAATGAAAAAAGCAGGTTCTAAAATCAATGGGCAGTATGATTATTGTTATTTATTTTTAAATTTTTAAAAATGTTTATTTTTGAGAGAGAGAGAGAGACAGAGTGTGAGCAGGGGAGGGGCAGGGAGAGGGAGACATAGAATCCGAAGCAGGCTCCAGGCTCCGAGCTGTCAGCACAGAAGCCGATGAGGGGTTTGAACTCACGGGCCATGAGATCGTGACCTGAGCCAAATTTGGACGCTTAACCGACTGAGCCACCCAGGTACCCCTGGGCAGTATGATGATAATTTAGCAGGAATTAAAACATGCACCAGAAAATAAGACTAAAAAGGAAAACTTCAGTATCTATGCAATAAGTTAGAGTAGGGCTTTTTTTTCCCTTTATTTTTTCAAGTTTTTTTTTTCAACGTTTATTTATTTTTGGGACAGAGAGAGACAGAGCATGAACGGGGGAGGGTCAGAGAGAGAGGGAGACACAGAATCGGAAACAGGCTCCAGGCTCTGAGCCATCAGCCCAGAGCCCGACGCGGGGCTCGAACTCACGGACCGCGAGATCGTGACCTGGCTGAAGTCGGTATTTTTTCAAGTTTTTAAAATGTGCTTATATTGGCTTTTTAATGCAGGAAAGATACACAGTTAGCAATTTAGAAAAACAAAATCAAACCAAACAAGTTTTAAGCCTTCCTACTGCCTGCAAGATAAAGTCTAAACCTCGAAGCCCTGTCCAAGAAGCCTTCAGAATCTGACTCCTTGGCGGTCACATTCGAAGTGCTCTCGCCTGACCTGGCTTTCCCACCTCTAGAAATGGAGACTCATGGTGGGTAGACCAAGGATGCTCTCATAGCTTTGTTTGAAAGAGTGAATGGACGTCTCAGAAACCCCAGTGTTGATCAGTGGGGAGTTGGATTCGTGAATTATGCACACCTATACCGCGGAAAGCAACAGGACCCGTGAAAAGGATGAGGTGGATTTCTATGTACATTCTGGAAAAGAGGTCCCGATGTGTGAAGTGGAAAAGGAAATAACAGGACTGTGTATAGAGGCTGATCTCACTTCTATGAGGGGAAAGCCCCCATTTACAGACATGCATACCTATGGTCTTTCATAAACGTGTCGGGAAAGATCTAGAAAAGCATTATCCAATAGAAGTACAATATGAAGGGTGCCTGGGTTCGACTCTTGATTTCGGCTCAGGTCATGATCTCATGGTTGGTGAGTCTGAGCCCCGCATCCGGCTGTGCTAGCATTCACAGAGCCTGCTTGGGATTCTCTCTCTCTTTCCCTGTCTCCCTGCCCCGCCTTTGCTCGTACATGCTCTCTCTTTCTCTCTCAAAATAAATATAAACATTTAAAAAAGTAAAAAAAAAGGAAAGAAACCAAAGAAGTACAATATGAGCCAGATATGTAAATTAAAATTTTCTAGTAGCCACATAAAAAACTGTGAAAAGGGCTGAAATTAATTTTAATAACATTTTAATTTAACCCACTGTGTCCAAAATATCCTTTTGACATATAATCAATATGAAAATGGTGGAGATACTTTATATTCTTGTCTCATACTAAGTCTAAGTACTCAGTCCAGTATATATTTTAGATTTATAGCACATTTCAATTCGAATGAGCCACATTTCAAGTGCTTGGTAGCTACATAGGGCTGGTGGCTACTAGACGCACGGATTCTGAAGGAGATGCACCAGTTACTGGGGGGCTGAAATTAGAGGGAAGAGGGGATTTCTGCTGGATACACTTCTCTCACGTTCCGCTGTACAATGAGCAGGTGTTACTTTTGTCTTTGTTAAAGAAACAATAGGCCCCAAATGGAGTCGCTAAATGCAGTTTCACCTTCTCCCAGAAATGTACCTTTAACCAGTCAGTCTGGAATTGCCCGGTCAGCACTAGTGAGAATACTTGCCTGATGGACCCCCACTTTCCCCTAAAAGAAAGTGACCTTGCTCGAAGCAGTCCAGTCTTTGTTAGAAACTGCCTTTTCCTCCCACCTCTTCTGCCTAGAAAAGCATTTCTACAGCCCCCTCAGAGCTCCTTTGTATCTGCCGAGATGAGATGCCGCCCGATTCATGAATTGTTTCATAAAGCCGATTAAGACCTTCACATTTACTCCACTGAATTTTGTTTAACAGATTTGCTGGCGGTGACGGGAACAAAGGAGACTTCTGGAGGCTCTGGGGACAGTGAGGAACACAGGCGTGGTACCTCGAACCCTTTGTATTCTCTTTCTCGCTGTTTCTGAGGGTTATGGTCCTCTTGGTTCTGAGCTCACATACTTTGCATCAGCCTCCTGATCCAATTGGCTTTCCAGTCTGGGGCTGGTCAGCTTGAGCTAACAGTTCCACCCAGAACCCAAGCCCCTAGTCCTTGGTTTAGTGTGAATTGCCCCCATTTTCTTGGAAACTCCAGACCTTTCGTTCTGTCCCCAGATTCCACGTTGGGAACTGCCGGTGGCAGCTCCAGTCCCCATTTGTTTGGACTCAGTTCTCTGGGGTCTGTGATTCAGCCCTCCCCCCAGGCCCCACTTCCACACTGGGAGTTGCTGGGGGGAGCACACAGGCCCTTTGTTGGCCAGTCCACCGGTTACTGCTGGTGTCCACAGTCCCGTTTCTTTGGTCACTGTCGGTCTCTGTTATGTCCCTCAGGTAAAGGCTATTGCTAATGGGAATCTCAAAAGCTGCCCAAATTGGTGGGCGTGGGTCAAACATTTAAAAACTGTTAGAACACTTGCCACTTAACCCAAAATTTCCTGTTAGGTTAGGCAAAGAGTCGCAGTAGGTCACCTGCCAACCTCAAGAAAACCTCCATGCAACGAGGTACACCGTAAAGCGTCACACAATTCCCAATCCAGCAGCACATCTCTTTTAAGTATTAGTTTGGTTCTGAGACACCCAAAGGCTTGGCTCAAAAAGAATAACTACTACTACTAATGGGATTCTTAAATTACAAGAGTTGAGGGGCGCCTGGGTGGCTCAGTCAGTTAAGCGTCCGACTTCAACTCAGGTCCCGATCTCGCGGTTTGTTGAGTTCAAGCCCCTCTGTGCCGACAGCGACAGCTCGGAAGCCTGGAGCCTGCTTCGGATTCTGTATCTCCCTCTTTCTCTGCCCCTCCCCCACAACGTTCGTGCTCTCTTGCTCTCTCTCAAAAATAAATAAATAAATGTTCACGAAATTTTTTTTTTTTAAATTACAAGAGTTGAGCACACCATCTTCCAGTCTGCTGACTTATTCTGTGTCTAAGAACTGCAGTGCCGAAAGCTACAGATACCTACAAAATGGCAAAAATCTTACTCAAGCAACCTAGAACTACAACTGCCATTATGGAGAACATTCCACTTATTTATTTGTTTATTTTTAAAATTTTCTTTATTTTTAGAAAGGGCACATGTGAGCGGGGGGGGCGGGGAGAGGGGCAGAGGGAGAGAGAGAACCTCAAGCACAGGGCTTGATCCCACGACCCTGGGATGGATCATGATCTGAGCTAAAATCAAAAGTTGGGACACTCAACCGAGCCACCCAGGTGCCCCAGAGAACATTCCATTTAGAGGAGATCACTTATTTAAGACTTCAGCTCAGGTCCTGATCTCCCAGTCCATGGGTTTGAACCCCGTGTCAGGCTCTGTGTTGACAGCTCAGAGGCTGAAGCCTGCTTCAGATTCTGTGTTCCTCTTTCTCTGCCCCTTCCCTACTCATGTTCTCTCTCTTGCTTTCTCAAAAGTAAACAAACATGAAAAATATTAAAAAATAAAATTAAAACTAATTTTGGTAGATATTGGTAGATATTTTGGTAGATACTGGAGCTACAATCGCTATCTTTTTAAAGTTTATTTCTTTTGAGAGAGAGAGAGAGAGAGAGAGAGAGAATCCCAAGGAGGCTCCACACTGTCAGCAAGGAGCCTGATGTGGGGCTTGAACTGGGAGATCACGACCTGAGCCAAAGTTGGATGCTTAACCTACTGAGCCACCCAGGTGCCCCTACAATCTCTAAACCTCGCTCGGGGCTTGCAAGTGGGATCCTGGGAAAGACTGGAAGAAGCCACCTGAAGCTGAGAATATTCTTACCAGAGTCAGCTCTCCTGGATCTCTTTAGTATTCGGTAGAAAGAAAAAAAAAAGTAAGTTTGCACATTGTCCCTCCCTTTCCAAATCTAGGCCATTGTTCTTGATCTTTGGGAAGGGCTCTAGATCTTGTGAAGATAATATCTTTTGCACCTTCTTTGAGGGTGCCTCTTGGGTTTGCAGGATCGTTTTCTACTGCCAGAAATATTTACTGTTTGTTCCGACTGAAACCTGACAAGATATTTGAGAGGAGTTAATAACACTCTGGTCATAAACTTGGCCAAACTGGGAGCTATTTGAAGCCAGATAGGAATTCTTTTAGACCTTCTCCTTTAAGCTGAATGTACTCAGAGGGAAAGAAAAACGTTCCAACGTAGGTGCATGGGTGTGTCAGCCCCTGGAAGTCCTCCAGGATGCAACACAATTCTCAGAGGAGTTAGAGGCAACTGTCCTTATCCCACAAATCTTTGCAAGACCAGAAATACCATTCAAAGTCCACTCATTCTTTGTAACAATTAACCTGACCCTTATTCATTGTAAAAGGCGTGTAGGTACTGTAAAAATTCTGACCTTGGGGAACAAGCATCCCTGGAGGGTTTTGCATTCTTTCCCTGTGCCTTTGAGGTGTAAATGTTCTATCTGGTCTTCTCTAGGGACTCTCCTCTTCCGGTGTGGGCTATCTCCTTGAAATGTAAACTCCAGCAAAGTACATACAATGGACTCCCGAACAATGTGGGGATTAGGGGCGCTGACCCTCGCTTGCAGTAAAAATCTGGATATCATTGGGTTGCCTGGGTGGCTCAGTGGGTTAAGCCTCCGACTTCCGCTCAGGTCATGATCTCAGTTTGTGAGTTCAAGCCCCAGGTTGGGCTGTGTGCTGACAGCTCAGAGCCTGGAGCCTGCTTCAGATTCTGTGTCTCCCTCTCTGTCCTTCCCCTGCTCACACTGTCTCTCAAAAAAGGAATAAATGTTAAAAAACAATCTGCATATAATTTTTGACACCCCCTCAAACTTAACTACTAATAGCCTACTGTTGACAGGAAGCCTTACTGAGGTTAACACATATTTTGTAGGTTATATGTATCATATATTATGTTCTTAAAGGAAGCTAGAGGAAAAAATTGTTATTTAAAAAATCATAAGGATGAGAAAATATTTACAATACTGTACTGTATTGAGAAAAAATCCATTATAAATGGAACCATGTAGTTCAAAGCCATGTTGTTTGAGGGTCAATTGTAATTTTTTTAATGTTTATTTTTGAGAGAGAGAGACAGAGAGAGAGAGCAAAGGAGTGAGGGAGGGGCAGTGAGAGAGGGAGAGAGAGAATCCTAAGCAGAGTCCACACTTAGCGCAGAGCCCAACGCGGGGCTCGAACTCAAACTGTGAGATCATGACCTGAGCCAACATCAAGAATCAGAAATTTGGGGCTCCGGGGTGGCTCAGTTGGTTAAGCACCTGACTCTTGATTTCAGCTCAGGTCATGATCTCCTCATTTGTGAGTTTAAAGCCCTGCATTGGGCTCCGTGTAGACAGCTTGAAGTCTGCTTGGGATTCTCTCTGTCCATCCCCTGCTCTCTCGCTCTCTCTCTCTCAAAATAAATAAAAAACTTAAAAAAAAAAAAGAGTCGGACACTTAACTGACTAGGCCACCCAGGCACCCGTGGTCAACTCTAATTCTTAACAGAAGGAAAATAAAACTACTAGAAATTAATAAAGAAAGTTCTCTGTATGAAAGGAAAGTAGGATGCACATTTTCGGTAAGAGAAGATACGAGGAATGGAACTGCATTTTTGTTGAGGGAAAAGAAAGTTATTTTGTCCTAAAAGTAAGGCTGGTTATTCAGAACGGGAAAGAGGAAAAACAGGACAAAATCTGGTAAAAAAGAAGGTTGCAGATGGTCTGTTGAAAAGGAATCTTGGGAAAAGGATTTTATGTGTGGTCAAGATGGCTAAGATTGGAGTGGACAGAAGTTTAAAAAATCGGGGGCGCCTGGGTGGCTCAGTCGCTTAAGTGTCTGACTCTCGATTTTGGCTCAGGTCATGATCTCTGGGTTCAAGCCCTGCGATGGGCTCCGTGCTGTCATCGCAGAGCCTGCTTGGGATTCTTTCTCTCCTTCTCTCTCTGCCCCTCCCCTGCTCATGCTCTCTCTCTTAAAAAAAAAAAAAAAAAAAATGGAGAGAAAATTAAAATTGGTTTCCTCTCTGTTAAAAGATATTTTAAAAAAAAGAAAGATAAGATATTGCTAAGAGGTTGCAGAGCTTTCCCTTTACCTTTAAGTAATCTGCCTAGAAAACAAAGATTTTTGTGGCCTGTCAAAATAATTTCTTGTGTTTCCTATCAGATCTTTGCTTAAGAGAACCAAGCCTTCCCTATTAGAAGGGCAAAGAGCTCTTTTGTTTTACAACTTAACTCTCTGTATTTGTTTACAGAGTCTCTGATTGTCATGGTTAAATAGATAACCAAGTTAATGCTCCCCAATAACCTGTGATCTTATTTGCTCGAGTATTTTTAAGACCTTTTGCCAACTTTTTCCTCCTCCCCCTACAATATAATGCTGAAGGAAGTCTTTTTGACCTGGAAGTAACTTTGAGATTTTCCACAGGATCTGTGGAAAACTATAAAAGAATTGTTCTCTCTCCTTATAAAAAGAGAGAGGCCAAACTGATGTAGCTTATTTGACATGTTAAATTACATGGGGAGCATTGGCAAATAAGTAATATGAAGCCTTCCTTATGTTGTATTTGCGCAGGTATGCAAGTGTTCCAGAAATTATGTGAAACTCCTGGAAATCTGATATGTCCTGGTGTCATGCTATCAGCCACAATCCTGGCTATTGTCTTAAAATGTATGTTACAGAAATAATCAAATTCCCTTCTCAATGCTATTTAGCAATGGCCATTTTTGAGCCTTTTGTCATTCCCAGATGGTATGTTTCACTCTGATGCTTTTGCAAAAGTGCTTCGGCTTTAAGGAGATTCAGTACAGGTTTCTTATAACTTTAAGACCATAAAACTGAAATGGGTAAAAATCTCCAGAACTAATAGGAAAACTGATTCAAGCAGAACAAGTATTGATTCCACGGGACAGAACGAGCAGGAAGGATGCTTGTAACTTATTCTGACTTTTTGTCTGAAGTGTTTCTGGTTCCTTAATGTTCTGTTTTTCTGTATTTAAGGAAACCTTTTATCTTACAAGGCTACATGACTTACAGCAATTCAGTAAAGTGTGTACCTTTGTAAACAAAGATGAAATATTTACTTTTTCTCCGACCTGATCCCTCCAGAATTTAGAAACTATTTTTTTTTCATGGCAATATAGTTAGTTATTTGCATACGTTCTCTGTGAATCTGGTTCTCCTTGTAATAAGACACCTTGGGAAGCATTGGTTATATTACCGAGGTTTTGATGGATACGAATTCACCCAAACTGCAGGTATTTTAGGTCAAATCTACTGTGGAGCCCTTGGCTTGGCTCCCTATCTCAAAGACTTAAAAGTTCAGTCTGAAATTCCTTATGAAAAGTTCCAACAAAGCAGTCTTAAGGACTTGTATGGTCAACCACTGTTCTTAACGCACTTATATAATCAAGTCGGTTTAATGCAAACAAATTAGTTTTACTGTGATTATATTTGGGAAGTGGAGGTAATTGTAGAGAGAAAAATTATGTTTGTCCCTTTGTAGATACTAGATTCTAATCCTGTGTATTGTCTTTGAGGTTTTGTTAAGTGCCTGTAAACTGGACTAGACCTGGAATTCTTCTAGTTTCCTGAAATATCTGGCTCTGACTCTCCAAACAGATGCTTCCAAGTTTCTCCCACCCTTCTGATGGGGAGTCACAAGGACAGAGAATGCCCTGAATCTCCTTGGAAGGGACTATACCAGGTCCACCTCGCTACCCAGATGGCAGCCACCTTTAGGGACTTGACCTTGGGTACACGTTGCACAGCTAAAGAAGGCTCCACCTGACATCTGGTCCTGTGCAGAGGCTGGAGACTTCCAGATCAAATTGACGAGGAAGAGAAGTAGCTGGCTGACAGCCAGGTAGACCGCGTCCACCCAAGGTGCCAGATGGAGACCCCCTACTTTAACGTAAAACCCTTTGTTCTTTTCTTTCCTTTATGCTGGCATTGGCCTGGAAAGAGAGCACCAGCACCTGTATCTCCAGGCCATTGCTAAAGGGAGGTAACCTTTCAGACTGCTAGCTTTCAAAAACTCTGCTCTGTCCATGGTGGTGGACTCCATTCACAGAGCCACCCTAGCGGGAGCAGTACTCCCACAGGGTCTATGTCTGGGGCGGTTTCCATCTTCCTTTGGGCCTATGAATGCCTACATGGTGCATAACCAGGCGATGACTCTTACCTAACGGGTTAGCTGTGCCCCTAACCGTTCACCAACAAACTAAGGCACCCTGTGGGTCAACTCCCCTAAATTTACACCATCAGGTTAGAAAGGACCTACCAGGAGGCTTTTGTGATTCAGGATTTGCTTCCTTAGGTGTCTACCTCCCTGGCTGGGAGTGAATACAAATGAGGCTGTGATCAGCACACTCTTCTTAACTTTCAAAGTATGGCTTTGTGCTAGAGCAATGGCGGCCCAATGAAAGTCCTTAGACTCTCTGGCCAAGGTGGTTTTTGACAATAGGACAGCCCTTGATTAACTTTGGGCTGAGCAAGGAGGTATCTGTGCTGCGGTCAACACCGCCTCCCGCACCTGGATTAACACTTCTGGGAAGTTGAAACAAGGTTACATAAGATTTCTGAGCAGGCCACTTGGCTTAAAAAGAGGACTCCTTCAATGGGGTCTTTGTTTGTCTTATTTGATTTTGATTGATTTGGGTCTTGGGGACCATGGCTCTTTGGTGCACTCTAGCTATGGAGAGGTATCCTGCTTATGATAATCATAGGAGTAACCCTGGGGCACTGTACTTTCTCAAAAACTTTAAATGCACGTTCAAAGCCCCTAACCACCAAGCAAATGATCTCCTGAGACTGGAACATCAAAAAGGGGAATGAAGAGAATGATCAACTTCAAATGTAATCCTGAGGTCATGACCTGTGAATATCACACAGGAGCAGCGAAAACTGGGAGAACTTGGAGTGACAGCTGGGTGAGAGGCACTTTGCACTTTGGACATGTCTCTCAACTCAACTGAGAGTCTGATCAAAAGGGGGTGGAAGTGTTAAAAAAGAAACAACAGGGCCCCAATGGAGGCACTCACACGAAGCCTCCTGTCAGCAAGCCAAGACTTGGCACCAAAGGGGATTTCGGTCTTCACCTTCTCCCAGGAATGTAACTTTTAACCAGTCCGTCTAGAATTACCTGGTAAGCACTAGTGAGATTATCTGCCTGATAGACCCCCCACGCTACCCCAAAGAAAAGTGACCTTACCTGAAACAGCCCACTTTTTTTAAAACTTATTTTGAGAGACACAGAGAGAGAGAGAGAGAGAGAGAGAGAATGAGTGCGCACAAGCAAGAGAGGGGCAGAGAGCGGATCCCAAGCAGGCTCCCCGCTGTCAGCACAGAGCCCCACGTGGGGCTCAAACTCACAAACCATGAGACCATGACCTGAGCCGAAATCAAGAGTTGGATGTTCAACTGACTGAGCCATCCAGGTACCCTGAAATGGTCCACTTTTAGCTAGAAGCTTCCTTTCCTCCATCCCCTTCTGCGTACAAAAGCCTTCCATTTTGTACGGCCCCTCGGAGCTCCTTTCTATCTGCTGAGATGATGCCTGGTTCATGAATCAGTAAATAAACCCAATTAGATCTTCAGATTTACTCAGATGAATTTTGTTTTTTAATGTTATCTAAGGGAGGAAAATGTCTTTCTTTATACTCCTCTCTTGTCCAGCTTCCCCTTACGTTCTAGTCACCCTCTGGGGTGTTTTCCAACACCAACAACCACGTCATTTCTCCAGCCTCAAGTGAGTGTCCAACAGTTCGATTCATTTCTATACTATTTACCTGAAGTTAGTGCCAGATCCCACAGGTCAAGGGCGCAGTCCCGTGAGACGGCCCACTCTTCAGAAGCCAGTTGCAAATCCTGGGCCACCCCTACTTCTGGCTGATTGACCATAACTCAGGGGTTCCCACAAGCCCCTCCTCGTGTTCCATAAGTTGCTCACAGAACCGCTCACATAACTCAGGGAGGCACTTTACTTATCTTTACTGGTTTATTTATAAAGGGTATGCATGAACACCCAGAGGAAGTGCTACATAGAGTGAGGTCAGGAGCTTCTGGCCCCGTGGGGTTGGAATGGGCCACCCTCCCAGCATATGAATGCATTCACCAACCCGGGAAGTTTCTAAACGTTGCTGTTCAGGAGTTTTTATAGCCAGTCTCCAGCTCTGCCTTCCCTCCCTGGAGGTCGGGGGTGGGGCTAAAAGTTCCAAGTCTATAGTCAATTTGGCCATTCAGGTGGTTAGTCCCATCCTGAGACAATTGATGGGCCTACCCTAAGTCACCAGGTGACTCATTGTGAATAACAACAGATAGTCCTATCACTCAGGAAATTGCAAGGTTTTTAGGAGTTCTATGCCTGGAGCACAGGAAAAAGACCAAAAGTCTTATTATAATGTGTGGTGTAGTTCGTCAAGTTCCATCCTGGAACTGGGGTGGGGCCGAACCACTGCCCGGATTCTCTGGTGGGACTGTTCTGGGCATCATGGGTACAGTGACAGAGGACCCCCGGGGGCACTGGTGCCACCTGGGCTCTCTACTTGGATGTCTCCTAAGCGCCTCAAACTTAAGTCAAAAAGGAACTCTGGATTTTCCTCAGAAACCTGCTCCCCACTCAGGTCTCCTCCATCCTGGTAAATGCAATCATAATGTCCACGTGTTCTCTCTGATGGGTCCCAAGTTACCCAAGTGGGACCACTTCCTCGCTCCTTGGAGCCCTTCATCACCAAATTCTCTTGCTTCCGCCTCCCCACCAGAGCCCCAGGCTCCTTCTTCCCCACCCCTGCTTCTCATCTGGATTCCTGTAACTGTCTCCTAACTTGCCCCGTCTCTTTCCGTGAAGTTCCTTAAACTTGCCATGACTTAGTGTCTTCCCCACCTCTGTATCTTTGCCCACATTGCTGTTTTGCTATTAACCATCACCAAGCTCCAGAAAATTCTTCTACACCCAGCCTCCTCGTGATGCCTTCCTCGACCTCCCCCTCCAACACCTGCTGCCATATGCTCTTCCACACCTGTGCAAACCTCTACTCAAGCACTTGCCAAACTCTGTACTTCTGCCCCGCCAGGCGGCAGGGCCGTTTTATTACCCTTTGTTTTCTTGGGGCCAAACTTGAGAGCCTGCCTCATGGTTGGTGCTATTAATATTTGTTCAGTAAACTAAATGAAGCAATGAATAGGTTCCTTGTCTTCATTCTTTCCCAAACTGTGACTCCTTTCTCAAGACTCTGTTTGCTTCAGCGTTAAGTCTGCACTCTACAAATATCTTCAGACATTTACTGAGGCACTCTGCCTGCTGGGTGTTTTATGTCCGTATTGCATTGAGGTCTGACCACGGTCCCTTGAAGGAGATGCCATGATTATCTCCACCTTATAAATGAAGAAACTGAGGCTCAGAAACATTAAATCACTTGCTCAAGGTCACACGGCTGGTTAAGCGGTGGAGCTGAGTTTGAACTTAGGTCTGATTCCCAAGCCAGAACGTGGCATTTGGGGCACCTTTTGACCTGGCCCCAGCTCAACCTTAATGCTCCTCTCCCAACGGTCTCTGGCTGGGTTAATATTCCCCCAAGGCACCTCACATCCCCCCTGCCTCCCCTCCCCCAGTCAGTGTCTCTCCTGCAGGAAGCTTTCTCTCCCCTTGCACACACCAGCCCCACCAAGCTCCGGGAGGGCGGGCTGCAGCTGGCTCCCGGAAGCAATGCTACCCCAGAGGTACACTCTGGGAAACACCACCTGTCCGCGCTGCAGGGGCGAGAAAAGGCTAGAGTGGACCGCTCTCAGCCTTCACCACATTGACTCATTTAGCCGGCACCCACCCCAACCCCCAACCTCGGTAGGGCAAGCTGATGCATATCTTGGGCACTGGACCTCAGCCAAGGCAGCCAGGCAGAGCGGGCCTCAAGTGGCCCCGGGTGAGGGCCGGGTGGGCACCTGCCAGCTCCTGCCGCCCCCTCCCATGCCCCAGCTGGGAACCCTAGTCCACAGGGGCCCCTGCCTGACCCATTCTTCCACATGGCTTGCTCAGATATTTTCAAAGGCACCCCTTCCGCCCCACCTCCACCTGCAGAAAGTGGTCCCTCAAGCCCACCCCAAGCTCTAACCTCTCCGACCTCCTCGCTTTCAATAAGGGGTTAAAGAACAAGCATTAGTTCTGAAGTGGGAACAAATTTCAACTCCGGACGGTCAGTCCCAGTGGGACTAGAGAGAGGTCTTGGCTATGGCAGGGGACGCAGCACTAGGCCTTTCTCTCGCTCACCAAGGGGGCTCAGAGTTCAGGGAAGCCAGGGGAGTAACCCCACTCTCCCCCAGGAGCCACAAAGTCTCCCAGGACGCAGTCTGCCCCCACCCAGCTCTGCCCCATGGACCATCTCTACCCCTTGAGTGATGTCCCCTGTCAGAGTCTCCTTTGCCCAGGATCTCCATGGCTCAGCCTTTGTGCCTCCTCCTTGCCTTGTTCTGGCCACCAGGCTGGATTTCTGCCGGTTCAGCTGTCCTGCCCCATCTTCCCCCACATGCTGGCAGTGTCCCCAACTCACCTGAGTCTCTCCTTGAGAGCCATGTCGAGAAGCTGTGGGGACAGCCTGCCAGGAAGAACCCTCTAGCTTGGAGCCAGGGGAGAAATAACCAGTTCCTGGTGACTGGGACAAAGCAGCTGCAGGCCATCTGTCAGAAACCACACCCACAGAAGCCAGCAGGGATGAACTGCCCTGAGGGGGACTCCCTTGGGGGCGGTGCCTGCTGGAGGAAACCGGCCCCAGGATGGGGTGGGGGCTGGGAACCCCCTTGGGGCCAATCACCTGGGAGAAGGTGAATCCGAGGCGAGCCAGCTCTGGTTGGCCAGAGGCTCTGAGCTATTTTGTACTGACTTCTCTTACCTGCCTTGGGGGTCCCTGCGCCTCTCTTCAGCATCTTGGAGCCCTGGGAGAGGACTATGGTCTGTGAGTCCCACTAAGGTGTTTGCTGCCCAGGGAAAAATCCTGTTCTGCCAGATCTCAAGGGCACTGGTCACCTGGTTGTGACCTTGGACAACTCACAATAAAATGGGGTACGTACACCGGTCACCCAGCACAGTGTAAGAGCCACACAAGATAGGGATAGGGAAGGGTTTTGGAAAGTTTACACTGGGCAGGGTTTTCTAAAAGTGCAGTTTGCAAGTTCTCAGAAATCAGTTTTGTGGCTCAGGGATCAAGACCAAGATTTAAACGTATGAACAGGAAGAGAATTGAAAAGAAAATATTAGAATGTATTGCACATAAAGGTAGGTATTGTTTTATGAAATTTTTGTTTCAGAGATCTATATTTAGGTATGTATATGAGAGCGGGAGACCTTTTTTTTTTTTAAACCGTGGCTCATGATCAAAAAAGTCTTCAAAATTCTGAGTAAAGCGTAAACAGGAACGAATACAGGCTTTCCTGCTATCTGAAAGAAGAGAGTTCTTTATGAAAACTGCCCTCAGTAGAAAAGGCATAAAAGCGAAGTTTTAATCGAATCGTTACTTTATATGGAAAGTTTTTTTCAGCGTTCCCGGATCCAAAGGGTAACCCATGGTGGGCTTTTCTGCTCCCTTAGGACACTGTCGCCTTGCTAACGGATACACAAAATAAATGGAGACAAAGCACAGATGCTCCCAGAGCTGTGGGGACGGAGATGCCACACGTCCCAGGTCCCCGGGAGGAGCACGGTCTCCGGAAGGAGCTCGGTCCCTGGGTCCCCGGTCCCCAGAAGGGCCTAGCACTGCATGAGCTTCTATGGCAGCTTGCTGCAAAGCAAAGGCTATTTTCACTTTTTGCCTTTTTTCATAAAACAAAAACCCTCTTGGCATTTGTTTTCCTTAGTGGAAACAGGTACTGCTGTAGGGTTTTGGTAAAAGTGGCCTACCGTGAGCTTTCGCAAGCAGGGGCTCTCCCTATGGATTTAAAGAAGCAAGCTTCGGGTTGCCTGGGTGGTTCGGTTAAGCTTCCTACTTCAACTCGGGTCAGGTCACACTCGCACTGTTTGTGGGTTCGAGCCCCGCGTCAGGCTCTGTGCTGACATGACATCTCGGAGCCTGGAGCCTGCTTCCGATTCTGTCTCCCTCTCTCTCACCCTCCCCGGCTTGGGCTCTGTCTCTCTCTGTCTCCCAAAAATGAATACATGTTTAAAAAAAATTTAAAGAAGCACCCTTCCACTTACAACAGGTGGGGCCTGTCACCCAAACAAAACCACCAGTACTTGCTTGTGTCAGTGCCCTCGAATTCACCGTGGCCCCTTTTAGGAGTTTCGGTGTCTTCCTCCTTCACCACACATGAAGAACAAATTCAGGAGAGGCCTGGCTTTCACTTTCCCCAGAAGGGAAAATGGGGGTCTGGGGTGAAGGGGCTTGTCTGGATCCGCACGGGGCCCTAGTGCACCTGCCCGCTGGGCCTGCATTCCTCCACCGGGTGGTTCCCCGCGCCTTCCCGCTTTCCCCTGGGTTCCACCCCGCCTGGCCCTGGCAGAGCCGCCCCTCCAGTCCGGGCTCCGGCCTCAAACTCATAAGTCGGCTTCTCCTTCTCCTCCTCCAGGTAGTAGTTACAATTTAACTGGCTTTCCAAAGAGGCGGTATCAAACTCCTAGAAGTTATTATGCCATATCTTCCCAGGCTCCACCCTTGGAGACTGATTCAGTGTGCTGGGGCCCAGGCCTCAAACCCACATTTTAAACAAGCAGAAACACTGCCTTAAGGAAAAACCCAGAGGCCAGAAGGAGCAGGAGGTCAGGCGCAGGAGTTTCATAAGGGAGTTTCAGCTCCATTTGGGCAGGGCAGGGGCTGCTTTGCGCTCCAGGAGGCCTGGTTCAGGGAGGCACAGGGCCACACAAGCCGCTGTTGGCTGCACACAACCGGGGCTACTCCGGCCAGCTCAGCTCGAGTCTCACCATCCACACCCCACCCCCATGCCTTTGCAGAGCCACCTGCGTCCAGAATGCCCTTTCTTCTTCATTCAAGACTTAGGTGTCACTTGCGCGAGGACAAAGCCTCTAATAATTAGCTATTCCAACATCCCACAACTGCTCAGAAACTGCCGAGTGAACCAAAGCCATCCCAAGGGCTCTCGGACACGGAGCCACTGCGCAGCAACAACCGAGGGTGTGTGCCTGGGGATGGAAGAGTCTGGGCTCTGCCCCAGGTGTTCCAGGTTATTCCTGGCCCAAGAGCACTGCGTCTCCCCTGCGGGAAGTGAGAGGGGGACTCAGAGCTAAGGGGCTCTGGACCCTCCCACTCCAAGGGACACGAGTGAAAGAGAGGCCGTGTCAGCTTCCTCCTGTGAAATGGGGCGAAGGGCGCCCTCAGACCACGGACCGGGCCCCAGCAAAGCGCGGAGGGCGTGCTGTCCAGTTAAGGCCGTCCCTCCCCCAACCCAGGAAACCACCCCTCTCCTTGTGGACGAAAAGGAGCCAGTGGAGAAAGGCACAGAAGAAACAGATTTTACAGATTTATTTTTAAAAAACAAAAACAAAAGGTTAAAAAAGTCCTTCATTTCCAACCCTGCCTGGGGGTGTGTGTGGGGAATAGAACAAGCTGAGAAAGGTGCCCACCCTGTTCCCAGGGAGAGCCCTGCTCCTCCCCCAGAGCCTCGAGGACAGGGCAAGTCAGAGGCAGGCCCTCGCCCTTCCTGCCCCGCCTCCTCCGCAGGTAGCTCAAATTGCTAGCAAGTTCCAGAGGCAAACAAGTGTGGGAGCTGGAGGCCCAAGGCTGCCTTCTTCGCGGCAACGCCACCCTGGCTCCTCTCTGCCCTCAGGCGTTCTCTGGGCCCCCACTCAGGGGCTCCTGGGGCGGGCGGGCGGGCAGGCCAGGAGGCCCCGCCCGGCCTACAGCAGCTCCCTTAATGCTGTTCGTGGCACAGCAGGGCAGTCGGGGGGACTTCACAGTGTGGGAAGGGCTTCGGAGACAGCGTGCCCACTCTGGAAAGGAAAACCGCCTGATCTCGCCTCTCTGCACAGAGGCTGCCCTCCTTTTCTATTCCCCATCCTGAGGCTGAGTGGAGTCCAGGACAAAGCACTAAGTGGCTGTTTGCTACAGAACACCTGGAGGTGCCAGAGGGTGGCTCTGGGCCCATCTGTCAGTCCAGGCTCCTACACAGTCATCCAGTCACACACACAGCGTTAAGGCGTCTGTGCCAGTGGGCGTGGCCGAACCGGGCCCAGCTTCTCTCGCTCCACCTGCAGAGGGTGAAGGGGGAGAGCCCCTGGCTGCTTCAGAAACGGGCTGAAGGGGGAGAAGCTGGCAACGGAAGAGTTAGCCAGGCCCGGAGAAAGAAGCGGGAGGAAGGCAGGCAAGGGCTCGCGAGGCCTCTATCCAGGCCTGACGGCTGCCCTTGGAAGTAACCCAACTCAGGTTGGGGAGCCCTGACCATATGCCCCCTGGAAAATGGGGGACAGAAAGAGAGGAAGAGAGCGGGGCTAGAGTATTGGGACTTTGGAGGAAGCCAGTGCTATCAATATTTACAAGCATAAAGCCCCATCTTCTGCGCCACCTACCTCTCTGCCCCTCCCACAGAAAGAAAGGCCCCTGAGAGCCACTGAGGGGGTGCCAAGCCCTCCTCACCAGCCACGCCCCACGGGGAGAGCCCTTCCCTCCGACTGGCCCCGTTTCTGGGCCCCTCAGGAACGTCCGCCTGGCTCTGCTCAGTCGGGAGGAGGAGCCCGGGCCAGACCCCTGGCTCTCCGGCCGGCCCTACGAGTCCTTGAGCATGCTGATGCGTGCGTAGATCTTCAGGGCCGGCCCCAGCTTGATGTTCATGGCGCTCATCAGATGGTCCTCCTTGAGCAGCAGCAGGGCTTGCCCATCGATCTCCTGGGCGCGGAACTCCTCTGCGATCTCCTGGCAGCCTGAGGGGACACCACCAAGGACCGCGTCACCCTGAGCTCCCGCGTTCGCGCTCGGCGGTCACTGCGCAGGAGACGTGCGATCTCGTCTAACCCTCCCGGCCGCCCCGCACCTCGAGGAAGGCCATCCTGCCGTCAGAGGCCAAGCGACTCCCCCAGTGGTCCCACCTCCTCATTCACACGTGTGTCCTCACTGGACCCTCCCCTCAATGGACTGGGCGGACCCAGCAGAGCAACACGGTGCTGCAGGAGTGACCGCGTGTGATTTCCAGGCCTAGGTCACCAAGGGTACAGCAGCTGCCACCTTGCTTTATTTTGGAGGAAGCTGGCGACCGTATCGTGAGGACCCTGAAGCAGCACTCCGAAGAGGCCCAGGTGGACAGGAACTGAGGCCGCCTGGGTGGGGCACCTTGGAACCGGTCCTTCGGCTCCAGACCAGACAACTGCACTCTGGCTGCCATCCCGATGGAGGCCTTGTAAGAGCCCAGGCCAGTGCTGCGCAGCTAAGCCGCATCCCCGACCCACAGAACCCGGGGTAGCAGCCACTATGCTCTGGGGTAACGAATGAAGTTTGGTTCCCGGAAAAGGGGTGCTTCCATGGCCAGGAGGCGGCAGCTGGAAGGACCGTGAGTCAGTGAGGCGTCTCAGACACTCAGAGAGGCTTGAGGCTCGGCGGGAGTCTGACGGCCTGTGAGGAAACTGGGTGAGGCTTCGAGGAAAGTGAGGAAACTGTTCCTGGAAATCGGAAAAAACGGAGCAAATGTGGCCGCCCTGCCGCGGGGGTCACGCGGTGAGTTTAACGTGCCTCACCAACTGAGCAATCTGAGGACGTTTCCAGCAGAATGCCAGAGGCTTCGCCTGGCGTCTGATGCTGCTCACAGGAAACTGAGGAGAGGCAAGGAAAAGGCAGAACTGTTCCACATCAAGGAGCTAGGACTGGCTGGTTTGAAAATCGCTAGCCTCTCTGACAGCAAATGAGGCTGAAACTACGAAGTAGTCTCTAGGCAGAGGTCAAAGCCAGGACGTGGGACACGGGCTAGAGACGGAACTGAGGGTGTGATCAATCTTTCGCTAAGACCTTGGAAGCATGAAGGTGCTGCCTCAGAGGGCTCTCTAAGGATGTCATGGGCGTGCCTCACGGATCCTCGCCATTCAACAGTGGAACTTCTGAGAGGTTAGGGGCACGGTCCCCCAGCTTCAGAAGAAGCCGACAGAGAGGAAGGCTTACCTTGGAGCATTTTTGGGTATGGGTTTTGTCTAATGGAGTGAACCCCAACAACTCGCATAGGAAGCCCACAAAGATTTTAAGAGAATCGTACTCGCACAGACACTGCTCCAACCGAAAGGGTCAGAAGTCAGAAAATGAGGAGCAGTACAAACAGGCTGAGAAAACGCCCCTGCTGAAAGCCCAGGCTGCCTTTCATGGGAAAGAAAGGATGACTCAGAGGGTGGAACCAAGAAAGGGAAAGAAAGTCACTCCTAGGCTCTGAGTCCTAATTCGGGAAATGCCAACATGTGTCTGTGCTAGGTTTCGGAACTAGTGCCATGGCTCCTGTATCCCCCGTTTTCCCCTTGTTGAACAAGCATGCCCACTGCGGTGACCCTGTGCCTGTCCCGCCAGATCTGGGGTTTGTGGAAGGAGATGGGTCACATGTCTCTAGCTCTCAGGTGTTCAGATCGAGAGGAACTGGCCGCAGGAGCTCCTCCACGCCTGGACCTGAGTTCGCTGGTTGAGATCCTGGGCTTCGAGCCCCTGCTGTCATGGAATGAGGCCTATGGGGTCAGGGTGGGGGTGGGGGTGGTCTACTTGAGGGAGGGACATGAATCACTGGGGCCAGTGACTGGGGAACTATGGTAACCGGCCCTCAGACAGCTCCAAATCAACCTGGCTTCCCTTTTATGCCCCCGCAGGCACGACCTGTGTGACAGTGTGAAAGTGACACCACGTGGTTTTACGACCTGTGTGACAGTGTGAAAGTGACACCACGTGGTTTCGGAATCTAGATCAAAAGGGGCACAGTGGCTTCCACCTGATGTCCCGGACCACCAGCTGTAGGGCAAGTGCTTGCCACGTCCTGGGAACACCCAAGCGTGAGTGGCCCATACTGAGAGGAACTGACACCCGCTGTGGGCAGCCATACCCTCCTCGAGAATCAGGGCAGTGCGGCACCTCACAACAGGATTCCGCAGCCCCAGGGAAGCCACATCTTCATCGCAACCTTGTGAGAGGCCCTGGGGCAGAACTGCACAGCCGAGCCACTCCCAGATTCCTTCCCGACAGTGACCGTGTGGGGATATATTCTGGGGGCGCAGCAACAGATGACTAACACACTGAGCTAAGGGGCAGAGCCGGGATGCGAGCCCAGTCCTGACACACAAGGCTGTGCTCTCAACCACTATTTCCACTCCAGGCTTGGAGTCCCAGGCCTGTGGCGGCCCCTCTGTACCTGGTGTGGCCAGCGGCCGGGTGAGACTGGGCAGAAACAACAGTAGAGAGGTTGTGTGATCCCACGGAGAGCATCTGTGAATAACGTGAGGTTTGCCTTCCAGGGTTCATTTCTAAACTGTAGCCCTCAAAACCACGTGCACTCCCCGCCAGGGTTGTGTGCAGTCCTGGGTATGCGGCAGACTTGCACGTCTGTGTGCCTCTGCTCACACGCCCCCCCTGGTGCCATCACTCCAGCTGGCCGAGGCCTGCCCGCCCGCGGTTTCCAGCTCCCACTGTCCTCTGCTGGCTTTCTCCTTGACAGGTTGCCTACATTCCACTTGGCTCCTCTCACACTCTGTCCCAGGAGAGACACAGGGTCGACTCACCGTCCCCTCTGCATTTCACACAGCCGGCTCACCATGGCAGCAAATACACCTCATTACAGGCACAGGATTTAACTTACAGTTGTGTTCTGAACTAGAAAGTACACTCTTCCAGGCGGGAACCTCACTGACTCATCTCTGCACTCCCGTTCGTGAGCCTGAGTCATCAACTGAGTCATTTCCTGGTCGGGGGAGGGGAGGTCTCTCCCTCTCTCCTGTGCGATGCTATCCCGGGCAGGTGTGGGACTGTCAGGGGTCTTACCTGGCAGGGAGCGGATGAACTCGTAGACATCTTCTACATTCCATTTGGTGGGCTCGCTTGGTAGGAAGTGGTGCCCCATGCCCACCAGGTCCCGCATGTGCATGTCAGGGAGCTCCAGGTCCCGCTGGCCTTGTCGCCGGCGGGAGGTGGACGAACTGGCTGAGATGGGTGACAGGGGCTCCTCATAGCTTGAGTTATCCGAGCAACGGCTGGAGTCTTCCTGGCTGTGTGTCAGCTGCAACGCGGCTGTGACCGAGAGGGGCACGGTGCCTGTTGGCTGGGGGGCAGAGAGAATGGTTGGCTTCCTGATGGGAGAACCACCCACGTCTAGCAGAGTGACGGGCAAAGCAAGTGGTGTCCTCCTTCTACTTGGTCCATGACTACATACCTTTGAATTCCTAGATCAAAGCATCTTCCGGGCTGTCCCCTCTCTGGTCCTCCCAGTACTGGCACGTGCACCGCACTGCACGGCAATGACCTGACTCTATGTCTGTTGTTTCTTCTAGATGTGGGGTTTTAAACCAGGGCTCTATGGGTTTCAGGGGTGGTCTACGAAACAGCATGGAGAATTTCCTGGGCATGTGCATGTTGGATGGCAGCTTTCCTCAGAGTCTTAAAGAGGTTTATGACCCAAGTGACAACAAGCAGCAAAAATACATCAGGTTCTGAAATGTCCCACTAGGCCGTGGGCTCCCGCAGGGTGACTTAGAGCCTTAGCGCCTCACAGCGCTACAGCGCCTCTCAGCATACGCCTGGGGCTACAAAATAGTTAACGAGTGAATACCCATGGTCCTGGTAGAGGCTTCAAGAACTCAGTGCTCTGTGTTTGAGGAGGCAATGACGGGGCGCCTGGGTGGCTTGGTTGGTTAAACGGCCATCTTTGGCTCAGGTCATGGTCTCACGGTTCGTGAGTTCGAGCCCCGTGTCGGGCTCTGTGCTGACAGCTCAGAGCCTGGAGCCTGCTTCGGATTCTGTGTCTCCCTCTCTCTCTGTCCCTCCCCCGCTCATGCTCTTTCTCTCTTACTCAAAAATAAACATTAAGAAAAAAAACAAAAAGAGCCAATGAGATGTGGGGGAAAGGGTATAGGCTGCCTCCCCACCCCGCCCTCCACGTAAGACATGAGATAACCGGGACGGTTTGTCTCTTCACAGGGCCAGGCAGAGGAGACCCCACTTCCATGCTCCCAGAAGGATGGAAGCAAACTGGAAGGGGAGAGGTGAGGAAGGGGCAAGGGAAACCACCCCTAAGCATCCATGGGTCCAAATGCAAGGGCCCCTTAAGGGACCTGAGAAGGTTGTGAGAAATGAGGACATAACAGAGTATACTTAGTCAGCAGTGGGAAAGGCAAGCGGGTGTCCCGGGCCTGTTAAGAAGGGAAGTTGGCGGGGACTTGTGTCAAGCCGGCATCTCACCTGCTTCTTGGTATCCTTGGTAAGTGGTGGCAGACTGGCTTTGCTGGCCCGGCGGCGGTTGTGGGTCGTGGCTCCTGCCTTCTGAAGCTTGCTCCGGTCCGAGTGGAAAAGCCCCACTCGTTTGGTGCACCCCACGTTGTACCTGCCGGAGTCGGGGAAGGACGGAAGTCAGAGCACAGTCATGGGGAGTACGGGCCTCGGGCAGCATGACAGCAGCCGGGCCCTCCAGCAACATCTGAGTCTGTCTATTTGCGCCGATCCTGGGTCTACCACTGACTGCTAGCTGTGTGACTCTGGGTAAGCCACTGGATCTCTGAGCCTCAGTTTCCTCATCTGGAGCTGGGGATGAGACGGCTCACTTCCCGAACTCGGTCCAACAGTGACATGAGCTAACATGTGGCAAGTGCTCAACATGACAACTCAGGTCATGCGAAGAACTCGTGGCCGACATGGTCTACACTGAACGTCACTGGTGCCAGAAGACAGCTGCCTGCAGTCCTGCTGGGAGGTACAGGCGCACCTCACAGACACTGCGGGGTCGGTTCCAGAGAGGACTCGCAATAAAGAGAGTCAGATGACTTCTGTTTGTTCCCTGATGCATATAAAAGTAAGGTTTACGTTACACTGGAGTTTATTAAGCATGCAATAGCATTATGCCTAAAAAAACCAATGTACATGCCTTAATTTAAAAACACCTTATTGCTGGGGCGCCTGGGTGGCTCAGTTGGTTAAGCGTCCGACTTTGGTTCAGGTCATGACCTCACAGTTTGTGAGTTCAAGCCCCGCATCAGGCTCTGTGCTGACAGCTCAGAGCCCGGAGCCTGCTTTGGATTCTGTGTCTCCCTCTCTCTCTGCCCCTTCCCTGCTTGTGCTCTGTCTCTGTCTCTCTCAAAAATAAACATTAAAACAATTTTATAAAACAAAAAAATACCTTATTGCTAAAAATCGCTAACCATCATCTGAGCTTTCAGTGAGTCATAAATAACCTTTTTGCTGATGGAGGGTTTCGCCTCGATGCCAACAGCTGCTCACTGATCAAGGTGGTGGGTGCTGAAGGCTGGGGCAAGTTCCTAAAATAAGACAACGATGAAGTCTGCCATGGTGATGGACTCTCCCTTTCATGGACGATTTCTTTGTCACGTGCAATGCTGTTTGATAGCATTTTCCCCACAGAACTGCTTTCAAAATTGGGACTCCTCTCAAACTCTGCCACTGCTTTATCAACTCAGTTTATGTAATCCTTTGTTGTCATTTCAACAATCTTCACAAGCATCTTTACCAGGAGATTCCACCCACCGCGTTTTTACTTTCTTTGCTCCTCTATAAGAAGCCACTCCTCATCCACTCAAGTTGCATCACGAGATGGTAGCAACCCTGCCCCGTCTTCAGGCTCCACTCCTCATTCAGGTTCTCTTGCTATTTCTACCACATCTGCAAGGACTTCCTCCACTGAAGTCTTGAACCCCTCACGGTCATCCATGAGGGTGGGAATCAACTTCTTCCAAACTCCATTAATGTTGCTATTTTGAGCACGTCCCATGCATCCTGAATATTCTTAAAGGCATCTAGAATGACAAATCCTTTCCAGAAAGTTTTTAATGGACTCTTCCCAGATCCACCATCCCGATCTATGGCAGCTAGAGTCTTACAAAATGCACTTTTAAAAAAGACCTGAAAGTCAAAATGACCCCTTGATCCATGGGCTACAGAATGGATGATATATTTGTTAACAGGCATGGAAACAACATGAAATCTCATTGCCATCTCCATCAGAGCTTGTGGGTGACCAGGTACACTCTCAGTGAGTGGTGACATTCTGTATTTTTTTTTTTAATGTTTATTTTGGGGGGGGAGGGGCGAGAGAGAGGGAGACACAGAATCCAAAGCAGGCTCCAGGCTCTGAGCTGTCGGCACAGAGCCTGACGTGGGGCTTGAACTCAGACTATGAGATCATGACTTGAGCTGAAGTCAGGCACTTAACCGACTGAGCCACCCAGGCTCCTTGAGCAGTGATATTCTGAAAAAAATCTTTGTTCCTGAGCAGTAAGTCTCAACAGTGGACTTAAAATATTTACTAAACCATGCCATAAACAGATGTGCTGTCATCCAGGCTTTGTTGTTCCACTGACAGAGCACAGGCAGAGTAGATGTAGCATAATTCTTAAGGGATGTTCAGAATGGTCCATGGGCATAGACTTCAATTTCCAACAACTCACCAGAGCTGCATTAGCCCCTAACACGACAGTCAGCCTGTCCTCTGAAGCTATGACGCCAAGCACAGACTTCTCTCTAGCTACGCAAGTCCTGGACGGTGTCTTCTTCCAATAACAGGCTGTTTTGTCTGCATTGAAAATCTGTTGTTTAGCACGGCCACCTTCCTGAGTTACTGTAGCTGGATCTTCTGGGTAACTGGCTGCAGCTTCTACATCAGCACCTGCTGCCTCACTATGCATTTTTATGAAATGAGATGGCTTCTTCCCTTAAATCTCATGAACCAACCTCAGCCAGCTTCAGATTTTTCTTCTGCAGCTTCCTCTCCTCTCTCAGCTTCACAGAATTGGAGAGAGTCAGGGCCTTGCTCTGGATTAGACTGTGGCTTAAGGGAATGTTGGGGCTGGTTTGATCTTCTATGTAGACCAGTCAAAGTTTGTCCATATCCGCAATAAGGCTGTTTTGCTTTCTTATCATTTGCATGTTCACTGGAGTAGCACTTTTAATTTCCTTCAAGAACTTTTCCTTTGCATTCACAACTTGGCTAACTGTTTGGAACCAGAGGCCTATCTTCTGGCCATCTTGGCTTTCCACATGCCTTCCTCACTAAGCTTAATCATTTCTAGCTTTTGATTTGAAGTGAGAGACCTGTGCCTCTTCCTTTCACTTGATCACTTAGAGGCCACAGTAGGGTTATTAATGGGCCTAATCTCAACATTGTTGTGTCTCAAGGAATAGGGAGGCCTGAGGAGAGGGAGAGACAGGGGAACGGTCGGTTGGTGGAGCACTCAGAACACACATGACGTTTACTAAGTTCACCATCTTATGTGGCAGTAGTTCACAGAACCCAGAACAATCATGTAACATCAAAGATCACTGATCGCTGTGATGTGATAATAACGAAAAGGGAAATATTGCAAGAATTACCAAAATGTGACACAGAGACAAGAAGTGAGCGAATGCTGTTGGAAAAACGGGGCCGATGGACTTCCCTGACACAGAGTTGCCGCACACCCTCAATGTGTAAAAAGCGCAGTATCTGGGAAGCATGATAAAATGAGATATGCCTGTAGCTTGGCAGAGCTTCACAGAGGTACCCTGATTACCTCCAGCACAGGGCTGAGGACAGCCTTATTCCAGCCAGCATGCGGAGCCCCTCTCTGCCTAGGGATTGAGAGAATTCTATTCCTTTGAGGGTCCAGGGCTCTGGGATCGGTGCCTCTTCTGCCTTGGTACGAAGACCACATAGGGCTCTGGAGTCAGATGGGTCTAACTCCCCAACTATGCCGCTCGGCACAACTACTTATCCTCTATGCCTCAGTTTCCTAGCGCGTGTGAAGGGCACAGCAGTTACGCCTGCCTCACAGTTATTTTGAAGACCAGATGACCCAGGGCGTATCAACTGCCTAGAGCAGCGCCTACCACGTGGCAGGCACGCAGCAAACGATGCTGTGTCTGACTAGGATCATCGGTCTACGCTGGGTGAAGCGCACGAAGAGAACATCTACAATGAGCACAGCGGCTCGGCGCGAAGCCTCTGGTGGAGGGCTTGCCCAATGGGGACAGTAGCTGCCAAGGGCAGGGAAAGAGGACGGGTTCAACGGGGCCCAGGAGGGACAGCCAAGCTGAAGCACTGCCTCCTCTCCTCAGACTTGGGGCTGCTCACTCGAGCTCTGGGTTCCAGGACCTGGCGGATTAGCGACACAGTGCCACTTCCAGGCAGGTGGAGGAAGATGGAACGCAGATAAGCTACACCTAGGGTCTCCCAGGATGGACGATCGATTGCTGAAGGGAGGTAGGACATGACACGAGGTGCGATCCTGAGGAGGCGGAAGGGCTGGCACAGCGACAGGGCTGAGGCCACTCACCTCTTTGCACACGCCATGGAACAGAAGCGCTTGGAACGCTTGAACTTGTAGGCAAAGTCCACCCGGCCACAGAGTTCACACTTGAGTTTGAGGGGAGTACCCTCCTCTTTGGATTCTGGAAAGTATGGAAACTAGAGTAAGTGTAAAGACGAGCAACCCCCACAGGACCCCACGAGGCCTCCCTTCTGGTCTGGCTTGGAAAATGCCCATCTGCTTTCGCTGCTGGTTTGGGAAGAGACGTTTCTTCCACCCTGGCCAGTAGCAGTGGTGTTTGGTGATGGACCCCCGGACACCTAACAGGTTTTCTGTCCGAGTGCTACGAGCCTGAGGCAAACACAGGTGGTGAAGAATCAACACCCCTCTGGAAGAGAGGAGGCTCATGGGGAATACTCTGGATGCTGTCACAACTGATCTGGAATTACCCTACCCTACCGTGACCCGTCTGGTCAGCTGCTGCCTTGGATCACAGAACCCAGGAGTTCTGTATCCTACGTAGCCCCCGCTCAGTCAGTGGCTCCTGCTGCAAGTGCAGTCGTCGCCTGGCCACTGTGGCGCCAGAGGGCCGGCTCCCGAGGCAGCGAAGGAGGGGCACTCCTGCCTGCCCACTCCCACCTCCTGCCAGCGACTCCCACAGGAAAAGCAACTCTTGGAATCCCG
Organism: Prionailurus viverrinus; assembly: GCF_022837055.1. Lineage (NCBI taxonomy): Eukaryota > Metazoa > Chordata > Mammalia > Carnivora > Felidae > Prionailurus > Prionailurus viverrinus. The sequence continues at coordinate 189,237,281 of NC_062568.1, read as the reverse complement.
TGCGTGGCCGGAGTGGGGCTGGGGGAGGGGCGGGGGACAAACAGTTCCCCGAGGGCAGGGACTTTCCCTCTTCTGTTTTCTAGGGGGCAGGGCCCGGGGGAAATGGTTGGTAGACCGATATGTTAACCCACTCTCTGGCCAGGGTTCCTCCACGGATACGGCTAGAGGAAGTGTGTGAGGCCTGCCTTTGTGGCCCTGTCTACTTCCCGGTCAGCTCAGCCAAATCGGAAGGCATTTGGGGTGTGAGAGGCCTACCTTGCAGATAGGGCTCCTCCATCTCAGAGTCAGTGGTGGTGGTGTGATCCTGCTGTGGAAGTTTCTCAGGCAAGAACCCCTGTGCATACTTCTTCTTGAGATTCCCCACCAGCAGGGACGAGCGTCCCACCTAGAGGACAAGGTGACATGGAGGCCATGAGGGTTAGGTGGGAGACACTGCCTTGTTATCCAGCCTCATCAAAATTACAAATATAAAGCATCTAGGTGCAGATGCCAGCCTCCACATCATCATCCAAGTGTGCCTTGCTCAAGGCCCTATTCTGCTGAGCAGCTCAGGAGGCAAGATGCCAACTGTCCCCCAAGTACAGGGATGGCTTCAATCCAGGACCAAAGGACGGCTTAGGAGGTTAGGAAAATACCTACTCTTCCAAGTGAGTGAGGGGCAGAGATGGAGACAGAAATCACCACCAGCGAAGCTGCCAGGACCCAGGGTTCACATGTCACCGGGCAGGAATACAGCCGAGGCCGTGTGTGTGAGTATATGTATGACACTAGAGGGACTCGGCAACCATTTTTTCGTTTCCTACTTTTCCCCACCTTACGGCTGCTCTACCCAAGCCAGAGACACAGGCAGCCATGGAGGAGAGCAGGAGGAAATGGACTCTGGGCCACAGAGCAAATGCCCTGTGTGGCTGCCAGGATCTAGACGGGCTTATTCACTCTTGGTCCTTCCTTCGTTGCCTCTGTGCAGGCAACCTGGTGGCTAGATCTCTGGGGCGATGCCGTGGGGGAGCCATTCAATCTGCATCCACCCTGTCAGATCGGTTGGTTTCTGGTGTTTCTCTAGGAGACCAAGGCCAAGACCTAGTCTAATGAGGGAGCGGACGTGACAGGGCTGGAGCTACTTATAGCTAAGGTGCTCCAGGTAGATTTCTTTGCCACAGGCCTTGAACAACCTTCAGAGGGAAAGAGGACAAGAAGCTATTTGTCTTCTGGCATTTTAGAAGGGCAGTTCAGCCAGCTCAGTCAATCAAGCTTAGAGTCTGCTGCTGACTGTTCCAACCACTCAGGGACCCGAAGAATGAGCAGAAGGCAGATGGCATCCCATGAAGATGGTATTCTCTAACAGCCAGATAATCTCATCACAGGAGAGGCCGGTGTGCACCTGGCTCTGGGCTCCTCCCACCTGTATAAGAGCATCACCTGTCTTCACCAATTCACACCGCACAGAATCAGCTGTGGGTGTTTTGTTCTAACAAGCCATTTTCTTGATTCTTTTATATTTCCCTTTGGTCTTATGCTCTCATTGGACACATCTGATTGTGGCCTTTCTAAAGTACCCCTCACTCTCATTCATTCTCTTTTCAAGGCTCTGTCACCAGAAAAGAAGCTTCAGGCTACAACCCTGTTCTCTTCTCTTCATCTCAGACACATCCTGAAAATTTTGCTCTACGGTTTCCTTTTGTTCTCTAATTGGCTAAAGTTTTGCCATTCAGAGGTTCTGGCATTCAAAACTGAACGAGGTCTCATTTCCCCAAACCCATCATCTTTCCCCCAACACCTCAATGTGAATTCCCTTCTAACTAAGGGGGTCACACATCACCAGGCAGGAACATGGCTGAGTCTGTGTGTGGATAACTTCTAACCAAGGGACCTTGCCAATTATTCCTAATCACGGATCCCTTCTGGACCTTAGGAAGACACTCAATCCTAGAAAGAAAATGGCTCTGACATTCTTTTGCGGGGGGGAAATTAGCAAGGAAAGAGCAAACTGTTTACATTTTTGGACATTTTACATGGAAATGTAAAAATATTCTAATACACATCCAAAATATACTTCAAAAAAAAAAAAAAACAAAAACAAAAAAAAAAAGAGGGGAAAAGAAGTAGTCCGTACCGGGAAAGGCTCCGCCCCCTCCTGGATCACAAACCCTTCGATAACATGCGTCAGGATTTGGGGTTTCACAATGGCCTGTGGTGGTTTATTCTCACCATTCTGGGGGGCAGTGCCGGTGATGCTGGAGGCAGAATTTCCGTTCCCTGAGGTCATGCCGGGGCTGCTGAGGTCGGTCAGTGCATGAACAATGCCCTGCCCTGTCTCTGTACAAGGGGAGAGTAGGAAAACACAAGCAGGGGAGGTCAGAACTGGGTCCAGACCAGCAGAAGGAAGGGCAGGGACTCAGCATGTGCCTGGCTTTTTCCATGGAGCCAAACGACAATGCAAAGCAAGCAGTCCCCTCTGTCAATGACCCACTTAAAAGTGGCAGGTTTGATGGACACACCACCAAGTGGGACTATAATCGGTCCTGCAACCAGGCAGCTAATCAGCTAGCAGTATTTTTTAATTTCCCAACTGTGCTAAGAATAGTTAACCAAGTCAAACAGATAATAATTCTCTTTTGGGAGTTAAGACCTCGGTCAATATTGATCTGGACAAACAAGGCAATCTTCAGTTCAAGGGAGAGAATGTATTTAAGGTGATAACTACAACCAGGATGAAAAGCTGCACTAGGTACAGGGCTTGGGGTGTGATGGGGTCTGGGGGAGAGAGGTTAAACCTTCTATAAAGTTTTCCATGGAAAAGGATTAGATTTTAAGCAGCCTGTGAAAGGTCAAAGTACAAACCCCAGAGATGAACACAAAGGGAACACGAGGGTTGAGCCCCAAGTGAACACGGTGCTATCCATAGGAGGCTGGTTATTGGGGGTCACGCATTAAGATACACCTGCATTCAATTTCTCCCCCAAGGTGGGGGGCTCTATACTGCTTCTGTTGGCCCTGTGCTCTTGATCAAGCCCCTTGCCCTGTTCTCAGCTCCACATCCAGTCCAGTCCTTAGCCAACCAGAGTCCTCCCCTCCTGAGGTCTCTTCCCCTGCGGGCCTGCTGGCCTTCCTCTGAAGGACCTGACAGAGTGCTGTAAAAAGCGTGTCAAGGTGCCTACACAGAACACACCACAGGGGACCCTCCTCTTCTCCACTTTGTCGGCCCCTCTCCTGAGCTGCTCCATGATTTAGAGGTACAGACCCTCATTACCTCACTTTTGCAGCTCCCTCCCCGCCCCCTTCCCAGGCCCATTCCACACCAACTGTGTGAGCTGAAGTTGCCTGTAACCTGGAACTTCCTAAAAAAGAAAAAAAGAGAAAGAAAAAGCCATTTCTTTATTACAACAAGCCTATTGATATTAAGCGTAACCCTGCCTGTGTGTGTTACATTCTTGAAAAACGATTTCAGTACATTAGTTTAGTAATTTTTGCATAAAACTTTGTATGTCGATGCTCTTATTTCATGTTAAACACTGAAAATCTCACCATGGAACAGGAATTCAGAGTCTGATATGTAGCATAAGAAATAAAAATAAACACATTTTAGAAAAGGTTTATAGCTGGTTCATTTTATTACTAGCAGTCCTAATGCTCAATAAACCAGGATAAATCTTTGTTGATAGAAAGGAATCGACTATGACACATGCCTTCACTAATCAGACCTCAGTAATTCAACTATAATAAATTTCAGAGCTGAGCACGAGCCATCTAAGAGATATGAATGATGAGATTTTTTAAAATTAATTTTTGTTTGAGACACATTCACACCAGCAAGTTGGAAAAATTCCTTTAAGTGTTTATAGTCGTTTGAAAAAAAAGTTTTTGACAGCTTTGACTTTACTGTAGAGATGAAAATTTTCCCCTTTAGAATTCGCCTCTCTAAACTATGAAGGTGTTTGGGAACTACATCAAAAAATCTTTTCTTAACTGTCCATGAATAACTAGGAGGACCAGGTCAATCAAATCAAATCAATCAAATTAAATTTCTCTGCTTTTAAATGTTAAATATTTAAGCCTGCATTTACAGAATTACATTTTCTCTTTAATATTTTAAATAGGCAAGAAAACATGTATTTCACTTAAACTGATGAATAAATGCTGTTAAAATATACAGCTGACTATAGAAGTTAACATTTTATTTTTAGATGGTGGCAATTTACATCTAATTAGAGCCTAGTAAAATATTTCCTGGGGCGCCTGGGTGGCTCAGTCGGTTAAGCGTCCGACTTCGGCTCAGGTCATGATCTCGCGGTCTGTGAGTTCGAGCCCCGCATCGGGCTCTGTGCTGACAGCTCAGAGCCTGGAGCCTGTTTCAGATTCTGCGTCTCCCTCTCTCTCTGCCCCTCCCCTGCTCATGCTCTGTCTCTCTCTGTCTCAAAAATAAATAAGCGTTAAAAAAAATTAAAAAAAAATATTTCCTGACTTCTCTAATGAACTACAGATTACAGAATCACAAGATTAGAAAGTCTGGTTCATTCCCTTACCAATGCTTGAACCTTCTCTGTAATACTCCCACCACCCAGTGGTTTTGGGGCATCTGTCTGAACAGCTCTGATGGCAAAGGAACGGACTACCTCTGGAGTGGTTTGTTCCCAGTGTGGGCAGTTTGGTTAAAAAGTTCTTCCTTCCTGTGAGCCAAAACTCTATCTCCTGTTAATTTCTGCCCACCTTTCTGCTCCTTAAGACCATACAGAAGAAGGCCAATTGCATTTGTATAATGGGCAAAAACACAGGCTTCGACCTGGCTTAGAGACTGGTCTTTATCACTCAAACGAATTAGGCACAAGTCGTGGTCTCTCTGAGACTAGCTCTCTCACTAGCTGTAAACTAAGGACAGTAACACCACCTACCCTACAGTGTCGGGTGGCTATGAGGACCGCAGGAGATAATCCCCCGACAGAGCAGCACACTGTAAGTGCTCACGAAATGCTCTTGGTGTCAGAAAGCGTATCACCCACGACCACACTCTATCTTCTCTCCTTCAGGCCAAACGCCCTCTCCTGCTTCTATTCCTTCCACGAAAGGCTGCAAGTTCATCATCATCCTAGGTGTTCTCTGTTTACATCCTTTAAAGTCAGGGACCCAGTCAACACCAACAGAAAACTCAAGCGCACTGATCTAGGAGATGGGGTTGGTTAAGATTTTTGTTTTGTTTCTTTGAAACATGGTCACATTCCTGACTGAGAGCACAGGAGGAGCGAGACACAGGACTCCCTTGTTTTGGTTTATAATTCCTCTGTGCAAGTACTCTTTTCTCCTTGAATTCTGGGGTCACTCCCACCTCTGGCTCTTTAGATATTCATCACCAAACTGCTTCTGATACCTTGTCTCCTTTTATGGGATCTCTCCATCCTTGCCTGATTCTTCTCCCTCCCCCACCACTACTCCCTCCCCTCTTGTGTCTCAGAGCAGTGTCTATTAATGTGCACTGGAGCACTGCAAGACAGGGCGGTGCAGGCAGAACTCCTGAGGTCAGATTCTTCCCTCACGCCAAATACAGTAGTGAACAGATACGTCTCAGTAGCTCCGAGTCTACAGAGCCGATGCTTAACTCTGGGAAGCAAAGACTTCTTGGAATCTCAGTTTTAAAAGAAGGATCTTATTAAGCAGGAGAATAAACAAATAAACCCTTTCACCCTAACGTTAGAAGCTATCACTGCCCATTATAACGGGCAGGTTGCAGAAGAGACAGAAACCAAGGGACAGAGGGAGGGCGATTTACAAATATACAAAGGTTTGCGACTATTTGCTTGGCAGTCCTCTTGTGGGCCAAGGCCTCCTCATCTGCTTTAGGAACAAAGGAGTCTGGGCTATTTCTGGAATGACCAAACACAATCTCACCCCCTGCCAAGCTCAGCACTCTGAGATTAATTTAATCTGCTTCCCGCTCTCCCAGACTGCTCTGCAGCCTGCTGGAGGGAAAGCAGCTTAATAGTGAAACTTGCAGAAACCTGTCCTGCCGGCCCTGCGGCCAGATAAAAGATAGAAAGAAAGACTCTATTTCAGGAATTCTTGCTTTCTCAATTCTCTTGACCAGTCCTGAGGCTGGTGGTGCTGCTGAAGATTTCCACAGGTCTCAAAAGCCATTATACACAAATAGGCACCCAAATCTGAAAGGTGGAGGCCAGGATGCCGTGAGCACGACAGACTGCGGGTGGTGGGGGTGGGGGTGGGGGTGGGGGTGGGGGCGGGAGGCAGGCCAGGGAGGGAGAATCTAGTCTTTTAATGAAGCTGCCCACAAAGGGCCAAGTATGCAGATAGGAATGAACAGGACATATGTTCTGGGGCAGTTGTTAACATTATGTAGGTCTCAACCTCTAGGTTGCCTCTCAATTCTGGTCTCATTCATAGGTTCTGGCAGAAATGTGGACCACCCAGCAGCCTGTTTGTGAGATTATCTGCACTGGGGTTCATCCTTTGTGCTAGGCAGAGCAAGTTTCTTTAGGCAGGGGCTATGTCTTGTTACCTCTGTATCTTCAGGAACTAACCCCATGCCCGCTATAGGACAGCTACTTAATGTCTGTTAAACTGGATCATCTGGAACCCATGGTCTCAGTCTTCGCCAGTCTCCTCAGTCTCAGACAGGGAACTTGACACCATCTGAGATCTGTAAATTACTTTCCGAGGCTATAATGATTTGAGAGTAGCTAGGCCAGTGCCTCCTACAGGAGCGGCATTTCTGGGTACCTGGTCACGAAGAACAAGAGTTATTCCTTAGCCCATTTCATCCCGTTAGGGTGGGGATTTCTTCAGCAAGAAGGGGCATTAAGTTGCCCTGAAGGCTGGAGTGCTGGATTCCTTGGCCCCTTCGAAACATGGGTGTGGGCTCTAGGCATCTGGAAGCATGATGACCTCTAGAGGCAGAGCCTGGGAGGCTCCTATAAAAATGGCCCCAGCCTCAGGGCCAGTCACTAGGTGTCTAGAGAGGCTGAGCTCTCCTGCCCACTGAAGACAGAGGTCTGGATGGCCACAGCTATGCGAAATCTGGGTCATTTTAGAACTAAGTCTGATGTTCTTCACGTGTGCAGATAAAACAAAAATCAGTTATGCTGGAACATGGCTTAGTACTAACAGTTATTATGGGCATATCAGGTGGTCTGGCTATTCATTCTGTGTGCCCCTAAAGCAAGTCCTTGAAGACCTGCTTCAGAGGACATGGAAGGCAAGCGGAGCGTCTCCTGCCCCCTCAGCGTGGTCCGTGGCTTTCATTTCTATCTTCTCCAGACAGGAGGAGTATTTTAATTTACAAGACTTCTAACTACCCTTGCTTGATTGCAGCAGGAGTAAGACAGAGCTAATGAAGTTAATAAAGAATTTAAGGAAGCAAAGTAGGTGATAACATGGGTCATTTGCCTGCAGCAAATTCTGCTCGACAAATGGCAAAACAAGGTTGCTTATACAACAGAGAGCATTCTCTCCATGCCCCTGGCTCTGAAATCATGCTCACTGTGCCTCAGCTTAGCAGGCCCAATCATGCGGCCAGGATGGGGGACAGCAGGATTCCTGAAGAACCGCTTGCTCTAGAGAGAGCCCGAGTGGAGCGCCTGTGAAGTGAATGCCCAGGGAAACCATATCCAGGAGGCAGAGAGCAGCTGATCTGGTGGGTAGTAACAAAGCACAGTAAGCTGAGGGCAGCAGAAAACCCCACCAGCCACTCTTACAGTCTCTTTAGTTATTCAGAAAGAAATAAGTAAAGAAATTGGTGCCATTCTGAAAGTGAGGAAGGTCAGATATTTCATAAACACGTTTTTTGGCATCCCCACCACCGCCCCACGGAGTAGGAAACTGAAGTGGCGGGGAGGGGGGTGGTGACGAGGGAGAAAGGGGTGGGCAGACACAGGTAGATGGGGGGACAAAGGGCAAGGGGGCAAGAGAAGGAGGACTATGGCTCCATCCTGGGACCTCACGAGTCCATCAATTAAAGAGAATCATTTGGTTAACAACTTTTAAAATGTAAATAGACACCTGTGGTCATTCACACCTTGCTGTGAGCCACTCAGATAAGCAGACAGCTTTCCTCCCCATTTCGGGACAGCAGGCTTGGTGGGAAGGGTGGGAGTGGACAGTGATCCTTCTGGATCATGGGCACTAGATCACACAGGACTGGAGTCTAGCATCTGAATTTTCCAGAAGGGGAAAAGTGTGCATTTCAGAACTAAGGCAAGGGTGGCTGCCTTGTATGTGGAAGACAGTAGCTTCTAAAACATGCACAAAAGGAGCTCTTAGTCACGGGGAAACCGCAGGCCCCTTCCTACCCCAGTGGTCTTCTGAGTATCACAAGGCAGGAGGCACCAATGCCCAATGTTCGTAACTTTTTCAGGGGAAGAGTCACAGGGGGCTCCTATCACAGGGGGCTCCAGGGCCCCTGGCCGAGCAGTCGCAGGAGGGCGAGGCTCTGGGTCCATGCCTGGACTCCTGCGGGGGAGCCGGCCGGCGGAACGCAAGGGGAGGCTGAGCCGGGTAGCCCCACACCCGCTCTCAGTGACACGGCCGAACGACCTTGCTGAGTCCGGGTTAAGAGGACCGGAGGGCAGACGTGCTCCTCAGACCTGAAGCATCGGGGCTGAGCGGCTCCGGCCCAGGCATCTGCTAGGGAGGGCTCCTCCTCCTCCTCCTCCTCCCTGGCAGCCATTACCATACAGCTGACTTTCACGCTGTCTCTCAGGACACAGGCCGAGAGAGCGGCCCTTCTGACTCACCCACAATCCCCAGCCACAGTGTACATAAGCTGAATTGTAAACAGCTGAATGTTTTCCAAGCTGCCACCCCCGGCGATGAAGGCAGGAATCAATGGAGCGGACAGCCACCCTCCCCCATACAGGTCAGGACAGCGGGAGCAACGGGGGTTTCCGAACAGCTGCAGGGCCGGCTTCCCGGCCCACGGACCCAGCAGACTCGGCAGCAGCACCTGCAGGGCCACGGGGTGACTTCCCACAGGACAGGTCGGCGCACCTGGGAATCACAGCTACCTCTCGCGGGATCCAAGGCGGAGGCCGAGGGCTCCCAGATACTCTCCCATCACGGCTCCCTGGCGGATGCTAGGACTTCAAAAGACCAAATGTCTGGAACCAGTGGGAGAGGCTGTGCACGCGAGACCTCAAGATCACAGGAGGTGGACGTCAGCATGGCAGAGGAAGACTCTGGCTCTGGGTTCATCCTCTGGCTCCACCTTTGACTACCCACGAGCTGCGAGCACTTGGTACCTGCTCTGAGCCTCAGTCTCTCCGTCTATAAAAAAGAGGATCACACTGCCTATCTTACAAGGTTACAGTGAATAGAATTTTTGTATGTAAGATATGTGGCGCTGATCACATTTAGAAGCTGTGCTACAAGGCAGCTAAGTCTTTAGGATCAGAAAGCCCTTAGGCTTAAATCCTAGTTTGTAATCCTGGACAAATTACTCTAGGCCTTAGTTTCCTTATCCGTAAAATGGGTACTTAGACCTGTCTCACATGGCTGCAGTAAAGATTCAATAAGATAATGCAGGGACAACACAGGCAGGATCAGGCAGGACTTGGCCATAGGAGGGCTAACATCACTGAAACCTGAGAGATTAGGAAACCCGCCTTAATCTCTTAATCTCGCTCTCATAGAGCCTGGCTTCGTGTAGCCTCGGGGCAGAGTTATTCTCCCACTGGCCCAAACTCAGGTACCTTTCATGTTCCTCAGACACCCTGGGCTACTCAGGGTGTCAAGTCCTTGTCCTTTTGAGGTCAGGCTTCAGGGAAAAAAGTTACTTCCACTTTGACAATGACTACAACATAACAGAAATGCACTTGCCTTCGGGGCAAACCAAAGGTCTCAATTCACCTTCAACAGTGATTAATCCAAAGGACGAGACAACCACTATGTTCCCTTTGTACACAGTTCTTTCACTACATTCCCTTTGTACACAGTTCTTTCGTAAGGAGTCCCAGGGTATCACAGAGAAGTGCAGAACCCCAGAAACCAGAAAAGATAACTTTGGAGCAACTAAACTACAAAGGCAGTTTAGCCTGTGGAAAGAAGTTAAAGGCTGAAGGTAAAATTATGGAAGATGGATTTCTTGTTAAATCCAGTTGTTAAAAAAAGACACACAAACGACTAGAGATATTTAGTGAATTCTCTAATTATTTTCAGGTTGATAAAAGTAAAGGCCATTATGTTGCCTGATATGCTTATTTATTTACCAAGTGCAGGAGCACTAATATTCTTAGATAAATGGGAGAGGGAAGAGGAAGAGGAAGAGGAAGAGGAAGAGGAGGAGGAGGAAGAGGAGGAGGAAGAGGAAGAGGAGGAGGAAGAGGAGGAGGAGGGAGACAGAGAGAGGGGGAAAAAGCTAAGCCTCAGCTGTCTTATCTATATAATGGGATGATGATATTAACTTGCAAACCAATCCTCCCGATCATTTCTGCTCTTGGAAAACATCACTCCGTTCCTAAAACCATTGTCCAAGTCTGCAATCACCTTCCTATCCTACCAATCAGCTGACAGAATAGATTAATACTGACCACTGGATACCTGAAAATATAGACTTAATCGATTTTTTAAAAAAAACAGTATTTGACTGGTATTAATTTTGTTTCCATCTGAAGTGTCATTTGCTTTGACTGTTTTAAACATGTTTTAGTATAGACTGGATTAATATAGATTTGGATTGTATGGATTTAGGTCACATACGGATGGTTTCAAATACGCTCAAGATATCAGTAACGGGATAATTATATAGTATTTGAGACATAACAGCCATGCAGCTAGGGCCTTAACAATAACCCCCAGTGGTCATGAGCTCTCATTTTCTTGCCAATAGTCTCGATCTTCAGTGTCAAGCCCGGTCCTCCTAATCTACTGGGGAAGAGTTGGTTAGGACACTCCATCTGACAGTCATCTCTTTTTAAGAGAAGCTATAATAAATTTCTCTGCTGAGGAGAAAATCATCCAGAAAACAGATATTTGCTTTAAAGGCTGTCCTAATAGTAAATGGCAATACTCTTCAACATCTGAACTTATGTCAGAACTGGCAATCCCTGTTTAATAACAATCCTTTCTCTGGCAATGCAGAAAGAATGTGCTCTTCTTCTAGACTTATCTAAACTAAAAAAAAAATACCTGGAAATTGAAAGAAAAGCACATCCTTTTTCACAAACTATAAATAATTTGGAAGGGGAAGGAAAAAAAAAACCTGTTAAGTTTACCATGCTGGCTGAGATGATCTTAGGATGAATCACACAACAATGTATTAAATTATGCGTTATGGTTCTTACTACACCTTCTATCTTCAAAAACTAACATTGGTGGGCGCCCGGGGGGTTCAGTCAGTTAAGCACCCGACTTTGGTTCAGGTCATGATCTCACAGTCCGTGAGTTCAAGCCTTGCGTCGGGCTCTGTGCTGTCTGCACAGAGTCTGCTTCCACCTCAGATCATCCATCTTCCTCTCACTCTCTCTCTCTGCCCCTCTCCTGCTCACACTCTCTCTCTCTCAAATATGAATAAACATTAAAAAAATTTTTAAAAAACCCCTAACATTTGTAACTGTATAACTCCTGCTTAACTATAAAACAGCCCATTGCTTGGCTGCGTCCATCATTCTCTACTTTTGTTACTGATGGGACAAATCCAGAATCTTTAAGGTTTTTGTCTTGGATAAACAAATGGTTGATTAGTTTCCTAACCACTCCTCAAGTGTCATGAAATTGAATTCAAGGTGGTCTGCCTCTGAGTTTCTCAAATCAGTGGTCTGATGTAGCTAGTAATTCCAAGTGAAATTCTGAAAGAAGTGCTCAAAATGAAACCTGCATCTATTCGAGAGATGAATAAGTAATCTTAAATAGGCACACTTCTTAGTTTTTTAACATAAAACACAGCAGAATCTTTAAATGGTGACTCACATTATAGTCTGAACCATGCCATAGAAGCTCTTAAAACCTAAAGCTACACACGTTCATACATCCACTTTGAGGGGTAGTCCAGCCATGTTTTCCAACAAACAAGGTGCCAAGTCACTGCAGAGAGAGTCATTTCTGTTACTGGCACAAAGGCCTCAGGAGGGCAGATTGCATAAGGCAGCAGTCCCCAGCCTGCTTTTCCACGGGGGTGGAAAACACAATAGCATCCTCTCTCCAGCCACTTTGGTGACATTCCTCCTGACCACAGAAAGTCATCATCTTCATCTTCCAGTTGCCAAATGGCTCAAAAAAAAGGGAATAAAAGAGAAAATATCATTCATGGAGACTCCTTATTTTCATTTCCCGACTCTCCTCTCTAGTAGATATATCTTTTCAGAAGAGAATCTTTTTGAGGGCGGGACCAAGTCTGTCTGGAGATCAAATGACATTGAATAGCTGGGAGAAACTTTAATATAAACTTGGAATGACTCAAAGAAGAGGGGGTGAAATAAAACCCTTGGTAAAAAGCCTACTAGCGTGGGGCAGCACTATCAGAACTCGAACCACCATTGCACTCCCTAGTTTTGTAAATTTAAATTTTATTTTGGTTTACTGATCCAGCAAGGGACTCTGATAGGATGTGGGTGAACTTTATTTGGCAAATGGTTACCAAATGGCTAGCCTGAGGCCCACAGCCCAAAGGAGGGCAGAAACTTAGAGGATGAGTCTGAGGATAAGTTGTCTTTCCACATTCACAACAGTAGGAAAAAAAAAAAAAAAAGACAAAAAGACATGAACTCACACGTGTTGATTCTTAATTCTGAGACAGTCATCATTTCTTTTTTTCTTAAGCAAGAAAACCTAGGGAGGGGACAGCCTATGTGAGAGTGTGAGAGACCAGAGAAAGAACAGCTCAAGTTTATAAGACCATCTATCCATGTATTCCTCTTCTCTTAGTTTATTCTCTTTCCCTTGGAAAGATCAGAACTAAAGGATCCCAAGTATCTGAGACAGGAAATGAGTAAGGCAGGAAGAAGGATGTGGTCTGAAAAAGAGTGGATTCTGGGGCTGAGCCAGAGTGAGTAACAGGCACAGGGTCATAGATGGGGGAGGGGGTCTTGGTGGCAGGAACAGAAGTCTCAGGTTCAATCAGCTTAGACTAGAAAGTCAGTGACACAGGACTTATGTCCAGAGAAGCAGAACAACAGCTTCCTAAAAGGTTATCCTCTACTGAAAGGCAGAGAAGCAATAGCTGACGAGGCCTACATCCAGGAGAATCATTACAGGGACAGGAGGAAGAAGAGCTGGAGTTTCCTCCTTTCTTTGAGGGAAGTGGAAATAATAGACGTTGAGTGTGCTTGACAAAGGTAAATTAGAAATTATGTCAGGACCTGGAAGAGAACTGGAAAAAGCTGGGCAGTGAGTACATGATGAAATACCAATGTTCCTGAAGCATCTATGTGCCACATCTCAGTAAAACAACAGCTTTAAAAAAGGAAAGAAAAAAAAAAAAAGGAGTGACAACAGGAGAGACTGCTCAAGCAAAACACAGTTGGGTAACTGAGAAACCAACTCAAGAACAACAGAAATACAGACCAAGAAACCACCTACTTTCTCAAGATTAAGGTTGGAGGAGAAAAGGCATCTATCCTTCCCAGTGTGTGTAGACAAGCCTAGAAACAGATCTTGGGTGGGCAGGGCTCCCATGATGAAGAGTGCCTGGAAAGGGCAGGTGCCAAAAGAGCACCATTACCCATCTGCTGGACCCTCTGTGAAACAAGCCAGCCCCTGGGAATGAGCCAAACCAGAAACTTTGGTTCCTGCCTTGCAGGGACTGGAATTTAGGGACAGAAACAGTGAGAAACAGTTTATCAGCTGATTCAAAAAGGGTGGATATTTCCAAATACAGATCCAGATGTTGGGGGCTACGTGGGAAAATCACTTTTATATTCTCCACAGTGCCTAGGGCAAGGCTTTACATGAAGCAGGAGCCTAATAAAAGTGTGTTAATCTGGGTGAAACCAAAACTACTTAGCTGTGCAGGCATCTTAAGATTCCCGACAGAACCTTCTGCCCTATAATCAACACACTTAGTTACTTTCTTCCTATTTTACAGTGGAATGATATGAAACCCGACATCCCTGTGACCTAAACCTAAGCCCTAATCCACAGACACTGCCACAGGTCTGCTGCCCTGTACTGGAATAAAAGATGGGGAGGGCAGGGAGGCAGAAATATAGGTGCAACAAGGAATTTCTTTCCTTCATTAGCCTGTCATTTTCAGACTCACCTAGGAATCCTGGCAGTTCCAACATTTGGGTTGACTCAGAAGGAGAAGAAAAATCCCAGGTGAATGATAATTGGATTACCCAGTTATGCCCCAGAGCCAAATGGCTGGAAAAGGCCAGGACAGCAGGGTCTGATACAGTTAAAGTGACATTATTTTCTAAACCAAAAATCAAGACACTTGGGCTGATAGACAATGGAATGGAAGATTCTAAATTGGGGCTGTCCTAGAAAAATCGGGGACATATGGTGGATTTAGGTCGGTTGCTTATTTCACAACAAGGGATCCTCTGGGCCCAATATGCTAATGGAGGGGATTAGAGCCCTAGGTTGGGAGACATCTAAGGGGAAAGCTGTCACTGATTTGTAAAGCAGGAAAAAGAATAAAAGAGTGTGTCTGTAGACCGCACTGGAAGAAGGGGAACATTCTGGCTATGGAGTAGGCAGGAAAGGAAAGTTGATCAGAACTGAAAGTATGTCAGTGAAATCTGTTTAGGTATGGAAGGCAGGAGTGGGGAAGGGACGAAGAGGTGGGATCACTGGCACTGACTGGTGGTATCCAACGATATAGAAGTCAGGGGCCAGGAGTTCAGATGGTAGTTTCATCATTAAACTAATGGCAACCTAGCCTTGGGCAAATTATTCCCCTCTGCGGACTTCAATTTAAACAGAATCTCGCAAATCCCGATTTTTATGTAAAGAATCCACAATTCAGTATACCTTCATTTGGCACAGAAAGGGAGAAAACGCTCTTCTAAAAATGGAAGACAGGACAGACACAGAACAGCTTGTCCCTTTCCATCCAATTAAAAACCTCGTGAGACTGAACTAGATTAAAAACAAAACTCTCCAGCGAAGCGGCAGGCCCTCCAAGCGAAGCAGTCCCCTACCAACAGAGCGCGGCGGACGGCAGCAGCCTTGGCCCTAAACGGCCGGTCCATCCCCCGGTGGATGGCCGTCCCCGGAGGACGGGGGTGGGGGTGGGGTGCGCGGGGACCGGGGGCAGGGGCGCGGACACACGGAAGCGTTCGGCACGCCCAGGTTGACACAGCGGCTTCCGGGGGAGTGCGGGGCAGGCAGGGTCCCCGGCGACGGGGGAGGCAGAGGGCACCTCCCAGGCGCCGAGAGGGCGAGAGTCGCGGGCTGGCACGGCCTGGCAGCCGAGCAGGCCCGGGCCGGGAGTGGCACCGGAGGGCGGTGCCCGGCTTCCAGTGCGACGAGCGCGGGCCGCGGGCCCCCTCCTGGCGTGAACCCCTCCCCCGCCACGGACACTGACCTGTCCAGGGCCCGGCTGGGCCTGGCCGGGCGGGGCCTACGCAGCCCCTCGGCCGGGCGCCGCCTCGCACGGGGTCCCGGGCCCGGGCGGGCCGCCTCCTCTCCGCCGGGAGCCTCCGAGCCGGGGCCCGGGGCTGCCGCGGCGCATCCGACCGCACCGGCCCGGCCGGCGTCAACAAAGGGCGGCGGGGGCGCGAGGCCGGGGCGGGGGCGCGGGCGGCTGCCGGATTGCGCGCGCGCGGCGGGCGCTCGAGGGCTGCAGCCGCCGCGGAGACAATGCGGCGCGTCCCGGCAGGGCTCCCGCGGCCGCCTCCGCCGGGGGCGGGGCGCGGCGCGGGGCGGGGCCTGGGTCATGCGGGGCGGGGCCTCCGGGAGGCGGGGCGCCGGCGCGGAAGCCGGGCCGCGCGTTTCCTTTGTGCAGCCGCGCCGGCCCCGCCCCGCGCCCTCCGGAAGGCGCCTCGAGCCCGGCGGCGGGTTAGGGACTTGGGCTTTCGATTTAGGGAGGCGAGCGCCGCGCGGCCCGTCGGAAGTCCCCAGTGCGGTGGTGGACTGTGGAGTCCCGCCCCGCCAATTCGGAGCAATAATAATAACGACTAGCAGTAGTGTGTCAAGCCCTACGCGCACGCATTCCCACTTAGGGTTCACAATAACCCTACAAGTAGTCATTATTCTCCCCACTGGGAACTGAGGATCACAGATGTTAAGTAATGACCAAAGTGACCCAGTTACACCTCCATAAACGGGGATAATGCTTACTCTTTAGGCTTACTGTGAAGGTTAAGTGAGGACATTTACTCAAATTGCCTGCAGTGCTTGGCACACAGTTGGAGCCCAATAAATGTTACTTCTCTTCCTAAACTACACTGAGTTAAACTGAATTGTCGTGGCAAGCACATTCCTAGTCAGTAGATAACTCTAGGAGCTGCAGGGGATACCAAAGATGTACAAGGGTGACTCAACACTTCTCACCACCCCGCCCCCCAGCTTTATCAGGAATAGATGACACGAACTTCTTTCTCCATGCTTGACTTCTTTCTATTCCCAACATTTTCCCATTTTCTTGCCTTTCTTGGCATTCGTATTCTCCCCTCCCACTGCCTTTTTCCTTCAGGCCTCATCCCTCTTTCTTTGTTCCTGCGTCTTACATTTATTTTATATGCTCTGTTTACTTCACTCCCTCTTTTCCTTATTCCTTTTTTTTTCTTTGAATTTTCGAACCTCCTTTATTACACTTATAAACAAAGGTAACATAGGATAGAATACTCGACTTCTACTTTCCTGCCTCCCTGACTTTACTTGCTCTAGTCCCTCCTAGATTGCCCTTTCCTCAACTCTGCATGTCTAGGTCTCACTTATCCTTCAAACTCTGGATTCAAGAACAAATGGTCAGCAAACTTTTTCTGTAAGGAACCAGATGGCAAATATTTTAGATTTTGCAGGATATACTTTTTCTGTTGCAACTCTTCAGCTCTGCTGTTGTAGCAGGACATAGCCATAGACACATGACACACATGAATAAGTGTGGCTGTGTTCCAATAAAACTTTATGGACACTGAAATTTAGATTTCATATAATTTTCACATATCATGAAGTATTCTTTTGATTCTTAAAAAAAAACTTTTTAAACGTAAAAACCATTGTTCAATGGTTTACAAAAACTTGTGTTGTGATGGATTTGGCCCTTGGGATGTAGTTTGCCAACCCTTGCTCTAGAACAACGCCACTTCCTCCCAGTGATCTACCTTGATAATCTCTACGTGGTGGTAACTTTTCCCTCTTAACTTTTAAAGCACTTACATATAATCCTTCTATGGCATTTATCACATTTTGGTTTTTATTGTATGTTTCCTTCCTGTGCATTTCTCATCTTTCCCAACAGAACTTAAGCTCTTTGAACGTAGGGTACAGACCTTATTTCTCTATATATTACTTCCCATCCCACGGTGCTTTGCATGGAGCAGGCATGCAAACATATACAGAATTGATAAACATTTAAGACTTGGGTGGTTGACAATAGTTTCCACTGTGCAAAGCTTACTTCTCTCAAGAGACAGTACCTCAGGAACAGGATGCTTGTTATATGTATAGATTTCAGAAAGAGATTTTTGAGAGCTTTATAGAGAAGATAGAGAAAGCTAGGCAAATGTCAGTTCATTTAGGAGTTGTGGGATAAGATGTACTTGAACAAAGAATGTATGTTATCACCAACCTGCAGACAGAGCATGTGTCCTCAGTCGGGTCTTAGTCAATATTTCTATCAGCAAATTGGTTAAAGACAAAGAGAACATGCTATATAATTTACATGCTATATAATGAATAACAAAATTCAGATATAAAACATTCCTGCCCCTTCCCTTATCCTCTCTGTGCCTCTGTTTTCTTATCTTTAAAATGGAGATGATAAAAGTTCCTGTCTCAGAGGGTTACTGTCAGGATTAAATGAGGAAATACACAACAAGTCCAGCAGAGAAGGCTCAGTAAATATTAGCTATTAACTATTACTATTTTCTGGCTAGGCAGGAACTATGGGCTGAGTTCACAAAATAACATTTAACAGATATAATTAACTATATTTTGGCTCAAAATATAAATTGTACAAGTTTGAGAGTGAGGAGACCTGGAATGATAGCAGCCCATGTAAAAAGAAACCTCAAAAACAAACTAAAAAATAACCCCCAAACCCAACCCTCTGGAATTCAGGTGATTCAGTGCTCGGTGAACCAAGGGTGCCATTCCCCTGCATCCGAGGAGCTAATGTGGGGCTCTGGGTGTATCATGCTAATGAAGGAAGGTGAGGGAGTTATACTTGGAGCCAGAGTCAGGGCACTGCAGTTTAATAGCAGTGGGGCCTTGACCCTCTGCAGGCTTTTACTCCCTCCTCTGAATTATGGGAACAATAATATTGACCTCCCAGGAGTATCATGAGTTGAGTTCAGGAAAATCTTGGAACAGTCCTTGGCACACAATAGGTGTTCAAACAAATGTCAGTTCCCCCCTACCATACCATGCAGATACAGGAAACAGTCCTGCCCCTTGAAAGGCTTATAAAGCTAGGTCCAGGTGCCAGCTTATGGTGGCTGGTGGCTTTTTATGTTTGGAATTACTGTGCTTAATTTTGGGGCTCACACTTTGGGAGAATTAATGAAAAGGTAGAATGTGGCTAAACAAGAATGACCAGATGGTGGGAATGGGAGGTCTTGACACCGGATGGGTAACAAAAAACAAACAAACAAACAAACAAACAAAAAAAGCAGAAGATCTCAGCTATGTAAGCCTGGAGATTTTCCTTTTTTCAATGGGAGGGAGGGGAAAGAGACATGGTAACTGTCTCCAGACACTGCCAGAGAGGGACTCGGTTACAATTCACAGCCAGTAGTGGAAGTTCCAGGAGAACTGGTTCGGGCTCAATTTGAAGAGCAACTTTTTGATCATTAGAGCGATTCCACAGTGAAATGGGCTGCTTTTCAAATTGGTGAACCCCTTACTCTTGCAAGTGTGCCAAGAGAACGGATAACTTCCTTCCTGTCTTTTAATTTTCCCGATGTTCTTTCTCCACATTCTTTTCGCTTTTCCTTTCCTTGATCCCATCCTCTATTCCTTCTAGGACATTCATAGCCCTTTCCCCTACTCTGTCCCCAAGTGCTTTTCTTCTCATTTCTCCCTCCTGACTTCCCATGCTCTTTGTCTCTTGGCTCTCCCCACCCCGGCTCCCAGCGCACACCTAGTCTGATGACTGGAACTGCCTCCTTGACTTGCTCAGAATGTCACAGATCCGGGCCAAGACTGCTGTGCACACCAGCAGGGAGGGGAAGGAAGGCAAAGGGACTGCTGTGAAGGCAGAGATCATGCTGTGACTTTCCCATCAGGGTAGAGGGATCCTCCGACTGAAACCCAGTCGTGGAGAAGGGCCACTTGTCACTGGGCACTCACAGACTCTTGGGGATCCCAGAGCTGGGCAGTTCTTTCAAAGATGCTTTCCACGAGCTGAACTCATTCTGAATCCCCTTCTAGCTCCCCCTAGGCATTTGTCGTATCTTTGATCTACGGTAGCCATTTGTCATATTTCCAATTTCAAGAACTCCCTCTCCTACCAAATGAAGCAGAGAACTGAGACAACTGGAGACCTGCCTGAACCCTCAGCTTGGCATATGGATATGCAAACATATCTGACAGCAGTGACATGTAGGTCTCAGAGTCTCGGTCTAGAACTTTCAACTTTCCTTTCTCTATCCTTTTATATCTTCTGTGTCCCCTTTCTTTAGCTTTGGTTCATCTTCCCATTTCCCCCTCTCTGTTTTCACCTACCCAGCTCCCTTGTTGCCTCGTGGCCTTGCAACGGTTTACCTGCCCATGCCAGACGCCCAACTGAAATGTGCCAGGGAGTGGCAAGGAAAGCCAACTCTCTCCCCTCCCTCGAGGGCCCCGCCCCACTTCATACCGTGAGCTGGGGACTGCTGGACACTAGGGCTCTTGGGGGCAGGCAGGCCTGCAGGCATGGCCGTGATGATCGCCTGGGGATGTGGTGATGGGCCAGCGCGAGTCTCAGGCACACTCTTCTCCCCAGGTACCGCCTCTTTCCAGTCATCCATGGTGCACTGCTGGGGCTGTTAAGGGACAAGACAGAGATCATCCCATAAATTGCCTATACATCGTTGGATACGCCCCGTCTTCTGAGGATTTGGGGTAGCAGGTGAGGACTTTAAGATTCAGCCAGCCCCAAATTAGGGAGGGGCCCCTTTACTTTCTTGGAACACCCAGAGAGGACTTTGACAAAAACACATCCGAAAGGGGGCTGTTGGGATTGCCCGAGCTGTCCTCCCCGTTTGCTCCTCGGACCCTGGCGTTGGCTTACTCACCACTGGTGAAGCGGGCTGCAGTTGTAAGATGACAGCCGAAGCATGCTGGAGCCTGCGAGGGGTGTGGGCCAGGCCTTCAGGGTATCCATTGTGAGGCCCAGCTTCTGGCGTGGGAGGGTGACACTGCTGAGCGCTGCCAGGCTTGTGCAGATTGGCCGTGGGGCACTGCAGCGGCAGGGCGGGTGTGACTGGGCCTAGTGGCATGGCATGGGCTTCAGGGCTGGACTGCGGGGCCAGGCTGGGGGGGACCGAGGCGAGCTGGGGCTGGGGCTGGGCTTGGAGCCGTGACTGCTGCTGCTGTGGCGCTGGTTGCTGTGGCTGCTGCTGGAGCACAAACTGGGGCTGCAGGTGCTTGGAGGACGGCTGCGAGAGAAGCTGGTGGGGCTGCAGCTGAGCATAGGCTGAAGGGGGGAAAGAGCAGGTCAGGGGGCACGGCTTGACCTCATCTTCTGCTGTGTCCCCAACTGTGCCCCTCCCACCTCCATATCACAATGGTTTCCCAAACTCAAGGTCTCCTGCTTTGATCTCTTTCAGCTTTCACCTAGAGCCTTGCCTGGCCACTGGTACAGCGCAGCTGTCTCTGTTTCCTCGCCTTCTTCCTGTGCTGCAACATTGTTCCCTCTGGCTGCCCCTCAAAGCCCAAAGCAAAGCTCACCTCCTCTGTGAAGCCTTCTTGGACCATGCCTGCTGGTCAGAGGAACACTGGATTCTACAGGGTGCTGTGTGCTCTCTCTCCTCTGTGCCCTTGGCTCACTTTCCTCCCAGCCTACGGTCTGTGTGGCCCCCCCATCGCCCAGCCCAGCTCTGTCTGTTCATTCACACCCTCTGGCTCTGCTCAGGCTGGGCCTCCTCCAGGAAGAGCCAATTCACATAGATGGGGGCTGGACTTCTGGTTCCTTCTGTTATATACAGAGGGACCTCGGGCTAGCTGCTTAACCTCTCTAGGCCTCGGCTTCCTTCTCTATAGGTCAGAAATAAAAATAGTTCCTGCCCAGAAAGTTGTTGTAAGGATGAAATGAGAAAAAAACTGTGTGAATATAATGAGAAAAACAAGTGACATACTGTTCATAGCACAGTGCCTGGCATACGGTCGTGCTCAATCATTTCTAGCTATAATTAAAATGATGATTTCAATCTTGGTCTCGGTTCTCAAAGCATCCTGGACTTATACATCTATCATAAGAACGTGTATCACAGTGCATTGTGAGTTCTTCTTAGCTCTCTTCCCTTCGAGATCTTGAACTCCTTGTGGTCAGAAACTATTCTGTATCTCTTTAGCCAGAGCCTGGAATAATGCCTGACATCAGATGGGTGCTAAGGAAATAAACTTCTTGTCCTGAACTGGAATTCATTTGTTGTCATGTGCTACTAGCATTTTCTTCTCCCATTTTAACCAGGCCCTCTCTTGGAGGTGAGGATTCTTATACTTTTTTAGTAATCTGTTCAGCGTCTAGCTCATGCCTTGTATACACTAAGGATTCAGAAATTCAGCTCGGAGATTGATTGTCCTTCCTCCTCACTCTGTCTAGCAGCATCCAGGCGAGCCTAGCATGAGGGCAGCTAGCTCAGCTCAATGTGTCTTGCCTCACGGTGGCCCTCCACAAAGGCTCTGCAGCTGGAGGGGAGCCACCAGAGAGGGGCTGTGTCTTACAAATACACAGGGTCACAGCTGGAAGCTCACAAATGCATTTTTACAACCAAAGGATAAAGGCAACAAGGATAAAGGCAAACTTGGGATCCTAAGCTAACATTTTAAAAGGATCCTATGATCCTTACAGGTGCAAAGCAAACAGATTTCAGAGCGTGTGTGTGTGTGGGGGGGGGGGGGTGCTTCTTTCTTAAAGATGGTCGATTTACACACACTATCTCATCATAGCCCAACACAGAGTTCCAAGGAGAATGCCATTCAGAATGGAAGGAAATGGAACAGAACGGAAGGGGAGGGAAGGGAAGGGAAAGAAAGGAAAGGGAAGGGAAGGGAAGGGAGGGAAACAAGAGGTGTTAAAGGAAAACAAGGCGGCCCATGGTGGCTGACTGCTGTAGGCCGAGAGACGGAAAAGGGACAGCCCACAGGCTGTAGTCTGGATGACAGTGAATACAGAAGAGGGAAACTCTGGAAGGCAATGTGGCTTTTAGAGAAACTTCCTGGGTTTGGGTGGTGGTGGAACATCCAGATGGAAATTGCCAGTAGGCATTTATTTGGTGATTATAAATTGCCCCGCCTCCAACTTTAGCCTTGTCTCCCAATTCCACATTGAATGGCACAAAACTTAACAATCAGAATTGTTAATCAGGCAAACTAAACAATCAGGACTTTTTAAGATGACTGTCAACAAGATACTGGAGAGGTACCAAAGAGGCCACGTGGTGCCCTGTTAGGCTCGAGGGGCCAAAAAGACCTGTAGAAGCATGGGCATTATCACTGAAAAAGCAAGCAAACCTCTCTGTCTCTCAGTACAAAGTCACAAATTCCTGCCCTGGGAACGGCCGCTCCACGGGTTGCCCCTGTGAGGTGAGAGCTGGCGCAGGTGCAGGGCAGGGAGCCGAGCATCAGTAGCGTGTCCCGCTACTCCCTGGCTGTGTGGCCCACGGCGCGTCCTGCTCCTTCTCAGGGACTCAGAGTTTTATCTGAAACAGGAGGTTTGGGCAAGGTGAGCGCATGAGTCTCTCCCAGCTCTAATCTGATGAGGGTGGCTCTCGTAGGAAAGTAGTTGAAAATTGGGGATTTATAAGGTGGCGAGAAGATTCGAGAGGAAAAGGGTTCTAGATCTCTAGCGCACAGAGTACAGTTAGGGAAAATACGCGTTTGCTTGACAAGACTGGAAAAGAGACCGCCGGCCTGCGGCCCTCTATCCCAGGGCCTCCCCATCCGGCCCACTCTCTCCCCTCTACGCTGCTCCTGGAAAACTGGATGCATTGTTTTAGAACAGATGATGCTAGCGTATGCTAGGGATGGAAACAAGGCTCATGAAGGCGTAGATGAGTTCACAGATCAAAGACCGAAGGTATTTTGGGGGAGTGTACACCCGTAACCTTTTGAGGTTAATAAAAAGCAAAGACCATGATTTAGCTCTGGCATTATCCTGGGTCAAAAGTCCTTTTATGTAAAGTATTGCAATGACTTCCTAATTGGTCTTTCTGATTCCTGTTTCTTCTCTCTATAATCCATCTTATGGATTGCCAAGTAATCTTTCTTTTGCAAGTTAATCTTCCTAGTGCACAGATCTGACCCCCGATTAAAAGCCATCGGGGATCCTCCTTTGTCTGTTGTCTAAAGCCCTTGGCATTCAAGATCTCATTACAACCTTTGAATTTTTATTATTTCTTTGATCAGAGCAATCTACTACTCACTGTCCCCTGTACGGAACTTGTGCTTTGTCTCATCCCGCTTAGAGTGTCACACAAATCAAACCCTCGTCATCCTTTCCCTGCCGTTACAGCCAAGGGACTCTTCCCTTTCTCTGAGCTACACCAAGATCCCTCTGCTTTGCACGGCCCTCAGAGATGCAGCGTGTCCAGCGGTCAAGGATAAGCTCTAGAGTCAAAGTGCTCGGATTTGAATCTTAGCTCTGCCACTTACCAGCAGTACACTGCTGGGCAAGTTACTTGACCTCTCTGAACCTCTGTGTCACCATCTTTAAAAGGGGTAATGATGATACCTATTTCATAGTTATTTCAGTAAATGACTTATCTCCTTTCAGAGGCAGAATTTATGGGATTCATTTGTTTCATCCAAAGAACCTTGGATTTAGTGGATGCTCAATCAGTATTGGGGAATGAATGAATGAATGAATGAATGAATGACAACATGGTGGGACTCTGTTTGTTCCACAGAACTTTTCCTCTTCAGAACCAGAGCATGGATGAGAGAGATACAAACCCACAGATCATTTTAGTTTAAGCAGCACCCTGGTTTATTGAAGACCCTCTTCCTGTCCAACCCCCGCTCGCTACCTTCCTGCACTGACTCACAACCCACCCCAACTGCTCTACTTGCTGTCCATAAAACGTCATATCCTAGCGTGCCTGCTTGGCTTTGATTTCAGTGCTTCCATTTTCTGGAATGCCCTCCTTCTGCTTCAGTGATCCAAGGCTTAAGCTTCTTTGGCTCAGGCTCAGCTCCTGTTGTCTCCCTCTTTGCCTTAACCCTCAATTATGGGTTTTCCCTCAGAATTCCTGAAAGTTTTTATTGTTTGTTTGGATTCGTTTGTGATTTAACATGTACTATCTTGTATACATATTTCCTTGATTCTTAAAAATTGATTCTTATTCCCCTTCTCATTTTAACATAACATCCCTTAAATTGGCATGCGTATCGCGGTTGCTGTTGGTTCAATGGCAGTGCTTTTCCTCCTTAGAGTTTAGTAAAATAATGCCACACCTCACAATCAGTGGTGTCCTAGGTTAAATGAAACGGCCATACTTTTACTCTTTTGTGTGTGTACTTCCTGTCTATCCAACTATCCTTTTCAGTCAAAGGCATGTTCTCTGTTTCTTTTTCTTTTCTTTTTTTTTTTTAATTTAAGAGATGTGCTGGGTGGCTCAGCTGACAGTCCTGGGTGGCTCAGTCGGTTAAGCATCTGACTTCAGCTCAGGCCATGATTGCACAGTCCGCGTGTTTGAGCCCCGCGTCGGGCTCTGTGTTGACAGCTCAGAGCCTGGATCCTGCTTCGGATTCTATGTCTCTCTCTCTCTCTCTCTCTCTCTCTCTCTCTCTGCCCTTTCCCCACTCATGCTCTGTCTCTCAAAAATAGATAAATGTTTTTTTTTTTTTTAAAGATATGTGCTTTAATTTAGCTGGATGATTTTTATGTGTCTTTCACCTTCCACATTGTCTGACATGATACTCCAGATGTTTGGAGATGCTTAGCGAATGTCTGCTGGCATGGTAAGATCAATGAATGCTTCTCCCTCTGCCATGCCCTCCCACTCAGTGTGGGGTGGCGAGGGTAATATCTGATTGCAGCCATGATACTGGAGCAGGCCATGCCCCTCTTCCCTACAGCTAGGATGGGGCATATTAGTTTATGAAATGTTAATGTACAGAAGTCTCTTTTTTCTTTTCTTAATTTTTCCTAATGCCCAGTAGCTTCATTTCTCCCTTGCACCCATTGTGGCTCCCCCATCCCCTCCTGCTGTGAAGTCCACTGCTCCTAAGGAACAAAGGGTTGCTTCCAAGGGACCTCAACCACCACTTTGGAAGGCCCCATCAGTTTGGAAGGCCCCATCAGCCCTTTCTGTTATGGAGCATGGGAGAGGCAGGCCCAGGGCCTCCACAAATTAGAGCCCAGAAAGAGAGAGGACTTACAGCCAGGGGGACTCTTCCCTTTCTCTGAGCTACACCAAGGTCTCTCTGCTTTGCGCTGCCGTGTCCTGCGGTCAAATGTAAGCTAGAAGGAGAGACTCTAGGCCGTGCTCATCTTCCCGTCTGGTGCTCCAACCTTGAACACTGCTTAGAATCTCAAGAGGCCAATTCACTGCTCCCAAACCAGTTGGTTGTTAGCAACAAGAGGATTAAGGTCCCCCAGGCAGGAGGGATTACTGGCAGGCCCCCTTCATTGCATCCACTGTCAGAATTCATCAATAATTAATCTCTATTGATCTCAAGGCCTCAAGTATGCAAGAAACAGCTCACTGCCCCAGAAATGCTGAGACTCTTGTCCCAAAATATATGGAAGCTTGTCCCAAAATATATTGAACATCTCCTCGTGGGTTGCAGGCTTTCTTGTATACTTATTTTTCTAGGACTCTGCTATAATGGACTAAAGTTACTGGAGTTACCTGGTCTCTGGGTGAGGGAGGGATGCCTGTGAGAGAGGATGACATAATTCTTTGCTGCCCACTACTCTTCACGGTTTAGAAAATGAAGAGATGCTTTTAACCATTCATTGACTCGGCAAACATTAGCAAGCACCTTCTACAAAGCAAGTACTATGTTTGGTGCTGGCTGAAACATGGTCCCTAGGATACATTATAGTCTAGTAAAAGAGATATTTACTCGGCGTATCTTGGTAAATGTGACGATAGGAGAGAAGCACGGAATATCAAGAACACAGAAATGGGGATTCAGCTTGAGGAGGGCAGAGAAGGCTTCCCAGAAGCAACGTTTAAGATGACTCAGAGTTAAGGGCTGCCTGGGTGGCTCAGTCGGTTACGTGTCTGACTCTTGGTTTCGGCTCAGATCGTGATCTCGCGGATCTCGCGGCTCGTGGGTTCGAGCCCCGTGTCAGGCTCTGCACTGACAGTAAGGAGCCTGCCTGGGATTCACTCCCTCTCTCTCCCTGCCCCTAACCCAACTGGTGCGCATGCTCTCTCTCAAAATAAATAAATAAACTTCAAAACAAATTAAAAAACAAAGATGACTCAGAGTTAAGAAGATGACAAAAGGAATAGCATGTGGGGGACCCGGGGCCTTAAGATACCCTGGTGTATTCAGGCACCTGTAGGGCATCCCGTACAGCTGAACTCAGGGCCTCTACAGAAGAGGGGCCAGAAGAGGAGGCAGTTTTAGGATGCTTCTAGATTATGCTAGCACCCGCCAGAGGCTGCTCCTCTCTGAAGAGATCTCATGGGATCAGGCCTCGAGGGTAACTGAGATTGAGGCTGACGTTAGAGTCAGAGCTCCACGCACACACAGATAGACACGGAGGCTCCTTTTGGAGAAACCTAAAGCAGCAGCCACACGAAGTTTCTCTGATGTGGTTCCTTGGTGCTGAGGACCACGAGTCTGAGGGGGAAAGTGGAGACTAAGGGAAGTTTCCCTGTAAGAAGAAACTAGGTTATAAAAACAGGACTGCCAACTGCTGGGGCACTCTCTGGTGGCCTGCCTGTGCCTTGATGTCTTTCGGCCCGCTCTGCAGCGTCTGGAAAAACTACCAAATATCCTCTGTGAGCAGAATTCCTAATAAGGCCGCTTGGAACATTAATAAAGAAACTGGTTGCTGCATCTCTGCCCCAACCCGACCCTTGGCAGAGGGATGGCAGTACAGGGTACGTGGCTAACAGCGTGGATTTTAGAGTCAGATCTGGGTTTGCATCTTGGTTCTGCCACCTGGAGACCATGCAACCTTAGACAGATTGCTTAACCTCCCTGCATCTTGATTTCCTGTTCTGTAAGTGGTAATATATACCACATAGAGTAGATGTTAGCATCACATGGAATCTTAAGTTTCTTTTTAAAGTTTATTTATTTTGAGAGAGTGAGAGGGAGCACAAGCAAGGGAGAGGCAGAGAGAGAGGGAGAGAATGAGTGAGCAGGGAAGGGGCAGAGAGAGAGAGATACAGAGAGAGAATCCCAAGCCGGCTCTGCACTGTCAATGAAGGCACCCAATATGGTGCCCGAACTCACGCACCGTGAAATCATGACCTGAGCCTAAACCAAGAGCAGGACGCTCAACCGACTAAGTCACCCATGTGCCCTGGAATATTATGTTTGAGTTACAAAAAGGTCTACTGCTTTTGCTCAGACCTAGTAGATGCTTATCAGATGGAAGCTATTCTTCAAATACGATCTGCTATTTGCATGTCGCTTTGAACCTCTCCAGGCATTTTTGTAATCTGAATCTCATGTCTTCATAACAATGAGGCTATGAAGCAAACGGGCAGTGTTCCCATTTTACAAGCAAGAACTGAGACTGGTTTCCACTTGGCTTCTGCAATGCAGTGCGTTAAGGGAAAACTGACTTTACTTGACAAATGAGGCACGGCGCCTTACACACAACAAACACTCAAAAATGCTGATGGGCAAGTGAATAATTCAAGTCAGTAGGCACCAAGGAAAATGGCAAGCCTTGGCCTTGGAATAGTGGTTGGAGGCTGCTCAGACCTTTGGAGGTAATCTTGGAGGGAAGGCCAATGACGAGGGAGTGTTATACCAGAAGGCAGGGAGGTAAAAGGTACGTGACAGGTCAAGTGAGTCACAAAAGGGTAGGAGTGGGGGCGAGGAGGCAGGAGATCTGTGTAGGGAAGCCATGAGGGATTAGAGTGGTTCATCAGGCAATGTGGGGAGGGTCTTGCCGGCCCCCATGGAGTCAGAGTCAGTCTTATCAGAAGTCATTAACATGCTATTTATCGAGTCCCTCCTACAGGCTAGGCATTGCAATGGATAAAGTAGGAAACAAAGACACAGTGAAGGTTTCTGAACAAGAAAGAAATAACGGTCTCTGAGGAAGACGATTCTAGCAGCTGTGGGTAGGGATTCCTGACCATCAGTTAAGCCTTTTACAGGCGGCAGGCCTGGAGTGAAGCAGGGAGCCAATACACAGGAAGGATCATCAACGCCTGGTGGTGAGCTGGGTGGTGATGGAAGGTGGGACCGAGGGGGAAAGGGAGCTCCTACCTGTCGCGAGCCTACTCTGTGCTGGTCACCTCTGCAGCCCACTGCACTCATCTTTACAGCCTGTGGGAAGTGCAGTCATCTTTGTTTTATAGGTGAGGAAATTGAGGTTTACAGAGATTAAGTAACTTGATGATGGTCATAAAACTAGCAAGTGGGGAAGCTGGGGTCTGAAACCAGATCTAACTCTGAAGCCCATGCTTTTCCCATTATAACACTCTGCCTCTGCGGCAGAAGAAAATGAAGTCAATATAACCCTGAGACCGTGAGCCTGGGGTATAAGAGTAGCTCACGGCTATGGGTGGTGGCCGGGAAACTGGGAAAGGGGATCCTCCTGAAGAGGAAGACATCCAGGTTTTTGCTGTTGTTTTGTTTACGAATTCTGTCAATTTTAAAGCTGTGTATGCAGGTGGGGTGATATCCAAGGGGGAATATCCTGTAGACAGGAACTCTACAGGGAGGGGGAAGAAAGACAGGGATGGACCGTACTGAGACGTCACCTGCAGACAGGTGGTAGGTGTCTGAAATGTAAGAACAGACAAGCTCCTTGAGGGGGTAAGTGTTGGAGTAAAACACCAGGAGGACAGGGCTGAGTCTTTTGGGAGTCCCACAGCTAATGGCAGTGGGGCAAGGGAAAAGGAGGGAGGGGCAGGCCCCACCTACACGCACAGATGGTCACAAGCACACGCGGCCATTCTGGGCTTAGGTGCCTGCCAGTGCCAGCTGAGATCATCCTCCTTCTGTTCCGTTCTTGAAACTTACCCATTTTTCAGGCACAACTCAGATTTCCACAACCCCAATTAGAATTTAAACTCTTGTTCATCTCTGCAACTCCCATATGGTTAGCATTATGTTTGGCACATAATAGGTGCTAAATGAGTATTTATTGAGCTGAACTCAACAATTAAAGAGACAGAGAGAAACTATTTGGGGACGACAGTTAATTAGTCTTTCTGAGCCATATCTTCTTCATCTGGGGAATGGAATAATCACCGTTAGGATTAAATGAGGTATGTAGGTGAGGTATTTCGTACAGTGCCTGGGACACCGTTGTTCATTAGCTGGTAAGTATTACTATTTGCTGGCAACAATCCATCCATGGAAGTAATCAAACGGGAGCCTAGGGGTGAAGGATTTCAGGAAAGAAGGAAGGCTCAACAGTTCCAAGGCCCTTTGTGTATCACAGCTGGTACTCTCTTCCTCTGTCTCTGTCTCTCTGTCTCTGTCTCTTACCACACACACACGTGAGCGTGCACACCCACGATGAGGTATGTTAAGCAAACTATAAAACTCCTCCACTGATACCCTCTAGATTTTTTCTCCTGACATAAGAGGAACTTCTTGGTAATCTAAATTTGGTCCTACAGTGGATAGTAGAAATGACCTTCATGGCTGATAGCACGGTATTTAACATCAAATTGTTGCAAATTTTGACTCCAGCTAGATAATGAGCCCACTTGTATATTTTGTTTTTTATTGGATTCTCTAAGTAAAAGTGTCTACCTCACAGTTTGGCAGCTGCTGTGGGAGAGAAATGGGGTCCCCAAGAGTCCTAGAATCAGCAAGCATCACATTGTCAGGCCTATCGCAGACAGAAATCACTATTCCCTGACACAAACCCCTCTCTGTGATGAAACAAAGCCGCTATGTGGCAGGCCTTCCCAGCAGAGAATTTTCTCTCCTCTGATGAGACCTGAGGAGAGATGAGGAGACAGAACAAAGACCTGGCATCTGGAGCACAATTGTGGGAAAAGGGTCTAGAATTTTCCATGATCTGTCAGTTCTCTTTTTTTCACAGCATCTATCTCCTGGTCAGCAACTTTCTCCTCACCTTTGGGCCTGAGTGTGCACCCAAGGTCCTGGGTTTATCCCCTAGAATGAGGACTCCAAGAACCAAGCCTACTGTGAGTTGCTGTGGCCCAGCTCCCTCAGGACTCGGTTTCCCTGGAGGCCAGGCCTACTGGACCTTGCCGCCTGCCCTACTTCTGCCCTCCCTGGTTCCATCCTTGAATTTCCGAGAAAGCCCAACCTCTTAGGCTCTGCTCTCCACCCCTTACTCCCCTCCCCCCACCTACCAACCCACCCCTTTTCAGGGCATAAGGGACCTTTTCTATTTGCAGATCCTAAAGAAGCTGGTTGCCAAGGTGACAGGAGCAGGAACAGCAGGGAGCCATGGGGGAGGGGCTCTGCCCCCAAACAGCTGTCAGTGGGAGCAGTCCCAGCTGGGACTACAGCATTTGCCTGTTCTGGGAGGACATGGCCCCCAGGGGGACACATTCCTCTCCGCTATGATCCCCCACTGCCCCTCACCATAGGTCTCCACTGGTTATTCTCCCTGGGGGCAACCAGCCAGCCAGCTCGAAAA
Organism: Prionailurus viverrinus; assembly: GCF_022837055.1. Lineage (NCBI taxonomy): Eukaryota > Metazoa > Chordata > Mammalia > Carnivora > Felidae > Prionailurus > Prionailurus viverrinus. The sequence goes on along the minus strand of NC_062568.1, from coordinate 189,206,260 downwards.
TGCTCCAATAACCAACAAAACCTACCACCCCCCTTTTCTCTCTCTCTCTCTCTCTCTCTTTCTCTCATACACACACACACACACACACACACACACACACACACACACACGCATGCGCACATGCTCTGATTCCTCCGTTCCTTTGCAGTGGGTTGGCTGGGCAGGAGGCCAGAAGTTACCTCTGCCTGGGGACCCAGGACCCAGGGCAGGTGCTGCTTCAGGCTGCCCCCACCAGGTCATAGGGATTATTTCCATCTTGTTTTTTGTTCCAGAGGCCCTGAGAGGATCCAGGGCATCCTAACCCTCCCCACTGCCTTCCATTTAGGAGGTGGGGGTGGGGCAGTGGATCCAAGGGCTTACAGAGAGGAAGGGGTAGAAGGAGAAAGAAAGAATGGGAGGGGCCGGTAGGAGGCAGGAACCATGCAAAGCCCACCGATTTGTGTGGTCTAGATACGGCTCCCAGCTGCTCCATAGGAAAGTTCTGTGGAACCACTGCTCTCTGTATTGCGTATACACACATAACCCTAATCCCAGGCCATGCCTGAGGCCCTGGACCTCAGCCTGTAATTCACTGGTGTTCACCTTTACAAGGTTCAAGAGAAGAAAGCCTCCCACTAGACTCTGTAAATTGCAGAATTTAGAACCATCAGACTCTTTGAGCTTGGGATCAGGTACAGGAAAGGCCTAGGAAAGGCCCAAATTACTATAAGAAATGAAAGAGGCAAATATGGCTTAATGATTAAGAATACAGAATCTGGGGGTGCCCACGTGGCTCAGTGGTTAGGTGGCCAACTTTGGCTCAGGTCATGATCTCACGGTTTGTGGGGTCGAGCCCCACGGGTTCTGTGCTGACAGCTCGGAGTCTGGAGCCTTCGGATTCTGTGTCTCCCTCTCTCTCTCTGCCCCTCCTTTGCTCATTTTCTGTCTCTCTCAAAGATAAACATTTTTAAAAAAATGCAGAATCTGGCTAAGCCAGCCACAGAATTGGTTCCTGGTTCTGCCACTTACTACTTATGTGACCTTGAGTGGCTTATGTAGTGAGTTCTTGGGCAACTTCTCTGGGTTAGTCTTCTTATCTGAAATGGATAAACATGGCTACCTTACTGGGTTCTTTCGAAGGTTAAAAGGGGTGGTGTGCATAAAAATGCCTAGGGTATGGGGGTGTCTGGATGGCTCAGTTGATTAAGCATCTGACTCTTGGTTTTGGCTCACATCACGATCTCATGGTTCATGAGATCGAACAGCCTGCTTGGGATCCTCTCTCTCCCACTCTCTGCCCCTCCCCCACTCACGCTGTCTTCCTCTCTCTCAAAATAAATAAATGAACTTAAAAAAATGCTTAGTGTATAATCTAGTATACAGTAGATGTTTTATCAGTGCTGGTCCCCTTTCTTCCCGGTTTTCTTGAGATTCCAGGGTTGCCTAGCACCTTTAGGAAGAACTCAAGAACTGGCCTTTCTTTTGAAGGGTCCTTAGAATCTAGGGGGCTGGCTTAGATCTGGGGAGAGGCTACATTTTGGCTTGGGTGGGAATGGGGTTCTCAGGAAGTAGAGTTTGTAGTTTGAATGGGAAGGGTGAAGTGGTGATTTGGGGTCCTTGCCCTAGTCCAAGCTGCTGTCAACTCATTATAAGATCTCCAGCCTTTACCCTTTGAGCCTAGTTTGTTTCTCTGTAAGAACAGGCTGGACTAACCTCTGAAGAAAGCAATGCCAGCCGGTGAGAAACATCTGGAATCACAGGGCAGTGAGGCCTCGGTAGGGGGCTGCCTTCCTCAGCTTAGCAGTGACTGTCAGAAGGCAGAGATAAACCAACCATTTGTCCTTGAAACCTCAAAAAGGTAAATAAAGGACTTTAGCTCAGATTCTGCCTTGCTCACTATCATGACATTGGACTTGTGCTTTCCTCTGTCTTAAATACCTCCCCCAACTTTGTCTGTAGGGTGAACTACTCATGCTTCAAGACTCATGTGCCATTTTCTCCGAGGGACAGGATCTCTGGCCCATGCTCCCGGCAGTGAGCTGGCCATGTGTGCCCATACCTACCTTGGACTTACTCTATAATAGAATTTATGAAATTGAACGGATTTGCTTATATATCTGGCTCCCTCCTTTTGACTGCACACTCGCTTAGGTAAGGATGTGTATTTTGACCATCTTGGTTAATCCAGTAACCAGCATACATAGGTTCTCAAGAAAGAAAAAATGCAGGTGAGATTGGACGGTAAAGTGGTCTGGATGAGGACAAAGGGTCACTGGTTACCTCAGAGGTGTGACCACGGTGATTCTCTTTTTAATGCAAAGCCACGTGGTCTCTCACCATATGTATTTCCATGGTCTAACAGCTTGGTCTGATTCCCTAGACTGGTAAGTCTAGGCTCTCTGCAGCTTTTCTTTTCTTTTTTTTTAAATTAAAAAAATTTTTTTTCATGTTTATTTATTTATTAAATTTTTAAATAAATCTTTATTTTTGAGAGAGAAAGAGACAGAGTGCAAGCAGGGGAGGGGCAGAGAGAGAGGGAGACACAGAATCCGAAGGAGGCTCCAGGCTCTGAGCCGTCAGCACAGAACCCGACATGGGGCTCGAAACCACAAACCACAAGATCATGTTCTGAGCCGAAGTCTAACACTCAACCGACTGAGCCCCCCAGGTGCCCCTCTCTGCAGCTTTTCTAAAGAAAGACTGCCTACGGTAGGCAAGGCTGGGAGAATGTTAGCAGGCAGGGAGAGAGGTCTAGCCTCAGGGAATGCTGAGTCATCCCCCAACCCCCCATGGATTCTGCCTCACAAGTAATCTGGTTTTTGTTGTTGTTGTTTTTTTTTAATCTTCTAGATTTTTTTTTTTTTTCTCAAGTGTCGCCCTCATTGGCAAGCCTTTTGGGATTCCCTCCCCAGAGCTAGATAGCTCCCCTGTGCTCCCGCGTATCCAGAGCTCACGGATATGACGGCGCTTACCACACTGTACTTCACGGCACTCGTCTACCACCCAGACAGGGCCCTCCCTGGACGGCAGGGCCTGAGTCTCATTTATCTCTGCACGTCCAGAACTGGCAACGTAACTGGCAGAGATTAGTCAACAAATGTCTGTTGAATGATGAGAAAATCAACTTCCCACACTTCCTCATTTCCCTGAGTGGTTCTTACGTGCATCTGGCTGGCCCCTGTCCTTTTTGCTGACACTTAGAGAATTTCAAAATAGTCCGGCTGCCAACCTCCGCTCTCTCACGGCTGAGAGCTATGATTGTGTGCTCCGAGATTCACCACCTTCAAGCCCATCGCGAAGGACTCATTTATTCCAAACGATGTGGCTTCCTTCTCTCAAGCTAGAAGGAGGCCTGGTACGGAACCAGGAACCGGTGAACTTCTCAAGATTGGAAGCGGCCAGAGAGACATGGGGCTGGTATCTTAGCACGTCCATGGGAAAAAGGAACGTTTGGAAGTTTTCCCCTACCCCGTAGTGCTCCTGAGTTTTCAGGGATAGGATCCTTGTTCCTGGAGCCCTTACCTGGTGCGACGAGGGGGTGGGTAGCCACAGCGGGCACCATCCGACTGAGCCCAGCCCGGCCCTCCATGCTCCCTGGCACACCGTTGTTACCATCTCCTTTCTTGAGTGGCTCCATCACACTGTCACTTATGCCAGGCTTGGCACCTGCGGGGGAACCCTGAGCGGTGTTTCTGCCTTGTGACGGGGTAGGCAGAGGCTGGCTACCCCCTGGCGTGGGTTTCAGGGCCAAGCTGGGCAGGACAGGCTGAGTGGGGGTAGGGCCCGAGGCTGCTGCAGCTGGTGTCTGCTGTGTTCGGAGGGTCAAGTTCTGTACCTGGAAAAGAGGGGTCTATAGGAGTCCAGAGAAGGTGGGTAGGAGCAACGGCAATACACAGTTAAGATAGGGAAGGAGTTAGGGATGGACCTAGGAATGGCTATACAGGATAGTGGGTTGTAAAATCGGAGAGAAAGAGAGAAAATGAGTTAGGGGCTGAAAAAGGAACCAGGAGCAGGTAGAGTTTCTAAAGGGGACAAGAAAGAGTGCTAGTGATTGCATCCACCGGCAGAAGAAATTGAATTCTGAGAAGGGATGACTGTCTAGGCTGGGGCGGGCTCTCTCTCCCTTGTTACCTCCTCTCCTCCCCCAAACTATCAGGATGGGATGCATTGCATTTAGAAAGAATTCCCAGCTACAGCGGGGCATGGGGCTTCCCATACTCAAAAAGGCCAGGGCAGAAGTGAAAGTTAATTGACCAGCACAGCCACCAGGCAAAGATTTATCTTGTCCTCAGAATAAATAAGGTTTAGGCCAGGATTCGTGTGCTTACTCAACCTGGCCCCTGGTGCCCTCTGCTGGACGCACGGAGGCTGTGCCAGACCTGCTCTGACAAATCTGATGATCTTGGCTACCAAGCGCTCTCCAATTCTGTAGCTGGGGTGGGGGTGGGGGGGTTCTGCCCCACTGCCCATAGAATCTTTACAGCCACAGCAGTATCTGTGTGCTCCCAGCAGAAGGTGGGGACCCAGGACTTATCTTTGCTCCCTCTTCCATGCCATCTTCCCCCAAACTAGAGGTGCTAACGTGTATAACCAGAGTGGGATTTTCCACTTGAAAAGCAACGCAGAAGATATACTGGGGAGGGTGTCAGGTAAAAAGCTAGCAATGACCACCCATTACTGGCAGCCATGTTTGCCTCAGTATGCTGTGCTCTGACTCCTGATCTATGTTTGTGAGGGAATAGAACAGAGCTAAGGGTGGCTGAGGCCTTCTCAATAGGGAATTCATTAAGGAGTAGAGTACGTCTGGGAGCATCGGGATGTCCTGTCTCCCCCCGGCTTTCCTAGAAGATCCCAACCTTTCCAGAGTCCAAGCTCCTCCAGGCCTTGTGCCCATACCCAGTCTCAGTACCCCTCTACGGAGGTGCCCACCCCCCTGCCCTCCCACCAGCATGGAATCCTCACCTGGGCGGGGGTGGGGGGCCGGGCGGGGGAGCCAGTGCCGAGCTCAGGCTGCACAGTAGCGACGGTGGCCGTGGGCGTGAAGATGAGCTGAGGGGACAAAGGAACAGTGCCGCCTAGGCTCCTAGCTACCTGCACCAGGTTACCTGGCTGGGCCTGGAATCACAGGAAACGAGGCGCCTTTTACCTGCCCAATGTGGGCTCAGCCACAGGACAGGACGGTTCAGCCAGGGAGCAGATATGGGGAAACAGGGAGGCAGGAGAGGGAAAGAGTCCAAAGGGGGCCACCTGAAAGTCTCAAGAGGCTTGTAGAGTCCTGATCCAGGCTGGGCAGTGAAGGGGAGGGTGGAGGAGAGCCAGTCTGGGGATGCAGGTCGGGTTTACTCCAGAAGCCTCTGGAGTGGCTCATGAGGAGCTCATCCTAGAGGGGCCGACATTCCCGGGACATCCTGAAGTCATTCTCTCCACAGCATCCTGGGGAGCAGGGACCTAGGGCGCACACAGATGCCCTAGGACCTCTTTCCAGGTCTAACCCACTCCTGACTCCATGTCTGGGCCAGAACAGGACTCCCCTGCATGAGGGATCAAATTAGATGTGTTCTTTTCTCAGTCTGTAGCCAAATTTAGATTCTGGTAGGGGGTGTGCAGGGATAACAGTGGTAGAGGAACCAGGGCGCCCAGAGCCATACTCATGTCTGCCCCTCCTTCCGTGGGGTACAGGCTACGTGGTGCTCTCTGCATGACACTTCCACCCCATGAGCCTAGCTTGGTGCCCATGTGGACGTGCTGGTGTCCCACAGGCTGCTTTCCCCAGACCTCCGAGAGGCATGTCAATGTCTACTCCTCTGTGCCTGCGTGCCCTGCTTTGGGGACGGAGGCAGACGGGCTTCAGGACTCTAGCTGGGGCAGGTGAGGAGGACAAGGGAATGAGTAAACTGAAGACAAGGGCAGGTTTGGGCAGTGTCACACTGCAGCCGTCCCGTTCCCTAGGAAGTAGAAGGTTGTTCCGTGTACTGTGTGTCTATGAAGCTATTCCCTGGGAATGGAACGTCCACAAACAATGAACTCAGAGTCAAGAAAGGAAGTGCTGGGTCAGGACCCGAAAAGCTCCAAGCGTCAAGTTCTGGTCACAGAATCAAAGTGGTAGCGGTGGTGGAGGTGGGGGGAGGGGCGCGCAGGTAGGACTGTATTGTCTTCAGGAGGGCATGTCAAGGAGCTGAAGGGAGAAATCTTCAGGATGGGAGACACGAGATCAGAGTCTGTGATCTGAGCCCAACACAGAGCTGGAAGTTATCGCCTCCTGGGGAGCATGCTGCTGTTTTCCCTGGAAATTCTTCTAAATGTTAGGAACCCATAAGGTTCCTAAGGACCTTTGCATCCCTTAGGGACAGGTATAAAGGACAGATTCTAGGTATGCACGTCCAGGGCTGATACCGTCCTGAGCACATTCTACACATTCAAACAAGCTGAATTAATGAGTGATAGAGTGACCTGATGGGCATGGGGTCCCAGGTGGGAGAGCAGTGGAGGCAGCAGCATGTCCTGGAGCTGAATGCCACTTTCATGACTTGGGCTGGAATACACCTTTGGCTCTTGAGCTAGCGGTGGCCAGTCCCTACAAGGATGGCCACAGGGGCCAAGACCCCATTTCTGTACAGTACCTGGATGTCTGTGCGTTTGCTTATCTTAAGTGACCAAGTGTACTGGCCATCTGGGCATGAGCCCCTGCATTTTCTACCCTAATTAATTTGGGGGAGCAGTTTCTGAGAAGAAGAAGACAATTAGGGAAGGAAAGGAGGCACCATGGGCAACCTTCTCTATTTCAGCCGGGAACCCCACCTGTCCTTGGGATACTGAGCCTGTACCAAAGCTCCCACTCAGCCTTCCAGGCGCCCTCTTATTTATTCCACCCCTTACCTCTTGCTGCCTGTCCCTTGGTGCTCCTTCCCACCCACCTCTCTAGCCTCCTAGTTCCCAACTTGTCTGCCTTTGTCCTTCCAGCCCACCTGAGCCGTGGCCCAGGCTGGGTACTCACCATCTGTGCCCTTAGATACATCTGCGCTTGGCTTGCAGTCAGGGCCGGAGAAGACGTGTTACCCAAGAGCACGGCCTGCTGGGCGATGCCTGAGGCTGTCGCTGAGTTGACACTCTGTGCCCGGTTGATGAGCTGGGCTGCTGCTGGGGAGGCTGCTAGATTGATCTGATGGGAGAGACACACACAGTGGGAAACAGGAAGTTCTGTTAGTAACCTCTGTGCCTCCCTCATCCATTTCTTTCCCCCTCTTCTGTTCCTTGGTGGATTCGGCCTTCTCTAGGACCATCTCTGGTCCCTGGGCCCCTCAGCACTGCCCCATCTCTGGCTTACATGTGGAGCTGCAGGGAGGGTCCAACGGGGGAGAGACTGAACTGTAAACACAGACAGAGCCTGGACACCGGCATGAAAGACGACAGAGACTTACTGAAGGGTTAGAAAGAGGCAAATGCTTCTTTTTCTGGCAAGAGTAATAGGTTCCAGCCATGACTGCACACGGCTAGGGATTCACCACCTGGGGCTGGGAGACTGCAAGCATCTGGGGCAAGGAGGAAGGAGCTGGTCCCAGAGCTATGGGCTCTACCTGCGGCTCCCCAACCTACTCACCGAGGATGACTGGGCTGGGGCCTGTGCAGACACATTGCTGCTTGAAGTGCTCCCTTGTCTGTTGGCCACCAGGCTTGCCTAGAAAAGAACAGTTTGTATCGCTAGAGTCCCAGATCTCCCCCAATCAGTCCCCGAGCTCTCAAAGGAAGGACTTTAGGAAGTACTATAGGACAGCGGTCAGTTGTCAAACGCCTAGGGTCAAACCCCCATTCTACCTCATCTGTGTGTGACCTTAAGCACGGGCCTCAGTTTCCTCTTTATAAAGTGGGGATAATAACAGAATCTACCTTGTGGCATTGCGGAAAGGATTAAACGAGGCAAAGCATTTAACATAAGCACTCAAATCGTTAGCTATCACTGTTACCCATCTTCCTAGGTCTCTGAAGCCTTCTGCTCCACCCGGCTCTATCAGATCGGGCTCCCGGACTCTGCCAGAGAGTCGTGCACGTGCTGTCTGGCACATCCAACCTGCCCCCCTCCCTGTGGCTGGCTTCTCACTCTTCCAGGGTCAGCTTCCCATCACCCAGCAGACGGGCCTTCCCTGGCCACCCAATCCAGGGCACTTCCTTGTTCTTCAGTCAGAGCGAGCTGCTCCTCTTTTGGAGTGCTTATCACAACTCAGAGACTTAGGTATTCTGTTTCCTGGTCTCTCTGGGGTTCTGTTTACTTGCTGTCACCCTGCTTTAAGCTCTGAGAAGATGGGGTGCACAGTATTCAGTGTCTGACATGGTCTGTGGTAGGTGCATAAAACTTTTGTTGAATGAATGAAGGAATGAATGAATGAGTTCCTCTCAGCCACCAAGGACAGACAGGAAGCTGGGTGGGCCACGGCCTTCTCTTGTGGACACCCCCGTGGACCCTCGCCCCTCCCGGTGGTGTGGTGGTGTGGGGAGGAGGGGTCCCCCCAGCCCTTCTTCCTGCGGCCAGAGAGTTCTACCCCTGCACTCACGGGCCTGAGTGAACTTGGGGAAGATGCCGGACCCTCTCTTGGGTAAAGGACCATGACCGTCCTGCCCACACGCCAGGGGAAGAGAAGGCCCGGGGAAGTGCGCGCGGCACCTGCTCCCCCTCCCTCTCGCTTCTGCCACCCGCCAGGCCCGCTCTCACCTGCTGCACGGCCGCCAGGCTCTGGAGCTGGGCGCTGCTGAGGTGCTGCTGCTGGAGCGCTGCCGTCTGCAGCATGAGGTGCTGCTGCTGGGCCGCGTACATCTGCTGCAGGTACTGAGCCGCCGTGCTGGGCTGCCTGTGCAGCGCCTGCTGGATCACCTGGGAGGGGAGAGCCGTGGGGACGCCGTCAACCTGCTCGCTGCGAACCCACCCCTTCCATGACGAGGCCTTGTCAGAGGACAACCCTGGGGCCTAGCTCCTCGCCCTAGGGAGGTGGGAAGGCAACTGCCTTTTGGACTTTACACTCCTCTGCCTCGTCTGTCTGTCCTGCACATCTTGGGCTCCTGTGCTCCTCTCCAATCCACCTGCTCCTGCGTCAGCCCCCTTGGGGAAAGTCAGAGCAGCACAGTGATGCTCTGACCAGCTCTGGGCAGTGGGGGCGGGGTGGGGGGGAGTGCGGCACAGGGAGATAGCGGGTCCTGTAAGCCTCCGGTGACACTGTGTCCCGTGCCCGGCTTGTTCGGCAGCCCCCCTTCCAGTCATTCCCCACCCTCAGATCTGGGTGACTGGGACACTGGATGGTGACAGCAGGGGAACCGAAGCTCAATAAAGCAGAGAGAAGGGAAGCGGGTAGGGGAGAGAGAGGCAGGTCCGAAGGGGGGCCTATTCCAGCATTAGCAACACGGCTAGCCAAATGAAAACAAGGGCAACAGCCTCCCGGCCGGGGCTGCCTCCCAGGGTCTGCCCCTAGCTGCCTGGAAAGTCCTATCCGTCCCTCAGAAGGTCCCCTTGGTCTTGGAGAGCAGACCAGAGCCACAGGGATGACGCATTTCTCTTGTATTCTTTCCCCCTCCCCGTCGGTCCCTCTTTCTGACCACCGTCACCATCACCTGGCTTTACTGCTGCTCCTCTTTCCTGCCACCGTCTCTAGGAAATGACAAAGGCTGCCTTTGATCCCGTTCCCTGCTCTTCACTCCCAGCCCCCCAAAGCATCCCCTCGCCCCCAGGAACAGAGAAAAGGGAATGCCTTTCCTCCAGCCCTGAGATCTTCTGTCTTCTTCTCCTAAGCCCCAGGGACATTTCTCCTCCTTCCTCCTTACCTGGTCACCCTCCTGCCATCTCTTGCTGCCTGATGCTCCATGAGGGTCCTGGCCAGGCTTCGGCCCTCTTGCTACCCTTAACTCTGCTAACTCCCTGGCCATGGGGCTTCCCCCAACCCTGGCTCCTGCCCCCAACTGGCAAGCATCCAGTCTGGCTCTTTCTGGCTCAGCGTGGATTTTAGGGTCGGTGGCTCTAGGACAAAGCCATTCGTGGGCTCAGATTTGGGGTACTGTAAAACCAGGCTGATAATCGCAGATTCTTCATGGGCTCTGGGGTCTCCTGATTTCCCCCACCCCATCTCAACTCTTCAGGTCCCACTCCCCTTCAGCATTCCCTCCCCTCAGTTCTGTTTTTCCTTGTCCTCTCCCAGAATTCCTTCCTCTTCTCCCTTTCACCTATGCCTCTCTATTTTCCTTGGACTCCTGATCTCCTGGACCCCCCACAGTCCAGGCAGCAGCAGCAGCGGAGAGATACTGTGGCTCTTCCTCACCAGAGGGTTGGTGTCAGGGAGTGGAAACGGCAGGGACCCTGAACGGTTCGGCTTGGGTACGCAACACGACGGCGGGTGATTCCATCTGCCGGAGCAGAAACCCCATATTCCTTGTACCCATCCCGGGGATGGGATGAGGGCTGGGAGGATGGCACGTCCCAACGTGGGATGCTGGGAACTGTTCTCAAACACTGGTGATCGGAGGGGCCGGGAGGAGGCTAGTGTGGGGGGCGGCAAGGATGGGTGCGGGAAACGTGCTTTTATTCCACGGGAGGCAGAGGTAACTGGGAGAGGAAAGATTCCAGAGTCTCTGATGGTGTCTTCAGATGCTCTCACAGTCTGCTGCGGCCCCTCCTCCACTCTCTAATCTGCGCCCAGGGCCAAGGCAGGATGAGGTCACTGGTCTGGTACATCCATGCTGGATGAGCAAAGTTACTTGGAGTAAACACTTCTCAGCGGCACACGCTCTTTTCCGTCTGTCTTATCTGGGAACCTCAAACACTGTGCTGTTTTTCGTCTTGACCCGGACGAGTTACTGCCTTCTCTGAGCCTTAGTCTTCTCAACCATGGAAGTGCGCTTGATAACCATTTTCAGCTGGAGGAGAAGATAGGCCTGCCGTGATCCTCGCAGCGCAGGTACCAAAGCAGATGGCGATGCGTGGGCACGACTGCGTTTGGAGCCATGTGTCATCACCCGGGAGGCCTTGTGGCACACATCACCCGGGAGACACTTTGCAAACCGCTGCTTTAGGGAGATTGCCTTGGGGTTCCTTTTTGTCTTCGCAGACACTTAAGTTTTGTTACGGGGCAATGGTCCTTCAGATAGTGGGTCGAGGTTCTGGCTGAGCAGCTCCCAATCGTTTCTCCTGCTTGTTATTTTTACTTGTCCCCACCCCCACACCCCTTTTACACTTTCACCTGCCTATCATCCCAAATAGCACTCTGGGATCTGAATCACCAGGTGAGACAGGGATTTTCCAGGTCTGCAAAATTCTCCCACTCTCCCCAAAGCTCCTTGATCGGACCCATCTCACGTCACATCTCCTCTAACTGTGCCTCAACATATATCCCTGAACACCCTCCCCGATGCCCACTCTACCTCTCATGCCCATTTATTCCCCAGACCATGCCAACATGTCCTCCCAGCTAACCCCAACATGATCGAGGAATACAATCTCTAGATCAGCCGGAATCTTACCTGCACGGTCTGCCGGTCAGGAATGCCGCTGTACACAGAAATCTGGGGCCCGGCAGGGCGGCCACTCCCGCCACTGCTGCCACTGCTGCAGCCGCTGCTGGCACTGCTGGCGACACTGGCACTGCTGGACGTATGGGGGACTGGCAGCTCATTCTCCATGGCCTGCGGGCTGGCACGGTCAGCGAGCTCCGAGGGCAGAAGAGCAGGCGGATGCTGGGAGCAAAGAGGCAGAAGTGAAATGTCAACCAGATGCTTCCTATAGGTCACACACATACTCATCGGCTTTCCATCAGCCCAGGGTGATGAGGCCTGAGACACGCCTGCCCGCGGAAGGACACGGCCAGGTGTGGTTCGCCAGGTGAGTTTTGAAATCGGATCTGCCTGATTCTGAAGTGTATGACCTGGCACTCCCTCCTTCTGCTGGAGGGGCTGAAATCTGCACAGAGGTAGATTTCCTACAATGGCCTTCCTGGCGGTCATCTTAGGGGTCATCTCTCACCCCATACCCCCCCCCCCGCCCCATCTACCTCTTCACCTTTGGGATGGAGAAACTGAGCAGCACAGTACTTATTATTTGTCTGTATGTGTATAGCCGATCAGTGGAAGAAATGGGATTAAAGGTCTGGAGAGAACAGAGGGAGAAAGAGACAGATCAGGAGGCAATAAAATAAGCTGAAGTGTTTATCTGGTTTTGTCTTTCAAGGCCAGAAGAGCTGCCAGTGTGTTTGGAGTCTCTGTTTTCTTGATGAAGTATTTAGTGAGTGCTCTCTGATCTAACGCTGAGCATGGCACTACATTAGGCAGTGTGATTAAAACTGCAGGCCTTGGGACCGGAAAGACTTGGGTTTGAGTCCTGGCTCTGCTGCTTACTCGAAGGGAAACGCTGGCAAATCACAGTTCTCCAACCTTCTGTCTCAATCTGTCAGATGTAAGAATACACGAATTGGTTAGGAGGACAAAGTAAAATAATGACACAAAGTGCTTAGTAGAGTGTCAGGCAAATACTCCATGCTCCACAACATTGGCTGTTGTTGTGGTTATTAAAACTGTCCCCAGTCCGGTTCCAACAGAGCAATCCCCTTCCAAGGTGGAACTGGCACAGCCTCCTGGAACCTTCTATCCCAGTCACTAAAGAGTGCCAGAAATTCCCTCAGGGACCACCCTGTGATCTGGATTCAGAACGGGAAATCTACACATCCCCTTGAAGCATGTGTTGGGGGATGGGGGGCTCGGAGGGAAGGAGGGGTGGTGGGGAAGGCAGACCCAGATCTGCGGTCGAGTTCCCCTCTTTCTTCTTTCATGCTATTCCTAAAATTCTCATTTCTATATATGAACTTTTCCTTCTGCCTATTCTTTCCTGTATCTAAAAACAACACTCATCATCCCGTCACAAACACTGAATTCTCTGCTTGCAGAGTATGCCAGTTTCATAAATGGAAGAAATAATATGATTTTTCACACTAACAAGAGCATTGATTAGTACAAAAAACTAAAATTGTCATTACTGTCCTGTTGTCTTCTTCCCACGGCCGCTCAGTTTGGAGGCTGTCAACTTCTGACTGGGTGGGTTTCACAGTGAGCTGAACAAAGTGGGGGTGAAGGCTAAAAGGCAGGGATGTGGGGGTAAGGAAATCCAGGCCACTCCCAGTTGGCAGTCAGCAAGTTGAAGTTCGGAGGCCTGTGGCTTCCAAGGCAGGACAGCAACCTGCAAACAGCACTCAGGACCTGGGTCCTTGAGCAGTGATTTTCCCTAATGTTTGCATGTCTTTTTTTTTCTTTTATTTTCTTTTTTTAAGTTTATTTATTTATTAGAGAAACAGAGACAGCATGAACGGGGTAGGAGCAGAGAGAGAGGGAGAAAGATAATCCCAAGCAGGCTCCACATTGTCAGTACAGAGCCCGACATGGGGCTCAAACTCACAAAACTGTGAGATCATGACCTGAGCCGAAACCAAGAGTTGGATGCTTAACTGACTAAGCCACCCCGGTGCCCCTGCATGTCTGTATTTAGTGCTACAGGGCAGGGCCCTTGTCCATGAGTTCCCTTTGTCCAGAGCTACACTCAGTTCTGGGCCTCATTATGGCCATCACTTGTCAAGGATTCTTTTTTTTTTTTTTTTTTAATTTTTTTTTCAACGTTTATTTATTTTTGGGACAGAGAGAGACAGAGCATGAACGGGGGAGGGGCAGAGAGAGAGGGAGACACAGAATCAGAAACAGGCTCCAGGCTCTGAGCCATCAGCCCAGAGCCTGACGCGGGGCTCGAACTCACAGACCGCGAGATCGTGACCTGGCTGAAGTCGGACGCTTAACCGACTGCGCCACCCAGGCGCCCCAAGGATTCTTGTAATGAAAACAACAATGTGGGAATCACTGACACCGCAGAGTCAACAAGTATTTCCGGTGCTCTGCTCAGCTACCCCCCCCCCCGCCCCCCATATCTTATGTTCTAAGGAGGGACAGGTAGGCTGCATAGAAAGGAGTAGAAGGCATAATTCTGATCTTGCAGAAACTGACAAACTAGTTGTAGAGATGAGGCTCACTTGAAATTTCAAGGATCACCACCCACAAATCAGAGTTCTGTTCAAACATGGAAGATCCCATAGAATCCCGAAGTCTTCTTTTAGTTAGATGCCTCACCTCCCTTTCCCAAAGCGTTGACCAGAATTGGGTTTCAGTTCCTACTTTCATTCCGCTCTAGGAGGTCTCAGTGGAAGTACTCATAACCATAAAACATAAACTGAGAAGATGGCAGCAGCCACAGCAAATTAAGGATAGGGTAATCTACACATCCCAAATGATCAAGCCTCAGCTCTATTTTGTCTTCCTTTTGCAGCAGCTAGGGCAGATCTCGTGCACAGAGTGTACTTGATCCTTGTTGAGAAATAAAACAGGACAAAATTCTAAAGACCCTCCTGTATGGAAACACTGCACAGGCGAGGACAGCAACTGCTCCCCATGCTGGGGAGGGAGACTTAGCAACATGGGGACACAGACACAACGCGCTTCCTGAACTCTCTTGTTTGCCTGTCTCCTTCCTTCTGCTGCTAAACAAGCCTTTCCCTTCTCTCTTCATTCTTGGATTCTTGGCTTCTGCCCCCATCGCCTCCACCTGGCCTTTTCTGTCTCATTAATTTTTGTCCCCAACCCCTGGCTTTTTGGTTTTCCCATTCTTGTTCCTGCTCCCCTATCCCTATCCTCTGTCATATTTGTGCTTCCTGGTGCTGGCCCCATCCTCCTCCCTGGGGAGGATCACACTCACCTGGATTGTGCTTTGGCTCTTGACTCTTTCTCTCTGAAAGTCTGGAACGTGTGCATGCATCTCCCCCTCCCCCTCCTCTCTCACTTACCCAGGTCCCATGGATCCTGAGTGGTTGCTCTGCTTTACTGTAATGAGCTCTCTCTCCCTGTTCCTGACCTCTGCTCTCTCCCAACAGTGTCCTGACCCCACTCACCTGTCCTGCCCATGACTGCCCTCACTCTGCCGCTGCCTGTCTTGCCTCCAGTGCTCTAGTTCTCTCTCTTCTTTCTCATGGTCTTCCTGTCTGAGGATCTACAGCCTCCCCTCCCCCACCCCACCCCGTCCTGATCCAGCAAATTCTCTTGCCTTCATTCAAGGCGTGCTCTAGATAGTGCGTGTACCCGCCCTCTCCCTCCATCTCTCTGGCTGGCACTCCCTGTTCTAGCTCAGGCTTTTGATAACTACTGCTATCTCTCAAGTGTATGCTCCCTCTTTGGCTCTCTCTCACTCACTCACGCAAAGCAGAGGAGGGAAGGACAGACTGCCTAGGAGATGAGGGAACACTTAAAAGGAGAGGTGACAGTTGAGCTGCCAGAACCCACACTTTCTCGCTTTCACAGCATAAAGCTGCCCTATCCCCCCTTCTACTCAGTCACTTCTAGAACCTTCTGCGATCAACAAATTCCTAATTCCCCCCAAATCTGAACATTTACTGAATATCTACCACATTCAGGGTGCTCTTGCTAAGGACTGGGGATAGCAAAGAGGTAGAAGATGTGGATCCTCACTTTAATGTTTTCACTTTTGTAGGCATATCAGAAATGGTGAACCCTAAGGCCTTTTGCCCCAGAAACAAAAAAATGCACAAACACAAAAATGTGCTTACAATTGCAGAGGTTAACGAATCTTTTGAAGCCTGTCCACTAACTCTGGAGTAGGCAGCTCTGCTAGGTAGAGCTATGGCAGGAGATACATATTCAAAGATAAAAATATTATTAGCTACCGTATGCCGAGTTCCAAATGAGTGATGGGGACAACATTTGCTAGTGTTCAGAAGAGTGAGGCGCAAGGTATGTGTGCAGTGGGATAGTGGACAGCGGAGGAGGGTTTACTTCAGGCTTTATGAAGCCCAGACCTATGCTGCTGCTGGATAAACAGTCATGACTGTGAGATGGACAGTGCCCAGCCCATCCCTCTGGACTTTCTCCAGTGGCTCGGTTTTCCTAGGAGAGGCAATGTACTAAAGGAGACAGAGCATGGAATTAGAAGTTGGTTACTGCCAGCTTTGGGAACCTGCCCACTGTTGCCACTGTATGGTGTTGGGCAAGGCAGTCTTTCTCTCTTAGTTTCCTAACCTGCAAAATTGGGCACCCTGGTGGGGTGGTGGTGGTATATGTGTGTGAGTTAATCTCTCGGCCCCATTTCACTTTCTAACCTTATACAGGCATGCCTCAGAGACATGGTGGGTTTGGTTCCAGGCTACCACAATGCAAAGAATAGCACAATAAAGGGAGTGGGATGAACTTTTTTGTTTTCCCAGTGCACATAAAAGTTATATTTATGCCCTACAGGTGTCTATTAAGTATGCAATAGCAGTACGTCTAAAAACATAATGTATATACCTTACTTAAAAAATACTTTATTGCTGAGCGCCTGGGTGGCTCAGTCAGTTAAAAGTCTGACTTTTGATTTCGGCTCAGGTCATGATCTCATGGTTTATGTCAGCATGGAGCCTGCTTGGGATCTCTTTCTCCCTCTCTCTCTGTCCCTCCCCTGCTCACACTCGCTCATGTGTGCTCTTTCTGTGTCTCAAAATAAATAAATAAACTTAAAAAAAACTGAGGGGTGTCTGGGTGGCTTAGTCAGTGAAGCGTCCATCTTCAGCTCGAGTCATGATCTCACAGTTTGTGGATTCAGGCCCTGCATCGGGCTCTCTGCTGTCAATGCTGAGCCTGCTTCGGATCCTCTGTCTCCTTCTCCCTCTGCCCCTTCCTGGCTTGCTCTCGCTCTCAAAAATAAACATAAAAAAAATTTTTTTTAAATGTGGGGTGCCTGGGTGGCTCAGTCGGTTAAGCATCCGACTTCGGCTCAGGTCATGATCTCATGGTTCATGAGTTCGACCCTGAGTCAGGCTCTGCGTTGACAGCTCAGAGCCTGGAGCCTGCTTCAGATTCTGTCTTCTTCTCTCTCTGCCCCTCCCCGCTCACACTGTCTCTCTCTCTCTCTCAACATAAACATTAAAAAATTTTTTTTTAATAAAAAAATAAAACTTAAAAAAAAAACCCTTTTTAGTTTTCAATACTTTATTGCTAAAAAATGCTAATCATCATCTGAGCTTTCAATGAGCTGTAATCTTTTTTGCTGATGGCAGGTCCCGCCTCGATGTCGATGGCTGCTGCCTGGTCAGGATGGTGGTTGCTGAAGGCTGGAGTGGCTGGGACAATTTCTTAAGATAAGACTACGAAGAAATTTGCTGCATCGATTGGCTCTTCCTTTCACAAGCCATTTCTCTGTAGCATGTGATGCTGTTTGATGGTATTTTACCCACAGTAGAACTGCTTTCAAAATTGGAGTTCAGGACTCTTAAACCCTGCTGCTGCTTTATCAACTCCGTTTATGTACTATTCTAAAGCCTTTGTTGTCATTTCAACAATCTTCACGGCATCTTTACCAGGGGGAGATTCCATTTCAAGAAACCGCGTTCTTTGCTCATCCACAAGAATCAATTCTTCATCTGTTAAAGTTTTATCGTGAGATTGCAGTTGTTCAAATATAATAATGAAAACGTTTGGAATACCGCAAGAATTATTGAAATGTGACAGAGAGACACAAGGTGAGCAAATGCTGTTGGAAAAATGGCGCCAATACACCTCCTTGACACAGGGTTTCCACAAACCTTTGATTTGTAAAAAAAAAAAAAACACGGTACCTGTGAAGAAGAAAAGAACTATGCCTGTATTCCATGATGCGAGTCTACTGCTCTTGTCTGGGGGCTCTGCTCTCTTTCACCAAATACAACGTGCTCAGGATTTCTTCTGTTCTTTAATTTTGATGAAGTCCCATTTATTTATTTATTTATTTATTTATTTATTTATTTATTTATTTATTTCTTGGTGGCTGCCATATCTAAGAAACCACGGCCTAATCCAAAGTTATGGAGATTTACGCCTAAATTTTCTTCAAAGGGTTTTATAGTTGTAGTTCTTAATGTAGGCCTTCGATCCATTTTGAGTTGACTTTTGTATATAGCATGAGGTAAGGGCACAACATTATTTCGTTTTCATTTTTTAAGCCGTGGTAAAAAACACATAACATCAAATTTGCCATTCACCATGTTGTGAAGCCATTGGCACCATCTACCACCAGAACTTCTTACCACCCCAAACAGAAACTCTGTCAGTATTTTAGCAGGAACTCCTCATTCTCCTCTTCCCCCTGCCCAGCTCCCAGTAACCTCTAATCTACTTTCTGTGTCTATGAATGGGTCTAGTCTAGATATCTCATGTAAGTGGAATCCTACAACGTTTGTCCTTTTGTGTCTGGGTTATTTCATGTAGCACAATGTTTTCAAGCTTCATCCCTGTTGTAGTGTGCGTCCTTTTCTGGCTGAATTCCGTTATATGTATACACATTTTATCCATTCATCTGTTCATGGACACTTGGGTGGTTTCCACATTTTGGCTACTGTGAATAACACTGCTATGAACATTGATGTTTGAATCCCTGCTTTCAACGCTTTTGGGAATTATGTAGGAATGGAATTGCTGGACCATATGGCAATTCTATGTGTAGCTTTTTGAGGAACCACCAAACTGGTTTTCCCAACCTCATTCTTTTGCATGTGGACATTCCTGTTGTCCCTGCACCATTTGTTGAATTACTTCTGTTCTTGGGCCCACACGACTTCCCCAGCAAGCTTCTGAGTATGGCAGATCAACCCTCCACGAATTGACCCTGCCTGCCTCCCTGGCCTCATTTCCCACCCTTTTTCCACACTACACTCTCACCCAGGATATGCCAAACAACTTGGAGGTTTGGATGCCTTGTTCCCTGTTTACTAATGTAGTTTTACTCATGCTATCCCCTTCCCCCGAAATGCCTCTCTTCCATTTTGCAATTAACCAACTTAATCTTCAAAACAACTTGAGTCTCCCCTGTGAAACGCTCACTCAATGCAACCTCAAAGCAACACTTCTCTTGCTTCCTTCGATCTAGGTCCTGACATCTTCCATTAAGCCATCCAGTTGGATGGCTTCCCCACAACTCTTTGTGTGCTTAACTCTTTCCTAGCACTCATAACGTAGTATTGCAAGAAAGTGATTTGCTTTTGTGTCTGTCTTCCCCACTGCACTCTGAACTCCTGGAGAACAGGGGTCATATCATATTTTCCCATATAGACCTGGTGTTTCATTCAATAAATGTTTGTTAAATAGAACTCTTTGAAAGGCACCACACTTGGTCCTACTTCTCATTTGAAAGCTCAGCTTAATTTCTACTGAATTCTACTGAATTCTCCAAAACTAGTTTAAAACATACATCACTGGTGATTTAATATCTGCACCTGCCACCAAGAGTGTCCATACTACTACGGTTATTTATTGAGCACCTACTACATGTCAGCAATATAAGAAATGCTTTATATCTTTTAAGTTTATTTTTTATTTTCTGAGAGAGAGAGAGAGACAGACAGAGAGACAGAGAGACAGAGAGAGAACATGGGCATGAGAGGGGGAGGGACAGAGAGAGAGGGAGAGAGAATCCCAAGCAGGCTTTGCACTGACAGCGTGGAGCCCAATATTGGGCTCGATCTCATGAACTGTGACATCATGACCTGAGCCGAGATCAAGAATCGGATGCTTAACTGACTGAGCTACCCAGGCGCCCCAAGCGATGCTTTACATATACTCATGACCTCCCTTATGGTGTAGGTTTTATTCTCCCAATTTTGTCAGTGAGGAACATACCTAAGTAACTTATCTAAGGTCATCACTGAACTAGGATTCAAAACTGGGCCTGAGCTCTTCCCATTACACCTCTGAGACTCTGCCTATAGTCTCACCTTGGGCCATTATTCAGTGGCATTGGGCAAAGCCCCTCTCAAAGCATACTAGACTTTCAGAAGTAGAAAGGAACTGAGATCACTGAATTTAAACTCTTAATTATTTATGTCTATTAAATGTTTTATATTTACAAAATAATCCGTCCCTCTCTAATACATACATAAAAGATAATATGCACATGTACCCACCAACCAGTTTAAGAAATCAGACACGACCATAATCTCCCTTGTTTTTGCTATGTAAAAACTGAAGCCCAGTTTTCAGGGAAGTGGCTCACTCAAGGAGTTATGGCTCCTTTGACTCTCCTCCAGTAGCATGGACAAGGAAGGAACCCCCCAGAAACCTACTAGACTCGTGGTGGTGGGGATTTACTCAATCAGAGGGTTGGAGTTTGACCCTGAGGAGAAATCAGAAGCTAGGGTCTTGCCGTATGTCACTTTCTCAATGGTCTCCTGGTAGAAGGCAACTCGTGTCGGAGAGAAACAGTGGAGTTAGAAAGCGTGGACCGATATGTTAGCATTCCCACTTTTTCTAATAGAGTTCCTCTTTTTGAACCCAAGCTTTCAGTGTTTACCTACTCCTGACTTCTCTCTGCCTCAAAGCTCTGGTCTGTGGGATGCAAACGAGGCATCCGGAGCCGCAATATGGGATCTGTGGACTCTCATTATATGCCCCCAACCCTGAGGCCTCATATTAGAAAATCTGAACCTTTAAACTTTCATAGCATCTAAGCTTTCAGCACCTTCTACACCCCTATTCAATTTCCTTTTAATTCCTACTCTGATTTCCTCCCTTCTCCTCCTTCTAACTAGTTCCTTATTTCTTCCCCAAGGCCACCATCCTTATGGACACCCACTGTGAACCACAGCCAAGTCTGATTGATGACCAATATCCAGAACCGGAAGTCTGTTTTGCTTTGGGTTCCAGCTCACTGTGTGGTTTTAGGTGAGCCCAAGCTCTGAAGGCTGTGATTCCTACTTTAGTCAGTTCTCCTCTCCCGACCGCAAGGGGCCGCTTTGAATGACATGCCAAACGGACTAGGCTTGGATAGTGATCTTATTACAGGTCTCTGCCGCCCACAGGGCCTGAGACCAGCAGCTGGAGAAATACTGATGGTTCTGCCCTGCCAGGAGCCACCAAGTCTAGGGAACACTAGGCCTTTGTCCCCAGGGTCAGGGAAATCCATTTGCTGCGGATTACAGCTGTGGCAGAGTTTCGAGGGAAGTGGAGGAGAAAGATACTAAAAACAGAGCTCTCCAAATCCTGACCCTAAAGCCCTTGGGGTAAAGTGGGGTGGGAGCTTTTCCTAATGGAATCGGAGACTGACAGGAAATGAGAGGTCTAGTCTGCCCCACAAAGGCTGCTGGTATTATTATTCCTATAGTGGCTTGTGTACAGAGAGTCTGAAAGGCCGGCTGAGGGGGTGGTGTTCCTTTGCTCTGGCTCTGCCTCTCTACAGTTGCTTCTCTGACCGAGGTCTAAGTCAATAATAGCAAAGTGTTCAGGCTCTCTAGACTTAGGGGACCTGGGGGAGACCGCCTTATACCTCTGAGCTGCTGCATTAACGTAAGTATCCTGATTTACACCAGTCTCATTATGCCTCTGGCAGCTGTCGGAGGCTACTGATACATTGGAAGCAGTCCAAATGGATTCAGCTCAAATCTCCTCAAAAAGTTCCCTCTCTCTCCCCAATCCTCTGCATGTGGCCTCCTTCAGTGTCTCTAGAAACCAAAGTAAATAAATGGCTGCTAACAAAGACAGAAATGAAGGATGAGAAATTAAAATGGATCACATAGCCCAAGCAATCAAAATAGAATGATTTCATTGTGAAACAGAGCCACATAAATTTAAATAGACTTTTTTTGAAACCTCATTGTTTTCTGCATAACTTATAGAAAGCAGACTGTATCAGGAGTTTCGGGGGGTGCCTGGGTGGTTTAGTTGGTTAAGCTTCTGACTTCGGCTCGCGTCAGGATCTCGTGTGAGTTCGAGCCCTCCATCAGGCTCTCTGCTGTCAGCGCAGAGCCTGCTTCAGATCCTCTGTCCCCCACCTCTCTCCCCCTACCCCACGCATGTGCGCGCGCGCTCTCTCTCTTGAAATAAATAAACATTAAAAAAAAAAAGAGGGGCGCCTGGGTGGCACAGTCGGTTAAGCGTCCGACTTCAGCCAGGTCACGATCTCACGGTCCGTGAGTTCGAGCCCCGCGTCAGGCTCTGGGCTGATGGCTCAGAGCCTGGAGCCTGTTTCCGATTCTGTGTCTCCCTCTCTCTCTGCCCCTCCCCCGTTCATGCTCTGTCTCTCTCTGTCCCAAAAATAAATAAAAACGTTGAAAAAAAAATTAAAAAAAAAAAAGAGTTTCTGTAACAAGCTGATGCTCCTTGGTTGAAGCATGTGAAGAGGAAAAAGAAGGATTTGATTTCTCTTGGAAGGAACGTATGGGTAAGCCATGTTATGCAGGTGCAGATGGGACTGAGGCACAAGCATGAGTGTGTCTAGACCCAGGCAGCTTTAGTCCCATTGTTCTAAGACGGGGCATCTTCATGCCTGCATCTCCTATGGCAGGGATTGGTCCTTTCTGAAAAGGACCAGATAGCAAGTATTTTAGGCTTTGCAGGCATACGGTCTCTGCCACGACTACTCAGTTCTGCTCCCGCAAAAGCAGCCACAGACAAGTCGTAAGTGGTGTGTGGCTGTGTGCCAATAAAACACTAGTTACCAAACACGGTGGTGGGCTGGGTTTAGTCCACAGGCTGTAGTTTACAGGATGCCTGTTCGGTGGCAAGGTCATTTTTACACATCAGCCACATGGCTGACAAGGTACCTATAGCATATTGGTTAACAGCATAGGACCTTTTTTTGTTAGGAAGACGTGGGTTCGAGTTCCAACCAGGCCACACACTAGCTGTGTATTCTGGGGCAAATTGTGTCATCTTTTGGGCCTGAATTTCCTTACCAGTAAAATGAGATCATATATCCCTACAGGGCGGTTATATGGATTCAATCGAGTGTCCATACAGCACTGAGGGCAATATTTAGCAAACAGTAAGCATGTGATAACCGGCAAGGTTGCCAAGCCAATTTGGGATTTGGAGAACAATTCCTTTCACCTCAAATTGTGAGGATCCCATAAGTTATTTCTCATGATTGGTCACAGATCATAGTTACACTTAAAAATTCCTCTTTAAAAGAACCATGGTCCATTTTACCTGTCTAAATTTTTGTCTCTTTTTAGAAAAAATGGTTTCTAATGTTTATTCATTTTTGAGAGAGAGAGAGAGAGAGAGAGAGAGAGAGCAAGCATGAGTGGGGCGTGGGGGGACGGAGAGTGAGGGAGACACAGAATCTGAAGCAGGCTCCAGGCTCCAAGCTGTCAGCACAGAGCCCAAAGCAGGCTCTTTCCAGCCTGGGCTCGAACTCACGGACAGTGAGATCATGACCTGAGCTGAAGTCGGTCACCTTACCAACCATGAACCAACCATGAGCCACCCAGGCGCCCCATGTCTCTCTTTTTTTTTAAGGGTAGCTTTTCTAGAAGGCTCCTTATGAACATAAGATGTAAAGAAAGTCAGCCTCTATACTGTGACGCCCAAGAACTTCAGCTTCCTAGTTGTGTGATTGAGCAAATTACAGGACCTCAGGCTTCAGGCTCAATTATAAACTGGAACAATAATGCCATCTTGCAGGTTGCTGTATTGGATGAGTTAATCCATGTAAACAGTTGGAGCCATGCCTTGTACTTAACAAACAATAAATGGTAGCTGCCATCATCATCATCACCATCGACATTTTCATTATTATCGACACTGTTAAGGGTTCTTCAGTAAGAACTTTGATTCCAGGGCTTAAATAGAAATGCTATTCTACTGGTTGCTCAAAAGACAAATACATACACAAAGTTGGATCCAATGATTCTGTTCAGGTGGTGACTAGCCTTAAGGCCTCCATTGCTTTAACTTCCTAGCTAGCCATCACACATGATGTCCACGTCCCTTCCCTCCACCTCAAATGCTGCCTGTTACTGGCTAAACTGTGCCTCCTCAAAAAGCTTAGTGAGGGTTCCAGCCTCCAGTATGTCAGAATGTGAGCTCATTTGCAAATGGGGTCATTGCAGATGTAAGTGGTTATGATGAGGTCATATAGGAATAGGGTGGGCCCCTAATCTGATATGACTGGTGTCCTTAGAAAAGAATGTCATATGAAGAGACAGACATATGCAGGAGAAAACAGCCATGTGAAGGTGGGGGCAGAGATTGGAGTTAGGCTTTCCCAAGCCAAGGAACCCATGGGGCCACTAGAAGCTAGGCAGGGGCAAGGAAGGCTTTTGGAGGGAGCATGGTCCTGCAGACCCTCTGATACCAGAACAATCTCAATACATTTCTATTATTTTAAGCCACGTGGTTTGTGGCACAGGCTGGAAAGAGCATAAGTTGGGGTAGAATTGAAGAAGACTATTTCCAGAGGAAAGATACTTTTATTTCCATCAGTAATCTCACAGTTTGAAAAATATTTTTTTATTTTTTTGGTATCTGGTGACATAGTAAATTCTTCCTTCAGGCAATTCTTCCTGTTTTTCCTTAGTAAAGCTATGCATTCCTGGGATTTGTACATAGAAATCTCAGAAGCCAAGGCCATAAAAAAGACCTCTGTAAAAATCCCTCCAAAGTTATAAACTTCCAGTTACAAAATGAAGAAGTCCAGGGGAGGCTCTGTACAGCACAGTGACTGTAGTTTACAAATACTATGCTGTATACTTGAAAGTTGCTAAGAGAATAGATCTTAAAATTCCTCATGACAGGAGAAAAAATTCTGTAATTATGTATGCTGATGGATGTTAAGGAGACTTATGGTGATCATCTCGCAATATATACAAATATCACATCACTATGTTATATACCTGAAACTAATACAATGTTCTATCTTTAAAAAAATTGTTTTTATTCTTTATTTTTGAGAGAGAGTGAGAAAGAGAGAGAGAGAGAGAGAGAGACAGTGTGAGCAGGGGAGGGACAGAGAGAGCGGGAGACACAGAATCCGAAGCAGGCTCCAAGCTCCAAGCCACCAGCACAGAGCCTAATGTGGGCTCGAACCCACGAACTGCGAGATCATGACCTGAGCCAAAGTCGCATGCTTAACCGACTGAGCCACCCAGGCACCCCCAATGTTCTGTCTTAATTATACCTCAGTGAAAACAAAATATGTCCATACTAAGTCTCTCTACAAAGCAGGCCCGCATACACACACACACACACACACACACACACACACACACACACACTCCTTTACTTTCCAGAACTTGCCATTTTCTAGGTTCCACCTCAGCCTTGAACTGGTCTGATGTTAGGCCAGTCTTTAGTTAGGCACGTAGGCTGGTCTTTGTGCCTCTGCTGCTTCCTAACAAGCATAACTAAGTCAGCACAGGATCATGGACAATGGCCAGGCTTTCAAAATAATTGTTCAAGGTCATAGAGATTTGTTTGTAAGTCCCTCACTAGCCTTCTTTCCTCTTTTTGTTCTTTTTCTGCTCCTCCAAACTGGGACATGGCTCAGATCTATTGGGGCCAGGTTGGTATCACTTAACCCAGTGTTGTGTGGCATTTGGGGGTAGGGGTTTGCTTACTTCTAGGAACACTAGTTGAGAGTGCCTTGGAAAAGTGGAGACTATACTGGGTGTCCTGGTTTCCTGCTCTCACCTGGGCATGTTCCCCCCAGAATGTATTCCAAGAGTGTAGCCTCCCTCCTTAGAGTTTCTCTTTATAGAAACTCTATATAACCCTGGAGGGGTTTCGGGAATGGGGCTTTATGGACTTTGATAGATTATGAAGAGATAGACTGCCTGTTAGTCTGTTACGAAGGCTTTTGTTCTATACGTAAATGATCTTTTACCCATTAGGAGGCCAGTGGTCTTAGGACTGGTCCTGGGAAATGAGAATTCTTGCCATTTATTGCTCAGGGACAGGGCTTTGTCTCATGTATTCCTCACAGCGACCCTATAACATAGGGATTATTTCCTCATTTTTCCCACAAGAAAATCGAGGTTCAGAGAGGTCCAGCAGCTTATCTGAGGCCGCGGCATTGGCAAATGGCAGGTGTAGGATCTGAAGCCAGGGCTGCAAGTCCCTGCCCAAGAGGCAGAATTACTTGTGTTGACTCCAGTCTAGGCCAGTCTGGGCCAGTGGGTTCTTATGAAGTGCCTTGGCTCCTATTTCCTTCTGTCTGACAGACCATCTTGCAAGCACCATCGCAAGCTGGGAGGTCACTCCATGGCAAACCTGTCAACTCTGACTCTCCAGGAGTCTGCCTTGTAGCCCGGAAATCGCGTGTGGAGTAGTCACTGGGGCGTGTCTAATATTTGTAGGCCTTTCCCATTCAGAAGTATTCTCGGGTTATCCTACCTTCATGTACAGCTGGTCCTGTTAGCAGTGTTTACAAAATCGTCTTTAACTATTTAATTGAAAAGTGAGACCAAACAAAAATAACCGCCCCAAGGTCCTTTGGAGAGAAGGGACAAAGGACACCTCCCTTTCCTGATTGCCCACCAGGAGCCAGGAGGGGTGCCAGGGAGGCAGCAAGATTCAGAAGAAAGAGGAGGAGCTTTGTATTCAGAGAACACTGTTCTGATTCCTGACTCTGCCCTTGTTGGGAATTCTTAGGTTACTTCGCCTCCCTGGGCCTCCGTTTCCTCATCTGCAAGTAGTGGGGAAAGTAAATAAGAAATTGCAAGCTAAGCAGCCAGCACAGTGTGCAGCATGGAATAGGCATTTAATAATTATCAGCCTGTCTTTGCCTGGCCCTTGCACCTCGTTTTAGAGTGGTGGGTCCCGATGAGGAAGCAGGCTCTGAGCGATAACACACCTGAGACCATAAAGCTATTAAGTGGGTCCCAGTAAAAGGTGAATGCCATGAAAAAGTGGAGCAGGAAGACTAAAAATTTGGGATTTTTAATCCTTTGCAATTACTGCACATACTTTTAGTCCAGGCTTGATCATCAGCTTTTCACCAGGGTCCGTAAAGCCCTGTTTTCAAATCTTAGGAATTTTATTCTTAAGAAAAGAAAAACAAGAAAAACAGCCCACCTACAGGGGAAGTAAGTGATAAGCAGGGTAGACTTAACCACAGTGTGTACGTGCATGTGGGAGACGGGCATTCATGCATGTGTGCTCATGTACAGATGTGGGCTGGGAAGGGAGGGGGAAGGAAGAGACTGGAAGCTAGTTAGTGACTGTTACCGCCAGATTAGTAAGTTCCCCACAAGACACCAAGTTCTGTGCAGTAAAAGTGCTTTAGAAATCCAGAAAGTAAGTGATCAATAAACATTCTTCTTAGAGCTATGTTTCATGCAATGATTGATTTATCAGTTCGTAAGGTGTTGGGGTTAATATTGACTACATTATATTGTCCACAGGCATACAATTGGAGATTTAAGCTTCCTTTCTCTGCTCCTCCTCCTGTCCTCGTCCTCCCTGGGACAGTCCCCTCCCTGGGCCCTCACTACTGTGGCCCAGCCCACCATTTAGAAGCCTCAGCCATTCCTAAGAGGCTTTCTCTTGCTCTGCTTCTGCCCTAGCAACTTGTCCTGGCAGCTGTTTCAGAGCTTTGGAATCACAAAGCAATCCCGGAGTCCCCAGGGCCCAGCTCTGGGGCCTTCTTTCCCTCATTTGTCCCAAATAATGGCCTCTAATTGCTATTAACATTCCTCTCCAGCAGAAACATACTGCACGTCTGTGGTCAGACTATGATCTCCTGTGACCACCAGCCTTTTGCTTCCTATTGTATTTGGAATGTTATGCTCGCTTCCATTTTCTACCCATACATTTGCTTTTCCTCCCTTAGCATACCTGTTGGCTTTCAGCTTCTTCTATTTCCAACCTGTTTTGTTCCTGTTTGTAGGGGAAAATGATCTAAATGTGGTAGATCCCCCTTGATCTTCCACTCTTTCCAGCCAAATATAACTTTACACTACTTCGCTTCGCAGATTTATGAAATGTAGGTAGCTAATTCTGATAGCTAGAACAGGCAGAAGTAGGACTACAGAGGGGACATTGTCAGGAGGGAGATTTCAACTCAACAGAGAAAAGTACATGCTAACAACCGGAGTTGTGAGAAGGCACCGTGTGGGCGGCTTTGTGAAGCGAGTTTCCAGTGGGTGGAGCCGCGCAGGCAGAGGCGGAGCAAACACACGGCAGGTGTGATGCGAGAAGCCTTGCCTCCAGGATCTCTTTTAACACTGCGGGCACATGATTCCATGAAAATCTTTTACTGGATGCCAGAAATACAACAGAAATTTTAAGCTTTTTACTTATTTTTAAACTCTTCCATTTACGAATGTTATTTATTAATGTTCTAAATGTGAACCTTGTTTGTCAAGCTGCAGGACGGCTTCTAAATGGTTTTCATCATTCTGGTTACTAATGAAAGGAATAAATTGCATTAGTATGAACTTCTGGATTCTCCTCATCTACTCAAGATGGTGGAAACCATTGTTCTTACTTCATGGATGGGGAAGCCACAGAGTGGCTAAGCAGGAAAGTTGATCTCTTTTGGATTTCCAGAGCGCTAATTAACCACCCAAATAGCTCACCCAACCACAGTCCATCTATCCGTTCTTCCCATGTTTTATGAACAACCATTATGTGCTTGGTACTGAATGGAATACAGAGAGGATTCAGATATTGACTCTTCTTAAAGAGTTAACAGTTTCAGAGGAGAAATAAGAAAATCACATAAATAAATAATATAACTGGAGTAGGCAAACTTTTTCTGTACAAGGCCGGATAGTAAATAGTTCAGGCTTTGCAGATCACATATAGGCTCTGTTGCATATTCTTATTTGATCCTCAACCATCACCCTACCCACCCCCACTCCCCACCATTTAAAAATGTAAAAGCCATTCTTATCTCTGGGACCTTACATAAACAGGTTGTGGGTTGGATTTAGCCTGTGGGCCCTAGTTTGCCAATCCCAAAACATGTAATAAGGTGTGAGGTGATCACCTTTGGTGGAATCAGTTAGAAGTTTCATTTGGGATAAGTTTTAAGGATGGGTTTGATTGAGACTGTGACAATAGGGAGGGGACTAGTGAGGTGGAAGGAAGGACAATTATACATTACCCCGGTTTCTATTTTTATAGCAGAGGTTTTCAAAGAATGGTCAGTATCACCTGGGAACTTATGAAAAGTGCAAGTTTTCAGGTCCATAGTGATTCTCAAACTTTGGCATATGTGAGAATCACCTGGAGGGTTTGGAAAACAGATTGCTGGGCCCCACCCAAGGTTTCGGGGGCTGCTGGTCCAGGGACCACACTCTGAAAACAACCGTCTTGAAGAATATCTGTTATATCTGCATACGGGGCGTGGCTGCTCTGCAGAGCACCGGCCTCATTCCATCTAGTGCATGTACTCAGAGAGGAGCTTCAAGCCGCTGTAAATTGGGTTAAGAGCTTTTTTCTGCCAGAGCAGGAGCCTGGAGTCTCATTAGGCTCGCCCACTGGAGGCAGCAAGTCATTGTGGGGCCCGTGTGGTTGGGAGTATATTCCCTTGTGAATCTTAGTTATCGGCATACATTCTGTCTTGCTCCTGATAACTTTGTGTATTTTTACCACTGCTACAAAATGGTCCTGTCTGCATTATTCCGGGGACTACCTCCTTTGATCAGGTCAAAAAAAAAAAAAAAAAAAGACAGTGCTTCTGTTTTAGCATTTAGATTCAATGACTTCTAAAAAGTCAGATGTGGAGCCCAGAGAGGCTGGGCTAGGAGGGGATAGAAAGGAAAGACAGGTCAGAGAGTATGCAGAGGAATCTCAGAGGAGGCTATGGGCAACCAGTCACAGGAGGACTCATTAATCTGGGAGACAATGAATGGCAAAAGGCAATTAGTTTGCCCGGGTTGTAGCAAGCCAACGAAGTATGCATTATGGCAACTGGGGGTCTAGTGTAAGGGCAGGGTCATTGCTAGGGAACTCAAAAGGAGGACAAGATAAGGGAGGTTAGGGGTGGGAAAGCCATCTGGGGTTAGCAGGGAGGGAAAGGAAAGCCCTCATGGTCTCCACATATATTTATTACCCAGGGGAAGTGTCCAGGTGTAGCCGTATACTTGTCAGGGGGCCACATGCTGTTATGCTAGGATACAACCTTGAAAATGAACTAGGTGCTTCAGTGCACGTGCACACACACAAATGTACACACACACACACCTGCGTGTACACACGTGCGCGCACACACACACACACATTTGCTCTCCTTATATTACTCTTCATCCACTTGCCAAGTTTAACCAGGCAGAAAGGTAGGCTGAGGACTGCCTGGCTGAATAACAGAAGGACCACATGCGTAAACACTGGTAGAGTTTTAGCGACACAATTTTGAACTTCAGTTTAGGGGCCTTCCTTCCACATTGTAAAGCATGCTTTTTTTTCTGTCACACGCCTCATTCACATGCGCATTCTCACGCTCTGTTCCTCGCAGGCACTCTATAGCCATGCTAATGGATTCTTATCTGCCTACACACGTTCTGTAGACACATTCATTTATTCATCCTCACTTGGAGTCCTTCTCATATATTAAGCACTACATCCTGCTTCTAAAAATCAGTTCAAATGTCAAAGTTGCTTCCATAGCTTCTGTTCCTGCTGTCTGCAGAACCTGCTACCTTTGTCATTCTTATAAAAAAAGAAAAGGTACCAATATTGGCTTGACTGAGTAAAGAGCCCAACCCAAAGCAGATTGTCCTACCGTGGGATGCAGGTTTGTGGCTGTGGTGTCCCCGCCTTCAAGACCATCCCATTTATCTCTCTTTGTTTCACTCCCTCTCTCTTCCTGCACAACGCTGCAATCACACACATACTCTGGGTTGGGGGAAAAAAAAAAGGACAGCCTAATTTCCTGATGATTATGTTGTTACCTAGCAACAGCCAATCAGGGGCTGGGCTTTTTGCCTGCAGTATTTCATGCAAATAGTTTGGAGAAATTGCAGGGTAACCCAGGCTGCTTAGTCTGTCTTCTCAGGGGACGCATTACAGAATAAAACCAACCCAAAAGGGGACTATTGAAGACAGACACATGCCTCGGATAGCAGGCCATCTGATCTTTTTCCCTCGTTGCCTCTGCCTTGTACCCCCTAACAAAAGCATGCAGGTTCCATAGATAGACACACAGGGAGGCCGAAAAGTTGAAAAGAGGCTCATTAGCCACCATCCTTCACCCTGGATTTCTGTACTGATAAGTGCAGCCCAGAGCAACCTCTGCAAACCCTACCTTCCTGGGAAGGCAAGGAACACCGCATTCTTAGTAGTTGTCCGGGGAGGACATGAAGGAGAATCCTCCACAGCCTTCTTGTTCAAAAAGGAGCTAAAATGTGGCACTTCTAGCCTGATTTAAGAGTCTTATCTATGCCCATGCTGGCCTATCTTATATGAGAAAATCCATTGTTTACCACTGCATTCTTCCTGATGCCAACCAGCAAATCCTCATTCAAATGGTTGAACAATGAGAGAAGCCACACCACTCATAAGACCCCTTAAAGAGATATTTCTGTCATTCTTGTTTTCCCAGCAAGCACTGAGCATTTGATATAAAACACTGCCTGGAGCCACGCATACCGACTTTCTGTAAGGGCCAGGTGCTAGCTCACTCAGATCTGGATTGGAACAATGAAAAGTGGATTCAGAAGATGCAGTGTCCAGGCCTGTCTCCTCTGAGAGAATGGCCCAGGCTTTAGACGGTAGGAATCAGATTTCAGTCGTTTGTTTTGTTGTTGTTGACTCCAATGCTCAGTAATCCAGCATGAAGGCAAGAAAAGACTGTGACCTCAGCTGCTGGATAGCTCCTCACTGTTCTCTGAATACGAACTCTAGCCAACAGTCTTGGGAAGGTGTTGTTGGCTACACAGGGACAGTGCATAGAAGGATCAGCCTAAGTTACCATCAGGATAGAAAACCAGTTCAAAACCCCTATTTCATTGACTTGTGGCTTTTACATGTTTGTAAGACAGAGGTGATTATATTCCGATCATTACAGGAAAGTAGTGACAGCTCTCCAACGTCTGACATTCACAGCCTTACCATCCAGAGCCATATTTATTATAGAACCAAACAACAACAACAACAACAAAAAAAAAAAACAAAAAAACAAAAAATAAAAACCCAAAAAACCAAAACCAAAACCAAACAAACCCCAAAACGAAACAAAAACAAAACCACAAAATTGTCAAACCTGCCTTTGTTCTGAAAGGCAGAGTTAAGGAATCTTAACTCATCTGGAGGGTTGGAAAACGCTCTTCCCACTCTGGTCTATAGTGAATTTCAGAAAATTCTTTGAGTCTGACACCTTTATGATTACCTTGGAATACATACGATAAACCCCATCTTGCAGAAGAGGAAACTGATGACTGACTTGCTCAAGCTCTACAGTTACAAAGTGGCAAAGCTAGGGTTAAAAAGCAGATATTTTTACTCTGAAGTCTGCACTGCAATGTCCAGATCATCCTATATCATGCCCACGTCTTTATAGCGATAAAAATAAAGGGAGGGGTGCCTGGGGGGCTCAGTCAGTTGGGTGTCTGACTTCGGTTCAGGTCATGATCTCATGGTTCATGGTTCGTGGTTCGAGCCCCGTATCGGGCTCTGTGCTGATGGCTCGGAGCCTGTAGCCTGCTTCTGATTCTGTGTCTCCCTCTCTCTGGCCCTCCCCTGCTCACGCTCTGTCTCACTCTCTGTCAAAAATAAATAAACATTAAAATATTTTTTTTAGGGGCGCCTGGGTGGCTCAGTCGGTTAAGCGGCCGACTTCAGCTCAGGTCACGATCTCACAGCCTGTGAGTTCGAGCCCCGCGTCGGGCTCTGTGCTGACTGCTCAGAGTCTAGAGCCTGTTTCAGATTCTGTGTCTCCCTCTCTCTCTGACCCTCCACCGTTCATGCTCTGTCTCTTTCTGTTTCAAAAATAAACGTTAAAAAAATTTAAAAAAAATTTTTTTAAATAAAGGAAAAAAAGAGGTCAGCAACAGGAAGCCACCTTTCAAAATAAAAATAAGAAATTAATTTTTTTTGCATTTATTATAGGTACCCAAAGGTACCTATCATCTGGCATTAACTGCTAAACCTTCAGTGGCTTGTACCTTGTGCTGTACATTTGAACCACCAGAGAAGCATGTCAGAGATACACATGCCTGCGTCCCATTCCAGACCAATGAATTAATTAAGAATTTCGGGGGGTTAGGGTGGAGGCAGTGTTTTTAAAGAGTTTCCCAGGAATAGCACAGCACTTTGGAAAATGGTCTGGGAGTTTCTTATAACTAAACATACATCTACCTCCATTGGTAGGAATTTGTTCAAGCAAAAAAAACATATGTACACGGAGTGCCTGGCTGGCTCAGTTGGTTGAGTGTCGGACTCTTGATTACGGCTCCTGTCATGACCTCCCAGTTGTGAGACTGAACCCCATATCCAGCTCCAAACTGGGCATGGAGCCTGCTTAAAATTCTCTCTCTCTCTCTCTCTCTCTCTCTCTCTCTCTCTCCCTCTGAAGCTCCCTCACTTGACCATGTGTGTGTACTCTCTCTCTCTCTTTCTCAAAAAAAAAAAAAAAAGTCTGAAAAGACTTGCACAAACATGTTGCTAGCAGCTTGATACTAGCTAAAAAATTGTGGTATATCCATACTGTGGAATACTACTCAGCAATAAAATGGAACAAACAATTGATATTGGCAACAAAATGGATGAATCTCAAAAATGCTATGCTAGATGACAAAAAAAAACCCTTACACAAGAGTATGGTCTGAGTGGTTCCATTTATATGAAGTTCTAGGAACAGGAAAAATTAATCTATTTTTTAATGTTTATTTATTTATTTTGAGAGACAGAGAGAGAGAGCATGCACCTGCACATGTGAAAAGGGCAGAGAGAGAAGGAGAGAGAATCTCAAGCAGGCTCCTCACTGTCAGTGCAGAGCCTGACATGGGGTTCGAACCCATGAACCGTGAGGTCATGACCTGAGCTGAAACCAAGAGTTGGATGCTTAACCAACTGAGCCACGCAGGTGCCCTAGGAAAAGTTAATCTATAGTGGAAAAAATCAGAGGGATGTTGCTTCTGTAAGTGGGGGGTGGGAGGAGGGGTAGGGAGCTAGTGCAGAGGCAGCATGAGAGAACACATGGGGTGACAGCAATGTTCTAAATGTTGAGAGGGGGTCGTTTTACATTGGTGTGCTTGTCTGTCAAACCTTATAGAATGTGTACTTGAGCTTTGTGTTTTTCACTGTATGTATATTTCACCTTGGAAGAAAGAAACCGATATTGAACTCTAGTTAATGACGTGCCTGCCAGAAGTGTTTAGGGGTGAAGTATACTGATGCTTGCAACTTACTGTGAAATGTGGAACAAAGAAATAAGATGGGCTGATGAATGGATAATTGGGACAGATATGTGATAAGGCAAATCTGGAAAAATGTTAATTGCACAACCTAAATACATGTACTATATTCACTGTATAATTTTTTTAACTTTTTGTTATATTTAAAATTTTTCATAATAAAATTTGGGGGGAAGCTCCCCAGGTGATTCTAATGGGCAGACATTGGGATAAAAGACAAATTTTAATTATCTTGGTTGAAAAGTATGAAATGAGTAATGCTGTGCTTCTCATCTCCAGAGATGATTGTAATCATACCCCCTTCACCCCCAACACAGACACGAAAGAAAAGAAAAACAATCAGAAACCCTGGAATAAATGTCCAGGTTGAGGCAAGACTTCCTAGGGTCAGGCTAAATCTTGTAGAGACACCATGGTCCACTTTGCACTGGATCCATCACTAGATATATGGTCTGATGGGACAAAATACTTGAAATCAGGACAGTTCTGGAAAATCTGGGCCATATTAAATATTTATGCTCTAGAACTAAAAAGCTGTAAACCCACCCCAGCCAGTATAGGAGTAAAGTGCTATTCATGACTCTCTACGTGGCTTAAAAACTCCTTTTTAGCATCTGATTTTCCTCCAGGGCTTATACCTCTAGCCTTTTCAGACTGCAATTTCCCCAGCTCCACTTCCCCTGGTGGACCACAAATCCACAGAGATAACGTGGGGTCAGGTATTCGGGGAGGAAGAAGCTGGTGTGTGTAACCCCAGAGGATCTGAGTGGACAGTTGATTCCAGTGGGGTGGGGAAAGAGTGAGGGGAGGGGCGGAAGGGAAATAATGCGGTCAAGTGCAATATGGAGCCCCTATTCCCTGAGCTGCCCCATTTATTCTGCGTAATTGCTTCATTTCCACTGGCAGTGTATCTCAAAATGAATTTCATTACGGGTGCCTTGGATATCATATTGATTACCAGTTTCATCGATTCTTATCTTGCTAATTAGCATATAAATTAGCCATTTGGGGGAGGCATTAGGCAAAATTGAATTTTCTCCTTAATCTTCTTTCAGAAGGTAAATGAAAATGGATGTGGCCTGTTAAGGCCCATGGCCTTCCTATAACACAATCTGAGTGTTTTCCCAGCCAAGGAACTCTCTTGTTGAGGGACAGAGAAGTCTTGTGGAAGAAGCCTTCCTACCCCATGACTGCTATTACTGCAGTCAGAACCGCTTAAGAGTTATCAAGAAAATCCGATGCTGAGGATAGGTCTGCGAGTGGAGACGTGTTTCCTTGGGGGAGACGCTCTGAGCTGACAGCCAGCAGCGTCTGCCTCCCACAGACACACAAGAGGAGGCACCACGCCGCAGCAATCCTACGGTGTTCTCCTCTAAGGCTGGAACCGAGAGCACCCTTCTGCTCTTTCCTTTCAAGAGGCAAGATGAGGGGGCTGGAGCCAGATGCCCCGGGTCTGGCTGGGAATGCCTGCTCTGCCTCTTACCAGCTGTGCAACCTTGAGCACCTTAACCTAAGGCTTCATGCCCTCATCTGTGAAATGGGGATGATCACAGTGCTGACTTCACTGGGTAGCTGTGAGGAGTGAGACAGAGGCTTAGCTTGGTGCCTGGCACACTGTAGAGCTCTCAGGATGTCAGCCTTCTCCAGCAGAGAAGAATCTTAGGAAACTGGATGCCACGGTTCTCCAGGAGCTGCTCAGCTTCAGAGTAATCCTTACTCCAAACTCCCAGGTGCTTGGTCCCTAGAACAATCTCTAGTCCCTCAGTCACAGGCCATTAGGCCAGCTCGGTCCTTGCTATGCAAGTCAAGTCAAAGTCCTCAGGATCGCCCCAGGATCACATCACCTGGGAGCAGGTTGAAAATGAAGAATCCTGGCCCCTACCCCAGACCTGCTGAATCAGAATCTGCACTGTAACAAGATTCCCGGCTGATTCATAGGCATATGAAAACTTGAAAAGCACTGTTTCAAGTTATCCCCAGTTATGGGCTGACTGAGGAGGTGGGGCCTGTAGAATGTGATTAGGATTTGATGAGGTCATGAGGGGGCAGCCCTCCTAAGGGGGCAGAGTGCCCTTATAAGAGCTGGCAAGCACTTTCTTCCTCTGCTTGGCTCTCTGCCCTGTGAAGATACAAGAAGCAGCTGGCCTCTGCAACTCAGAGTGAGCTCTCAGCAGAACTTGATGACCTTGGCACCCTGATGTCAGATTTCCAGCCTCTAAAACTGTAAGAAATGAATTTTGGTTCTTTCTGAGCCACCAGTTTATGGTATTATGTTATAGCAATCCAGGCTAAGGCATCCCCAGGTTCGTGGGTTCGAGCCCTGCATCGGGCTCCACGCTGACGGTGCAGTGCAGAGCCTGCTGGAGATTCTTTTTCCCCCCTTGCTCTCTGCCCCTCCCCCACTCACGCTTTTTTTCTCTCTCAAAATAAATAAACTTAAAAAAAAAAATCTTGCATGGTCAGAGAAGGAAGGGCCTCGGGGATTACCTGGTCAAACACTGCAGCCCAGAAAGCTAAGGTAAAGCTAAGGCCCACGGGAGAGCCCAGATGAGCCTTTTGGTCCCCAGATGCTGAGACTAGTCCAGGTTCGGCTGGGCCTTCCCGAGGCTGTTACTCCAGTGGCAGAAGGGGTTCTGCTCCCTTCCCTTGCAGTGGCTTCCATGGTGGTGGTTTCACCCTGACTTGACATTATCCATAGTGGCCTTTGGAAGGAGGAACTTTGGTTCCATTTGGACTGTGTTGGAGGTTTTGAGTCCTGGTTACTCAGATGACCTCAGCGGAGGATATTGATGTGATGAAGGAAAATACTGAAGAGCATTCTTCTCACCCTTGATAACCTCTGTGAACTCCTGTCCTTTGAACTCCGAGTGCTTTAGATAAGGACACACAAGAACTGCTAACGGTGATGCCCCACAGTGGGCAACTAGGTGGTCGAGGGCCTTGGCAGCTGGGAGACAGGGCGGGAGGGGGCTGTTTTTCACTGTATACCCTTTTGTTTCTTTACAGTTTTGTTCCCTATGCATGTAAAACATATTCAGAAGTTAGTTAATAATTTTTGAAAAGAATGCCTCAGATAGAAAAGCAATTAAAAACAATACCCCATCTGGCCCTGCCATTACATCATCTAGCTCTACTTATAATAGTCCTGCTTTCTCTCTCTCTCTCCTCCTGAAATCTGAAAGTTTGCAGCATGGTGGACAGCTGGAACACACAGCGGTGGAAAGATTCTGAGGCTGGCGTGCAGACATAGACTCTGATCTCGCCTCGGCGCTATGAGCAAGACTACGTTTTTTTGCTCATTAGGATGTGAAGTACTTTACAGACTGTTAAATGGTATTAAGTAAGTGTAATTATGCTTTAACCCCACCTCCATCCTGCTAAGTCTTGGCAAGAGGAAGATGAGGACTTTCTTCTAACAAAGCTTTCACCAGATTCCTGTTAACCAGTCAAAATGAAGGGGGCTAAGCATGTTACGAATGTAACATGCATGATATAATCCCATTTTTGTGAATTACATGTTACTGGATGGAGAGCTAGATGGGAAGAAACATACCAAATGTTAATAATGGTTGCCTACGGTGGTATGGTCACAGCTGATTTTTATTTTTTTGTTTCTGCTTTTCTTTATTTTCCAAATCGTCTGTATTTTTTTAAAGTATCGGGGCTGAAACATCACAATATTCTTAGCATAAAACAGAGGTGGAAAACGAAAACCTCAGGGAAAGGGTGCTCCTTCTCCATCTGAACAAGTCCTGGTCATTCAGAAGCTGGTGGTGCAGGTTTGTCCACATTGGCCCACAGCATCCAGACACCTGCTGACCCAGGGCTGGAGGCATTCCTTGTTTCCTAAATACCTGTTCCAATGGTTCTGGGAACTATTTGGTATTTTGCAGAGCTAGAAAGCACACCAAGATGGGAGACACCAGATGCCTGGGTCAGTTCCCGCAGAGCCCGCGACTCCTGACTCAGATACTGACCACGAGGTGTTCTTGGGGCAAGTTGCCCCGTCTAGTTCACCTCCCCTAGTGCTGCTTGAAGGGAGGCGAGAAAGACCGTTTCTGCCTTCGAAGGCTTTGACGGTATTGTAAGGATGACAGACATAGATTTAAGGAGCTATAACACAAAGCCAAATATGAAAAATTCTGCCAGATATGTACAAAGTGAACAGGGGAGCAAAGCAGTGTGGTGCAGTGGCTTTGGGGCTACCCAGGCCTGGGATGGACCCACCTCAGCCATCCACTTCCAGTGTGACCTAGGACAAGGTGCCGTACCTCAGTGAGTCACTGTTTCCACATTTCTAAAATGGAGACAGCAACCCTTGAAGGGATGCTGTGAGGAACAGGCACCAGGAGGTGCACTCACAAAAGGTACTGCAATCATTCCTATTTTGGACCCTGAGCTGACAAGGGCCATGAGGGGCTACACTGTAGTCACATTATCATCATCACTCTCCCCATTTAGAAAAGTTCCACAGAGCCCTACAATTACAGTTACTGGTTCCAAGTTTTCCTGGCCAATGCCTCACAAACAGGCCAATCTTTCCATTTGCTATAATGGACTTAAACATGGCTGCCTTTGGAGATATGTAGGGAGCCTGCTTAGCCTCTGGATCCCTTTTCTTGTTTTCTAAGGCTTACAAGGCCCAATGGGTGGCTTATGTCTTAGGATTGTGACTCAGTCCACTCGTTTGAAATTTCTATAGCAAGACCCCTCTACCAGTCATTGAGTTTGGCAAATAAGCAGATGCTGCTGGGGACTAGGGGAGATGAGAGAACACAGGAAGAGAAGTCACAGCACTGACCCCAAGAAATTTTAGGTGGGAATGTTCAGGATATATGTGGGGCAGTGATGTGGAAGAGGAAGCTTTAAAATATTTGTAATAGTAAATGAATGTAACTAACTCAGTAATACCTGATTTTCCCCAGTAACTATGTTTCTGAAAATTGATTGCCAACATTTTTATTTATAAAGACTTGGGGGCTCATAGAAATCAGTAAGAAAAACAAAATTAACTTTGTTTATTTTCCTACTAAGGATATGAATAAACAGTTCACCATCACTTGCAAAAAAATTATGAGAGAAACCTCTAATAGGATGTTTAACCTGACTAATATTTAAAGAGCTGCAAAAATATTGATTTATAGCTCTTTATTTAACACCTATAAGACTGGCAAACATTCAGAAATTTGATAATCCCCAGGCTGACATAACGTGAGTAAATACATTTCTTATACTGCTGGTGGGAATGATATTTGGAATATCCTTTTTGGAGGGCAATCTGGCAAGAGATATCAACATTTTAAAGCACATGCCATTTGACCCAACAATTCTGCTTATAGGAATTTACCCTCGGATATACATTCCCAAGGTATTTTAAGATATATATGCTAGAATGTTCACTACAGCACTGTTGGTCACAGCCAAAACCTGGAAACAAATCAAGTATTCATCAGCAGTGCTGCAGTAGAAATGGTAAAAACACCAGAAATAATAACAGTGAAAATAGTAACCGCTAATATTTATTGAGCACTTACTATGTGGTGGGCAGTTTCTCATGCTTTACACGCACGATCTCATTTAATCTTCGGGACAGCTCTGAGATAGGTATTGCTACTTACCCATTTTATAAATGAGGAAGAGGAGGCTCACAGAGGTTAAGAGGCTTGTCTAAAGTCTCACAGTAGGTGGCAGAGCAGACAGTCTGGTTCCAGAGTTCGTGTGCTCACTCGCGCATGAACATGCAGGCTCTCTCACTAGCATGCTTTCTCTCTCTCTCTCTCTCTCTCTCTCTCTCTCTCACACACACACACACACACACACACACACACACACACACACACGCCAGAACACTCTGTACCAGTTAGGAGTTCATCAGAATTGTACACGTTGATATGGAAAGATCGAGAAGACAAATTACCAACCGAAAAGATCCAGGCTAGAGTAACGTCAGATGCTGCCCCTGCTTTGTGTGAATAAAAAAGATTCAGCAGTGGATCATTACGTTATTTTTCTTTATATTTTAAAAAATAATGACAGCACTGGGGAAATTGTCTGGAAATGAAAGGCCTCCAGTCCATATATAAATTCTTCCCTAACGTGAAAAAGACCACCCTAGTGTTTGGGAAGAGGGCTGGTCAATGTAAATTAAATGTCAATAGCAGGTGTTCCTACACTAACCCATTTCCTCAGGATAGGAGGGGAAAGAAGGTGGGAAGGGTAGTAAGAGAAACTTGAAGGCCAAACTAACATCTGGCCTTCAAGTGAGGCACAGAGCCTTTGCAGATTTGTTCATAAAGAGAAGTGATCGCTATGATTCAAGTTTTTCGAGGGAGACTGTTCGCACGGAGGAACAACATGTGCGGGTGTTATAATAGCAACGTGAATGGGAGGCTCGGAAAGGCTGGACCAGCGTGCGGGGTGTGGGTTTCTTTAGGAAATGCGGCACAGCTGGCACGTGTCCCAGTGAAACCTAAGTTACGGCAGGGCGCTTTGCGCCTGGCAGCTACCTGTTGGGTCTCTCCTCTCTCTGTTCTTTTGTGTTCTGATTGCTCCCTCATCATAATGTGGCTGAACTGCTGTTCTGTTCTCACAGGTTTTCCCTCTAGAAGCTAATGTCACTTCTCTAATTCACCGTGCCCAGCCCCACTGGTTTAGGATGCTGTTTACATCTATAACTTCCACTGACTTTTCCTTCAGTCCCTTAATAGTTAAACTTCAGGAAAGAATTCGTGCAGTTTAATGTGAGAGTTGTGTCCTCCAGTGGGCGTTGGCCCCGCCTACCCCGATATCGCCGTTCATTCATTCAACAGAGTACTGAACATCAACCATGCACCTGGGATTATTCTCAGCACTGGGGATACAGCAGTGAACAAAACACAGCCCTTTCCTTGTGGAGTGTATATTGCAGCTGGGGGAGACAGAAAACAAATGTCTGGCAGTGTTAAATGCTTTAGAGAAACGTGAAGTGGGATCCAGGGGACAGGGGTCCTGGGGTGGGAGGGAATGTTGTTATTATACAGGGTAGTCACAGAAGGACCCTCCTTTTTAGGGACATTTGAGCAGAAACCCTATACAAATGAGGGAGGAAGTGAGCCATGTAGTTATCTGGAGGAAGAGTGTCCCAGGCAAAGAGAAGAATTGCCACAAAGGCCCTAAGGTCAGGTCATGCTTCATGTAGGTTTGAGGAAGAGTCAAGTTAAAAAAAAAAAAGAGGGAAGCCCCAGTGTGGCCAAGGTAGGATCAAAGAAGCTGAGTGGAGTACACTGAACCATGCGGGCCAGTGGTTCTCAACCGAGGGCAATATTACCCCCCAAGGGACATTGGGCAATGTCTGGAGATATCTTGGTTGTCACAACCATGGGCTGGGATACTACTGGTATCCAGTGGATAGAGGCCTGGGATGCTGCTGAACATCTATCATGCACAGGACTGCCCCTACATAAAGAATTATCTGGCCCAAATGGCGGTAGTGTCAAGGTTGAAGAGCACTGATCTATGGCCCTGTAGGCCATTGCAGGGACTTTGGATTTTACTCCAAAAAAACTGGGAAGCAATTAGCGGCTGGCAGTAAAGGAGTGACATGGTCTAAGCTACATTTTCCAAGTATCGCTCTGGTTGCTGCATGGAGAACAGACGGTAGAGGGGCAAGGGCTGAAGCGGAGAGCTGCCAGGAGGCTTTTGCAGAGATCTGGCAGGAGATAACGGTACTTGGCAATAGGCTGTCTCGATACAAGTAGTAAGAAGGGGTCTGATTCTGAATATATCGTAAAGGGTAAGCCGAGAGGATTTGCTGATTTCATCAAAAGGAACTATAATCACTTAGCCTCCTATTCTGCCACCTGTACTCCAAGCTCATTTCTACCTTTGTTCTTGCTCTTCTCCTCCTCTTG
The DNA here is from genome assembly GCF_022837055.1 of Prionailurus viverrinus. NCBI lineage: Eukaryota > Metazoa > Chordata > Mammalia > Carnivora > Felidae > Prionailurus > Prionailurus viverrinus. The sequence continues at coordinate 189,164,238 of NC_062568.1, read as the reverse complement.
TCCTGGCATGCCTTTCTTATTTGGGCAAAGTCTTTTCAGTCCGGATATCAGGATGTCCATCAAGAACCTTCCTGAAACAACAAAGCCCTTGCTTCTTCAAAGCAGCTATAGCTTTTCTAATCCACACCTCTCAGTTTAATCCTCAATATGCTTTTAACTGCACAGGTATGCACTGAGATACCATGCTTTATGGTGAAAGCTGACTGGATGCCTGCTATCACTTTATTAATGTTGTACTGGCTGTCCCAGCCACCCTGTTCTGGCAGAAAAAGAATTCAAATGTATGAGTAAAAATACTCATACGAAGAAGAAACAAAACTTCCATCATTTATAGATTGCATGATTGTGTATATGGAAAATCCAACCGAATCTACAGTTAAATAGAATGAATAAGAGTTTGCAAAAATTTTTGGACTGTAAAGTTAATATATAAAAATAAATTACATTTCTATATCCTAGCAACAAAGAGTTATAAATGAAATTTGAAAAGATAAACAGTTTATATCAGCACCAAAAAATATAAAGCACTCAGGAATAGACCTAACAAAAGGTATACAAGACACTTACGGGAGAAAATTATAAAAATTCACTGAAAGACACTTAAAAAGACCGAAACAAATGGAGACGTATACTATGTTCATGACTTGGAAATCTCTGTATTATGTGAATTTCATTTATTCCCAAATCAGCCCATAGATTAAGTGTAATTCCAATATACATCCTAGTAAGTTAAAAAAAAATAAACTTGACAAGCTGATTTCAGAATTTCCATGAAAAGTGCAAAAGACCAAGAATAGGCACATCACGCTTGAAGGGAAGGACAATCTGGGGAGAACTGCCTCACCAGCTATCAAGGTACAGTAATGTAAAAAGTATGAGGGGCGTCTGGTTGGCTCAGTCAGTTAAGCATCCAACTCTTGGTTTTAGCTCAGGTCACGATCTTGCCATTTGTGAGACAAGCCCCACATCGGGCTCTGCGCTCACAGCACAGAGCTTGCTTGGGATTCTCTCTCCCTCTCTCTCTCTCTGCCCCTCCTCTGCTCTCTCTCTCTCTCTCTCTCTCTCTCTCAAAAATAAACATTTAAAAATTTCTTTAAAAAGTATATTAGCCCTGGGATAAATTGTTCTTGGGAACCAATTGCTAGCATCTCTTCCCAACTTTTGCATTCTGTGACATTATGTGGGTTCTCCCACTATGACCAGTGGGAGTATTTAGACCACAAAAATCAAGAAATGCTACAAATCAGGGCTTTTTGTATGTATCGGGGAGGAGAGAGCAGAGCTGGTTGTGAAACATTTACCAGCATACCACTGAATGAAACCAAATAGAGATCCCCCAAACAAATCCATACATTTGTGAACACTTATTATATGACAGATGAGTATATCAAGTCAATACAGAAGGGGTGGACAGGTCATTAAATAGTGCTGGTGTCTATATGAAAAAAAAAAAAAACACCCCAAACTGATTCCCCACCTCATACCAACCCCTGAGATTAATTTTAGTTAATTAAATATTTAAGTGGAAAAGGCAAAAATATAAGACTTGTAGAAGAAAATGTGGGAGAAAACCATAATGACTTCAGAGTAGGAAACGATTTTTAAACAAGACTGATAAATTTGACTATGTTAAAATTAAATACTTCTATTAATTAAGGAAATCATAAAGAAAGTGAAATTCAAGCCTTCTACTGAAGATAATATTTTCAACAGACATAACCAAAAAAGAATTTGTATCCAAAGTATTAAAAATTATCTATGAATTAATAAGAAAAAGATACAACAGCGAAAAATGAACAGTCTTGAATTGGATTTCCTCTTTTGTGAAATAGTTCATGGCCCAGAACCATCCAAATTTTCCCACCTTATTAATGGTCAGGAAAAATGCAGATTAGAACCATCATAAGATAAAGTTTCATACCCATAATACTGAGTGATCTTAGAGTTTGCCAATATCAAACACTAGGAAGGATCTGGAGCAATGGTAACTCTCCCAAGAGAGGGCAGGAGTGTAACTTCATACAACCACTTCAGAGAACAGTTTGTACTTCACAACAAAGTTGAGCAGACCTATCACCCATGCCCCAGAAATTCTATTTGTATGTATACACCCATCCAAGAAAAGCTCTTACATATAAGTTCATAAGGTGGCATGGATTATGATGTTCATGGCCGTATTTGCTTGGTATTGCAAAAAAACTGGAAATTTCCATCAAAAGCAGCATGTAAAAATAAATTGTGGTGTAGTCAATAGAATAGTATACATCTGTAAAAATGAATGATGTACAGTCTCATGCATCACTACAGACAAATCTGTAAAGCATAATGTTGAACAACAGAAGTGAGACCCAGAAGAATGGATACAGTAGGATTCCATTTACACAGAATTCAAAAGCCGTCAAAACTAAAATGACATTGTAAAAATAACAGTATATTGTTTAGGAAATCATTCATCCGTGGTAAAGCCATTAGAGAAAAGCATGGGATACTTATTACAATGGTTGGTCGAATGATACTTCTGGATGGAGGAAGAAGGTAGATGCAACCAGAGAAGGGTCTTCTAAAGCTCTATTGGACAATCAGTAAATGTTGTTCACGCTATAGTCTTTAAATTCTACACATATATATTATGCATTGTTTTGTACAACTAAACACTTCACACTAAAACAAATTAAAAAATGTATCAAGTGTCTACTGTATGCAAGGGCACTGTAATTGCATAACTAAGACTGATTCAGATTCTACTACCACTCTGCTGACATTACTTCCACTGAGGTCAAAGGCTTTACTGTCACGAATCAAAAAACCAACTTCATTCCTTATTTTCCTTGACACCTCAGCAGCATTCAACACTGTGGACTATCCTCTTTCTTTGATAAGGTGTCCCATGTTGGCTTTCATGAAACTATGGTCTCCTGGCCATTCCTTCTCAATCTCTTTCAATGGTTTGTCTCCCAACACCTGACCATTTAATGTTGGAGCTTCTCAAGGTTCATCCCTAGAACTTCATTTTTTCATACTCTATTCTCTCTCTCTAGACGTGCACATCCACGCCCATGGCTTCAATTACCACCTGTATATCAAAGATTTAGACCTCCAGCTCAGACCTCTCCTCTGAGTTCTAGGTTGATGTATCCCATTGTCTAGTCAACATCTCTTCTTGATGTTTAAAAGCCTCTAACTCTTAACCTGTTAGAAACAAAACTCTGGAGTGCCTGGGTGGCTCAGTTCATTAAAATGTCTGATTCTTGGTTTCGGCTCAGGTCATGATCTCATAATTCATGAGTTCGAGGCTTGCGTCAGGCTCTGTGCTGGCAGTGCAGAGCCTGCTTGGGAATTCTCTCTCTCTCTCTCTTCCTCTCACTCCCCCTCCCTCCCTCTCTGCCCCTCCCTCACTTGCACTGTCTCTCTCTCAAAATAAATAAATAAACTTAAAAAAAAAAAACCCTGAAACTCATGATTTCCCTCCAGAATGAGTTTTTCTAGTAATCTGTCTCACTGAACGGCAGTACCAGGAGTCCTGGGCAAGTATTATTCCACAAAAACAAAAACTTGCTCCCTTTTCTTCCTAGAAAGTGGTTGAAAACAAGGAAAATTACTTTGGTCGTAGCTCTAAGTAGGACTGAAACCTTTCAAGAAACAACATCATCTGGAAATTAGGCCTCCTCCAAAGAAGGAGCTCAATAAAGTTAGTTCCTTTCTCCAATTAAGAATTTTTTGAAACACAACAGTACTATATATTTTCTTCTCTTTCAATCCATTGTGCACATTTTTGTCTCTTCTTTCCTTTTTTATGCTATATTTTTGCATGCAATAGGTTTTTAGTTTGAGTTTTTCTTCATTTTGTTTCTATTTTTTACCTTATTTCTCCAGTCTCCCTTTCCATAACTGAATCAGGAGATGGTATTTCAATCAACAAATATTTACTGAGCACCTACTGTGTGCACTCTGGGACAGAGTGGTGAGCAAGATAAATTCCTACTTTCATGTGTTTTATATTTGGGCAAAAAGCAAACAATTAAAAGATCAGGTAGTGTTATGTGCTGTTTAGGGAATTAAAATTGGGAAATGTGACAGAGAATGACTGGTGGTTACTTTAGACTGATGATAAGGAAAGGTCTTTCTGAGGATGTTATAATTAAAATTGAGCTCAAATTACAAGAAGACAGTCATTGGATCCTAGAAAAAGTGACTGGTTAAGTCTCTAAGATAGAAACAAACTTGGCCGTGTTTGACAACTGCATAGTAGACAAGAGAGCAATTGGCATAAAATGAGAGGAATGCAGGGATTAGATAACATAGGACTGTACACACACAAAATAAGAAATTGGAGTTCATTCTTTTATAAATGTATTTTTTAAATGCTTATTTCGAGAAAGAGAGGAGAGAGAAAGCACATGTGAGCAAGGGAGGAGCAGAGAGGGAGAGAATCCCAAGCAGGCTCCATGCTATCTGTGCAGAGTCCAATTCGGGGCTCGAACCCATGAACCATGAGGTCATGACCTGAGCCGAAATGAAGAGTCAGACGCTTAATTGACTGAGCTATCCAGGGGCCCCTAAATGTATGCTTTTTAATATCTGTAGGATCTACAGAAGTGTCTTCTGTTTCATTCTTGGTTTTGGTTATTCGTGTATTTTTTTCTTGATCAGTCTTTATAAGGATTTATAATCTTACTAGTCTTCATAAAGAGTCAACTTTGGCTTTGCCAATTCTCTGTGAATATCTTCTATTTCATTCATTTCTATTCTTGTCTTTCTGATTTCCTTCCTTCTATTTTCTTCAGGTTTAGTTTGTTGTTTTTCCTCTAACCTCTTGAGATGGATGAGTTTAAAGCTATAAAATTCTAATTCAGCTTTAGTTATACCCCAGGAGTTCTTATGTATAATATTTTTCATTATTCAGTTAACATTTTCTGATGTCTACTATGATTTGTTCTTTGACCCATGATTTACATAGAAGTATACTGCTTGATTTCTAAATGTTTATGGCACAGTGTATGTTTCCAGTCACTTTTATCTTATTAGTATAATTATACTGTCGTCAGAGAGCATAATTATGTGTGATTTTAATCCTGTAGAATTTGTTGAGACTAGCTCTATGGTCTGGTACAAGGTCAATTTTTATAAATTTTCCATGTGTGTTTGAAAAGATTATGTATTCTGCTGTTGTTAGGTTTAGTGTTCTATATTATGTCCACCAGTGAAATTTGTTGTTATTCAAATCTTATGTATTATTTTTTTCCTGCTTGTTATAGCATATACAAGAGAAAGTAAACAAGATATCTTGACTATAAAATTATCTTTGTCCTCAGAGTTCTGCAAATTTTTTGCTTTATGCATTTTGAGACCATTTTATTGGGTGCATATAATTTTAAAATTCTTATATCTTTCTGATAAATGAAAATGTTTATTCTTTTGAAGTAACACCTTTTATCTCTAGAAATCCTATCTCAAGATAGGATAAGAGACATGAAGGATAGAATAAGAAGACCTAACATGCTTTTAATGAGAGCCTCAGAAAGTGTGAAGAAGCAATTTAGAACTCAGCAGTTTGGCACTCTCAGCCATTACCTCTTCAAATATCCTATCTTGTATATGTTCTATCATTTTATCTTCTCTGCTGCATTCTGGATAATTTCCTCAGATCATTCAGTTCTCTCCTCAGCTGTGTATAATCTGCTAATAAATATGTTCACTGAGTTCTTAATTTGGGCTATTGTAGTTTTCAGTTTTAGAAGCTCTATTTAGTTCTTTTTCAAATCTGTTAAAATGCTTTTTATAGATTTCTGTTCCTGCAGATATTTTCAAGCTTATTAAAAAAATCTCTTTAGTGGCGCCTGGGTGGCTCAGTTGGGTAAACATCTGACTCTTGATTCTGGCTCAGGTCATGATCTCATGGTTTGTGGGGTCGAGCCCCATGTTGGGCTCTATGCTGACAGCATGGAGCCTGCTTGGGATTCTCTCTCTCCTTCTCTCTGCCCCTCCCCTCCTCACACACAAAATAAATACTAAAAAAATTAACAATGTCTTTAAGTATAGTCAGCAAAACTGTTTTATAGTTGGTCTCATAATTGCAATATCTGAAGTTTTGTGGGATCTTGTGTTGTCTGTTATTTCTGTTGGCTATTACTCAGGGTATCTTGTTATTTTTTATTATCTTTGATTGCTGGTTATTATACTTGAAAAAATTATTTTAAAATTAACTTGAGTCCTAGGATAATGGCACCATCCTTTAGAAAGGATTTTCCTTTGTTTCTGTCAGGCACCCCAAGACACTACTAGTATGGAACCATTCTGGGCTAAGTTAAAAGTCTGCAGTTCCATGGACCACCTAAGTGACACAAATTTGAACTTCTCCAGGGATGGTTTACTTCCAGGTTACTGTCATTCTGAAGGTGTAACTCTTTACATTCCCAGCTTAAGAGAAGGGGAGGGTTTATTAGATTTCTTACCTAGGTTAAATGTTAGGTTTTGATTCCTGCTTCCCTTGCTCTATAAGGCTACCAAAAACTCAGTTTTATTTCACAAGTATTTCTTCCAGACTAGCAAATGCCTTCAGAGAAAAAGGGGCTTCGAGTGGTGACCTTGCCTTCTAGGTTCTTGCTTTACCTTAGATTACAGTGCAGTACTATCTTACTATTTTGTTAGCTCTTTGATACATTTAAGAAAAAATAACAAGAATATTTCTCTCAACTTTTCTAATTCTCCTCATTGGTCCTAATTATCTAGGCTACCACTACCAGCAATGAAAGTTCCTAGATTAAGCATGATGGGAAGCCAACATATGACTTTTATTTTTATTTATCAAATTTTTAAAATGTTTATTTTTGAGAGAAAAAGAGAGAGATGGGAGGGGCAGAGAGAGAAGGAGACACAGAATCCAAAGCAGGCTCCAGGCTCTGAGCTGTCAGCACAGAGCCTGAGGTGGAGCTCGAACTCACAAACCTGAGATCATGACCTGAGCTGAAGCTGGATGCTTAACTAACTGTGCCACCCAGGTGCCCCAACAACAGATGACTTTTAAAGAGGGGAGGGAGGGAATCAAGTTGGTCACATTCTGTCAGATTCTGTTTGTAAGCAAAAGGGATAACATATTTAAAATGTTAACCAAAAAGAAAATAACCATTTGAATTATGTGAATTTGTTATTTGCATGATGTTTGTACACATAGGTCCTCTCTCCTAACAAGATAGTAAGCTCTTGAGATTAGAGATCCTTCTCTCTCTCTTTTTTTTTTACCTTCTCTCTTTTTAAAGATTTTTATTTTTAAGTAATCTCTACACCCAACATGGGGCTCCAATTTACAACCCCAAGATCAAGAGTCACATTCACTACCAATTGAGCCAGCAAGGCACCCTTAAGATTAGAGATCCTTCTTGTTTTTAAGGAGTACCCCCTTTTATCGAGGACCTAGGACAAAAAAGATAAAATTCCAGTCTTCTTTATTACCATCCTCGGGCTTAAAGGCACCTGAGAACAACTAGATTTTCAGGAATTCATCTCTTTCCTTGTCTCCCACCTACTGTGGTAGGACATTAGCTGAATACTTAAAGCAATGAAAACTACTTAATTTTTTTTAATGAAAACTATATCAACTTTGATGACTTCTTCAGAGTGCAAGTATATACAAGTAGGTAAATACAAATAGTTTGATACTGTTCAATTATGTGCAACTTAAAGGTCAGACTTTTTTCACACACTCACTGTTGACAGATGCATAAATTGGGGGAAATTTTTAAAATATGCATCAAGAACCATTGTATTTTATACAACTTTTGACCCATTAATTAGATGTTTATGAATTTCTCTTGAAAATATTCATGGATGTTGGGGCACTTGGGTGGCTCAGTTGGTTAAGCATCTGACTCTTGGTTTTGGCTCAGGTCATGATCTCACGGTTTGTGGGGTTGAGCCCCATGTTGGGCTCTATGCTGACAGCATGGAGCCTGCTTGGGATTCTCCTTCTCCCTCTCTCTCTGCCCCTCTCCTGCTTGTGCTCTCTCAAAATAAATAAATAAACATAAAAAACATATTCATGGGTGTTCACAAAGATTTAGCTACCTGGATGATCATCATGAGAGGAAAGATAAAACACTTAAAATCTCATCAGAAGGGGATTAGTAACTGTACCTTTATATAATAGAATACTCCAATGAAACAAAAATGTTCACAATAAGATGGTAAAAGTAATTTATGAAAGAACATATATGGTAAGATATTTTTTGGTAAAAAAATATATGTGTATTCATAAAAAGTAGAAGGATCTAAAACAAAATGTTAACAGCATTACTTTGGGGTGGTAGGATAGCAATGGTTTTTTCTTGTCTTTGTGCACTTTTTTCCTGCTGAGTATTCTATAATGAAAACATATTACTTTTTTCATATTACTTTTATAGTAAGAAAAACTTGATTATTATGAAATAAACTAGAGTTCCTTTCCCTATAGATAAATGTAATTGGCCACCTCAGACCAGTCATTTCTAGATCCAACCCATCTATCACTGATTAGCACAGAAGTCTGTACTCTCCTAATTCTATCCTCTCTCCATGCTTGGTTCATATACAGCTTTTCTCAGCTTTTTGGCCACCCAGAATGGAGTAACATTCATCCATCACCAGTGGGTAGATGACTCATAATATGCATTTCTTGAACGGAACTGATCACTAATAGTCAGAAGTTTACCCACATAAATGAGTAACAGAATTCTGTTAACAGAATGTCATATACTTACAATACGATTGGTTTCTACCACATAATCTCCATAGTAAACTATCCTTATGACTTTATATTATCTCTCACATGCAAACTAAATAAAAATATTTTGAGAGAATACCCAAAGGGAAAGTCATTAGTATAACAGCCTCATGTATTTCCCCTGGAAGGTCTGTCTGTTGCATATTTAGTAGCTCTGTATGGTGCCGGTCAATAAGGCTCTTAATTGCCTCTGCTGTTTAATTGTTTCTGTGGTTTGGAGAGAATCAAACCTGTCCCAGTCCTTTAAATAGAAAAAATGAATGCCAGGAATCAACTGGAATTTCCAGGAAAAACATACCAGCTCAAGTCAAGACCCTGTGAGATTACTGCACTGATATAATTCTTAATATGCCTCACTCATCCCCTCTGGTTGGTGCAACCCGTCATCTCTTTCCTCACTGGCTCACTGCTTCCCCTTAGAGAGCAGACTGGCTCTGTGAATGACTCTCTTAGGGAGCATGTGCGGGACAAGCCCAGAGCCTCGCTCCACAGGAACATAAGAGAAGAAGCTAAAGAATGGGCTTGAGAGCAGCTGAATGGAACAGGTCATGCTGCTTCTCGAAGCTGAAGAGGCCCATCCTGTAAAAGAGATGATGAGAGCACCTGATTGGGTTTGACCCCACGCACGGTGTGTGTGCAGAGAGGCCTGGGAAATGCAGCTATGCACATGAGAAGGGCAATGAGATTGCAGGCCCATGTTCCAGACACACCGATTCACTTGTCTGCTCGATTCAATTTCATTTGTATAAAAGGTCTGTTGAGGTAGCGGGCAGACTGAGCCTTTAGCAATTGTGGGCTCTGCAAATAGAACCTCAATGGAAGACTAAATCAGCTGATGTCCCCTTCAGTGCTGTTTCCATTTGTAGAACTGAAGTGGCAGTGGGGGGGGAGGGGGGGGGATGAATCACTCTTACTATATTTAAATGCCTTCTTTACCAAAATAGCAGTCGCTATAACAAAACAGGCCCAGTAATACCTAGTAACAAACAATAAAAATGCCTTCCTGTAAAGAGAATGAACATTATATTATGGTCATAGTTGAACAGCAAGCATGATAAATCAAGGCACCAAGTCTGGGGGGTCTTCCTTTTCTTTATCACTAGATGAACAACCAAGCTTTTCTTCACCTGGAAACTCTGCTTATTACGATTTTCACTCCAAAATAACTTCTAAATATACAGCGAATTAATTCTCAACAATTATGTATTACCTGTTAGTTTCATTACCTAGTATATTCATTTATTTAAAAAAGAAGATCTCAAAAGAATCAAGATTATTTTTCTGTGAACTAAGGGAGAAGTAAATGGTCAGAAAGCCAGTGTAAATACTATATTCTCCTTGCACTAGTTCAGATTTCACTAAAATATATTTAAATCACAAATTGGGAAGACTTCAAATAATCACTGTTCTCCCCAAAAAGGTGTATTATTGTTGATTATTATGTCTTTAACACATAGCTTTGTAATTGAGGGACGACTAGGGAATAAGCCCAGAGATTTTAAACTACCTTACAATTTGCCAGAAATCCAACAAATGCACAGAATATGTAGTAGACTATCTCCACTTCTTTGTTATATTATGAAAACATTTAACATTTGAAAATCAGTCAATGCAAATCACTGTATTAACAGAATAAAGAAATAGTCACTTGATCTTCGCTATAGATGAAGTAAAAAACGCTTGACAAAATTCAATACCCAATCTTAGAGGCTCTCAGCAAACTAGGAATAGAAAAACTTCCTCAATGTGTCAAAGGACATGTAACAAAAACCTATAGCGAACAACATGTGTATTTAGTGAAAGACCAAATGCTTCCTCTCTAAAATTGGGAATGACAATTCAATATTATTCTGGGGGTTCTAGATAAGGCAGGGCAAAACTGGCATAAGGCTTGGAAAGGAAGAAGTAAAACTGTCTTTATTTGCAGATGACATAATTGTGTTTGTAGAAAATCCTAAGGAATATATCAAAAACCTATTAGAACTAACGTGCATTTATTACAGTCAGAAGATACAATACCAGAAAGGGTCCTCCTCATAACTATTACTTATATGGCCACTTAATAGTCAAGGTGTTACTATATACATACACACAAACACTAACATCATCTCTATTCTATTGAATGACTGCTAGCTTCACCTTAAATTTTGGTGAAGAGAAAGAAAAAAACAAGATGTGAATCCTGACTCTTCATTTTGTATATAAAAAGCACAATGGTTGATTGCCTGATAGAGTTATACCTTTAATCTTTTAAGAGGTAAGCACATTTCACACTGGATAAAACCTCACTAATACTACTCAGATATAGGTACCCTGCCTAGACCCTACCTAGATAAATGGCAAATGCTCTGGTTCAGTACAACTTATCTCTAATAGTAGAAGCCAAAACTTGAGGGGCATTTGGGCAGCTTAGTTGGTTAAGCATCCAACTCTTGGTTTTGGCTCAGGTCATGGTCTTGTGGTTTGTGAGTTTGAGCCCTGCATCAGGCTCTATGCTGACAGTGCAGAGCCTGCTTAGGGTAATCTCTCTCTCTCTCTCTCTCCCTCTCTCTCTCTCTCTGCCCCCACCCCTCTCTCAAAATGAATAAACTAAAAAAAAAAAAAAAAAGCAAAAGAGTACTCATGATGCACCAGAATCTTGTATACGAAGGATAGCATGTTCATTGACAAATTCAAAAACAGAATTTTAAAAACTGCTGTAGACTTCGAAAGTAAGGCACTAATATCCAATTAACCACAAGCCAAAGTATAGGCTTTTATGTCTTTATGGAAGAAACTTGGGGTTATCATCAGGGACTTTACATATGGATTTTTAAGTAGTTATAATCAAGGTTTTACCAGAAATAGAATGAATAATAGATTAACTAGCATTGCTAAATTAACAAGTATTTATTGAGCCTACTATTGAATAGCAAAGTCTTGAAATATAGCCAGTCTACCAACACTAGACAGGGCATAGGTAGAAAAAACAATTAGAGCAGGAACTTGAGGTAGCTTCATCGTGATGAACTATGTCAAGGAAATTGCTAGCAAAGTAGATAAAATTATGACTTCGATGTAGAGTTTTATACAACATGGCACAGTGGGAAAGCAACCACAGAAAAAACATTCCATGGTAGCAATCTCAAATGTGAAGGTTCTTTATGATGATCATAAGTTTAAAAGACAAAATTGCAAACACTGTTGGGCTTTGCTAGTAACTACAACCTCAAACTAAAATATTGGTCTTTGAGGTATTGGAAGTATACCAGTCTTTTTCAGTTAAATTGGCCTATATAGATAATAATGTACTGTCCTTGGGGGCGCCTGGGTGGTTCAGTTGCTTAAGTGTCTGGCTCTTGATTTTGGCTCAGGTCATGATCTCATGAGATCAAGCCCTGCTGTTGGATTCGGCTGATAGCGCAGGAGCCTGCTTAGGATTCTTTCTCTCCCTCTCTCTCTGCCCCTCCCCTGCTTTGTGCTCGCGCTCTCTCTCTCTCTCTCTCTCTCTCTCCCTCAAAATAAATAAATCTTAAAAAAAAATCATGTACTGCCCTCACTGCCTTATTGTTTTGATCCACTGTGTTTAAATTATGAACTTTGAATTGTTTTTCTAATGAAAGTCACTGTGATTATCCAATTCTGTCTTATAATACCTCTTGTGGCCCAGAGTACAGACTTGCAAGATGAATGGTTCCAGGTTGTGTTTATGGTCTACTGACAACAGAATTATGGTGCCACTGAGGGTAATGCAGTATGGCATCGTGAACTTGCACAAGTCATTTGGTATCTCTGAATCTCAGCCTTTTCACTGAATACCTAATATGTAATACCTAAAAGCCAAATCCATAGGGTTATTATGAAGATTAAATGAGCTGCCTGGCGCAAATCAAATGCTAAATATGTGCACATGCATATTTGTACATATTCTCTCTCTCTGTCTCTCTCACACAGTTAACAGTTGAGGTTGATTTATTGCCCTTAGCCTAAGGATATACTGTTGTCATTGGCCTCACTTTAATGTGGCCCGCAAGGATGGACAGAAATATCAATTCTGAGGTCAGACAGTCAGTAGTGGGTGGAGATTCCACACTTCAAACACTTAGAATTTGCTTCAATTGTCTCACTATGGTTTTGATCTTTATCTCAGTGGTTCTGAGTGTTTCTTTCTTGTTTGAATATTGGGGTGAGGCATAAACTAAACATTAGCAAAGAAAGAATTTAAATAGGTGGTAGGGTAGTTAAAACCCTTGTAAGCCAAGACTCAGTAACTGGATACAGCCCTGAACAACCATGGCACCTCAGTAAATCACCATCTGGGTAGAGTTAGCCCTATTTTGAAATTCCTTTTTGATCTCCTGCCATCCTAATAACAATGAATCAGTCTTTAGATCTCCTAAACCCTATTTTTGATTTATCTAGATGTATGACTATTTATTTATTTGTTTATTTATTTATTTATTTATTTTAGTGTTTTATTATTTTTGAGAGAGAGAGAGAGACAGAGAGCAAGCAGGGAAAGGGCAGAGAGAGGGAGACACAGAATCGGAAGCAGGCTCCAGGCTCTGAGCTGTCAGCACAGAGCCCGATGTGGGGCTCAAACTCACAGACTGCGAGATCATGACCTGAGCTGTAGTTGGCTGCCCAACTGACTGAGCCACCCAGGCGCCCTGACTATTACTTTAAATATAGATCTACTTTTCAACTATTCAAAAGCCATGTCTGAAGTGACCCAAGTTTCCTTAAAAAAAAAAACAAACAAAAAACCTACTATCAACATGTAAGGTCCCTAGAAAAGATGTTAGAGACCTTCACTAAAAATTGGAAAAAACAGGGATCAGATTTACCTTCCTGCCTTAAACAACTAAACAACTGGGCAAAATACATAAAGCAATGTTTTTCAGACACTGATTGATAAACAATGCAGGCCTATGCTCTCTGAAAAAAGAGAAACAAAGTGAGCCCTTTGATTGTACCAGCTTACTGCCTGAAGGTGGTTTCCAGGAAGTAGTATAAAGATGGGGAGCCCAAACAGAGCTCACTGAGTTGAGGAGACTGAGATCAGAGATCCAGGGGGCCAAGTGGGTAGAACTTGTGGCATAGAGCGCCAGGGAGAATGGTGCTGTACAGAGAGAGAGAAGAGGAGGGACAGGACATACTCCACAGATCTATCTATAGACAGGCCTCCCTGGAGTCTTTGGCTGAGCAGAGATTTGTACATGCGTGAGAGGAAACTATTCAGGACTACTGTAAAAGAGTAAGCAGAATAATTCCCAGAGTTCACACAGGACTGGAAATAATTTGTGTTCACATCAGTCAGAGTAGAAAGCCATTGTAATACATAAGGAATTAGATCCTCAAAGGGTATTGCCATAGTAGTGGGAGCTAAATTTGTCCTAGAATAAAGGCTGCTCTAGACCCTCATAACAAGGCATAAAAGCAGTCCCTAAGAGGATCAAAATGATTCCAGGTAATTTAAGTACATTTCACAGCAAAATATAGCAGCTAAGAATATAAAATTAACAATGTCCAGTATGCAATAAAAAAAATCTCCAGGCATGTAAAGAAACTTGTTAACCAGGAGAAAACACTTAAATAAAAACATACCCAGAAATAACAGAGACAAAAGAGCCTGCAGAAAAGGATATTAAAATACCTTTAACAAATACATTCCACATCTTTAAGAAGTAGAGGAAAATGAGGACAAGAGAAAGAAGATTTTTTAAAAAGACCTTAAACATCTAGAGCCTAAAACATAACACCCGAAAGTAAAAATATGCTGAATTAGATTAACAATAGATTGGGAACTTCAGAAGAAAAGATCAGTGAACTTGAAGACACTGCCTTAGAAACTATCCAACATGAAGCACAGAGAGAAAGAAGACAGAATAAAATGAACAGAGCATCAATGAATGGTGGAACAATAGCAAGCAATTTAACATTCATGAATATGGAGTTCTAGAAGGAAAAGAGATCTGGGGAGGAAGGGGATGGGAAAAAATGAAGAAATGAGGGCTAAAAATTTTCCAAATTTGATGAAAACTATAAATCCACAGATCTAAGGAGCACAAATCCACACAGAATTAATAGAAAGAAAATGATTCCAAGAAATATAATCAAGTTGCTGAAGTGACAAAAAGAGAATCTTAACAGTAGCCAGACAGGGGGCGCCTGGTGGCTCAGTTGGTTAAGCATCCAACTTCAGCTCAGGTCATGATCTAGCGGATTCATGAGTTCAGGCCCCGCACCAGGCTCTGTGCTGACAGCTCAGAGCCTAGAGCCTGCTTCAGATTCTATATCTCCCTTTCTCTCTGCCCTCCCTCTTCTCATGCTTTGTCTCTCTCTCTCTCTCTCAAAATAAACAAACATTAAAATAAATAAATAAAAGTAGCCAGAGGGGAAAAAAAAGACACATTACAGAGGACCAAATAATATATATATCAATAACAACAGAATACATGTTCTGGATCATAAAATAAATCTTAATAACTTAAAAGAATTAAAATCATACAAACTATATTTTCTGAACATAACAAAATTATACTTGAATCTGTAACAGAAAGCTATTGGGAAAATCCTACATATGTGGAAACAAAACAACATACTTCAAAATAGTTCCTGGGTCAAAGAAGAAATCACACGGGAAATTAGAAGATATTCTGAACTAAATGAAAACAAAAATGTTACATGCCAAAATCTATGGGATATAGCTAAAGCCATACTTAGAGGAAGATTTATAGAATTAAACCACCTATATTAGAAAACAAGAAAGATCTCAAATCATTCATCTTTGCTTCCACTTTAAGAAGCTAGAAACAGAAGAGCAAATGAAATGTAACATAAGGAAGGAAATAATAAAGATAAGAATGGAAATCAATGAAATAGAATGCAGAAAAAGTATAGAGAAAAATCAATGAAATGAAAAGCTGGTTCTTTGAAAAAATTCAATAACCTTGATAAATATCTAATCAGACTGACTAGGGGAAAAAAGAGATTAAAAACACAAATTGCCATATATAATAAGAACGAAAGATCCCACAGACATTAAAAGGATCCTATAGCCAATATAGTAATCAACTTAGATGAAACAGACAAATTCCTAGAAAGATACAAGCTATTAGAGCTCACTCAAGAAGAAATAACTTGAATAGCTCTTTATCTATTAACACAGATTCTTGGTTTAAAAGCTTTCCATAGAGAAAATGCCAGTCCCAGATGATTTTACTGGTGAATTCAAATTTCAAAAAAGAAATAAAACCAATGCTATATAAACTCTTCCAGAAAACAGAAAAGGGAAATTCTTATCCATTTTATGAGGCCAGGATTACTCTGATACCAAAACCACACAAGGCTATTATAAAAAGAAAAAAAAAAAAACAGAGACAAGACATTAAAGATAAGAAGAACAAATGGAGGAAGACAAATGCAGCGAACATGGCAGAAAACGTGGAGAGAGGAAGTGGCCAGAGGACTGACACTGACAGTGTCACAGTGTCCTTTGTTGAACGCCTCCCACGTGCAAACTCCTGTGTGGTGCGGTGATGTTTCACAGCATGAACTTTTGGAGCCAGACTGCCTGGGTTCAGGTCCTAGCCCTACTACTTACTAGTTACCTAAGTTTGGCCAAGTTACCCAACTTCTCTGTACTTCAATGTTCCCACTTACAGTGGAGACAGTAATAGAACTCCCCTCATAGGGCTGTTATGAAAACTGAATGAGTAGGGGCACCTGGGTGGTTCAGTTGGTTAAGTGTCCAACTTTGGCTCATGTTGCGATCTCACAGTTCATGAGATTGAGTCCTGTCTCGGGCTCTGTCCCGACAGCTTGAAGACTGGAGCCTGCTTCAGATTCTGTGTTTCTCTCCCTCTCTGCCCCGCCCCTGCTCGCACTCCGTGTCTCTCTCTCTCTCTCTTTCTCTCTCTCTCTCTCTCTCTCTCAAAAATGAATAAACATTAAAGAAAATTAAAAAAAGAAAGGAAATTGAATGAGTAAATACATCTCAAATGTGTATAATAGTACCTGGCACATAGTGAGCATTACACAATTGTCTGCTGAAACTATTGCTATTATTATTCATGTTATAGTAGTTGGTTGTTACCTTTACTAAGACATGGTATATGCCCTCTAAATGAACTAAGCAGTACAAAAAGTGACCATTTTCATTGCACTAGTTCCCTGTGGCTAGCATAACAAATTACCACAAAATCCCTGACTTAAAACAACAGAAGTTTATTCTCTCCCAGTCCTGGCGGCCAGAATTTCAGTATCAGTCTCACTGGGCTGAGACCAAGGGGTTGACAAGGCTGCACTCCCCCTAGAGATTCTCATGGAGAATCCACTCCTGGACTCTTCTGAGTTCTGGCAGCTGTCCACATTCCTTGGCTTGTGGCTGCACCCCTGTAATCTCTCCCTCTGTGTTTACATTGCCTCCTCATCTCTGTTGTCAAATCTCCCTCTGCCTCTCCCTTAGGATGACATTTATGGCTGGAGGTAGGGTCTGCCCAGATTCCCAGGATAATCTCCCCATATCAAGATTCTTAACATAATCATGTCTGCAAAGACCCCTTTTCCTTATAAGGTAACATTTATAGGTTCCAGGGGTTAGGACCTAATTATCTTTGGATAGCTATTATTCAGCCTACTACACCCATCCCTGGGGGTAGACTGAGGTTGTGTGGAAACTACAACATATATAACATTGAAAAAAAATGTTTATTTATTTTGAGAGAGAGAGAGACAGAGAGAGACAGAATGCGAGTGGGGGAGGAGAAGAGGGGGAGAGAGAGAATCCCAAGCAAGCTCCACACTCAGCTCAGAGCCTGACTTGGGGCTCAGTCTCATGACCGTGAGATCATGACCTGAGCCGAAACCAAGAGTCAGATGCTTAACTGACTGAGCCACCCAGGTGCCCCCATATATAACATTTTTAAAAGGACATTTAGGTGTCTCTACAACAAACCTGTTAGAATATGCAGCCATATGCCAAGGCACAGTCTGTTCACCTGAAGTAGGTCCCAGAACTATGAGCATAGCATCTGTCATGAACTATAACATCTCTGTAGGGCCAACATACAAAGTCAAATCTATAAAATTATGACAAACATCACAACTTTGGAGGGAGGGGCTGCTACTAGAAAATTACTGTGCCATTATGATCCAAATAAAATAGCTTATTAAAATGATTAGTAAGAACCAAGAGGGGCGCCTGGGGGGCTCAGTCTTCTGTGACCAACTCTTGATTTTTGGCTCAGGTCATGATCCCAGGGTTGTGGGATCGAGCCCCATGTCAGGCTCCATGTTGATTGTGGAGACTGCTTAAGATTCTCTCTCTCCCCCTTTCTCTCTCTCTCTCTCCCACCCTCAGCCCCTCTCCTGCTGATTGAGCATGCTCTCTCTCTCCAAAATAAAATAAAATTACAAAAGAAAAAAAGAACCAAGAACTAGATTTGATGATTGCAGTTATGGCTAAACATTGAAGACAACTGGCTCACTCTTGATGGCCACAGGTACCTCCACTCAGACCCTGCACCTTTACTCTGTGCTCCACAGTAGTGAAGAAATGCACTTCTAGAATCAGGCCTAAGTTCGGGATCTGATGCTATTATGTGTTAACGATGTGACCTTGGACAAATCATTGCACCTCTTTGAGCCTGTTTCTTCATCTGTAAAATAGGCGTCATAAGAGTTCTTACCCTGCAGAGTTGCTTTGAGGTTTAAATAAGAATTCATTTAAAGTTCTAGCATGGCAATTAGCATATGTAATAAGTGCTCAATAAACCATAATCACAATGTATTATTATGGACTAAATACTACTATTTCTAACAAAATTCTGTTATTCTATTGCAGTGGAAATATCCTCTCATCTTCAATTTCCTGATTTTCAGAGTGGGAGGAGTTTTTCCTTTGGGGACTGTGATCTCATGGGTGAAAGGCATTAACGCCACATAGAAAAAGCATGGGGTAGTGAGGGGTGGGGGGTGGACATCTGGGTGGCTCAGTCAGTTGAGTGTCCAACTCTTGCTTTCGCCCAGGTCATGATCCCAGGGTCATGGGATTGAGCCCCGCGTTGGGCTCTGTGCTGAGTGTGAAGCCTGCTTAAGATTGTTTCAAAGAGGGGGCGCCTGGGTGGTTCAGTCGGTTGGGTGTCCGACCTCAGCTCAAGTCATGATCTCATGGTTCATGAGTTCGGGTCCTACATAGGGCTCTGTGCTGACAGCTCAGAGCCTGGAGCCTGCTTCAGATTCTGTGTCTCCTTCTCTTTCTGCCCCTCCCCTGCTCACACTCTGTCTCTGTCTCAAAAATAAGTAAACATTGAAAAAAAATTTAAAAAAAAGATTCTTTCAAAGAGAGAGAATCTTTCTCCCTCTGCCCCTTCCCTGGTCACACACACACCCTGCCTCTCAAATAAAATAAGAAGAAAAAGAAAAAAAGAAAAAACATGGAAAATAACGCAGTCTGCAATTCTGGTATCTGTGTCCTTGGGGTAAGAAAAAAAGAATGAAGAGAGTAAGGACTTTGTAAGCTAGTAAAGGATAGGAAGTAGGGCCTGAAATGTTTAATATGTGACTAAGAGAACTAATGTAGAGTGCCTGACGTTTGGGGAAATGAGAGTAAATTAAGAATTTAAATAGCAGAAGTCTAAAAAGGGGATGTAATCGATTCATTCTCCATAGGAATTCATTAAGTGATGAGAGCTTTGTGCTTAGGAGAGATGAAGGTTGAGAGGAGTTATAATGGGGACAGGGACATCATGATGAGCATAGACAAGGCCAGCACAATACAGCTCATCTTCATATACAGAACTCCAGCCCTGGGACCAAGGTGAGGCATAAGGTAGACAAGGAGGACTAAAAACACAAGCAAGCTTTTGTTTAGGACAAGACCCTGTAAGTAACTCCAAGGCAGGGTTGTGTGTGGTTTCTTCTAGAATTTCCAGCAGTTAGCCCTGTACCTGGCATGCCATTGATAAATCTGGGCTGAAGGAACAAGTACATATATTCGACAGTAAAAATACTGGCAGGAGATGAGAAGTGGAATTAGAGACACTCTTCTAACCCTGTGATTCTGTCTCTGGTCTCACTTCAGTCCAAACCACCCTCCACACTGCCGCTCTGATCTTCCCAAAAGGCAGGCCCGACCCCATCACTGCTCCTGTGCTCCAATAGCTCTTCAGGGCCTTGCACAGTAAGTCCAAATTCCTTAGCTTGGCCAGCCAAGCCTTTGTATTTGCTGCTGACCTACTTTTCAGCCTTGTTTCTGCCACTACCCTACTTGTACGCTTTGTTCTGAACATGTCAGAATGTTTGGAACTCTCCAAGTATACTTGCTCTCCCATACACAAACACCCCACCTTGGTACATAGTGTTCCTGTCTGAGCCACACTGTCCACCTGAGGACTCCTTATGCTCCTGTCGTCATTTAAAATGTCACTTTCTCTAGAAGGTGACATTTCTAAGCAGAATTAAGTGATCCCTCCTCTAAGCTCTCAAAACACCTTGCCCATACTCCTATTAATGGCACCAAGTACAATACCATAATCAACATTTCCACATCTGTCTTCCTTTATAAACCTCTGGGGTGCCAGGATTGGGTTCTAGTCATTTTTGCATCCCTAGCTACTAGCATGGGGGTACAGAGTTTTAAAAATGTTGAATAAATGAACAGATTTTAAAGACCCAAAATAGAAATAGAGCTTAAATCCTTGAGTGAACTAGCCTTAGTGTCCTTAGAGAGGACCCTAAGACAGTTAGGGATGGGTGGGTCCATCCCTATAACCAGAAGATCCCATCATGGATGGCAGCTACGGTACCCCCTCCAACTGTCCCTTGTTATCATGATCAGAGACAGAATTTGGGGCTCAACATACGACAGGCCTGCCCCTGTATGACATCCCCTGTCTTATATGACTCCCAACCATTTCTTACACTCTTTTGCCTTTGAGAAGACAACTTCATTTTCGTATGCTGTAGTGCCAGCATCTTTTGTGAAATAATCCCTATTTCAAAATGCTCCCAAAGCCAAGTTCGTCTCTCCTACTCCAATTCTCATTTTCTGTCTCTCTTACTAAGTAGAATGGAAAGCTTCAGGGCTAAATTAAGAATGAAAATAATCTGAGCCCACAGTACACAATGTCAGCATTCTTTCCTTTGTAGACAAGGATCTGCTGGAGCCAGGCTGCTCAGTCCTGCTCAACCACAAGGTGCATGCCATCATAGGCATGCTCATGGATGACACGGATCCCTTGGTCACAGTGATGAAGGTAGAAAAGGACCCCAAGGAAACCTATGCTGATATTGGGGGGTTGGACAACCAAATCCAGGAAATTAAGGAACCTGTGGAGCTTCCTCTTACTCATCCTGAATATTATGAAGAGATGGGTATAAAGCCCCCAAAGGGGGTCATTCTCTATGGTCCACCTGGCACAGGTAAAACCTTATTAGCCAAAGCAGTAGCAAACTAAGCCTCAGACACTTCCTTAAGAGTGGTTGGCTCTGAACTGATTCAGAAGTACCTAGGTGAGAAGCCCAAACTCATTCGGGAATTGTTTCGAGCTGTGGAAGAACATGCACCATCCATCATGTTTATTGATGAAATTGAAGCCACTGGAACAAAAAGATATGCCTCAAATTGTGGCGGTGAGAGAGAAATTCAATGAACAATGTTGGAACTGTTGAACCAGTTGGATGGATTTCACTTGTGAAAGTCATGGCCACAAACTGAATAGAAACTTTGGATCCAGCACTTGTCAGACCAGGCCACATAGACAGGAAAATTGAGTTCCCCCTGCCTGATGAAAAGACTAAGAAGTACATCTTTCAGACCCACACAAGCAGGATGATGCTGGCCAATGATGCGGCCCTGGATGACTTCATCATGGCTAAAGATGGCTTTTCTGGGACCAACATCGAGGCAATCTGTACAGAAGCTGGTCTGATGGCCTTGAGAGAATGTAGAATGAAAGCAACAAATGAAGATTTCAAAAAATCTAAAGAAAATGTTCTTCATAAAAAAAAATCTAAAGAAAATGTTCTTTATAAAAAACAAGAATGCACCCCTGAGGGGCTCTATCTGTAATGACCACATTTGCCTTCAAGGAAATGGTCAGGAGTGTCCCAGCTCCTAGGGGGGATGAGTTTGGGGAAGTTACCCAGAGGAACCCACGTTCCAGTTGATCTTTCTTAGCAAAACCTCCTGTGTACCTTTTTGAGTGTGATGTGCAGGATGCCCACTGGGCTGCCTTCATCTGTTGATTATGTACAGTGCTCTCCCCCCAGTAAAGCAAACTCCTTCTCAAAAAAAAAAAAAAAAAAAAAAAAAAAAGGAAGAAAGAAAGAAAGAGAATAATTTGAGCCCAAACTTACTGTGCAACTTTAGGGAAATTTTACCTCTATACATCTCAACTGGCTCTTCCTTCAAATGGAATCAACCCTACTGTCTAGGACACAGGAAGTAATAAGAGGTACAACTTACATGGTACTTATTATGCACCTCACACGTATTAACCTGTTTGATTCTATACTTCTTCCAGCTAGGTACTATCATTATCCTCACTGTGCACAGAGACTGGAGCAGAGGGGGGAAGGACTTGAAGAAAGCTGTGAAGCTCCAGTGAACGAGTGGTAGAGGCAGAGCTGGGACCCAAGCAGTCTGGCTCTCATGTCCATGCTGTTAACCATTACCCTCTACTTCTCTCTCTGCAGGCCACTGAAAGGCACCATACACAGTACAAAACTCCAGCATATTAAAGTACATGGGGAGACGCTGAAGGGTAGGCCTCAGATATGTGACAGTGTTACACATTTCAACCCAAATGCATTTTACAGCCAAGATTTTAGACCTCAAATCACCCATCATTTGTAGCTAAAATATTAGGGTCTCTTTGGATTGTAGCTCTCTAGGAGATGGATTTGTCCTTAACTGGTACTACACCTACAATTCAGATGACACTGTCACTAGATGAATATCCACCTTGAGGTGTGGCTTTATGGATCAATTTTCACGTTAGGTTTTTCTCAAGAGCAATGACCTGAGAATACAAAAATAGCAGAAAATACACTTGTGCTCATGCTTTTACTACAAATAGAATTTTATTTTTTCTAAGTTTATTTATTTATTTTGAGAGAGACAGAGAGATGGGGGGGGGGGGCAGACAGAGAGAGGGAGAAAGAGAATCCCAAGCAGGCTCCACACTGTCAGCACAGAACCCTATGAGGAGCTCGATCTCACGAACCATGAGATCATCACCTGAGTAGAAATCAAGAGTCGGACACTCAACCGACTAACATGACATAACATAAAAGAATGTTATTTAAAAAAAAAAAAAAAAAAAAAGCATTGGGGCACTTGGGTGGCCCAGTCAGTCAAGTGTCTGACTTTGGCTCAGGTCATGATCTCACGTTCATGAGTTCGAGCCCCACGATGGGCTCTGTGCTGACAGCTCAGAGCCTGGAGCCTGCTTCAGATTCTGTGTCTCCCTCTCTCTCTCCACCTCCTCAACTCACGCTCTGTCTCTCTCTCTCAAAAAATGAATAAACATTTTAAAAATTTAAAAAACATTAAATATTTAGGTCCATATATTACCTTCTATTTCAAAAAATTTATTTAGACAAAAATTTAAGACCATCCACTAGATATGATACAGTACCTTCAAACTATTATCAATCCTTATAACCATATTCCTATCTGGGCAATGGGCCATTTAGAAAGTACTTAATAAACATGTGTTGAATGAATGAATGCTATTTCAGAGATGGGTTCAGTGCTCTACATTTCCAGAAGTTTCCTCGGAAGGAATAGGTGCCTTGTAATAGTCATTTTGCTCTGGAAAACTCTACTACTCAGCCCTGTTTCAAGAAGGAGAACTTACTCCTCCAGTCTCTAGAAGAGCCTAAAGCCACCCTTATCTGTACCCATGGTTTCCACATTGTTTTCTTCCCCCATCAAAAAGAGAACAGAGAAAGATCAGGTTACATTGCTTTCTTGGGCCTGTATACATTCCTGTGAGGTTCTCTCTTCTGTCAGGAAAAGTCTCCCTGGCAACCATATTTACACACTCACTTAATTCCCTCCCCTCCTTGGATTTGCTGGTTGGTATAAAAATTAATTTGCATTGAACTGCTTAAGTTTACAAGTTAATCAGTTTAACAGACTCACAAAATTTTACAATTTGGTTTCTGGCCAAAATTCACTTCTTAAGGGGCCTGTCTCCTCTCTTTTGAAATCTGAATGGAATTCTCTTCAGTTCAATACTTTTCAACACATACAGTTTCTGGTTATAGGTAGCGAAAAGAATAGTCTCCTAAGGGCATCTGGCCAATATTATTAGAAAGATCAAGACAGGAAGAGGAACCTTAATTCAGAATAAGCAAGGGGTCAAATTCACAAAGATCAGCTATGATGAGGAGCTGGAAAAGAGGAGTCAAGGAGCAAGACAAAATGGGCCATATGAAATGAAGAACTCAGGCCTAAGATTCTGGGTGATCAGAGTTCGGGACCTGGATAACAGGAATGGAACATGCAACTCAAGAATGGAGTGTCACTAATTCATCACCCATGTATTTATTAAGCATCAAATAGTACTTGGTGCTGGGAATACAGCAGTGAATAAGCCAGACCCAGGTCCTGCCTTCATAAAGTTTATAGTCAAATATTTAAATAGTGAACCAATGCTGGCTTTGTTATTGAGCCAAGTATCTTTGGGCTAGGGGCTTGTTATACAATTTCCTACAAAGGTCAGAACTGGTTTCAGAGTATGGATGGAACAGGGACTTAACCCAGACAAGTTCAACAAGTCCTCCCTGGAATAGGTGAGTTGCTGTGTCAACAAGTCTTTGACATATACAATGGTTTCTTTACATCTTCAACAACATTGACACTTGAGCCTTTAGACAGGGAGATGAAGAAGGGTATATTTATCATAGGGCATAAGGCTAAATACTTTGTAGTATATATAAGTTTTCTAGAGTAGAAAGTATATAAAGGTATAAGCTATTTTTAAGCATATTCAACAACTATTTATTGAGCATCAGCTATGTTCAAGGAATGGTTTGAGGAATTGCAGCTACGGATATGAAAAAGACCTGGTGCCTAGCAATTACAACACTGTGGTAAGTGCTATAAGGACATGTTAAAGTACAAAGGAAGACCAGAGAGTAAGGATACTAATTCGTTAAAAGCAAGTTGGGAAATGCTTCTGAGATACAATGCTTGAACTGACTCTTAAAAGACAGAGATGTTGGTTGCTTTCAGCTGATAAATTTGGTGGTAATTTGTTACATAGCAGCAGATGACTACTACAGGACCTTATGGAGACTATACCACCAGCACAAGTAGGAGACCATGGAGAACACCTGGCCATTGAAACTTTGTTTTGTGACATATGCCATAGGGTTATACTCTAAATCTCTTTAAAACTATAAAGAGTTTTTCTTAGGCTCACCTGGTCCATGTTGGGAGTAGAAAGTGAGAACAGGAGTACAGCCACTCTGGGAAACAGTATGGAGATTCCTCAAAAAATTAAAAATAGGGGCGCCTGGGTGGCGCAGTCGGTTAAGCGTCCGACATCAGCCAGGTCACGATCTCGCGGTCCGTGAGTTCGAGCCCCGCGTCGGGCTCTGGGCTGACGGCTCAGAGCCTGGAGCCTGTTTCTGATTCTGTGTCTCCCTCTCTCTCTGACCCTCCCCGTTCATGCTCTGTCTCTGTCTCAAAAATAAAATAAACATTAAAAAAAAAAATTAAAAAAAAAAAATTAAAAATAGAACTATCCTACAACCCAGCAATTGCACTACTAGGCATTTATCCAAGGGATAAAGGTGTGCTGTTTCGAAGGGACACATGCACCCCCATGTTTATAGTAGCACTATCAACAATAGCCAAAGTATGGAAAGAGCCCAAATGTCCATCGATGGATGAATGGATAAAGAAGATGTGGTGTACATATACAACGGAGTATTACTTGGCAATCAAAAAGAATGAAATCTTGCCATTTTCAACTATGTGCATGGAACTGGAGGGTATTATGTTAAGTGAAATTAGTCAGAGAAAGACAAAAATCATATGACTTCACTCATATGAGGACTTTAAGAGACAAAACAGATGAACATAAGGGAAGGGAAACAAAAATAATCTAAAAACAGGGAGGGGGACAAAACAGAAGAGACTCACAAATACAGAGAACAAACTGAGGGTTGCTGAGGGGTTGTGGGAGGGGGGATGGGCTAAATGGGTAAGGGGCACTAAGGAATCTACTCCTGAAATCATTGTTGCACTATATGCTAACTGATTTGGATGTAAAATTTAAAAAATAAAAAATAAAATTAAAAAACAAAAAAGAAAGTGAGAACAGGCACTCTGAACGGGAATGACACAGATAATGGGAGGAAGCAACACAATCACAGTCTTGTCTGATATCCTCCACAGAAGGATCTAAGCTGGCTGGTGCTGGGACCTGGTCAGGTGGTCAGCTAGCATCAAGTGCTATAAGCACTTGGTCAGTACTGGTCGAATGATTACACAGAGGGACCGGGAGTGGGAGGAGCAAGAGGGTAAGGAAAAGTTGTTTTTTGAGAGAGCAATAATCGTGAGGACCAGAAAAACTTCATTTGGTGTCAGTGCCAAGTAATGACTGTAAAGCCAAAAATAAGAGATAATATCCAAGATTAAGTTTTCCTGGCTTCCATGATTCATGTGGGTAGATAAAGGAATAGAGCAGGCAACGAAGATTAGGGTGGAACATGGACATTCAAGACACATGAGGTAAATGGGGCTGCATGGTTCACAGCTTCTGGGTGGTCCCCGGTATGGGGGTGCAGGGGAGGCATCAGCCTGGCTAAAAAGACATCAGATCAGGGCAGACAAGTTGTATTATACCTGTTCAACCCCAATTTCTGTTTCAGTAGGTTTAAAAAGGTCGCCATAGCTTCCTACAAGCAACTGGGACTATTTGACTACAAAAGGAATAGAAATGAACTCATTTCTTATTTAAATTGGGAGTAAAGACAGCAAGCAGCAGGACTATAACTCTACCTAATAATACTCTCAAGACTCGATGGATGAGTTTCCAGGAGCCATTCCGGGTAAAGAGTTCCTTGCCTCTTTATTCTCTATTTTCCTACTGGCTATCTACTTGAGCTTCAAAATATCCCCCCTTTGCCTTTTCCATCAGGAGTCCAAAGTGAGAAGCCCACAGGAAAATGTGACCGTGCACCATGACACAACAAGGACTTAGATACACTACACAAGCAAAACAAGGGATCCAGCACAACATGCTTTTCCTGCTTTAGGCAAAGTGTCAATACCTGCAGGCAGAACTCGCTGCCTGATTTGTGGGGCCCAGTGCAAAATGAAAAAGCAGGGCCTTCATTAAAAATCATTAAGGGGCACCTGGGTAGCTCAGTTGATTAAGTGTCCAACTCTTGATTTTGGCTCAGGTCATGATCTCATGGTTCACGAGTTTGAGCCCCATATTGAGCTCTGTGCTGACAGGGCAGAGCCTGCTTGGGATCCTCTCTCTTCCTCTCTCTCTGTCCCTCCCTCTTCCTCTCTCTCTCAAATATAAATAAATAAACTTAAAAAAAATATTAAGAATTTCAAGGTAACAACAACAGAGCATTAAACCAAATGAGGAGATGCAGGGAGAAGAATGCCCTTCTAAATGCAGGGCCCCGAGAGGTTGCATAGGCTGCACACTCATGAAGCTGGCCCTGCCTTCAGGGACTATTACAGCATGGTCCTTTAGAAGAGCTTTAGAGTCTGAGTTGGGTCCAAATCCCAGATCCCCTATGTGATCTTAGGCAATTTATTTAGCCTCTCCATGCTTCCGAGAGATAATCCAGTATTGTGAAGATTAAGTGGGATAATGAATAGAACGAATACAAAGTGTTTAGCACATAGTAAGCACTCAATAAGTGGTAGCTGATCTATTATTGTTCAATGAAATATGCAGGTAACTGTCAGAGCAGTAAGTTTGGGAAATGAATTACTGAACTGCTATAAAGGACATGAAAGCATGAGACTGAGGTTTTAAGAAAACTAAAATAATGAAGCAGACAAGGAAGATCAAATCTTTTGCTTGGCTCTTCTGCCTTCTCTAACCACTTTCCTACTTCTCTTTTCCCATTTTTTACAAAGCATACAAAGGGTGATCCGCACGCGATCCTCATTTCCTAACCACATCTCATGGCACATCTTTTTCACTCTGGTGTTTAATATCCCCGTGGCCACCCCCATGGGTGAACACCTGCCATGGGCAAGAACTAAAGCTATTGTTCTCAAAAAGTTACTAATGACCCCATGTTTACTAAATGAAATGGGCATTTCCCACTTTCTCTGTACAATTTCATACTGGTGACCAATTCCTCCAGCTTGAAACCCTCTCTTCTGACTTTGGTGATATGCGCCCTCATGGCCAACAGAATGTCTACTCAGTCTCGCATCTCTCAGGTACACAAAGGGAACGCATTTGTTGGATGAATAAATAAGATGGTTCCTTGGCTTCTCTGATGTTCCTTTTTTTCCTACCATACTGACTACATTTCTTCTTCCTACCTCCCTAAATGTGGGCAATCTTCAAGCTTTAGCCCTTGGTCCTCCATACTTCTGTTTCTATGCTGCTACCACTGGTGGGCCAAGCTAATCACATGGCTTCAGTTATCATCTTCTATACACAATACTCCTTGGCTTCTCTGTTTTGAGCATAAGTCTCTCACTTCCAAATACTTATGGGACATGTCCACTTGTAAGTTCCAGTATCACCTCAAGATATTTTGCACCTAGTGGACTCCCTTGGTGGCTTAGTCAGTTAAGCGTCTGACTCTTGATTTGGGCTCAGGTCATGATCTCATGGTTTGTGAGATCAAGCCCCAAGTTGGCTCTGCACTGACAGCGTGGAGCCTGCTTGGGATTCTCTCTCTCCCTCTCTCTCTCTCTGCTCCTCCCCACTCTACCCCTCCCTGCTCTCTCTCTCTCAAAATAAATAAATAAACATTTTAAAAAAAGGTATCTAGCACCTAGCATTTCCTCTTCTCCCCAAACTGGTTTTCCTTTTTGTCTTATCTCTGTTAATCTTGTCAACCATCTTCAAGGCTAGATCTGATTTTTCCTTGTTTCTTGACCTCTGTATCCAGTCAGTCATAAAGTCCTGTTCATGTTTCCTTTATGATACTTATTGAACCCATCTTTTTATTTTCACTCCATCACCCTAATTCAATTTTTTACCCCCTCACACCTAGACTACTTAAATAATGTACTAGCTGGTTGTGCAGTTCTCTTTCTATCCCTACTAAAGTTAAAAAAACACTTTTTTTTAGCGTTTATTTATTGAGAGACAGAGCATGAGCGGGACAGGGGCAGAGAGAGAAGACAGAGAATCCAAAGCAGGCTCCAGGCTCTGAGCTGTCAGCATGGAGCCCAATGCGGGGCTTGAACTCACGAACCATGAGATCACCAACTGAGTCGAAGTCGGACGCTTAACCGATTGAGCCACCCAGGCACCCCATCCCTACTAAAGTTTATTCTCCACACTGTTGTTGAGACTCTCATGACCCCACATTTCCCTAACCAAACATCTTCAGACTTTCCATCATACAGGATAAAGTTCTAACTCCTTAGTTCAGTATTCAATGCCTGTTAAAATCTGGCTGCAGCCAACACTTCTAGTCTTAGAACTTCTCTACTTAAACCTTTTGATCCTGCCAGATTGGTCCCTGAAAACTTTCTTCCATACTCCAGTCCTGTGTTTTATAAACATGATTTCTCCCATCTGGAAATTCCTTCCACCCTCCTTCTCTCTATAGAACAAAATTCACGATGCCTCTGAAAAACGCCTTCCTTGGGAATCATAGTCCATAATGATCTTTCTCTTTCTTCAACTTCTATAATACCGCATGTTTATCACTTTGAAAACTTACTGAATGGCTGCTTGACATTTAATCCTCACAACTCCATGAGGTGGGTGGCATTATTACAGATGAAGAAACAAAGTCAACTAACTTGTCCAAGTCACATAGCAAGTAACTGCTGGAACTGGGATCCAAATCCTTGTTTAGCAGAGAATAATTCCCAGACGACACCACCTCTCTCATTTTCCTGTGTTTTCCAAACCACAAATACAGCACAGAATTTGCACACAAGCAGGTGCTCAGTAAACATGGTGATCGAGAAAACTGCTTAAATAGCACCCGTGACTCTCTAGTACTTACAGAATTGTCCATCTTAGCAGTCCACATTAAGCACATCACCTCTTTACATCGCTTCCTCTGTAATATAGTTCAAGACCAGGGATTTGCCAAAAATTCACCACTATCCATTCTAAGAATAAATGTTGGTTTAAACAAAGCTAAAAGGCCTTTATCTGATTCGAACATTAGGTGAGCTTTGGGGATGCCCACTGTACCACCGCTAGGCCCATCGTTGCTATTTCCAAATGATTAGGAAGTAAAAATAGGCTGGCTAGTTGATGGCTTATGAGGTAAATTGGACTATTTATAGTTCTGGAGGTGGATGCTAAGGCAGCAGAACAGGATTTCTCTGCTTTGGTAGCTAAGCCCTCAGTAAAAGAGGCCCAATAAAAGTGCATCATGGATGGAAAATGGGATCAAAAGAGGGTAATAGTGAGGGAGAGAGAACAGAAAGAAGGAAATGCTGGAAATATTCTATTGAGGAGACGGAGGAAATATTCTATTGAGGTCCTTTTCTGAATAGTTGCTTGAAGCTGTCAGATCTAACCCTGTCCTCTGCAGCTGGCACCGTGTAACAGAGGACTCTGTCACTCCTGCATGATTCATGGTCTCAGTCCTGAACTGCCTGTCCTGACCCATATCACAGGCCAGATCCTCTCTTGCTCCAGATCCTCCCAGCTTGTGACCTTATTATTCACTTCCTCAGGTCTCAGAAATCTGACCTCACAGATTTGACATTCAGCATTGCTTCCCTGGTTATGACCTGTATTTTCCTCTTGCTGCATGGAATGAGGCTCAGAAAAACTGATGAGGGGGAAAAGTGGGGAGGAAGAACAATACGAAGGAAAATAAGAGGAAGAACAATAAGAAGGAAAATTATAGTGGCAATTAGAAATTCTAGATTACTTTTGGGAAGTTACTTCATTGAGAAAGGGAAAAGACCATGGCTGCAATATAAAGCAATTACCTAGAGATACCACACTCTTCAGCTGTCTGTATTTACTGTTTCCTCTTTTTTGGCTGCCCTTCCTGTCCTTCTCAATCTTCTCTGCAAGGCAAACTCCTATTCATCCTTCAAGATCTTGCTTAAACATGTTCTTTTCTGGAAAGCCTTCTCTGACCCTCTCAGACAGCTAATTGTTTTCTCCTTTGTGTTTCCACAGCTCTTTATATACACATCTATTATGCGATCACTTTTACTGGCAATTTTATTTGTCTCTCCCACTACTTCTTTGAGGACAAGGACTAATTATCTTATTCATCTCTGCATCCCCAAGACATAGCACAAGGCACAGCAGAGTGCCTGGCATATAGCAAGTGTTTGTTGTTCTGTGATGAAAGACATCAAGAACAACATGAAAGTACAATTTGCACTTCCCTTGCAAAAATCAAATTGGTTCCTAGTACTTTTCATGTGTAGCCCCGTTTTTTCCCCTGATTTGGAAGAAACGACTTTAGACTCATAAAGGAAATTCTATTGATATATCTGGCACATTAGCCAGTTTTTCATCCCCATTGATGATAGCAGCATTCCCTCCCCCCCCCCCCCCCCCCCACCACCACACCACATACACCCACACCCACACACTTCCATGAAGCTCCCAGGGCAAGCTTAACATTAGTGGCACATGGTCCATCCTACCATTTCTGTTGTAGTGCAAGCTAAATGACACCGTGAGCCTAAAGCTGCCACAGATCTTAGCGAACTGGTGGTGGTTGGGGGGGGGGGGGATAATTAAAAGAACACACTTCTGTAGCAGACCTAGAAGGGTGAGGAAGAAAGATGAATTTAAACCTTGCCTTATAAGAAATTTGTTAGAAACTCACGCAAAACAGCCGCTTCCTCTGGACATGACAGACCCGATCCAGGTGTCCGGCAGTGACCTTTGCCCATGAGTGTCAGGTCATCACCCAGCACAGAAAACAAGGGGCCAGTGCCTTTCCTGGGCATCCCTCCTTCTCAAACCTGGCAAATCTTGGGGCCTGCTTTTTCTTTAGGGGATTGTCCTCTCCTCCCAGCACCGACAGTCCCCAGTTCCCTCCGCCGGTGCCCCCTAAGCACCAATCTCGCCTTCGTCCCACAAGGGGCCCCAGCGTGACTCCGGGTCAAAAGTGCCGGCGGCTGGGCTGTCAGGCCCGGCTGTGTGGGGGACGCCGAGGTCAGGCCGGACCCCAGGGTCTCCTCACACTCTGTGGGACGAGCTCAGGGGACGCAGGCCGCGCCAGGCCACGGGCTGCCTCTGCGCGGGCCTCTGCGCGGAAGGGGCTCAGCCCCGGAGAAGCCGCGCGCGCGCGCGCCGGTGCTCCAGCCGGTCCCCCCGCAGCCTGCCGCAAGTGCCGGCCCCGCAGCTGCTCCGCAGCCCTGGTCGCCGCTGGGTCCCCGCACCCCGCGCGCCGCGGCCGGTCGCTCCGCCGGCCGGACTGCTGGGTGCCCACGCGGGCCCCGCGCCGCGGATCCCGGGTCAGGCCGCCCGCCCGCCCGCCGCCTGCCTGCGGTGCCCACGGCAGTGCCCCGCCCCGCGCGGCCCGACCCGGCCGCCGCGCTCCGGCCCGGCCGTGACAGCTGGGTGCCCAAAGGGTTAAGCCGGCAGCGCGGCGGCCCGAGTGCCCCGCGCGCTGCCCGTCCGCCGCGAGCTGGCCCCAGCGCGCACGCGCCCGCCCGTTACCTGCGGTCGCGTTCGCGCTCCTCCTCCACCTGGCCGCTCTCTCCCGGGGGCCGCCCCTCAGCCCGCCCCCTCGGCTCGGCGCCGCGCACCCTGCTGGCTACTCGGACACAGCCCGGGGAGGAGGGGCGTGGGGGCGATTACCATATATTAGCATACCAGCGCACGTCACGTGCCCGTTCCAGCCAATGGTCACTCTGGAAGGCGGGGATTGGGGCGAACACGCCTAGGTGCTGCTCCGGGCCTGAACCGGTGGTCATGGCAACGGCTGGGAGGGCGGGGGAGTGGGGAGGCACCGGAGCCCAGTGGCCCCGCGGGAGCATCTCCACTACCTGAATTCTGTGTGGAGACACCGTGCACTTTTCACACCCTGCGGAGGGAGAGGGGTTGAATTTGGCTCCTCTCAGAAGGATTCAGACTCAGCAAATAGTTACCGAGCGCTTACCACGTGCCTAACACTTTTCTGCTGGACATGATTCTCGGGGTAACCTTGAGATGTCAGTACGGTTAACCCCACTTGATAGAAGGGAAAGTGGAGGCTCAGAGAGGCTAGGTCACTCACCCAAAGTCACACAGCCACACCAAATGGTAAAAGTGGAGGTCTGAGCCCATTTCTGACTTCAGGCCAGGACTCTCTTGAGTTGTTTTCTCCAGCAGGGGTCTCCCAGCACCTCCTCACAATTCCAGGTATACTAAGCGTCCGGAAGATACTCATACAACCCTTGTACAGTGCTTTAGTGTTTCTTTACAAAGACCTTTGAGGTTAGTAGGCAGAGCAGTTATGTCCCTATTGCAGATGAGGAGAAATGAGGCTTAGAAAGGTAACATGACCTGCCTCAGGTCAAATAGCTATTAAGGGCTAGTACTTAATTTCTATGATTTATACTCAAACTCACTACTTTATAAACTTTTAAATTCAATCTTCTCAATGCAGTGGTGTTGCTATGACCATTTTACAGATTAAGAAACTGAGGCTTTAGGAAGCTAAGCAAATTACCCAAGGCTACACAGCTAGTTAATAGCAGATTTAGGTTCAAAGCTAGGTTTATCTGGCTCCAAACTAGTCTCATGAAATCTTGTTGCACCAGGTTTATTTCATTTAGGCTTGGACTTGGACTTGCAGAACAGAACTTTCCCACCTCTCCTCTTAAAATGTGACTACGTTCTCTCTTGCGCCAGCAAAATATCAAGTGACAAATGATATGCGTTAAGGTCACAGGCTAAATATTAAAAGAGAACAGAGTCACCCCTGCAAGGTAGGAAGTACACTGTATAATTCCCTGCCTCTTGATTTTTACCCCTAGGGATTTGATAGTTTGCCTTTTAAAGGCAGAGTAGTTTAAAAATATTAGCATCTGCATTTGGACTTTCCTTCTGCTCCTCCCTTTAGGTTAGCTCAGTGGCTTTCTGATTACTGGACAAGGCCATTTTCCTCAAATCAAATATGCTAAACTTTATAGGCATTTTAAGGGATTATTAAAGGTAACTTCGAATATATGTACATTTCATCTTATTGGGCTGATTTAAAACCTAATTTCCTCCTAAGCTGTGACTGTTTGGTGTTCAAAAGCACAACCATGGAGGCAGACTTATGTGGAATAAAATCCTGACTTGGCTACTCACTAATGTGTGACCTTGGCTAAGTTACTTAACCCCTCTGTGCCTCAATTTCCTCACTTGTAAAATAGGACAGGAATGGCGTGAGAATTAAATGGGTTAACATATAAAAAGCATTTAGCACAAGTAAATGGCTCACAGTAAAACTTCCATAATTGTTAGCTGTTATTGCCCCGGGAGCTTTCATAGGAACTGACAACCCCCATGTACAGAATCTCTCCAGGTTTCCTGGCTAGCTTTGAAATGTTGAAGCTGCCCCCCCCCCCCATCCCTCGTAGCATATTAAACAGTCTGTTGTGCTGGTGAAGGCTTGTTATCTCTCCAATGACATTCCCTCTTCTTAGGATCATAAATAATTCCTGGACTCAAAGGAGCTGGTTTCTCCTGCACATCTCCTAGCACCAAATTACCAGAGTGGCTCCTTGCAGAAGGGGATCTTGACAAACAGCGGAGCCATAAGTCAGGCTCCTTGAAACACTTTTATGAGCGCCTTAATGAGGGAGATGAGCTGTCATCAGGCACTCGTCCGTCCTTCCTGGCCACAGGAAATGAGCTCTTTGTGCTCAAAGGATTTCCAAAGCTGAGGAGCAAAGAGTTTTCAGGAAGTGGGGCAGGGATGAAAAGCTGTTGACTCAGAGAATCCCAGGGCTAAACAGCCCCCATCCTGCCATTCACCTTATAGGGTCAAATTACTCATGGTCTTATTGCAGCAATAGCACCAAAGGGTGGCTTGTGTGGGGGGTGTTAATTCTCTCGCCCCTCTTCCCCCGGCATATACACTTGGGCAGCCGACCCACCACCACCCCAAAAGATAATGCTGTATAGAACAATGGTTAAGAGCATAGTCCCTTGGAGCTAAAGAAGCAAGTGTGAGTCCTGCCTCCCCTACCTTGGAAAAGTTGCTTAACCTCTTTGTGTCTCAATTTCCACATCTGTAATATGGGAATAATACAGTACCCACCTTTGAGTCTCCTGTGAGGATAAATGAGTTACTGACATAAAGTGCTTGGAATGCCCTATATTTGCTAATGAAATGTATTGCTAATGTATTTGCTAATGAAACAAAATAAACATGTAAGTCCAGTACAAACAATGTACTTTCGAGGCAACCACAGCCTTAAGCAAAGTGCCCTAGGCCCTCTCTCTGTCCCTCAACTATATGCTGTAGGCTGCCCTCCCCATTCTGACTTGTAAATAAAGATTGCCCAGGAAAAAGAATGTGTGCTTAATGACTCTAGTTTGAGCCTTGACTCTGCCACTTGTCCTCGTTCTGTGAGCTTGGCCAAGTTTTTACATTCCTAAGCCACAGTTATGTTATTTGTAAACTGAGACTAACTTCCTCCCAGAGTTGCTCTGAGCGTTTGATCAGATAGTGCCTGGCAAGAAGTGATGGGGTCCTGCTTGATCATAATCACCTTGCTCGTTTACTGAGCTGTTTCTGGTGAATATCTTTGCTCTCCTACAATGAAAATAACATTTATTGAGCACTTAATCTGGCCTTGTGTTATATACATCATCTTATTTAATACTTAAAATAAGACGAAGGCCCAGAGGGATGAAGTAACTTGTCCAAGGTCACAGTGGAAGGTGGTGGCGGGACCAGGATTCAAGCTGGACCGATCTTCGAGTCCATGCCAGTCACCCACCATACCGCAAGCCCACCCCTGTTCTAGCATGGCTCATACAATTCACGGCATGTGTGTTCTATTTCTTTAGGATTCCTCCCCCATCCACAGGCACATGCTCTCCCCCAGTGCCCAGCAACACCCAGCACCATAAGTGTTCCACACACTCTTACTGAAGGACTGAAAGTGAATGGCGGTGACATTTAATAGGGATGATAGTCTCCTTTTTGGGGTTGTCCCCAGTGGGGAAGGAAAGCAGCTGGGAACCCTCCTCTCCACCCCCAGCATCCTCTTCCTGCTAACTAACAGTATGGAAGGCCTTCTTCCTTCCCCCACGGGGGTGTCAGGCTTCTTGGTTTCAGAGATCCACAATAGGCACAACGATGACTCATCTGCAGTGAACATTTGGAGAGCTGTCAGGGCCGCTGGTGCTTTTTAGGGCTCTGTTAACATGCATCAGTGGCGTGATTTCCAAATAACGGCCTTGGAGACCTATATTAGTTTCCTAGGGCTGCTATAAACCACAAACTAGGTGGCTTAAGACAACACAGATGGATTCTCTCACAACTCAGGAGCCAGAAGTCCAAAATCAAGGTCTCAGCGGGGTCAGTTTCTTTCTGGGGGCTCGAAGGGAGAATCTATTCAATGCCTTTCTCCTGGCTTCTGGTGGCTGCTGGCAATCCTTGGCACGCCTTAGCTTGTAATGCATTACTCCAATCTCTGCCTCCACCCTCACATGACACTCTCCCTGTGTGTCTATGTCCCAGTTTCCCTCTTCTTGTAAGGACACCAGTTCTCTCGGAGAAGGGCCGACCCTCATTCAGTATAACCTCATCTCACTTTGATTACCTCTACAGACCCCAGTTGCAAATAAGGTCACATTCACCAGTATGAGGGGGTTAGGACTTGAACATATCTTTTCTGAGGGACACAATTCAACCCACAA
The DNA here is from genome assembly GCF_022837055.1 of Prionailurus viverrinus. Taxonomy (NCBI): domain Eukaryota; kingdom Metazoa; phylum Chordata; class Mammalia; order Carnivora; family Felidae; genus Prionailurus; species Prionailurus viverrinus. The sequence goes on along the minus strand of NC_062568.1, from coordinate 189,127,476 downwards.
GAATATGTGCAGAGGAGATGAAAAATGAAGGAAGGGGATGAAGAGAAAGGGGAGGTTGTCCATAAGGGGCAGATCATATTTGAATAATAGAGGGTGACCATGGGTCCCATAGGAATGAGACTAAAGTTTTTCTTTTTGGCCAATCTCGTTCTTTCCCAAAGATGTCTCCAGCTCATAGACTCACCATACCAGACCTAGAAGAGACTTTAGAGATTCATTCATTCATTCAACAGACATTTATCAAATACTCTTTGGGCAGCTGGGCATTCAGAGGACAGAAATGGTCAGAGGGAACTGAGGTGCAGAGAGGGAAGATGAGTTGTCGAGGATTCCACATCAAACTAGAGGACAGCCAAGAACAGAATGGGGTAGCCCAAGCCCCAATCCTGAGCCTCTCTGATGCCTACCCACCCCCTGGGTCTAAACGTCTGGTGCACAGACAGATCTAGGTTTTTAAAAGGTGTTTGTGTCTGAGGCTCATTACTGGCTTCCCTAAACTTCCATAGGCAGATCCTGTCATTGAGAGACTTCGGAACCTTGGACAAAGCTAGAGCCATCCCTTATCTGAAAGTGCAATCTTGCAGCCTTTTTTTCTTTTGGACCAATTGTTGGTTAATCTCTGACGCATCACCTTCTCTGGATGCCACAGCAGAATCAGGCATACAGAAACTCCACCTTTTTTGTCCCCAGTGCTGACAGGGAAACTGTCATGGAATTGGCTCTCAGTAGCCATTTACTCAATGAGTGAAAGAACATTGTTTCAGTTGGGATGAAGGCCTGTTTATTTCTATTTCAACTTTCCACGTTCAGTGATGGTCACAGAGTTGGTTTGAGATTACCCGAATTCCACCCTGAAAGTCACAGTTCTTTTAACATGAATATTCCACTTGTCATTACATCATTAGAAGAGGTGGCATCCTGCTCCCATTATTGGTGGCCGATGCAAATACTGTCTTGCCTCAGGCTGTCATCCTGTGAGACTTCAGCCTGGAGCAGTGAGACTGAAAACCTAGGCGGGCTGGGGTCAGAGATGGGGTCAACCCAGCAGGAGTTGTCAGATCAGAGCAGGGGTGAGAAGGAGGTCAGATGGGAGATCAAAGTCCAGGAACTAGGCAGGTACACAGAGTTCCAAGGATGGTGGCCAGTGGCTGGAGCCCCTTCAGAAAATGTCTCATGGGCAGGTCTCCTGAGTTGGCCTTCTGCTCACAGGTTCTTTGTGATTGACCTGGGTTTGGGTTCCCCCTTCACAAAGAGGACACAATTCATCAACATTATTCAGCAGGCCTCATGTTCACATGATCAGACAAACTTGAAAATCCCGGAAGCAGACTTATTTGTTCTAGTCACGCAGCCCCAGGCTTGCTGCTACTTTTTAGATCCGCAGTCTGACTCTGGCTGTGCATCAGAACCACCTATTTGAAACTTGTTGAAATGCAGATTCCCATGTCCCTCCCTCAGAGGATCTGATTCTTTAGGTCTGGGGTGGGCTGCTGACATCTTGAGAGGCTGTATGATGCAGAGGTTGCACTCGGAGGCTCCGGAGCCAGGCTGCTTAGATCTGCAATGGTTCTGCCACTAACCGGTGACCCTGTTGGTACTTCTTCATCTTTCTGTGCCTCAGTAGCTTATCTATAAAAGGTAATAATAATATTCAGCTTATTGATTTGATGGCAGATTATTTAATATATGCCAAATCTCAAAATACAATAAATGTTATTTACTATTGTAATCTTTATTTTTACCCAAGTACAAGTGATTTAGAAACACAGTCCTTCCTCCCTCCCTCCCTTCCTCTCCCTTCCTTTCTTCCTCACTCCTTTCCTCCCTTCTTTCCTTCCTTCCTTTCTTTCTTCCTTCCTTCCTTCCTTCCTCCCTTCCTTCCTCCCTTCCTTCCTCCCTTCCTTCCTTCATTAATTACTGAGTGCGCCTACCTGCCAGGACCCATGCTAGACATCCACAGTCCTCCCCAGTTTACAGTCTAACAGGGAAGCCAGGATTGGGAAACACTGCTCTACTCACTGCCTTCCAAACTCTCATTGGAGTCTGAAGCTCTGGGCTTCCCGTCTGGTGTCCCTCCAGCCTAATTACCTTCATTTGCTCCTTGAAATGGAACATAATGGAAAGAACAAAGGAATCATTTGGATTTCGTTCACCATTTTCTAGTTAAGTGACATCAGACAAATCACATGTAGAAGGTACCTTTGTCTACTGCTTCCTGTGTATCCATGTTCTAGGAATGGCTCTGCCTCTCCCCTAACCACAGAGCCAGGAAAAGAACAGCTAAACACACCTGTGATTCTGCCCTCGCTCCAGGCCACAGATTATTGGTCGGGCAGGCAACTGACCCAAACTGAGCCAATCACATCCCACCTTCAAGACCCTGGAGTGGAGCTAAAGCCTTGCTGCCTGCCTCTGGCTGCTTTCTTGAATAGAGGTGATGTTAGGAGCTGTTGGCAATGGACATCTTCTATCATACGTATTAGGAAAAAGAGCAAATCAGTCTGCAGCAAGAAAGAAAAGCAAAGCCCATGGTTGAATTTTTCAGGATGCTGAGGGTCCTAATTGCCTCCTTATGCTGTCCCTAACCTTAGATTCTGTGACACATCTTCTATTCTGATAATAAATTTCTCTTTGTGTTGAAGTCAGATGTAAGGCATCTCTTGTTTTCCCCGCTGCCTGGAAGACAGGCTGTACCTCCAGCAACGTGTCTTCCATGTTCAAGAGATCAGTTTTCCAAGGGCAGCTCAAGGGAGAAGCAAATTCAGGTCTGGAGTCTTGGGGCCAAATTGCTTCTGTTCCTACTTTGAGCTTTTGGGTCAAAGAACTTGAGGAGCACAGAGGTCAGGGTCTTGAACACTAGAGGGGACCTGGCCAGGCCTTTCATGGGAGGGACCCCTATTTCTAACTCTCCTTAATTAAGGAAGAATCTTCCAGACAGCCACAGTCTCTTCTGCCATGTGGTCCTGCTCTGTTCTTTTATATTCACAATTCCTCAGACATGGACACCCCTTTCCAAATTGAGCTGCATTTCTGCCACACACTTGGAGCTGGTTATTAGGATATGTCTCTGTGTCTTGGGGATAGGGGTTGGGATGGGAACAGGAAGGTGGAGTACAGCCATTCCTGTTCTAGTATGTTCTGAACTTCTGGTGTTTGTTTTTTTTTTTTTTTTTTTTTTACCTCAGGCCTGCCTCTCCTAGCATGTCACAGGGATGATTGATGTTCCTTTCCCCAGCACCCCTTTTGATCAACTAGGTATCAATTCCTCCATTTTATAGACAGGGATGACATTTAGCTGGTTTACACCAGTACAGCCTCAAATGCTTGTTAACTTAGTAAAAAAAAAATTTTTTTTTTATTGATTGTCGCTCCAGTTCTCCTAAGTGCCACTCCAGTTGCTTTTCACCCTGGTTTCTTCCCTGGGATCCCCTAGACCTCTATACCATCCAGAAACTAAAAGGTTAATACCAAGCACATCAGGAACTTCCAGCATACTCACCACTCTAGAACTTTGGCTTAAACACTTGGGCATGTTTTCTGATGTGTTCCTGCCTCTGCCTCACTAGTTAGACTTTTATTTTATTTTATTTTATTTTATTTTATTTTATTTTACTTTGTTTTATTTTATATCATTTTACTTTATTTATTTTACTTTATTTTATCTTATTTTATTTTATTTTATTTTATTTTATTTTACTAGTTAGATATTTTAAATACCTTCCTGTTTACAGGTGAAGTTTAAAGAAGTTAACTAATTTAATTTGTTTACTCATTCATTCATTCATTATATTTTTAAAGTTTATTTACTTATTTTCGAGAGAGGGCATGAGCCGTCCTGTCTATACCACAAATTACTGACCTTGTGATATAGGGCACAGCTGTCCCTCAGCCAGAGGCCCTCTGCTACCTCAGCAAGTACATCTTTCACCAAACTGGGCCATCTAGTCACAAGAGGTACAAAAAGGAATATCAGAGATACGGAGATGGATGGTGGTAATGCTGCCCAACACTACAAATGTATTTGATGTAACTGCATGGTACAATTAAAAATGGCTAAGATAGTAAATTTTATGTTAAGCGTATTTTACCACAATAAAGAGGAATATTCGACAAACTGGATAAGGATGGTCTCCTACAACCTAAACTCTGTGGTAGGGTCAGAGAAAGAACTTTCGCTCCTCAGCCACGCACAGTGTCTGCCTCTGGGGTCATTTCTACCCACAGCCCCTCTGAAGGCAGCTTTGGGTATGATCCCCATCCAGCCCCTCCACCCATGGACATAGCTGAGGAGCCCAGGCATAGGCATCTGGCCCAGGACAGGCAATCTAGAGCTAGGAAGAGGCAAGAAAGATGAGCTGTACTCCCAAATTTGAACCAAGGAGGACTTCTTATAGAGCAGAAGGTGAGGAAGCTGCTTGGGAGTGGGAGAAGCCAGCAGAGACACCAAGAAAAAGTGGCCCAGGGGCACCTGGGTGGCTCAGTCGGTTGAGCATCCGACTTGGGCTCAGCTCATGATCTCACAGTTTGTGAGTTTGAGCCCTGCATCAGGTTCTCTGCTGTCAGCACAGAGCCTGCTTCAGATACTCTGTTTCCCTCTCTCTCTCTCTGCTCCTCCCCTGCTCTCTCTCTCTCTCAAAAATAAATAAAACATTAAGAAAGAAAGAAAGAAAGAAAGAAAGAAAGAAAGAAAGAAAGAAAAAGAAAAAGTGACCCAACTCTAGCAAGAGAGTGTAATTGCCTGCCAGTATCTGTTACCCTCCATGCTGGCAAAATGTCTAATAACAGGTTCTCTGGCCGGTTGGGAGTGCTGGAGGGAAGTCCACATTGGTAGTATTTGCCAATTTCTTTGGTGTAAATACTCCCACCAAGGCTGATTTCAAGAAGTCATATCAATGAATAAGGAATTGGAAGGGGGGCAATGCATGTGATTGGCTCTCATGAGCCTACATAAGCCCGCTCCAAACACCACCGAATTGTCCCCTTCTTTCTTCTACAAACAAAAAGTCCCCTTTGCGTTTCATCAGGGCTCATGGTCACTTGGCTGGAAACTGGCTGTGATATACACCTGTGCCCTGTATCACATGAGACCTATGGCCACATAAAGATCTGGTCAGGGGCCTATGAACAGAAGCGATGTGGGCAGATTCTCTGTACCTCCTTATGACCAGGAGCACTGGTCATTCCGGCTCTCTCTGTCCTCCTTCCTGCAGGCTGGAATGTGGACATGGTAGAGATGAGGAGAACATCTTGGACGGTAGCGGGGGATGCAGGTTGCAGAGAAACTGGATGTTTGGGTGACCTCACCCAGCAGAGCTTCCTAACCACCCTGGACCAGTCACTTACGTCTTCTGTTTTAGGAAAGAAGTCAATGTGTACCTTGTTTAAGACTTTTATTTTGAAGCCTCTTATTATGGCAGCTTCTCCGACTACTGCCTAATACTTAGCTCTAGGACCCCCAAGGATTTGATGCATTTTTATGGATATCATTGCGACAAACTCTAACCTCTGTTTTAAGATGTCCCAAACGAGTCTGTCTAGATTATAAGCAAAAGATTACTAGTCAGCATTTGCTAGGCTATGCAGCAGAAACCACCCCACAGTCTCAACAGCTGACAACAACAAGGTTTATTTCTTATTTACGCCACATGACAGCAGGTCATTTGAGGTCCTGTTCTATATGTGTTCACATTCTGGGTCTCAGACTGAAGGAGTGGCCGCTATATCATTCCAGAGACAGAAGCGAAAATGCCGTGGCTGAGTCTTACAATGACTCTTAAAGCATCTGCTGGGATGTGGCACATGTAGCTTCTATTCATGTTCCATTGGCCAAAGGAAGCGAATGGCCTAGGCAGACACCAAGGGTGCAGTGAGGTATAGCCCTCCCCACAGAGAAGCACTGTGAGTCTCATTGCTATGGTCAGAGATGGATAACCCTTTTACTGAGAGTTCAACAAATAGTTGGGAATAATAATACAACCTATCACAAGAGCCTAAAGTGAAAAACATGCATTATGCTGGGACAGATCCTATTCTTATTCCCATTTTGCAGGCGAGGAAACTGAGGCTCAGAGAAGATAAGGGCCATGTAGTCATATAGTCCTATGCTACTCTTAGAACTGCAAATTCTGAGAAGCTCATCTCAATTTCTCTGCCATGGATCACCTTGTTGGTAATAAAACCCTGTAGATAGTCCAGAAGACCCACTGCTTTCTATTTCTGGAAGCCAAGTTCTGGAGTTCATGAAGAGCTCACTAAAGGTCAGCACGTAGAAAGAGAGGAAGAGGCCGCAGACAGTGGAGACAGGAAGTTTGGGGGCTCATCCGGGGGCTCTGCCACTAAATCACTGTTCACCTTTAGGAAGTTATTTAACCTCTCTGGGTCTCTGTCATCTGAATATGGAAGAGGTCCTAGTATAGCTCAGAGTATGCAATTTTAAGGTTAATCTGGCTGTAGGATGCTGATATCTAATCACACTATTCCCAGGGGAACTTGGGAGTCCCTCCTCAGAAGCCCTGTTCTTTATTTGAAAACTACCTCGAAAGATACACATCTATGCTCATTATTCAGCCATCCATCCATCTATTTATCCATCCATTCACTCATTCATTCATCAAAGGTTCATGGCAGGTCCTCTGTGCCAGGCTCTACACTAGGCCCTGGGGGTGCAGAGATGAATCAAATGTGGTCTCTTGCCTGTAGGACTTTACAGTCTATTGGAGGAGACAGAGATACAGATAATGGCGAAAGCTGCAATAAGTTGTTCTAACCACAAAATGGTGTGGTCAGAGCTATCAAGGAGTCTGTGCAAAGAAGCTGCACCAGGCCAGGGAGGAAGCGACTTCTTTGGCCCAGGTGTCGGCTCCTGGGGCCGACAGAGAGGGAGGAAGAACCAGCAGAGAGGCGAACACCATGAGTTCAGACGAGGCCTTTGGTATGTGCAGGAGGAGGTGTCCAGCAGGTCACTGAGACTGGGTCTGAGGCCGGGGTGGGTGTGGGGGAGCTGGAGGTTCAGGATGTGGATTGGGTGTCTTTCACTGAGGATGGTCACGGAAGCCATGAAAACATACGAGATTGTGATTTCCCTTCTGTACACCGTCCCTGAACTTCCGGTGGCCCGGCCGCACAGAGCGGCCACACACACCAGCCTTTCCTGGGGAGGGCCCTGCAGGGGACTGACCTAAGCTGGGTGCACCAGTGTACAAGTCGGCCCTGATAGGAACAAATGTGCAACACCAATTCTGTTTTATGGCCTTGTCTGATGCTAGGACACGTAGAGAGGTCACCAGGTCATCCTCGGTGCAGCAGGGACATAAATCAGGCAGCGCCCTGCTTCCTGAGGCCCCAGCCGAGGAGGACAGGGCCTGTCCACCTCTAACTGGGATCAATTACAGGCCATTCCTGTGCGGGCCCAAGCTTTCTTCCACAGAGTTGTGCAGGCCTGGCCCCAGGAGGCCTGGCAGAGAAGCAGCTCTTAGGCCGTGTCTGTGACAAGATGCAGGGCTCTAACCTGGACAGGGAGAAAGAAAGAGCTACTCGCCTAAGTGGAGAAGGTAATAACGGTGATAAGGAAATGGTATCTACCAAGTGCACTGGTCTAGGGCATGCCTTAACGTGCATGCTTTCATTTTAATGCCACTGTGACCTTCTCAGGTAGGTTCTCTTGCTGGCCTCATTTGTAAAATGAGGAAACTGAGGCTCAGGGAGATTGGGTAACTTGCTCAAGGCTACCCACTCAGAAAGTGGTAGAGTCCTGAATTCCAACCCAAGCCTGTCCACCTCCAGCAGCTCAACTCGAAAGAGTGGTAGAGAGATGACAGCTGGCCCAGACAGCCTGTCCTTTGGAGTCAAATAGGCTTGGCTTCCAACGTTGGCTTTGCCACCACTTAAGCGTGTGGTCTGAAGCTGGTTACTGAACTCCCGAAGCCTCAGCTTCCTCGTCTGTAAGACGGGGAACACAGAACCTACCTTGTGACATTGTTATGCAGACTAAGAAGAATACATGCAAAGTACAAGTAAGTGCTCAGGTGGTAGTATTATTGTTATCCTCATCACCATCCTGATCCTTGCCTCGTACCTTTGCTTACCATACTCGAGTAAATGGAAGAGTAAGTACAACAGCTTCAAGCATGAGAGAAGCTTGCACACCGGGGGGCCTGAAAGTGATCTGATCTGGTGTAAGTAGAAAGAGGGGTAAAGTAACAGGATAGAGGTTCAAACGACAGACAGAGGCTGTATCACGCAAGGTTGGCTGTAAACCGTAAGGATTTAGGGCTTTGTTGTGAGGTCAACTAGAAGCCATTGAAGAATTCTAAGCAGGTAGAGGAGTGTAGTTGACTTTGCTTCTCAGAGAGATGCTCTAGGTGATCCATCTGTTCTCCCTAGTACCCCTAGTGAGTACAGCAGTGCCTAGGACATGGTGGGTGTTCAAAGACCTTTGTTAAATAAATTTGCCCAAAGTTACCGCTTTATCCAGGCCTGCTCAGTTATGAGAAACAAGTGAGCACTCTTGTTAGCCCAGGGAAAGATGGTGTATTTTAGGGATCATTTTAGAGGCTGTCTAGGGAAGATCAAGAACAGAGACTAGAATGGGGACATGATCCTGGATCCAGGTGGCTGCAGATCCTCAGCAGACACGATGCACAGGTCATCAAGGGCACAATCTGCCTGCTTCGTTACTCCCTGCCGCTCCCTCTCATTATTATTATTTGTTTCTTACTTCAAAATCTCAGAGAGACAATCTGATGGGCTTACTCTCATCTTTTCATGCAGCATGAGTCTGAAGGAGGAAGCCATGAATACCTGAATGACATTGGGATTTCATGAGATAAAAAGGAGGGAGGGGAGATAGCTGTTGGGAAGGCAATCGATAGCGAACACTACATTACCCAAATAATTATTTAATTGCAAGTTGTGATACGTGCTTTGAAGGAGAAGTACAGGGTGCCATAAAGGGGTGTAAGAGGATCTAAATTAGATTGGACGCCTACAGATTGACTGTTCTTGAGTCAATACTCTATTACTTAGGATACAGGCTAACTTAAATGGGATGCAAGTTTATTTTTCTCACATGAAAAGTCTAGATATGAGTAGTTCACAGCTGGCAGGGCCAGCTCTGTCCCAAAGAGTCATCTGGGACCCAGGTTGGTGGCTTGATGCTACTATTCTCAAAATGAGGCTCCCATTTCTGAGTCCACAGCCCCAGGGGTAAGCCAAGGAAGCTGCCACATTGCTTCTGCTCACCTCCTATTGACAACAAACCACAGCTACATAGCCATACTTATCTGTGGGAAGTCTGGGGGATGTAGAATCCGGCAGGGCAGCTGTGTGTTCTCTGTTACAACTCGGGGTTGGGGGAGAAGAAAGAGGGAAAGGAACCCATGGAGGTGAGAGGTAGTGTGCAGGGCACATGCACTGACCAGCAGTCCGACAGACTATTGAGAGACGTTCAGGGGCAAGCCCTGCCACGGGAACATCTGCCCCACTGATGTCCAGGGCAGAGCGGAGGAGGCAGCAAAAGCAACAGATCTGACCGCTGCAGAAGCATGCATGGGGCAACGCTGGGACTCCCCCAGATGCCAAGGGCACAGCGAGCTTGTGACGATTCTGAGCCTTGCAGTTTACCTCGGTTAGGATGACGCAGTATTGAATTAGGAACATGTGTGTCCAAATGATATCGTGGTCTCTTTCGTTCCCGCAGGCTGATGAGGTCTGTGAGCATCCAGGTTATCCCTGTCACACAGAGGGAGGCTCCTGGATCAGAGTGCTGCCGGGCCTGGGTGTGGGAGGGGGAGGCATGGAAGGAAGGTCCAGGCACCAGATCAAAATAGGGGAAGACGTTGACAAAGCATGCTTGCGGTGTTCAGGTATTCCCCCAAGAAGCGATAGCCTCCTGTGCATGCTGTGGCCTGCAATCAAGCAGGGGCAGTGGCATTGCCCAGGACCCCGGAGGCATGGCTGCAGGTGTGGCCAACAACAGCTGTGCCTGGCGGGAGCGGCGGTGGCAATCAGGCCCTGAAGGATGAGTCAGCTCAGCAGGAGTATGGAGAGGGTTGAGGGTCAGCAGAACAGCCTGGCTGTGGTGGGAAAGGACTTCTCCTTGAACGGAAGTGAGGTATGTTTGGGAATCAATACAAGTTGGTGCAGACACTTAACAGGGAGCTGGAGACCATCTGATCACTCAAAAATCACTGTCCCAAACCCACGCAGATTGTTCCAGCTCCTCCCCTCTCTTCCCTTTCCGTTGGCAGGTGATGGTGGCTCCCTTCCACCTTGCTCCCCCATCCACTGGGACTGTATTGCTGAGAGGCACCGGGTCCTGCATATTTTAGCAAGTGGCCCTCAGATCTCAATAGAGATGTGAGAAGAGGCTCTTTCCCACAGGAAGGTTTTGGGTCCTCCCTTGGATAAGATTGGTGAAGTAAGTCCTTGGAGCCTAAGGAGGAAGATGTTACTTAGTCAGAAGAAAGGTATGAGATGGGGCACCTGGGTGGCTCAGTCAGTTAAGTGTCCAACTCTTGACCTTGCGGTTCATGAGATCGAGCCCCACTTCGGGCTCCGTGCTGACATTGTGGGGCCTGCTTGGGATTCGCTCTCTCTCTCTCTCTCTCTCTCTCTCTCTCTCTCTCTCCACCTTCCCTGCTCCTCTCTCTCTCTCAAAATAAATAAATAAACTTAAAAAAAAGAAGAAAAGAATGAGAAAAAGCATGGAGACATAGCTGGATATAGTGTGTTGAGGGGGTTCTATGGGGGTGGTAGCAAAGGGGGCAGCTGATGTTAGGGGGAACTTGAGAGGAGGCCTGGGGCCAGATTATGGCTGAGATGTCACGTGTAATGCTACCCGCTGCAGGAAGGAATCAGAGCCTGGCCCGAGATGACACCCAGCTCAGAAGGACTTGTAGCTGAGGTCATGAGATGAGGAGCTCAGGATGTCTACTGACTAATGATCCATTTCTGTAGACGGCTTTCTGGTGTACAAAATGCTTTCACAACTCTCACTGGTTTAGCCGTCTATCACTGTGGAACACTGCAACCCAAAACAACCACATTCATTTTGCTCACAGACCCGCAATTTGGGCAGGGCTTGGCAGGAACAACTCGTCTCTGTTCCACTTGGCATCAGCAAGGACAGTTGGAACCATCAGGAAGCCCTGTCACTCACACTTCTGGCACTGGATGCTGGGGCATGAGCTGAGGCTGTGATTTGGAACACCTATGTGGCCTCTACGTGAGGCCTGGGCTTTCTCACAACAGAGTGGCTCAGTTCCAAGGGTGAGTGTCGCCAGACTGAGATCGAGGTGGAAGCTTTTCTAACTTAGGCTTGGAAGTCACGTTACATCACTTGTGCATTTGGCTTGTTAGTAGTTGGTCACTAAGGTCTTCCCATATGCAAAGGGAGAGGAATTACACTTCGCCTGTGGTTAGGAATAGTGTCAAAAAATTATAGACATGTTTTAAAAACACCACGCCCTGAGAAGTTGGCCTGATGGGGTCTACGTTCCAGAAAATCTGGGTGATTTGCCAAGATCACACAGCCACCAAAAGACAGAACTAGGTCTAAGTATGATATACCTGCGCGTGTGTGCGCGCGTGTGCACTCACACACACACACACACACACACACACACACACCCCTAACCTAGCTAGTACTTCACATAATTTGCCATCACTACTAAGCTATCTAATAGTCATTTTATTTTTAAAGTTTATTTATTTATTTTGAGAGAGAGAGAGAGAGAGTTTGCAGAGGGAGGGAGAGAGAGAGAGAGAGAGAGAGAGAGAGAGAGAGAGAGAGAGAGAGAATCCCAGGCAGGGCTCAATTCCATGACTCTAGGATCATGACCTGAGCTGAAATCAAGAGTTGGATGCTTAACTGCCTGAACCACCCAGGTGCCCCTAGAATACTCGTTTTATTTATTAAAAAAATTTTTTTAATGTTTATTTATTTTTGAGAGAGAGGGCAGAGAGAGAGACACACACAATCCAAAGCAGGCTCCAGGCTCCGAGCTGTCAGCACAGAGACTGACGCGGGCCTGAACCCACAAACTGTGAGATCATGACCTGAGCTGAAGTCGGATGCTTAACCAACGGAGCCACCCGGGAGCCCCAAGAGAATAATCATTTTAAACTCAATGTTTCAAAAGTCGAACTCTTATTTTCCCTAAACCTGTTCTTCCATGGTCTTGGTGCCATCCTTGACTTCTTTTTCTCTCATATCCCCCCTCAAACCCATCAGTCAAGGCTGCAAGTTCTGCCTTCAAAATGCAGCCAAAATCTAACCACGTTTTCCTTCCTCTCTGGTTGGCCATCATGGTACAAGCTGACATCATCTCATACCTGCATTTTTGCAATAGCTCCTTGCTTGTCCCTATACTTCTGTTCTCACTTTCCCACTGCTACCCTCACCCATTCTGCTCTCATCATAGCAGCCTGAATGATTCTTTTACAGTAGAAATCAGATTGTGTCACACCTCTTCTGAAAGCCCTGTGATGACCCCCTGTCTCACTCAGAGTTGCCAAAATTCTTTCAATGACCTTCCTGGCCTCGTCTCCTACAACTCTTATAACACCCTGTTATTCGCCTCTTTCCCCAGAACTGTAGCGAAGGCCATTCATCCCCAAGCAGAGCATCCTGGCAAGGTCACACCACAGACAGGGAACCATATGGAAAGGGATTTCTCAGTAGTCCCTGAGGAAGGAAGATGCTGGGTTCTCTTCCCTCAGGGCTCCCACAGTAGATCTTGGATGTGGAGTGGGGTGGGTGAGGTGGGGGGGAAACATGGAGCAGATGTGGTGGGTGGTGGGAATGGATGGGAGGGGGAAACATGACTAGGGCAAGGAGGGGGTGGGGCTTCTGCACCCTCCAAAATGGACTTTGGTTTAGCTCAGCCTGGTATTCCCATTGGATGGAGTGACCATTGTCAGCCATGAAAATGTGGAAGCAAAGATGGCTGTTCAGGAGAGAACCGAAAGTTGAAGCAGAGATGACAGAGAAAGAGAAACTACTAGAAGGTCTCTGACTGCCCCACCCCCCGGCTTCAGTCCTCCCCCAGGCCTGGCTGATTCAGGATTCCATGAGATACCCCTGCATCTTCCCAACAAAATATGCCCGGGGTAGTCTGTGTTGATTTCTGTTCCTGAACACAAAAGGACCTCAGCTAAGACAATGGAGTAGCCCAGCTGCCTCGGCTGGGTTCCCATTTGTTCTGTGTATCAGTATCTCCATCCTCATTCTATAGCCCTTGTTTGGACTCCTCTGCCCTTGTGATGTCTGAAATAACAGGAAACAGGGCATCCTTACCCAGGGCTGCTGGGAATTACACTTGAAAACAGCAAAGCCACAAAGGCCATAACAACAAAGGAACTCACAGTCAAACCCCAATGGTCCCTGAAAACCCGAATGGGGAGTGGTAACTAGGACAGTCTCACCTTTTACAGAGGAAGAAACTAACTGCCTCAGGGACGCCCTCGCATAGGCCATTTGAAGTTCCTTGGGCCACATTTTTGCATCTGAAGAACGTGAGGGAAAAGTGTACAGAAACTGGGTCATGAGGATGGAAAGAGAGCATAGTGTCTGGCACAGTATGTTCTCAACAAATGTTAGTTATTTTTTATTATTAAAAAGGATTTTAGGTAGCCCCCAAAAGGGGGATTCTGGGACGTAAAACATTTCTGGGCTGATATTGTTTAATGTGCTTCTCAGGATGCCTGGCCTATAGGAAGGTATGAGAAATGGTGGTTCCGAGGAAAGTATTTAAAGTTGGGACAAGAATTGAAGTGAACTCAGGCAAGCAAAAGCCATTTGATTTGGTGGTGGTGGAGCTGTCTAGCGAACATCTCTTCATTTTATTTAGAATTCCAGTGACGTTACTTGAATTGCTTATGCGGTGAAATCACTAAGAACTGGTTATGAGTAGAAATTATATTTGCTGACCAGTTAACACCTCATAGAGAAGGTGGTCACTTGGGTTCATCAGAAGTCTGTCCTCTGTTATGCCCAGAATTCGTGATCCCCAAAGACCACTAGGGAGCCGAGTCCGATGCAAAAGCAAAGAGCCTTTATTCGAGCTAGCTCGAGCTCAATCCCCTACCTGCACCGATGCAGCAGCGGTGAGATACCAGGGAAAGAGAGCGAGTTTCAAAAGGACAAAGGTTTTATTGGGGCCTGGGGGCAGTTGGTGAGGTAATGGCTATGGCCTCAGCCGATTGGCTGGGGAAGGGTCCTGGGGAAGGGTCCGAGTCCTGTTAGGCAGGTGAGGGGGGGTTTACTCAAGGGGAGGAGGTGTGGTCAAGGTGAAGGACACAGAACAAGATGGAGTCGGCCAGCGTAGGCCCGCCCTTTCATCCTCCAGGAGGACAGGAGTGCCTAGGCAGTGTTGGGGGGTGGGGGGAGAAAGAGGAAGTAGGAGATAGGGGATGGAGAGAAAGTAGGGGAGAAAGGATGTGCAGAACGTGGAGGCAAGAAAGATGGGTGAATGGAGAGAGAAAGAAGGCACCCCCAGAAAGTGGCCCCTGACCAAAGCAAAGGCATCTATTTCATTTTATTTTATATTATATTATATTTTATTTATATATATATATATATTTTAACATTTATTTATTTATTTAATTTTTTTTTTAGCATTTTATTTATTTTTGAGACAGAGAGAGACAGAGCATGAATGGGGGAGGGGCAGAGGGAGAGGGAGACACAGAATCAGAAGCAGGCTCCAGGCTCTGAGCCATCAGCCCAGAGCCCAACGCAGGGCTCGAACTCACGGACTGCAAGATCGTGACCCGAGCTGAAGTCGGACGCTTAACCGACTGAGCCACCCAGGCGCCCCAACATTTATTTATTTTTGAGACAGAGAGAGAGAGAGCATGAACAGGGGAGGGTCAGAGAAAGAGGGAGACATAGAATCTGAAACAGGGTCCAGGCTCTGAGCTGTCAGCACAGAGCCCGACGCGGGGCTCGAACCCACGGACTGCGAGATCATGACCTGAGCCGAAGTCGGACGCTTAACTGACTGAGCCACCCAGGCGCCCCTATATTTTATTTTATTATTTCACTTCACCCCACCTCACCTCACCTCACTTCACCTCACTTCACTTCTTTGCAAAGCTGTTTTCTCCATTCTCCTTCTTCCCAGAGCTACCACATGAGAATCAGTCTGACCTCAGCTTCCTTCCATAAACTCCTCACATCACATCCCAAGGAAGTGATGGTGAGACCCCAGCCTTCTGAATGTGTGTGGGGTGCAGTGGGCCAAGGGGATAGTGGGAGGGGTCTTTTGGGCTCTAAGAGCTTCACTTACTTCCCAATGGTCAGGAGTGGAGGCTGCTTGTTGCCACCAACACTCCATCCATCCCATCACCCTCCCCTGGCCTGCCCACGCCTCTGGGTTCTAATCCCAGCTCTGCCACCTGCCCTCTGCTCGGCCCTGGAAAATCCCTTTCCCCACTTTGCGTCTCAGTTTCCCCATCTGAAAAGGAAGGTGTTGGCCTAGATGAACTCAGAGGACCTTTCCAGCTCAGGCAGTCTTAAATCTCAGATTCCTGACCAAATGAGGCAGGAAAGGATCCCAGAGTTTCCCATCAATGTTGGCCTTCTCAACTCCTACGTGAGGAATTGGGATAAAGCAAATCAGACTCCTGGTTACCATAAGAAAGGGAAACTTAAGGCAGAATCCCTTTTTGGTAATAGGGTAGAAGGAGCAGCACCTCCAGCATCTAATTTCTGGGGGATCGGCAGTGCAAGCTAAGGCCAGCAGCAGCAGAACTGGGACCAAGGGCAGTGAAAACCCAGCTTTAAGTCAGAGCACTCTGACAGATCAGACGTACAATGGTGAAGGAGTCAATTTATGAAAATCCCAGTCACCTGGAATGATGTGCTCATCGAAAGCAAGGCTCTAGAGGCTGAGTGGCCGTGCGATGGAGCAGCATGAGGGGCACGGAGACTTCAAGCTCATATCCTAACTACTCAGCTTGATTGTCCACCCAAAAGCTAAGGATGTTTTATGACTGTGATTGAAGAATCTCAAATTTCTTGCAGAGGCAGGAACAAGGGGAAGAGGTAGTAATTACTGGAACCAGGGCCCAGAGTCAACCAGAGGAAGCGGGAACTGTGGCAGGCCTGCCTTGCAGGAGTTGGCACCATGGGAGAATTGCAGCTGGTGTTGAAGATGCCACCAACAGAGAAGGAGGGGGAAACATCCCGGCACTCTCTCTTGCCCTCCCACCTCTTCTCACTCACGGGAAAGTCAGAGAATATAACTTGCAGGTATTGGCTTGCCAGTGATGTGGAGCAGAGGTGTGGATTCAAGAAGCAGGCCCAGAACTGGTACAGATGGAAAACCATCCTCTTCACAGTTTAGAGATGTATAACTAGCATCAGATTCCAGTAGAAGGCAATTAACAAAGTAAATCCAAGGGAAGAGGCAAATAAAGATGTTCTGCTCATTTATATTGTCCAAATCTAAAGAATACATGTGGAAGCAGGCCCTGAGGGTGTGGGACCAAGGAGGAAGCAACATAATTTTAGATTGTACTGAACGTATCGATATGGATGCATTGACCAGAGATTTTTATTGCATTAGACTAGTTTGAGTGGCCAGGAATGTTCTAATTTGTTTGCTTTGTTGGTTGATTAGATCTTGGACTAACCAGTGGTCTACTAAACAAAGCTAAGATGCCATAAATTCCTTGGTATAAGATAGAAGGGGGGAGGTTGAGAGTACATTTCCATATGCGCTGTGTTTCTCACTGTATTCCTAGAATAGGCCCAGAAGACAATCTCTTTCTGAAAGCATTGAGAAATGCGTTAGTGAGGGGAACACTGTCATCTTTGGAAAACTCTATTATGACTGTTCTCTGTGAGACTGGGGATAGTCATAGGAAGCTGCAGTTGATATGGGCTCCCTAATTTCAGTAGTGCTCCCAGGACCCTAGAGCAGCAGATCCCAAGCAGTAGCACTTAACTACTACAGGCAAGGTGGGCATGGTTACTTATAGGCATAGAAGGGGGCTTCAGATGCTAAATGAATGACAAATGCCTACTACCATCTACTCCTTGGCTTGTCTATTGACATAACCCCTTTTCCCAGTACTTATGCTTCAAAGTAAAGCTTCCATCAAGTATAATACAACCGCTAATATATTCACTCCTCCCCAAAGGAGTCAACCTAAATCTCATGAATAATTATATCCAGCTGCCAATCCATGATCTGTGGGATATGGTACCTCCTGTGATGACTACTATCTTGTCTCGAAATTCTATAATCTGAGCAATAAATTGTAAAATTAACCACCACCAACACACTAATAATAATGAGGGAAAGGAAAGAAGAGAAAAATGAGTTTAAGATAGTTAAATTGCTGCATTTGATTGAGTCTAAGAATCAGTTGCAAGACAGGGCGCCTGGGTGGCTCAGTTGGTTAAATGTCCAACTTCAGCTCCGGTCACGATCTCACAGTCCATGAGTTCCAGCTCCGTTGGGCTCTGTGCTGACAGCTCAGAGCCTGGAGCCTGCCTCAGATTCTGTGTCTCCCACTCTCTCTCCCCTCCCCCACTCACACTCTGCCTCCCTCACCCTCAGAAATGAATAAATGCCAAAAAAAAAATTAAAAAAAAGAACAGTTGCAAGACAAACCATTATATTATGTAGGAAAATGATCCAGTTGAATGACAACATAATGCTTTCTCACCACTTATAACTTGGAGCGATTTTATACATATTTAGACAGATTTTTATCTTATATAACTTTGTACACACAAAAAATTAAAATGTAAGAAAAATTGATTGATTGTGGCATTCCTCAAATTCCTTCATATTCATAGTGCTCCTCTGAGCTCTTCCCACGTTATTTCCCCAACACAGAATATGCACCCCCGCTGCTTTCTTTCCATGCTCTTCTTGAACGTACGATAACTTTTTACTTCAATGTGGAATTATAGTGTCATATTTCAGAAGATGTTGTAAAGGAGGACCAAACTAAAATAGGTGGGATCAAGAATATCTGTATCTCAGTTGATGTGCTGATAATGTGAACAGCTACGACCCAACTATGCATATGCATGGGCAACAGTCACCGCATCCTGAATGTTGCCTGGTTACCAGCAATAGCCAGGTGTTATTAATCGTAGGACACAGCCCTACAATTGTTCAAAGGTGTTAAAAATGTGAAAAAATGAACATCTTCAAACTGATGAAGTACAGTTCCTTATAATTTGAGGAGTGGAGACAGATAGCTGCAGACCCAGTTCCTGCACTACCCCTGGTGGTACCATGAAGCCCTGCTAACAGGTTTGTGATTAGTCTCTTTACCCACAAACCTCTTTGACAACTTGTAATTTGAATGTGCTGTTTCCTGTTGGGGCTCTCAGTAATGCACTGGTGTATTAGCAAGTTTGTTTATTGTTTTTTTTTTTTTTTAATATATCTAGAATCCAGCATCCTTGCTCAACATTAGTTTTAATAGTCTGTGTCTAGAAATTCTTGGAATTCCTGTGTGGGCCATCACAGCATCTTATAAATGGCGACCCTCTTGTTTCTTCAAACACTTACAATTTTATAATTTTAATTTTTGTTCTTTTTCTTTCTTATTCTCCTGGCTAAGGCCTCCATTATAATGTTGGATGTAATTGTAGTTGCCTCGTTCCTGGCTTCAAATTGAATGCAACAGGCTGTTTATCATCAAGAATTAAATGCATTGCAGATCCGGGTAAATACTCTTTTATAAGTTCAAGGCATTTTTCTTCTCTCTGAGTTTATTATTATTATTTTTAAAATAATGATCAGATTGAATACTATTGAATCGTTTACTGCACTCTTTGAGATAATCATAAAGTTCTATTTCCTCTTTCTGCTCTCCCCTGGAGTCCTGACTCCATCCTGGTGGTGCACAAGGTCAAGGCCCCGAAGACCATTCTTCCTAGCCCCGGCCAGGAAGGACAGGAATGGACCCCTATGGTCTTCTTGGAAAACTCTTGGGCTTTTTGGACTCTTCCACATGGAGCATTACAAGATGTTTAAAAAGGCATCATTTTGATGTATTATTTTGCTTAATAAAACAGCTGCATTTTAAAAAATCCTGATTGACTCAAGATTTCCTTTCTACTAGGGGGAGGAAAGCAAGTACTATAAGGGGGTGTTGCCATACTGCCACCATATGTCATTTGTAGCAATCTTATCAAGCCAGTATTAGTACACTTGACGCACAGAGGAGGAAACTGAGGCTCAGAGAGGTGAAACGTACTGCAGTGGAGGACGATGGCCGAGTGGGATCCTGGACCTCTAGGCCCAGATCCTGTGCTCAGAAACACTGACTGCGTGCTCATTCACAGCAGAAAAGTGAGATGGGTCTCTCCTCCCACTAGTGTACTTCTGCCTTTCTCTGGCCCTTGGACCCTGGGCTCCAAGCATCTTCAGGCTGGTATCACCCTCCAGAAGCTGTGCGGTTTGGAAGCATTGTGGCCTTCTGCCCCTGCTTCCAGAGCCTCCCGGGTACCCTGGGGGCTGTATACCTGTCAGGGCTGTGACTGTGTGTGTGTGTGTGTGTGTGTGTGTGTGTGAGTGTGTGTGTGTAAGTGGAGGATAGGGTCTGGGCTCCCCTCTGGAAAAGGGAAGGGAGGAGAGAGTGGGGTTCTGATTCTGCTTCTCTGCAGACCAGGCTTGGTGCCAAGATGGGCGAGCACTCTTATCCCTTCCTCTGACTGCAGGCTGGACTGCTTCCAGCTGCCCGGTGATGGAAAGCTCCTGGCCACCTCTGAGCTCCCACTTCTTCCTGATTTGCCCCCTGGACTCCAGTCCACCCTTCCTTGCAGCAGTCTTCTCGGTGACCAACCTGACACAGGCCTTGGCAGCTGTGCCATAGAGCGTGGAGGAAGTCTGTTTCACTGGTTCCACTTCTGTCTTGCCCCCGGATGCCCTCTTCCACTTTCCTGAGCTCAGGTCCTGGGGCTGATTTGCATCTCCCCAGCTCCTGCCAGGAAGTCCCGGGGGCTTGGGGCAGCTATAGCAGCTTTTTCATTGGACCCTGAACTGATTACTTCTTTCTGCCCCTGACATCTCGGGCAACCTGAGCTTCCTCTAGTACCTTGCTTTCTTGGGGCCCTGCCTAGATGGGAACTTGGGTATTCAGTTGCCTTCCGGTCTACACAGCTAGCTGTCAAGTATAGTTGGTATCAGAATGTGAGGGAGCTGGCCGGCATCTTCTCAGACCTGGTGCTTGGCCCCTCCTCTGGTGACGCCTAGACACGTTGGACCTGCCATTCACCACCTAGCTGAAAATGGCCAGTCTTTGGGCCCTCCAGGGCCTCGGGCTGGAGGCTCTGTGTCTGGGCCACACCAAGATGGAGGCAACTGCAGTGGTAGGACTGGGGCTGCAGAGACTGGACTTGAGCTGCCTGCCGGGGCAGCTGCCCCTTTTGAGCTGCACGAGCTGAACTTGGGAACTACTCTAATGGGGCACGTAGCTCTGGAGGCTCTGGCTTCCTGCCACAGCCTGTAGATCTTGGGTCTTAACAGCGGTTTGACCAGGTTTAACAGGATGTAACCAGGCTTCCTGGCTGCCGTGCCCAGGCTTCAGGGACTGAAGCTGAACAGCAATCGGCTGCGGAGCGCCACACTGTGCACATATGAAACAGGGGCCCTGGGTCTGTCCAACAATGGGGTGCATACCCTGTCCCTAGCCACTTCCTCCTGGGGAGCTGCCACATCAGGGAAACCACGTGACTCATCTGGAGGGCCAAGTATTCCAGGGCCTGAGGCTGGAGATGGTGGGCTTGGCAGGAATCCACTGGTAGCCCCTCTGCTCGCACTAGATCAGCCTAAACCTGCTGGATACCCACATGGTGCTGAGCCTGGCCTTGGACTTCCAGGGCCCAGAGAGTCCACACAGCTTGAGCCTGTAGTTCCCCTCTGGCCTTTCTGGGGTAGAGTTGTCCCTGCCCAAGAGGCTGGCCAGCTTAGAGCTTTGTGCAGCCTTAGAGAGGAAGTTTTGGAAGCTGGCTCCGCATGTTTTTCCAGTCTTGCAAACCCTGACTCTGAAAGGCTAGGCACTGCAGCTGGGGACCCGGAATGTCGCCAAGATCTTCCCTGCCTTTTGCCAACTCCTCCTGCTTGGCAATAGCTTGGAGGCCCTGTGCTCCCGGGTGCCTCTAGCTTCTTCTTTTGGCAGCTTGCCAGACTCCAGTATCTGCGGGTATGGGTGGATGGGCATAGCCCTGGGCCTGATGCATCATGGGGCTGCCCAGCCTATGGGAGCTAAAGCTGCAAGCACTGTGGTCCCCAGCCTGACCCTGCCCAGGGTGGCTTGAGGAGCTGGCCAAAGCGGGTTTGGAGATACAGTCTGCTGCTGCTTTCCGGAGCCCTGGAGGTCTCCGGGTTGTAGTGCTAGACTGGAAGACAGGCTTTGTTCTGGATGGCAGGCCCCAGGAGCACAGTCCCCAGATACCCCAGTATCTGTATATTCTGGGTGCTTCCTTAGCCTGCCAGTGTGCCAGTGCCTGGGTGGAGCCCTGGCTTGAGTGGTTCCCCCAGTACATACACGAACAAGGTATCACACTAGCCGTGCTGGCCAAAAGCTGGGGGCCACCCCCAAGAATCCCCTTTTCTCTTTTCTCTGGAGCCACTGCCTCAAAACTTTGGGAGCCGGAACTCTCTTGGGGCCACTCTGCCTGCTGCTTCTGCTGATATCCTAGCTCCTCCTACATGAAGCCAGAAACTCCTGGATCTTCTATCTCTAGCCTTGTTCAGGGCTGGTCTTCAGGATCTCAGGGGTTGGAAGGGGGAGAGTAAGAGGTTCCTCTATGATGTGTTTGTGTCCCACTGCGGGCAAGACCAGAGTTGGGTGGTGCGGGGGCCACTGTCTACTCTGGAGAGCAGCCTTCCTACCGGCTAGGAGCTGTGCCTCTGCCTCCCCAAGCGCGATCCCGAGGCAGGCAAGGATGTGGCTGACAATGTGGCTGACAATGTGGCAGACGGCACGGCAAGCAGCCGGCTCACACTGTGTGCTGTGTCACCAGGTCCTGCACACCTCACACAGTTGCTTGGAGCGTCACCTGGCCACTTTCCTGCCTGCTGCTCCCCCATCCTCCGGTGCTGCTGCTGGTCTTCCTGAAGCCTGTCTCCCACCACCACCTCCCTTGGCTACCATGGACTGGCTTGGCTGCTCCGCTGAGAGGACTTTCATGTGTGGCCCAAAGAAGACGAAAGAGAGGACGGCTTCTGGGCGTGGCTGGGGAGCAGGCTAGGGCAGCCTGGGTTGGGCTAGAGTGGGTGTGTGCATGTTGGAGGTAGGGATAAGACAAGCAAGCCAGCCTGACAGGGAGAGAGTGGGTATGTGTGGGTGCATGGGACTGAACACAGCTTCTGGTGGGAGGTGGGGGTGCTGCACGTGTAGGGAGGATCAGCTGGTGATTTGGGGAACACAGGCTTTGGGAAGTCTCTGGAAGCTGAATGAGAAAATTTGGGAGATGGCAGGTGGCCGTGCGGTATGTGATGTGATCTCAAGATCTCCAAATCCTGAGTAAATTTACTAAATCCGTGAAATGCTTGGCTTAATTGGACTTTCTGTTTTCGATGGAAACCCACATGAGGCAGAAGGCGAAGGGGCTGGGGTCACGGAAACTGTAGCCCAGAGGAAGTGAAGTTGGAAATTCATGGAGGGTGCGGGAGAGGAGGCAGTGCCGGGAGCAGTCCTCAACTGTGAAATGGGGGTTTGTGCCAAGTTCAATCAGATCTTCAAGGGGCAGAGGGGCCCCTCTTGCCATCTGGGTTATAGAGGAATTGGCAGCTGAGGACCGAAAAGCTGGGATGCTGCCCAGGAGGCAGCAGACTGATCGCCTGTTCCCTCAGTAAAAACATGAAGGCGTGGTCATACCTATGGTCTTATTTGAGCCTCATAACAACACTGGGAGGAAGAACCCACCCCCTTGGCACTCCATGTCTAGCCATGCCAAACTATTTGGAGCTTTTGCTCCAATTTGGAGCTCCTGGAACACCACGTGCTCTTGCCTCTGGGCCTTTGCATGCACTGCTCCTTCACCCAGAAACACACTTTCCCCCAATTTCTCTCCTCTGGGGAGCTACTACAGATCTTTTAAGATCCAGCTTAGCCACCAACTTTCTCCAGAAGCCTTTCCTGACCTCCCAGCCTAGGTAAGCTGCTGCCTGTGGGTTCCCATCAGCCCCTGCACTTCCCTTTTTCCAAAAGTACTGGTTACACTGTACTGGCCCACACAGGCCTGGGGGCCCCTCGAGCATTGGTCTCCAAAGAGGGGTGCCCGAGATGATTCATGGAGGTTTAGAACAAAACGTTAAAACTCATACATATTTCTATTCTTTGATCTCATTTTATTCTGAAGCTTGACTGCCTGCTTTATATGGCTTTATGTTACTTAACCTCTGTACCTCAGTTTCCTCTTTTGTAATATGGGATAGTATTAGACTCTTGCTCAGAAGATTTTGTGACTGTTAAGTGAATATGTATAAAGCACTGAGAGCAGGACCTAGTAATGCATTATAAACGTTCAATAAAAGTTAGCTTTTTGTGCAATTATATATGTACTACATTCATATCCTTATACGTAAATAACACGTTGAGAGTGTGTATTCAAAAATATCTTACTAATAGGAAGCATTACCAATTTACTAATAGGAAACTGGATCTGGAAGGTTTGGAGATCAGGCCCTGGAGACGGACCAGTTTGATTTATCTCTGCATCTTTAGAGCCTAGGGCTGGGCTGGCCCAGAGGGGGTCTTGTAGACAACTGTGGACCGAAAAAAATCTTGGTGGATGGGGAAGCAGAAAACTGGGGTCTGGCTCAGTCTCTGTGGACTATTTCTATATGACACTATGCAGGGCACTTGGCCTCTTAGGGTCTTAGTTTTCCTCTTCTGTAAAATCCCAGGCTTTAATTAAAAAAAAAAAAAAAAAAAAAAAAAGCTAAGGGAAACTATCAAAGAATTCCAGGCTGGATTTAGGGTGAGGGGCGCCCTCTTGTGTCCGAACGGTGTTTTTCTCTTTCTCTACATCCTCACCACAGGCTTCTCCCAGACAGATGATCCTGAAGCAGCCATCCTTCACCCCGCAAATCTGACTTTCCCAGTTCAGATCCGGACACTCTCTCAAATGTCTGACACACTGTCTCCCCACTCAACCTCCACCCTACTCCACCTGTGATCTTTTCCCTATGCAGCGTGGGACCCAGAAGAGACCTCTGGGGTCAGCCCAGTGATTCAAATTCTGGCCTGACACTTACTATGTGATCTTGAGCAGGTCACTTCATCTGGGTGAGCCACCATTTCCTCCTTGTAAATTGAAAGTAATACTACCAGCCTCATGGGGCTGTTGTAAGACTTCAATAGCAAGGAGTGGTGCATGGGTCACTGTTATGTTCACTGAGCACAATCATATGAGTTATTAACTATGAATAAGTTGGAACATGTTTCATGAACGTGAGAAACTACGCCTTTAAAACTAAAATCTAGAGTTCCCCTAATTTTAGCAGAAGCCAGCATGTACTGACCACGTGCCAAATTCCACGTCCTGTCACTTTCCCTAAAGTCTCATACCCATTAGTAAAAAATAAGAATAATGATTAAACTCCTCCTGCCAGAAATGTGCCAAGTCCTTTATAAACTTTTCTACATTTATTCCTCTCACAAACCCTATTAAGTAGATGCCATTATGATAATTCCCACTTTACAGATTAGGAAACGGAGGTACAAAGAGGTTAAGTAATTTGCCCAAGGTTTTACAACTAGTGAGGGGCAAAGCCAACATCCTGCATTTGAAAGAAGTTTCAGACACAAGTAGTGTGATTCCAGAGACCATGCTTTACCTGCATTATCTTGTTTAATCTATACAACACTCTACAATGTAGATTCTGTTATATCACTCACATTTTACAGATGCAAAAACCAAACACAAAAGTGATAAAGCGATGCAGTAATTCATTCAAGGCCACACAGCTAGGAAGTAGGGATTTGGATCCATGCCTGACTACAAAACCCTACATGTTCAACCCCCCTATTAGACTGCTCATATCCCGACCTATTCATAATGGTAAAAAGCGACTGCATTTATATTGAAATTATTCTGATTATTATTATTCAAATAATGATTAACATTTTTCCAACACCCAGAAGTGCCAAGCTCTGTACTAACTGATTTACATAATAATGGCTAACATTTCACTGTGTATTATTAGGACCCAGGCCCTGATTTAATCGTCTTAGGTGTATTATCTCATTGAAGCCTCACAAAAACCCAGCCAACGAGTGCTATTATTATCCTCACTTTACAGGAGAAGAACCAGAGGTTCACCATCCATCCCAAGTTATGTAGCTCTTTTTTTTTTTTTTTAACTTTTTTTAATTAAAATTTTTTTTTTTATTTTAAGAGAGAGAGAGAGCACGAACAGAGTAGGGGCAGAGAGAGAGGGGGGAGAGAGAATCCCAAGCAGACTCTGCACTCTCTGCGCAGAGCCCAGATGCCGGCTAGAACTCACCAATCGGTGAGATCATGACCTGAGCCAAAACCAAGAGTGGGTGGCTTAACCTACTGAGTCACCCAGGCGCCCCCCCCCCCCCCCCCCCCCCGTCATCTAAGTTTTACTGTGAGCTGGAGATGGAACCTACAATTGTCCAACTCTCTCCTGCCTACCAGTCTGGTCACCTCCGTTGACCCTCTTAGTCTCTAATCCTGCTCTCACCTCTCCGATGCCCACAGGCTCTGGCCTCTTTCCGGCAGCAGACCCCTTCGCTTTCAGCTTGAGGGCCCGCCCACTGGGCGGTGCCATGATCTCGGAACCTGCGGAAAGGACCAGGGTTGCGACAGGCTCCGCCCCCACGAATAGACCCTGTTCCGATTTGTTCCGGTGCCCGAGACCGGGAGCAGATGACACATTTATTGGCTGAGGATATCGGGAAGGCAGCCAACGGAGGCTCGCGCTCGCGCGGTGCCTTCTGGGAGTTGCAGTCTTAGACGCTCCCTTCCCGGGTGGCACCGATCGGACTCCGCGTCCCAGCATTCCCTGCGCGAACCCCGGAGCACTTCCGCCCTGTTGTGAAGTGGGTGTCTCGGTGGGTGAGTCCGGGTGGTGGGGCGGGGGCAGCTGAGACTCAGGCTCTGGGCTGGAAGCTTAGGAGGTGGTGGTGTCCTAGAGGGCCAGGGAAGGTGAGAGGGGAGAAAGCAGCTTTTCTTGGCGGGCGGGGGGTGAGGGTGAGGGGCGGCCAGAGGATGGAGCGTCCGGAGATGGGAAGGGTCATAGAGGGGTCGGGGATGAGGAGGGAGATAGAAGGCCCTGGGAGCGAAGACGGTTCTAGAAAGGTATGTAGGTGAGGAGACAGAGAGAGGTTCTGGAGGTAGCAGAGTCCTAGAAGGGTCTGGAAACCACAGAGGGAAGGATAGAGGGTTCTTGGGCCCTGGCAAGATGAAGAGAAAAAGGCCGGAGCTTGAAGCCCGACCTTAAAAATGGTGTTCCAGCCTCTACT
This sequence comes from Prionailurus viverrinus, assembly GCF_022837055.1. Taxonomy (NCBI): domain Eukaryota; kingdom Metazoa; phylum Chordata; class Mammalia; order Carnivora; family Felidae; genus Prionailurus; species Prionailurus viverrinus. The sequence continues at coordinate 189,101,001 of NC_062568.1, read as the reverse complement.
CGCCCGCCTCGACAGACGTAGCAAATCTGATATCCCCTTACACTTCCTCTAATGGTTGTGACCTCTGGAACCCAGTAGGTGGGACTGGCTATCGTGTTCTGCCCCAAATCCGCACCCGCTTCCCTTCTGCCCGATGGAAGTGAATGGCACCTTCGTCCACTTTAGCGCTCTGGTTCCTCTTGGATTCTTCCACGTCCAGGGATCTTCAGACCTTTCAGTTTCTGTTATGTGGCCTGAATCTGCCCCTTTTCTGGTCAGGGTTTTTGCACAAGGCTTTCATCTTTTCACCTCCCCAGCCTGGAAAAACACATTGTAGTCAGCGTCACCTATTTAACCCACAAATCTGATTGTGCCTTCTGCTTAAAAACCTTCTTTCTCATCACCTGTAGAATTAAGTCCAAACACCTTAGCCGGATAGTCCAGACTTTTCATAAACTCCCTCTGCAGCCGAATCTTGTGCACCCCATGCTATTTGTTTTTTTTTTTTTTTTTTTTTGGTTTCTTGGGGAGGCTGTTTGGTTTTCCACCGTTATGTATGCCCTTCTCTCTGCTTAGAGTACACTTTTTCCGACCGTTCTTTGCCAAGAGAACTATTCTTTGGAGAACCAGCTAACCAACTTGAGTGTTACTTTGTTCAGTTTACCTTAAGCTGATTAAGTCACCCCCCCAACCCCAGTTCTCACAGGCCTCTTTTACCACTTTTGATCATAATTATCCGTGACTTTTTTTTTTTTTTTTTTTGGTCTCTTCCACTAGACTGTAAGCTTATCCAGGACAGGAACAGTTTCTGAGTCACCGCCATTTCTTCATTGCCCAGCCCAGGATAGTGAATACTTGATGTAAATCATGTAAATCGGTAAATACTTAATGAATGTGTGAACAGTGACCATCCAGGGTGAGCTTTGCTGTACCAGTTTTTTTTTTTTAATTTTTTAATGTTTGTTTATTTTGAAAAAAATTTTTTTTTAACGTTTATTTATTTTTGAGACAGAGAGAGACAGAGCATGAACGGGGGGAGGGACAGAGAGAGAGGGAGACACAGAATTGGAAGCAGGCTCCAGGCTCTGAGCCATCAGCCGAGAGCCCGACGCGGGGCTCGAACTCATGGACCGCGAGATCGTGACCTGAGCTGAAGTCGGACGCTTAACCGACTGAGCCACCCAGGCGCCCCTTATGTTTGTTTATTTTAAGAGAGAGAGAGAGCGAGCGAGCCAGAGCGTGAGCAGGGGAGGGGCAGAGAGAGAAGGAGACATAGAAACTGAAGCAGGCTCCAGGCTCTGAGCTGTTGGCACAGAGCCTGATGTGGGGCTCAAACTGACAGGCTGTGAGATGATGACCTGAGCCGAAGTTGGAGGCTCAACCGGCTGAGCCACCCAGGCGCCCCTTTTATGCCAGTCTTAAAGACTGCTTCTTCCAGTGGATTTCCAAGGACATGAGGCTTTAGTCTTTTCGTGCCTGTCAGGGCTGTCTTTGCTGGATGCTGATTCAATACCAATGGGAGTTTAAGCCGGGGATGGCAAATACATAGAATGTGTGGTACCACTTTTTCTTCCTGTGTCTGGTGGTCATAGCTAATTGGTGGCAACACATGTTGACATGGGATTCAGATATTGACATGGACAATGCTAACGACTCTGTCCTTAGCACAGTGACTGAAGTTGGTGCTTTACATGAAGCCTGTTTGCTCTCCCTGGTTTAAACCCTTAAATGTTTAAGCAGTAGCCTGGACCATCAGCCAAATACACTGGCTAGCGTTTGGGGGCTCCTAGTTTCTTCTTCGGAAGTCACAGACCAGTCTTGGCCTTTCCCATGGGACTGGGGCAGCTCTCTTACCATCCCACTGTTCAGTGGGTGGGCTTTTAAGTCCACATCCATACTCAATACCTCAGGAGCCAGGAGGCCCCTTAGCTTTTTCCCTGTATTTGTAAAGGGATCTTGACCCAGTCAATACCTATCCCTCATTGCTTAGGGGAATCAGTACGCTTTCTAGGTCGTCCTAGATGGTGGAAGAGCTCTTTCAGAGTATTTAGCTTGAAAGGTGGTAAAGTGACGACAGCCCATGATGACAGAAGCCTATCATCATCCACTATTTAGTCCTGGTATTTGAAACGATTTTTGAGTTGGTTGCCAATATTTAAAAAGCCAGAGTTCTAGCTTCTCTTGGAAAAAAGTAGGTGGCCTGGGAACTTGGCCAGTGTTCTCTCTGGTGCTATGTAGTTCGTCACAGCCCCTACTCCACTCATTTACCGATTTACATTGCCTGGCCCCTGTAGCCATTTAAATTTGTAGCCACTGACTTGAGTCTTCCTGCCCCTTTGCTCTATTCTCATCATACTAATTGGGGAATCTGGGGCAAATGCTGAGTACGGTCAAGCTGTAAGCTGCAGCCTTTTATTTATTTATTTTATTGACATTTTTTTTTTTAACATTTATTTATTTTTGAGAGACAGAGAGAGCCAGAGCACGAGTGAGGAAGGGCCAGAGAGAGGAGACACAGAATCCAAAGCTCCAGGCTCTGAGTTTGTCAGCACAGAGCCTGAAGTGGGGCTTGAACCCACGAACCGTGGAATCATGACCTGAGCTGAAGTCAGACGCTCAACCAACTGAGCCATCACAGGTGCTCCTGTAAGCTTCAGTCTTGATTGGCAGCTGCAGAGTCCACATGACCTGTCCAGGGTCACACAGCTAATAATGGCAGGAGTGGAACTGGAACCCTGATTAGCTCCCTCCTGCCTTAATGTTCTTTCCACTCTCCTCCCATCTTCACAGGGGTTTGGGTGATTGGCAGACCTAGAGGAATCTATGTGGTGCAGTTAAGAAAAATGACTGGAAAGAACGTATCTTGGCTTAGTCCCAACTCTGCTGCTTCCTAGTTGTGTGACCTTAAGTGAGTCCCTTCACAGAAGCTCAATTCCCTATATGTAAATTGAGGATATAATGGACTCAACTTTATAGGAGAATTCTATTCTAAAGTTAGCACTCTGACTTTGGGAAATCTCATTTAGCCCAAAATCACAGTCAGCTTGAAAATCCTTTGGCAAGGAGCCATTTAGAAACCAACATGCTGTCTTTCAATAAGCTAACCAGCGCAGCTGGGTTTTCTTGTTTGAATGTCAGATGAAAGAGTTGGCTTGTGTTTAGGGACGCTGCTGTATGAAGCATTCTCTGTTCATACTCTGGAGAGAGAGGCTTGAGGGAATTCAGACCAACCTGGGGACCAAGAAAATCCTGCTTATTCTGGAATAGACACATAGCGAACAGAACTGGCTGCACCATTTAAATTATGTGCTTTTTTTTTTTTCTCTTTCTGGTGTTTGCATGCAGTTTAATACACGTAAGTTAGAGATCAGTGTAGTGCAACTCCACACTAATGACGCTTGACTTGCTTGCCAGGAGGATTCAGTGAGATTGTGAATGTAGAGCACATAGCACCAGACCTGGCACCTCATGGGCACTCAGGAGATGGGTACTCTTTGAGATTGTTGATCCTAGTGTGGCCCTGACATTCTTGGTCATCTTAGGACTGAGGGATGCCCTTGTCCTTTCTTTCTCCCAGCTCTGTGTAAAGTCACCCTGCCATTTGCTGACTGTATTGATCTCCCTCTGTGGATAGGCTGCAATTCCTATCTAAGAGAGTAGCAGGAAAAGCTTTCAGATTTGTATTTGTTTCATATATGTATATATATATATATATGTATGTCCAAGTTAACATATAGCGTAGTAATGATTTCAGAGATAGAATTCAGTGATTTATTACTTACATATAACACTCAGTGCTCATCTCAATAAGTGCCCACCTTAATGCCCATCACCCATTTAGCCCATACTCCCCATCCAACACCCCACCAGCAACCCTCAGTTTGTTCTCTGTATTTAAGAGTCTCTTATGGTTTGTCTACCTCTCTGTTTTTATCTTATTTTTGCTTCCCTTCCCCTATGTTCATCTGTTTTGTTTCTGAATTCCACATATGAGTGAAATCATGATATTTGTCTTTCTCTGACTGACTTATTTCACTTAGCATAATCCACTCTAGTTCTATCCATGTTGTTGCAAATGGTAAGATTTCATTCTTTTTGATCATGGAGTAATATTCCTTTGTATATGTATACTACATCTTCTTTATCCATTCATCAGTCGATGGACATTTGGGCACTTTGGCTATTGTTGATAGTCCTGCTATAAACATTGGGGTGCATGTGCCCCTTTGAATCAGCATTTTTGTATCCTTTGGATAAATACCTAGTATTGCAATTGTTGGATCATAGGGTAGTTCTGTGTTTAATTTTTTAGGAACTTCCATACTGTTTTCTAGAGTGGCTGCACCAGTTTACATTCCCACCGGCAATACAAAAGAGTTCCTCTTTCTTCGCATCCTTGCCAACATCTGTTGTTGCCTGAGTTGTTAATGTTAGCCATTCTGACAGGTGTGAGGTGGTATCTCCTTGTGGTTTTGATTTGTATTTCCCTGATGATGATTGATGCTGAGCATCTTTTCATGTGTTCTTTAGCCATCTGGATGTCTTCTTTGGAAAAGTGTCTGTTCATGTCTTTTGCCCATTTCTTCACTGGATTATTTGTTTTTTGGGTATTGAGTTTGATAAGTTCTTAATAGATTTTGGATACTAGCCCTTTATCTGATATGTCATTTGCAAATGTCAGATTTGTATTTGAAACTAACTCTTGAACTTTCAAGTCTTCCTAGAAGAAAATACCTATTATCTGTGGCTCTTGGCTTTGGGACTGGTGGGACTACTAATTGCCTATTTTGTTGTAGTGTTAGTCTCTCTGTGCAGGAGCACAGACTTCTTTGCTTGCTCATTGATGGTCTCGCTCATTAGAAAGTAACTTTCATGAAGGTACAAACCGTCTTTCCTAGTTACTGTTGGCTGTGTAGATACCAGTACAGTGCAGGTACATAGTGGGACTCTGTAAATGACTGGTGAATTAGTCCTTGTGTGAGAGAGTGACACAAATGCTTTTGGACTAGTGCGTGATTAAGGCTGTGACTAAAAAAGAAATTTCATGAAAAGTTAATTCTTTAGCTTAATATAAATGATGGACTTTCCATAGTCCAATAGGCTTTCGAGATACTGGATTTACCATTTTTTTTTTTTTAAATTTTTTTTTTCAACGTTTATTTATTTTTGGGACAGAGAGAGACAGAGCATGAACGGGGGAGGGGCAGAGAGAGAGGGAGACACAGAATCGGAAACAGGCTCCAGGCTCTGAGCCATCAGCCCAGAGCCCGACGCGGGGCTCGAACTCACGAACCGCGAGATCGTGACCTGGCTGAAGTCGGACGCTTAACCGACTGCGCCACCCAGGCGCCCCTGGATTTACCATTTTAATTAAAGGCAACAACACTTCCAATGGCCCTGCTGTTTATCAGGCATTATGGATACAGAAATGAGTAAGATAGAGTCCTGGCCCTAATAATACAATTTAATGGTCAGAGGTAAGGACAGGTAACTACAACAGTGTAGGATACCACTTTATAGTAAAGGCATGTGCCAATTGCTTTGGGAATACAGGACTGGAGAAGCGATTCTGGGAAAGCAGGGATGGGTCAGGGCATGACAAAGGCATGTTAAGGAATTCTTAACAGATGAGGTGACATTGACCTGGTAGTTGAGGGACAAGCAGGAAGATGTTAGATGGTCATGAGTTGTGTTCGTAGTTCCTCCCTGAGTATGTAGAGGTCTTTAGGACAAGTCTTTATTTTTCATCACCCTTGCCTTGTTCCTGGAGAGTCCAGTCAGATGGCCTAAAATCTAAATACCAGCCCCTCTCCACTCTCAATTTGGCTGTGTCATTCCCATTTGGAAGGAGCTGATAGTTTCCTTTGAGTGGGTGCTTTTATGTCATCTAGATTTGTTGGGAATGACACAAAGAGCTCATTTTTCCAGATCACCCAGCACAAGTGTTGTCAGAGTCTTCCTTGTGTCAAAGAAGCAATCCCCGTTGTCCACTCAATAAGTGTTTTCGGAGAGCCTTCTGTGTGTAGCATCATGCTTGTTGTGGGGGTGGAGGAGGGAAGGGGTAAACTATGTTCCTCATCCTCAGTGAGGCCGTAATCTCTCTGGGGCCACACACATACACTCCCCTCTAATACAACATAGAAAGTGGCAAGTGTGACAGAGATAGAAATAGAAAGGAGGAAAGAATTCCTTCTGACATGATCCAGAAGGTCATTTAAAAATCTAGTGTGTGCAGAAGGGGATTAGTTATAACCCTTGCTTCATGACACATCACCATCATGAGCTGACTGTTGTCTGACTGAGCTGATTGTTTACCGAGCGCTGCCTCTGTGTGCTGAGCACTGTACTGGTCAGCTTAGGATCTAGTGGGTAAGATAATTATAATCGAGCATGATCAGGTTTGTGGTAGAGAAACGTAGGTGGCATGGAAGCTTGTGGCATAGGAAGGATTGAATCTTGTTTCAGGGCACAGGGAGGGCTTCTTGGAAAGAGTACAATTGAAGTTGAGACCTAGCTAGGTGAAGAAAGGGAGGACACTTCCTAAAGGAGATGGTCCACAGCATGTGGGAGGGTTCCAAGGGCAGCAAGCTGTGTGGCTGGAGTGCCCTGACCAGTGGAATATGGTAAAGAGATGAGGTATAGACTTGGGCAAGGTTCACACTTGATTGTGAAGGATGTGGGAGGTCATCCAAGGGTGTTCAGCAGGAAGTGACCTGGTCAGATTTTGAGCTAGTCTGGTTGTTGTGTGAAGAACTCTGGGTTGGGGTGAGAGGAGAGAAGGCAGGGACATGATTTAGGAGGCTGATCCAATGAAAAGCATGGCGACTCTCTGGCCTGAGGTGGCAGCATTGGGGGTCTAGATGCTTAGGAGGCCAGGAGGCACAGCTTGGTGATGAATTGGATGTGGGGGATGTTGAAGGAAGGTGATCCCTGGGTTTCTGGCATGGGTAAATTTTTTTTTTTTAATATTTTTAAATGTTTATTTATTTTTGAGACAGAGAGACAGACAGAGAGACAGAGACAGAGACAGAGTATGAGCAGGGGAAGGGCAGAGAGAGACACACACACACACAGAATCCGAAGCAGGCTCCAGGCTCTGAGCTGTCTGCACAGAGCCCGACATGGGGCTTGAACTCACAGACCATGAAATCATGACCTGAGCCAAAGCCGGATGCTTAACCGACTGAGCCACCCAGGTGCCCCTGGCATGGGTAACTTGATAGAAGGTGGTGCCTTGGCTGGATGGAGAGCTCCAGAAGAGGGACGGGTCTGTAGGAGAAAATGATGAATTCAATTTGGGGCCCACTGAGTTTGAGGTGCCTAATAGACAGTCAAGTGGGAAATGTCCTGTAGATGATTGGATTTGGGGTCTGGAGGCAGGTCCTGGCTGGAGCTTTGGGAGTCATCAGTTTCAAGATGGTGAAAAATGCCAAATGGATGGGTTGGCCAAGAGGGAATGTAGAGTGAGAGGGGTTTTGCAAGGGGAGCACCCTTAAAGGAAAGCTGAAGGTCCGGAGAGAAAGGCCCTGTGGAGGGGGGTGGCATTTGGAACCCAACTTGAGGAAGGGTTAGACTGGGCATGTGTAGAGGAAGGAAGGCATGCTGGGGCCAGATTGTGAAGGCCTCGATGCCAGAACATGGCGTTCAGCACATCACAGAGGATTTCGTGCTGTACTGTCCTCCTCCAGCGTGTGCTGGCTGCCAGGTTGGGGGCCAGGTTGTGGTCTGTCTTCCTGCTTGTGCCTATTCCTGTCTGAGCAGCCCTGCTCCGTGCAAAAGCAGTGGAAGGTTCGGGGTCCTCTTACTCACATTGTCTGTTGTCCCTTGTCCCTCTGCCTTCAGAGCCTTGGGGAGCATCACCTCTCCCAGGAATCCCTGGAAGTACACACCTTAAATGCAGGAAGACATTGAACGAGGACGGCCCAGCTGAAGCAAGGTGTCCGGAACAGGCCATGGCCCTGGAAGCCCGGGCCCAGGCCTCTCCCCGACCGGAACCTGAAGAACTCCTTATTGTAAAGCTGGAAGGGGACTCATGGAGACCAGAGAGCAAACCTGGGGAGGAGGTCTTCGACCCTGGCCCTGAGGCTTCCCGCCGGCGCTTCAGGCAGTTCCGGTACAGGGATGCAGCCGGACCCCACGAGGCCTTCAGCCAGCTCTGGGCGCTCTGCTGTCACTGGCTGCGGCCAGAGATCCGCCTCAAAGAGCAGATCCTGGAGCTGCTGGTGCTGGAGCAGTTCCTGACTATCCTACCCAGGGAGGTCCAGGCTTGGGTGCAGGCGCGCCACCCTGAGAGTGGTGAGGAGGCGGTGGCCCTGGTGGAGGACTGGCACCGAGAGGTCCAGGCTGCGGGACAGAGGGTGAGGCGGCGGGGCTATGACTAGATTAATCATTGCCAAAACCACAGTAATAGTAATAATTGTTGTTATCATCGACCAACTGACATATTTATTGAGCACTGCTGTGTAACAGACACTGTCTTCTGTGCTTTCCACCTAATCCTGTTTAATGAGATGGATACCGTTATCCTGATTTTACCAATGAGGAAACTGAGGCAGAGAAAAACAGGTAGTTGGCTCAAGGTCACACGGCATTAGACGGTAGAGCCAGGACGTGAATTCAGGCAGGCTGACACTGAAGGCTGACACATTCAGAACCACTGCCTAAACTGCCTTTCAGGACCATATTCACGGTGCAGTTGATTTGTATTGTGTTTCACACGTGACAAAGCCTTTTTACATACGTGATCTCTTTGGGTGCTTAAGGCAGTAAGGTAGGTAGGTAGACAGAAGTAGCATTATCCTCCTCATTGTATACACTAAACTAAGGCCCAAAAAGTCAGGTGGCTCACAAAGCGCAGTCACTCCGAACCAGAGCCTAAATCCAGATCCTGAGGTTCCAAATTCATTGTTCTTTCTGTACACGACAGATGCCTCATGTGCAAGCCATGGGAATTAAAATACCTCTGAGGCATGAGGCTCAAATGAGATAGTAACTGACATTTCTTGAGCACTCACTGTGTGTCAGACACCGTTCTAACCTTTCTGTATGTATTGCTCATCTAATCAGCACAGCTGCCCGATGAGGTAGGTACTGTTATGTCACTGGTTTTCAAGTGGGTAAACAGAGACTCAGAGGTAAGTGACGTGTAGATTTATATAACTTAAGTGGTAGAGCCAAGATAAGGGAAGTGAAAGCATCGTGGATTTAACACTCATAGTTTCAACAATTTGCAAGAGACTGAAGGCCCATGATATCATTTATAGTTTTTCTAGGGCACGACTTTTGAATCCTGCTTTTGGAGCTGGCATATGTAGAGCAAGTACTTGAACTGGCTGCGGGCTGAGCCAGCCACCCAGAACCTCCATCTCAACATACCCCTGTTCCTTCCCCTTGTTACACGGTCAGTAATTTTTGTGATGTAATATTTAATGATGTATTGTTGGGGGAAATTATAGATTGAGAAGATCCCTTGCAAATGGCAGGGGTTTTCTGTACATCATAAAAGGTGAAGCTCTGTACAGATGTGAGATTGGGGGAAGAAAGGTTTATCGTCCGTGGGTTTGCTTTTTGGATTCTTTTTAATTTTTTAATGCTTATTTATTTTTGAGAGAGAGAGAGAGAGAATGGATGGGGGAGGGGCAGAAAGAGAGGGAGACCCAGAATCGGAAGCAGGCTCCAGCTCTAAACTGTCATCAGCACAGAGCCGGACGTGGGCCTTGAACTCACGAACCGTGAGATCATGACCTGATCTAAAGTCGGATGCTTAATCGACTGAGCCACACACGTGCCCCTGCTTTTTGGATTCTTTTACACACTGATTGAAGACACAGAAAACATATGATTTAAAGTTATAGAACTAAGTATGAGAGAGTGTGCCTTATTCTAATATACCACCCCACCCTCCCATATTATTTCTTTTAAAGAAACCATCTGTCTTAAGTGGCAGTGAAAAAACAAATGAACTTGAGACCCAGAATTGAGTTAATTGAGAATTGATTTAAATCAAGGTCTTAATGACTCTTTATCTGTAAAATGAGAGGGTTGGGCTAGACCAGAAGTTCTCAAACTATACCCTTGTGAGCTGAGCAGAGGTTGAATTGCTTCTAAAATTGAAAAAAAAAAAAATAATAAGGTAATGGAATGTGCTCCATTATGTATTATTTTCCTGTGACTTTTATTTTTATTTTTTAACTTTCTGCCTGCTCCTGAGTGCTCACAGATGTCAAAACAAATGGATAAGTAGCAAAGGAGTTCCCCTGCCCCCACATATATGCTTGTGATCTTACATTGCAAGGTACCTGACTCAGTTACATTTTTTGCAAGGAAGACTTTTCCAAGTCTTACTAATGGAATGAAGTATGCTAACTCCGTTCCTCAGAGAGAACCGCCTGGAAAAGGCAGTGCTGCTGGGCTAAATGACCTCCAAGATATTTTCCTTAAAGAGACCTCTCAGCTGTGCTCTTGGGTGGGTTTTGGCTTGCTGACTCTGTCGTCACCCTGTTGCAGCAACCCTCTCCCCATTAGGTGCATAGGCATTTTTTTAAAATATATTTTTTAAGTTTATTTGTTTATTTTGAGAGAGAGAGAAAGCATGAGTTGGGGAGGGGCAGAGAGAAAATCTTGAGCAGGCTCCACACTGTCGGTGCAGAACCTGACGCAGGGCTCGAACCTATGAACTGTGAGATCATGACCTGAGCCACAGTTGGATGCTTAACCAGCTGAGCCACCCAGGTGCCCCTGCAGAGGCACTTTTTAAAAAAACAGACTTGGGGCGCCTGGGTGGCGCAGTCGGTTAAGCGTCCGACTTCAGCCAGGTCACGATCTTGCGGTCCGTGAGTTCGAGCCCCGCGTCAGGCTCTGGGCTGATGGCTCGGAGCCTGGAGCCTGTTTCTGATTCTGTGTCTCCCTCTCTCTCTGCCCCTCCCCCGTTCATGCTCTGTCTCTCTCTGTCCCAAAAATAAATAAACGTTGAAAAAAAAATTTTTTTAAATAAATAAATAAATAAATAAAAAAACAGACTTTATTTTTTAGAGCAGTTTTAGGTTAACAGCAAAACTGAGTAGAAAGTGCAGAGGTTGCTCCTGTACCTCCAGTCCCCATGCACGCACATCATTCCCCACCAGAGTGGCACGTTGATCATGATCGATGAACTTACCTCGACACGTCCTTATCACCCAAAGCCCATAGTTTACATTAGGTGTCACTCTTGGTGTTGTACGTGCTGTGGATTTTGACAAATGTATAACAACATGTATTCACCATTATAGTTCATACAAGATAGTTTCACTGCCCTAAAATCCTTTGTGCTCCGCATATTTATCCTTCCCTTCCCCCAACCCCTAGCAACCATTGATCTTTTTGCTGTCTTCATACTTTCACCTTTTCCAAAGTGTCATATAGTCGGAAATCATACAGTATGTATGTAGCCTTTTCAGAATGACTTCTTTCACTTAGGAGTATGCATTTAAAGTCCCTCCATATGTCTGCATGATTTGATAGCACATTTCTTTTCAGTGTTGAGTAACATTCCATTGTCTAGATGTACTGCAGTTTATTACCTACTGAAGGATATCTTGGATGCTTCCAAGTTTTGGCAATTATGGGTAGAACTGCTATAAACATCCATGTGCAGGCTTTGTGTGGTGCACAGGCATTTTTGATGAATTCTTTACTCATCCTGACTCCAGCCAATATTCTACCAGTTTTTTCCTTCTCCTTGTCACTTGAATCTCCTTCTTTCTGTCTACAGTTGCCATCTACGGGATCAAAACCTTTGCATAGGCGTGGCAGTAGTTAGAGGAGCTAGAGCCAGGAGTGAGGATTGTTGTGGAGTCTAGTCCTGCAGTTGCTCTGTAGATTGTAAGATTGTAACTATAACAAAGAGATTTATTTGTTTTTTTCCTTAAATAACCACAGTAGAATGCGGATAAGCACAGGTTTGCTCCCTATGAGCCACACAAGACATTGGTGGATGGCCTCACTTGGAATGGATTTTTATGCTCTGGGCCCATACCTTTATATCTTAAAGATAAACATCCCTCTCTTTGAGTGAGGATTGGAGTTTTCCCACCAGCCAAAGGTTTTTTGTAGTTCTGGAAGTTTGGCAAACTCATTAAGTTGCTGAAGGTGGATGTTAATATTTTGAGTCCAAAAATAAGACTCAGAGCAATGTATATAATTGCTACCTTTTGTAAAATAGGGAAGAAGTAAGAGTCTATATTCATAGATGCTTGTGTAGAAAGAACCGAAAGGATGTGGAACAGTAGTCACCTGTGGGGAAGGGTAGGGAGAAGGAAGACCCTGGGCAGATGGGACAGGGACAGGGTAGGGATGGGGTATTTTCACTAAATGTACCTTCATATTTTCTGTTTTTGAACCATGTGAGCATTGAAAATTACCTTTTGAAAAAATTGAAACACGTTTTTTTAAGTTTCTATAATGCAGTGAGGTTGTTACATTGTTGGGGTTTTAGGGCCAGGAAATAACATCTCTTCCATCTCTCAATTTGGAACCAAATGACAGATAAGAAATGAGCTTTATGATTGGTAATGCTGAGTGGGTATTGTCCTCTCTTAATTGGTTATTCCCTTTTATTATATACATGCCCTGTATCTCTGAGTACTCGTTCGCCTGAACTTCTACCTTGAATTTAAGTAGCCACTTCTACTTTCCTTTCGAGTTATAGTGCCTTCTCTTTGCTTCTCCTTCTGTTTGAAGAGTAGATAAGACTTTCTAAAGCAGCACATACTTTTATTGCATTTTAAAATTCCATTTGTAGTTGTTTGTCTCTCCTTTTTCTTTTTGAATTTTCCTTGCCTTTCAGCAGGAATATTTAGAGCAATTATATTCAGTTACTGGTGTATCTGTTTTTATGTTTCCTTTTGTCGTTTAATGTATACCTGGTTAACTTTTTATCTTTTTTTGATAACTTAAAAATTAATCGACTTCTGATGTTTAGAGATTAGTTTTTAATGTCATGAAAACTTTACATGACTCATCTCTTTATGATTCAAAAATGTTTGGAACAGTAGCAGCCTCATTGAGATGCTTGTATAGCTTCCCTGTGTTGAACAAAACATTACTCATTTGGTGGTATAAGCGCTGGTCTGTTGACTAATGTCAGTCTCATGGCTTTGCTGTCATACTTTGAGTCATCTTTGGATCTTAAAAAGAGTCTGTTAACCTCTGGACCACAGCTGTACTCCACAGAACATTCCCTGCCCTACCATAATTGGTCTTACTGAACTGACCATTGGGAATTTTGACTGTCTGTGTAGGAATTGGCCTTGTGTGCAGAAGAGACTGGGTCCTTAAAGGCAATGCAGGAATCTCAGCACTGTCCACTGCAGCCAGTGAATCACTGGCCTGAGGGACAGTCCCAGAAGCAGTGGGTGAAGAACTCATGCCCTGACCTTCCCGAGCATCTAGACACCAAGATAGTGCCACACCCCTTGAAAGAAAGTGGTGAGTACCAAGAATCAGGGAATGTCCGGGAGGAGACGTGAGGGGTAGAGGGGGTAAGGAAGGGTGCACAGGGAGTAGGGATGTGCAGAATTCAAGACAGGGGGTGGATTGGTGTCTGGTGGACACACTGGGAAGTAAGGCAGGTAAGCGCTGTGCAAGGAGAGGAAGCGCCCAGCGCTGTTGGCGCCCCACTGAGTCATGCAGCCAGTTCAGGCCAGGGCCGGGGTCACGTGGTGATCATAGGAGTGTGAGGTGGCATCTTACACACGGCCCATCTCTCGAGGCAGCTTAGGAGCCAGACGCTCTAGGATGGAAGTAAAAGGGGACATCTGCCCGGGATACCAGGACAGTCCCAGCTTGATGCAAGCATGGCATCTGGAAAGCTGGAGCCGGGAGGGGTGGTTTCTTGGGAACCAGAGCTTGGGTTTAGGAGACTTCTTCTTCTCCTCAGCTGTCCTCACTCCCCGAGTCCCTACTCTCCCAAAGACGGGGAGTGTTGGAGATTGGGAGGTGACTGCTGAGTCCCAGGTAAGCTGCTGTTTGTCCCTTCCTTCCTGTCCTTACTCCTCCTGTGCCCTTGCGCCTGTGCCCCTCTCCTCACTCTGTGGCCTGCCCTCAGCAGAAGGACATATGTCCTGGGGTATTAGCCTCTGCCCTTGGCCCCCAGTCTGCTGGCCTCTCCACGGTCATGCTGCTCCTTGTGACACTGGCCTCACACATGGTATCCCTGCATCCGTTATCTTTCCCGGGGCCTGGTCGCGTTGCCAGGCCATTTCCAACTGAGGTCCTTGTCTTGTACATCTCACAGGAAGCCCTGGGCCCCAGCAAACACGCTGAGAAGGAGTTCTGCGAGGACCCCCCAGGAGACAGCTGTGGGAATGGCGTGTCCCTGGGTAAGGAAACCGTGCCCTCTCAAGAAGATGTTGTCGGGTTTCTGGTACACTCAGTTCCCAGAGGCTGTTTCATCACTCCCTTAAGACTTGGGGCTCTGCGAAGTCTGGAGCTTCAGACACAGGAAGAACACATGCGCTCTGTGGCCACAGCACTGGTGGCAGGGGTGGAGCATGGGGCGTGGGGTCTGCCCGGATAGAGGCTGGCGGCTGGCTTCCGAGGGCCTGCCCTCTGGGGGTCGTTTCCTCATTTCCTCAGTACACTCAGCATGCTCCTGGGGCTGTCTCAGAAATCCAGTCTTGGCAGCATCAAACAGGGTCCATCTCTCAGGGGCAGTCCCCAGTGAGCTGAGCCCATGAGACTGATGTACTAAACCACAGTGAGAAGTAAACGTCACGGGGCTCAAAAACCCACACGGCCATGGGGCGCCTGGGTGGCGCAGTCGGTTAAGCGTCCGACTTCAGCCAGGTCACGATCTCGCGGTCCGGGAGTTCGAGCCCCGCGTCAGGCTCTGGGCTGATGGCTCAGAGCCTGGAGCCTGTTTCCGATTCTGTGTCTCCCTCTCTCTCTGCCCCTCCCCCGTTCATGCTCTGTCTCTCTCTGTCCCAAAAATAAATAAACATTGAAAAAAAAAATTAAAAAAAAAAATAAAATAAAAAAACCCACACGGCCAGCACCGACTCCTGTTTTCGTAAGTGCATCTCCACGGGAGCCAAACAAACACGAACCGTTTCCCTGCGGAGCTTGGGTCAGAATGATGGGTTAGACGTGAGAGAGGGATAAAGTGGAAGAGACAGTGATAGGCCCGCCTCCTGTCGGTGAGGGGAGACATGGGAAGCTTGTGGGCGCCTTGCCTGACAGCATAACTCCTTTTTTACATAAACCATGATATCTTGGGAAGATAGTGTTCAGCAGAACAAACTTTGGGAAGTGTTGAACTGGGTAATCCTTAAGTTTCTTTTAGCTCTCAACTCTTTTTCATCTAGTTTTCCTCGAATATTTATTTATTACAAATTTTTTAAATGTTTATTTATTTTTGAAAGAGAGAGAGAGAGAGAGAGAGAGAGAGAGAGAGAACGAACAAGCAGGGGAGGGACAGAGAGAGAGGGAGACACAGAATCTGAAGCAGGCTCTGGGCTGTGAGCTGTCAGCATGGAGCCTGATGTGGGGCTCGAACTCACAAACCGTGAGGTCATGACCTGAGCCGAAGTCAGATGCTTAACTGACTGAGCCACCCAGGCACCTGACCTGGAATATTTATTTTAATGAAAGGCTTCCTGTTTTTTTTTTAAATATGAAATTTATTGTCAAATTGGTTTCCATACAACACCCAGTGCCCATCCCAACAGGTGTCCTCCTCAATACCCATCACCCACTTTCTCCTCCCTCCCGCCCCCCATCAACCTTCAGTTTATTTTCAGTTTTTAAAAAAAAAATTTTTTTAATGTTTGTTTATTTTTGAGAGACAGAGCTGGAGCGGGGGAGGGGCAGAGAGAGAGGGAGACACAGAATCTGAAGCAGGCTCCAGGCTCTGAGCTGTCAGCACAGAGCCCGTCACGGGGCTCAAACCCATGGACCGTGAGATCATGACCTGAGCCAAAGTCAGACGCCGAACTGACTGAGCCACCCAGGTGCCCCAGTTTATTTTCAGTTTTTAAGAGTCTCTTATGGTTTGGCTCCCTCCCTCTCTTTTATTTTTTCTTTCCCCTCCCCCATAGTCTTCTGTTAAGTTTCTCAGGATCCACATAAGAGTGAAAACATACGGTATCTGTCTTTCTCTATATGCCTTATTTCATTTAGCATAACACCCTCCAGTTCCATCCATGTTGCTACAAATGGCCAAATTTCATTCTTTCTCATTGCCAAGTAGTATTCCATTGTGTATATAAACCACATTTTCTTTATCCATTCATCAGTTGATGGACATTTAGGCTCTTTCCATAGTTTAGCCATTGCTGAAAGTGCTGCTGTAAACATTGGGGTATAAGTGCCCCTAAGCATCAGCACTCCTATATCCCTTGGGTAAATTCCTAGTAGTGCTATTGCTGGGTCATAGGGTAGATCTATTTTTAATTTTTTGAGGAACCTCTACACTGTTTTCCAGAGCGGCTGCATCAGTTTGCATTCCCACCAACAGTGTAAGAGGTTTCCCGTTTCTCCACATCCTCTCCAGCATCTATAGTATCCTGGTTCATTTATTTTAGCCACTCTGACTGGCGTGAGGTGATATCTCAGTGGGTTTTGATTTGTATTTCCCTGATGAGGAGTGATGTTGAGCATCTTTTCATGTGCCTGTTGGCCATCTGGATGTCTTCTTTAGAGAAGTGTCTATTCATGTTTTCTGCCCATTTCTTCACTGGGTTATTTGTTTTTCGGGTTTGGAGTTTGGTGAGTTCTTTATAGATTTTGGATACTAGCCCTTTGTCTGATACATCATTTGCAAATATCTTTTCCCATTCTGTCGGTTGCCTTTTAGTTTTGTTGATTGTTTCCTTTGCAGTGCAGAAGCTTTTTATCTTCATGAGGTCCCAATAGTTCATTTTTGCTTTTAATTCCCTTGCCTTTGGAGATGTGTCAAGTAAGAAATTGCTGTGGCTGAGGTCAGAGAGGTTTTTCCCTGCTTTCTCCTCTAGGGTTTTGATGCTTTCTTGTCTCACATTCAGGTCCTTCATTTTTGTGAATGGTGTAAGAAAGTGGTCTAGTTTCATTCTTCTGCATGTTGCTGTCCAGTTCTCCTGACACCATTTGTTAAAGAGACTTTTTTCCATTGGATATTCTTTCCTGCTTTGTCAAAGATTAGTTGGCCATACTTTTGTGGGTCCAGTTCTGGAGTCTCTTATTCTATTCCATTGGTCTATGTGTCTGTTTTTATGCTAATACCATGCTGTCTTGATGATTTTAGCTTTGTAGTAGAGGCTAAAGTCTGGGATTGTGATAAGGCTGTTTTGTTAGGGCTGGGAGCTGTTGGGACAGCAGTCCTTTCTTTAGACATTGCAAAGTGTTTTAAAAAATAAGAAAATATATTTTCTCATGTTTTTGGACGTTGAAGGAGGACATGCTCCAATCACAGTACAAAGTGGTTCCGCAGTGTCACGGCAGACCCTAGGTTCTTTTTCTCTCCTCTGCCGTCCTCAGTGTCAGCTTTGCACTAAAGTTATCATGTGTCATAATCAAAAGATACATGCCAATGGCAGTTGGGCTCACAAGTTTCCTAGTGAGAGAGACTCTCTCTGTCTCTGTCCCTGTCTCTTACACACACACACACACACACACACACACACACACACACACACTGAATGAGTGAGAGAGAGGGAAACCTTTCCTCCAGCCATTAAATTCATTCTGCTTGGGCTAGTTTAGGCTACGTGCCCATCTGTGGACCAGTAACACTCACTCTTTGTGTGATATGTTTCGTAGCAACGACAAAGAAAGCAAATGAACAGAGCAAACTGGTCAATTAATGTTGGGAATTGGCATGGGAATGTCTGAATAGCTGCGTGCAGGGCAGTGCTCCATTCCAGGGGCAGTTTGGACGAGCACTCTGCTCAATGTGTCATTTGTACTTAATCTTTTCTTTTCTTTCTTTCTATTAGGGGCTCCAGTTTCCAAACCAGGTATCAACTGCCAGCGAGAGCAAGGACCAGGATTTTGGCGTCCGAGCTTTATCAATTCTGGAAAGAGGAACACTGCAGATTACACCTTGGATAATGAGCAAACAAAACCAGCCCAGGCATCGGCCTGGAGAGATTCCAGGGCCTGGGAGGAACAACACCAATGGGACACGGAGGACATGAAGGTGTCAGGTGTGCACTGGGGCTATGAGGAGACCAAGACTTTTCTGGCAATTTTGAGTGAGTCTCCTTTCTCTGAAAAGCTCCGGACTTGTCACCAGAACCGCCAGGTTTACCGGGCCATTGCAGAGCGGCTGAGGGCAAGGGGCTTCCTGCGGACACTGGAGCAGTGTCGCTACAGAGTCAAAAACCTCCTGCGGAACTACCGGAAAGCCAAGAGCAGCCACCCACCAGGGACCTGCCCCTTCTATGAGGAGCTGGAGGCCCTGGTGAGGGCGCGGACGGCCATCAGAGCCACCGATGGCCCAGGAGAGGCTGTGGTGCTCCCCAGGCTGGGGGACAGTGATGCAGAGATGGATGAACAGGAGGAAGGGGGCTGGGAGCCTGAAGAGACAGCAGAAGATTGTAATGGTGATGACCTGGCCACTGATGAGTCTGTCCAGGAGCCCAGGATTCCAGGGGGCCCAGCTCTGTTCCAGAGTCGTATTGGTAAGAACAAGGGGGTTTAGTGGATCCTGACTCCAACTCTCCTACCAGCCAAACCTCTGCTCCCTGAGTTCAGGGCACAGACCGGATCGCAAGTCCAGATTGATGCCACTGGTGTTAAGTTCCTTAGATTGTCCTCAAACTCCTACTCTTTCCTTCTATGATCAATTTCCTAGAATGAGTTTTCTTAGTTATAGAAGCAAACTTTTAAAAACTTAAGGGACCTTAAAGAGCTAATTCAGTATTAGTTGACCCTTGAACAATGCAGGGCTAGAGTACTGATCTCTGCTCGTTTGATCGATGCACATTCAACTTTTGACTCCTGACAAACTTGACCATTGGTAGCATACTATGGACCAGAAGCCTTACCGATAGTATAAATAACACGTATTTATATATTATATGTATTATATGTATATTCTTACAGTAAAGCAAGCTAGAGAAAAGGTGTTGTTAAAATCATAAGAAAATACATTTACACTACTGTATTATATATATAAAAAAATCTGTTGTATAAATGAATCTGTGCAGTTCAAACCCATCAACTATATTTGCCAAAGTGTGTCACTAGGAGTATGGATGGTCATAGTGTTACACAAGTGTTCCTTTTTTTTTTTAAGTTTTTAATGTTTATTTTTTTGAGAGGGACAGAGACAGTGTGACTGGGGTAGGGGCAGAGAGAGTGAGAGAGAGAGAATCCCAAGCAGGCTCCACGCCACCAGCACAGAGCCTGATGTGGGGCTCAAACCCACGAAACCATGAGATTATGACCTGAGCCAAAACCAAGTGTCGGACGCCTAACCGACCGAGCCACCCAGGTGCTCCACACGAGTGTACTTTTAAGTTTAATGTGCATGAGAACATCAACTTGTGATTTTACGGTAAATTTAGGTAAGGAAAGATACTGAGTGAAGTTTTTAATATATAACAGAAATCACAACAGTATATAGTTGAACAAGTGATGTTTGAGAAACACCCAGTCATTGTAAAAGTGGAAAAACACTGAAGCCCAAGAGATGGAATGTCTTATGTAAAGTTACACAGTGAGGTAGGGGCAGAGTCAGGATCAGAGCCCAGAGTTCCTGCCTCCATCTTTTTTTTTTAATTTTTTTTTTTTTTTTTTTTTTTAACGTTTATTTATTTTTGGGACAGAGAGAGACAGAGCATGAACGGGGGAGGGGCAGAGAGAGAGGGAGACACAGAATCGGAAACAGGCTCCAGGCTCCGAACCATCAGCCCAGAGCCCGACGCGGGGCTCGAACTCACGGACCGCGAGATCGTGACCTGGCTGAAGTCGGACGCTCAACCGACTGCGCCACCCAGGCGCCCCCCTGCCTCCATCTTTATGTAGTTTTCCTCTCCACGATGCTGCCTCCCCAGGCTGCATCATTTACCTGCCAAGGGACTGAGAACAGAACACTTCCTGTTCATTCCTCCAAAAAGAGGAAAGGGCATCCTTAGTTGGATGCTCTTGTAACATTATTTGAGTTACGTTTCTGTCTAGGGACTCTCAGTTCCCTTGTTTGTTCAGAAGAAAGTTCATAAAATAAAACTAGAGGATATGTATCGAATGGATATAGAGAAAGTCTCTTAGATCCCAATTACAGGCCTTTCCCCACACCAGTCAACTGAAGCCAGAAGTGGGGTCACCTGGTATAATATGGCCACCTATATCTTTTTCAACTAAGGCTCAAGAGTTAATGGAAAGTCTTAGAATTGGGTGGGGGTGGGAGGCTCTGGCGCACCCCTCAGAAGCAAGGGAATATTCTTTGCTGGTGCCCCAGGTGCCTGGGAAATTTCTCCGTTGCCTGTGTTCTAGGCATGTATTGGAACGGGGGCCCCTGATCCCTGATGACCTGGGCTAGTCTCATTATGCCTCACAGTTCTGAACTCTTCACTCCCGACAGCAGGTGTGCACTGGGGCTACGAGGAGACCAAGGCCTTCCTGACCATTCTCAGTGAGTCCCCATTCTCTGAAAAGCTTCGCACGTGCCACCAGAACAGCCAGGTTTACCGGGCCATTGCAGAGCGGCTGTGTGCACAGGGCTTCCTGCGGACACTGGAGCAATGTCGGTACAGATTCAAAAACCTCCTTCGAAGCTACCGGAAAGCCAAGAGCAGCCACCCACCAGGGACCTGCCCCTTCTATGAGGAGCTGGACTCACTGATGAGGGCACGGACTGCGGTCAGAGCCATGGGAACCCTCAGGGAGGCAGCGAGTCTCTCTAGGTCTGGGCAGAGCAGTACTGAGGCTGACGACCAGGAGGCCTGGGATGAGATGGCAGATGAAGTTGGCCTCAAATCTCCCACCCTGTGTCCAGACACCCCAGACACTGGTAAGCCTGGAGTAATTTGATGTCCACCAAATCCACAGGCATGAGAGATTAAGGGGGCCGGATCATTATCATTTGCCTCTGAACTACAAGAGTGGGTGGAATTGACCAGGAAAAGCATTTGTGATTTGCTTAGTGTAATTGCCCAAATGAGAGAAGTAGTCAGGTCTTGATTTTACTGGGATTTTTTGGTAAATTATAGAGTTTATTCAGTTTCACAAGATAAGAGGCTATATGGAATGTACTAGGAGAGGGAGGTGTTCCTTATTGAGTAGAGGGATGGGGAAGTTGGCCAGAGAGACTGACTAGCTGATTGTGTGTGTGGCCTGGGCCTCATGGCTCCCTTGGCAGGGTCACCATGTTCCAGGCTCTGTTCTCTGCTTTGCAGGTCACACATTTATATATGCACCAGAACTTGAGCAGTTTCACGTTAGTCACATCATAAGATGTGAGATAGAAAATATAAGATACATGGGGTGCCTGGGGGCTCTGTCGGTTAAGCATCCGACTTCAGCTCAGGTCATGATCTCATAGTCTGTGAGTTCGAGCCCCACATCGGGCTCTGTGCTGACAGCTCAGAGCCTGGAGCCTGCTTCAGATTCTGTGTCTCTCTCTCTCTCTCTCTCTCTCTGCCCCTCTCCCTGCTCACACAGTCTCTTTCTCTCAAAAATAAACATAAAAAAAAAAAAAAAAAGAAAATATAAGATATCATCGTAGCTAAATTTGTAAGACACAAGATAAGATATATAAGTAGATATTAACTAATGAACGAAGAAAACTGCATTTCTGTGTGTTTTCAGGTTTTGAGATGAGGCATAAGGACGAAGACCAGATTTCAGAGCAAGATATTTTTGAGGATTTGCCTGGAGCCTTATCAAAATGTACTGGAAAGGATGTTTGCCACCCTCATGACTGGGGGCAAGACAGTGAAAATGAAGGTGGAGGTGAAGGGCAGTGGGGAAATCCCCCCCAGGAGCAGTGGGAAGAATGTTCTTCTGAAGAGGACTTAGAAAAACTCATCGACCATCAAGGCCTGTACCTGGAAGAGAAGCCCTACAAGTGTGACACGTGTGTGAAAAGCTTCAGTCGGAGCTCGCACTTCATTGCCCACCAGCGGATCCACACAGGCGAGAAGCCTTACAAATGCCCTGAATGTGGGAAAGGCTTTAGCGATCGCTCCAACCTCAATACCCATCAGAGAATCCACACAGGAGAGAAGCCCTACAGGTGCCTTGAGTGTGGGAAAAGCTTTAGCGATCACTCCAATCTTGTCACCCACCAGAGAATCCACACAGGGGAAAAGCCCTATAAATGTGGGCAATGTTGGAAAAGCTTCAACCAGAGCTCCAACCTCCTGAAACATCAGAGAATCCACGTGGGAGGCAATCCTGATCATTGCTGCGAGGCAGGGGAAACCTTTGGCCAAAGCCCATCCTTCAGTGCTCCCTGGAGGAACTCTACGGAAGAGACATCTCTTGAACAACCTCAGAGTGCCAGCAAGAACTTGAATTCTGGCCTGCACGGCAGCAGCTCAGGGGAAAAGCTGTATCCGTGTCCTGAATGTGGAAGAACCTTCTCTAAGAGCTCTGCCCTCATTAGTCACCAAAGGATCCATACGGGAGAGAAGCCGTATGAATGTGCTGAATGTGGGAAGAACTTCAGTAAGAGCTCCACGCTGGCTAACCACCAGCGAACCCACACGGGGGAGAAGCCATACACGTGTGTGGACTGTGGGAAGGGCTTCAGTGAGCGCTCCAAGCTCATCACGCACCAGAGAGTGCACACGGGAGAGAAACCCTACAAATGCCTGGAGTGTGGCAAGTTCTTTCGTGACCGTTCCAACCTCATTACTCACCAGCGGATTCACACGGGAGAGAAGCCTTACAAGTGCAGAGAGTGTGGGAAATGTTTTAACCAGAGCTCCAGTCTCATTATTCACCAGAGAATCCACACTGGGGAGAAGCCCTACAAGTGCACAGAGTGTGGCAAAGACTTCAACAATAGCTCCCACTTCAGCGCCCACCGGAGAACCCACGCAGGAGGAAAAGCATCGTAGGAGGCCCCCCCGCCCCCCGTCACGGCAAAGAGATAAACGCATATTGAAATCTCCCCAGAGCGTAAGATGTGTGCTAGGAGCTTTCCGAATTCTTAAGCTTGGTGTATACCCAGGCAAGTTATCTTGGCCTAATCCAGGTTATTTGGAAGTGAATTACAGATGCTAAGGGTCTGGATTTGAAGGCACTTTTCTTAAGTGTAATTTGTTTTTCTCCTGTAAAAAAACCCTGTGCAACCCTCAGGCCCTCCTTATATTTGCTGTCACGTGAGGACTTGATCAGTGTTTGAGCCAAACTGGTCATGTAGGAGTTTAGAGGTACATCAGGGGTCCTGAGCAGTGAGTCCAAACCTCGCTGTGCCTTCACACTGTCCACAGGTACAGATGTTCTGTTGGCACACATCAGCAAATTCTCACGTGGCGGATTTCGGTTGGGGTGTATCCGTACAGGAGAGCTTTAAGACTGGCGAGAGAGGGCATAATTGGGAATCAGTGGCTTAAAGCAGACCGCCATGACCTCAGCAGAGAGGAGGAACCTCAATGATGTCCTTGATAAATTATTAACAATAGCAAAAGTAGCTGGTATTTATCGAGCATTTACTCTGGCAGGCTCCGTGCTAAGCACTTTGTGCACATCATCTCATCTCCTCCTCACAGCGGTGCCGGGAGATAGGTACTAATAGTGTCCCCATTTCCCAGAGGAGAGAGCCGAGGCTTGGGAAAGCCAAGTAACTTGCCTGGTGGCGCATCTGAAAATGGCAGAGGCAGGCTTTAACCAGATCTGTCTCTGGAGCCTAAGGTGTTCCTGACCATTCTCCTGAATCCCCTTCTGCATTAGGGCAGGTAACTCAGGTGTGAGGATCCCAAAGCACTTTGTGGACCACATTTCCTACTAAAATTCCTTTATGAATTCTCCTTTTAGCAAATAGGGAAACCGAGAATCCCTAAAGAGCAGAGGGCCTGGGATGGTCTGAACCGGCAATGCTTTGAGCAAGGCTGAGCTATTATTAAAGCACTTGCTGTGGATTTCTATCTTTGCAACAATATGGGTGAGAGATACAGGGGGTTGAGACAGGGAAGACCTGTAACCACAGTGATGTTTCTCCCCATGAGATACTGCTTTGGGGAAGGAAATGGGGTTTAAGAATTTCCCTTTCCTCAGGGAGTCAGTCCTGCTCAAGTTAGACTTGGCTGAACTGAACGTTAAGCCTTACAGGAACTTGGGCCTCTAGTTTTGCCTCCCTGGGCCTTTCCCTGTTGGCGGAAGCGTGTTTCTGATGGCCATGCCATGGCTGATCAGGGGGGAGGTGGGAGGAGGTGGTGTGCTCCCACTGAGAGGGCACTGAATGCTGTCCTGCAGCCCAGCTGCGTGGCACAATTTCATCCTGCGAGAAGGAGCGTGAGGCAGTCGGGTCCTCACATGCTGAAGAATGCAGCGGTCAGGACCTATGGGTGCCCTGGGTTCTCCCTGCTTTATCCCATTCCTGCACCCCTGGTCGGGGATAGCTCCCTGCCTCCAGGCTGCAAAAAGAAGTTTGTGTTTAGTCACTTTGTGGAGAAGGGTAACCCCCTTTGGGGACGGGGGTGCAGAGCTTTGAAGTACTGAGTGGGTGCGGGTGTGGTGCGAAGCCACAGGCTGCTGTCTGAACTTCCGTCCTGGGGCTGCTGCGGATGGCATTGGCTTCCCAGTGTGTACGTGCCCGGGACTTCCAGATCTGTCTTCTGCCCTGGGCTCTCCTCTTAGGAGCCCGGTCTCCTCCCTGCCAGTCCTACCTGAGTGACTCCGGGGCCTCTCCAGCCACCCGTGCCCCTCCCTCCCCCCCCCCCCCCCACGCACTGTGACCCCTGCAGCCATCTTCAGCCTGGGCCCATCCATTCGGCATGCACATTACGTACACACTGGCCCACAAAGCAGCCTCCTTCACACAACGCCGGTGAGGCACACACAGTCAGACTCCTACAGACTCAGGGCCCCAGACACGCTCTCCCTCCTAAGGGCATTTTCCAGTGGGCCGTGGTTCCCCAGCACCGCGGGCAGTCTTCCCAGGGGAGCCTACGGTCAGAATGAATGTGGTGAAGCATCCCCTTCTCTCAGTCTTGATGCCACCTCTCCTTCCGATGCTCCTTAGTGTCCTCTCTGAGCAGCAGACACCAGTGTTGAGCCCCTGCCCAGGCTGCGACTGGAGGCTCTTGCTACATGTAGCGCGAGGTCAGGGAAGGCCTGGCAGGAGAGGGGTTCAAGTTGTGCCGGAGTCCAGGGGGGCAGCCGCTGCTTCCCACGGCTCCTGCTGCTGTCTCTCCCGACACCACCATTACCACTACCATGTCTTTAGCGCCATCTTTTCCGTCACTCTGACTAGAGGCAAATCTGGAACTATCTCCACCTCCCTCTACTTCCCCGCCCCACGCTGGGGACCTCACTGCCCTCTGGTGCACTTCCCACCCGGTCCCTGTCAGAACCCTGGGAGGAGTCTGCGCCCGGTGACCCTGCCCTGTGCTGCCCGGAGGAAGAGGCCCCTCTTCTCAGTGTGGCTCAGGCTCCCCGCTTCTCAAGGCTGAGAGCCGCTTTGTTCTAAGAGCCACTTAGCTGAGTCAAGAGCGTCAGAACGGGCAAGGCAGGATCCAGTTGAACAATTTTACCTACACACAGTGAACAGGTAGAATAAGGGTCCACACAGACATCACGTTTCTAATGAGGGTGCGGTGAGGGATTCCCTTGATATGGGAACCATTCTGATCCTGTCTGCTATTACGTAGTACTTTCTGAAGTCACATTTATTTTTCACATTTTCATTGTTGGAAAAGACTCCATAACTGTGGCGCCTAGAGGGTGAGGAAGGGAGAAAAAGGAAACACAATGTGCCTCTAAGGCTGGTTCTGGATCAGCCTTACAGATTCATGTGAGCCCAAGCAGGAGAGGAGCCTCGGGCAGCAGTGACCGAGCCACTGGCACTGGAATCTCTTGGGAGTCACCGGGGCTCAGGGAGCCCTACTGTGGTGCCAAGTGACAAATATAACACCTGGGGGAAAGGACTCCCCTTCTTTCTTCAGTGTAGAACATGGCCTGGCCTCAGTTCTTTGGGGCGTCCACAGACCACGGAGAAGCTTCTGCAAAGTTAGAGGCAATGGAGATGAGTATGAGGGTCAAGGGCATGTCCTGGTGATGGTGAGGAGCTGCTTTGAGACCCTCACTCCAACTTCACCGGGTAGGGGGGTGGGCAGGGCAGGAGAATACCCCTATAGACAGCAGCCGACAAGGAAAAGCTTGTTCACGATCATATATGCAGCCCCTGACCCAACCCCAGTCCTGAAGTTTCCCAGAAACAGAGGAGGTGAGGCAAGCCGGGCTGGAGGTCACGCTAAGCCCTTCCGGCACATCCTGGGCATTTTCTCCAGGGACTTCCCTTGAGCAACTAATTTCTTATGAAAACTAGACATTGGTGATTGATCTTAGTGACTGTGAAATGAAAATGCGATAAATTTTGGCCACCAGGAGGCTCAGAGGTTCAAGATCCAGTTCCAAAAACTGAGCAGGCCCTTTTGGTTAGCAATTTGTGCATCGATCCCTGACTTCATTTTGTCTGGCTTTGTTTTCACTTCCTTATCTTTTACTATCTTCTGGTTTTTTTTGGTGGTGTTATGTACATCTTTTAAAGCTGGTCAAATCCTATTTTGGGATGCAGTGGCCTGATGAATTAATAAATTATTCTGATTAAACAAAGAAAAAATAAAACTTTTGGATTCTTCTGGCATTTTCCTTGTTGAACTCAAAGCATGGAGGAAAGGGGGTGTAAATCAGGGGTACACATTGAGGCTGTGGGGGAGGATTGGGGCACATGATCTCATACCCTTTATGCTGGACTGGTATCTTCCTTTCACTGTTCTCCGTGGTTCTTCATACATGAGTGGATGTACGAGCTCATGAGGCGTTGCCTTTTGTCCATAACAGGTGGCTCCTCGGTCTGCTGGCCATCTCCACATGTCTGCTTTGATATTTCCCCTGGGGTCTCTGTGCTAGGAAATCTGAGGTATCTGGGACCCAAATGATGCAAAGATTATGGATGAAAAGAAAGAAAGGCTTGCCAAAGGGGCCGAATTTTACCTGACTCTTCTGATTTGCCACCCCCCCCCCCCAGTTCAGGAACAGAGCTGACACACTTTGTACTTGAGGAGGGCCCAGGTGGAGGGTCTCTATGGGGGTTCTTTCCCCTCCTTTCTTCACCTACCCCTTCTGGTAATGTCCAGAAGACATTGTGGCTGAAGACACTTAAGTTTCCTAATCAAATTTCAGTCTGTATTTTTGTGAAGTGGGTTATAGGCAACTCTTTGCCTTTTAAATTCTGCTGTCCTTGAATTCTGGTTGTGAACTGGTAGAGGGTGGGGAGAGAGAGGGTGATATTTCAGATTTGGACTTGGCCTTGATCGGAATCCACTGGAAATTGTTTCTTCCTGTAGGAGTCAGAATCTCCAATGTAGATTATAGTAGTGGTTGGGATGGGCTAATGGTCTGCACATCTGGGGACAAAGATGAGATCTGGGAGAAAATTAGTCATTGTCACCCTGGAAGAGAAGTTCCAGGTTGTGTTGACATGTTTTCATGTAACCTCTTTCTAGCAGTTACTCTGAGAGTGACCAGATCCACAGGGTTTGCCTTCCTGGAAGACAGGACAGAGGGCACAGGCAACTCATTGCCATGTTCTTGCCATTAGCAGGGAGGGCCCAGAGGTCAGTTACAAATGTCAGGGGCCGTGAAAGTTGACCAGCCAACCCAGGCAGGAACAAGAACTTTTATCAATCTAGATAGCTAGAGCTGGCTATGACTAATACGACCGAGAAAGCAATACTAGGAAAAAACCCAGAGAGATGCTCCTGGGCCGGGGCTGGCTTTCTGTTGGCTTTCGTGTCAATAGGCTGCTGGGTGCCTGTGTTGTCACAAGTTCTGGGCTGCGCCAGGAACCTGACTAGGCACCTAATTCCCAGATTGGCAGTGGGAATCACCAGGTGAGATTGGGGCATCCCTGGGCTTGAGGTCTGAAGAGAAGGTGTGAGGGACTCCATAGTTACAGGGCTTAGGCAGCTTGTAGAAGGAGGTGGGTCAGGGACAAAGGAAGGATTGAGAGAAGAGGGGGGACAAGTCAGAAAAGATGGTGGTGTGTGAATGGGGAGAGCAAGAAACAGACAAGGGAAGAGAAAGAACAAAGGGACAGTCAGGGGAGAAGGCAGTCGACTTTGGGAGATAGGAAGGGTAACAGGTAGAAACAGGTGTCAGCTGTTCTGGGTGTCCAGCGAGTGAGGTAGACAGACAGCCAGGAGAGGTGGGGGGTGGGGCAGGCAGAGCTGAATCGGGGAGAGCAAGAACTGGAGCACGTGGAGGGGGAAGTAAAGCAGGGAGACAGGAGGCAGCTTCTTCACAGTTCCCGAATTAGAAACAGAGGGCTGGACTGTTTGGGTCACCAGTCTATATCCTTCCCCTGTTCCACTCTCCTGTGACCCAGACTCCTGTCACAACAAAGATCAAGACTGATGTCCAAGATCAAGACTGATGTCCAAGAGCTTACTGCCTGTGTTTTCTTCTAGGAGTTTTATGGCTAAGGAGGATTAAAAGGAAGACCACTGACCACAATTGGGCATCTTTCCCACTCTCCTGGCAAAGGAAAAGCAAGAACGTTAGGTACTTCTGGTCAGGACTTTCCAAGGTTGATTTACTGTTGGTCTCTGTGGGACTCTAGGGCGTTGAAGGTGGATCTCATGGCCTGCCCTGGACACACAGGCAGTAACTTCGTCTTGTCTGATCTGTATGCCAAGTCAGGGCTAAAGTCCACCCAACACTGCCCATCCCAGAGCGCTGGGTGGCCCGATTCGGTTCTCTTACCCCTTGCACATTGCTGTGTGTGCTTCTGCAGGGGACTACTGCTCTACGCCCTCTCTGGGCCTTCTCTTGCCGTCCAAAAGCAATGTGCTCAGCTGAACTCTCTCTCTGAGGCTGACATGTCAGCACAACCTCACATGCCGAAGTTACTGACCATCCCTCGGTGCCCTGGGCCGCCGTCTCCTTGAGCCCGCCTCTTCAGACCCTTGCCTTCTTCTCTAGGCCTGTGCATCCCCCTTGAGAAGTCCTACTCCACACTCATCAGCCCCTAACACCCCCCTCTCTTCACCTAACCTGTGTGGCACCACCGGGTCCTGCCTTTCTCTGGATGCCCCTGCGCACCCCCCCCCCCCCCCCCCCCCCGGCCGGAAGAAGCAGGGAACCCTCCTCCTGGTGGGGAGGCGGGGTTGCTGTCTTCCTCGCGCCTGGCTGCTGCTTCCAGATCGGTCCTTCTTTTCCTCCCTTATTTACGTGACTGACAGCTGAGAGCTAATAGCTGTAAAGGCTCACATGTATTAGGTACCTGAGGACCAGGCACTCTGCCAAGGGCCAGCGATAACAGCATTTCCGCCTCACCACTACCTCCGTAAAGTGGTGTCATTATTATCCCCGTTTGGGGGCCACAGAGGCTCAGGTTCATCACTCGCCTCAGGCCACACAGCTAGTTCCATGGGAAAGCCCGGATTCCAGTCCCGTAGTTTGGCTCCAGGGCCTGCACTCTTGGCCACGTGCCACCATTGGGTCTTTTGAAAGTCTGCTCCTGTGGTGCCCCTGCAGTTCACCTGTATTGTCCCGTAGCCCTCCCTGCCTGTGTCAGCCCCCCACCCCCTGGATGTGCCCCTGCAAGCACCGAAGACCTCCTCCCCTGGCTGGCAGTCTTCCTTGTCATCCCCTTGGGGGGCTCAGACAACCACAGGAGGGCCACGCAGGCTTTGACCACTCCAGCTTAGCAGCTCAGCCACCTTTGTCCTGGAACCCACCATCTGTGGTATCATTAATGCAACTAGTTCGGCCACTAATCTCTCTCCTGAGCTCAGATTCGCATAACTAGTTCGTGGCGTCTCCTCTGTGACTCAGCAGGTCCACACCGCTTTCCCCCAAGCTTGCTCCTAGCCCTCCAACCTCTTTCTCTTTCATCCCAGTAAAGAGTAGCATCATCCATCCAGTTGCTCAAGAGTCACCTCTGACTCTTCTTCCTCCCTTGCCTCTATATCCAATCACCGAATCATGGGGACTAAATCTCCAAAAGACATCTTGACTCTACCCCTTGCTCTCCATTCCCATGGCTACTGCCTTCGTCCTGGCTACCATCACCCACCTGGTCAGCTGCAGCCGCCTCCTAACTCGCATTCCTACTTCTGCTTTTTGGTCTTCTTCAACCCAAGCTCCAAAAGTTGCATGTTATTTTCTTACAACATAAATCAGGTCAGGTCACTGGGCTTTCCACCCCAGGGTGCATGATTTTGCACTTGCTCTCTGTCACACACTGTTCCCCTCCTTTAATACACTTTAGCCACAGTGGCCTCCCTTCTGTTCCTCCAACAGGTGAGCTCTTCCCAATGTTCGCACATGCAGTTCCCACTTCATGGATTCCTCTTCCCTGCATTCATCACCTGGCTAGTGCCCACTCATCTTTCAGGTCTCAATTTATTTGAGATTTTTCTTGCTTCTTGAGGTGGCCCTGCATTGCTATAAACCTTAGGACTGCTTTTTTTTGTATCCCAAAGATTTTGGACTGTTGTATTTTCATTTTTCTCTATGTATTTTTAAAATTTTTATTTATTTTTGAGAGATACAAAGAGAGAGAGAGAGAGAGAGAGAGAGAGTGAAGGAACAGGGGCAGAGAGGGAGACACAGAATCTGAAGCAGGCTCCAGGCTCTGAGCTGTCAGCACAGAGCCCAGTGCAGGGCTCGGACCCATGAACCATGAGATCATGACCTGAGCCGAAGTTGGGTCCTTAACTGACTGAGCCACCCAAAAGCCCTCTCCATGTAATTTTTTATTTCTTCTTTGAGTTCTTGGTTGACCCATTCATTATTTTGTAGCATGTTAGATAGTCTCCATGTTTTTGTGTTCTTTCCAGATGTTTCCTTGTGGTCAATTTCTAGTTTCATAGCATTGTGGTTGGAAACAATGCATGGTATGACTTCAATTACTTTAAATTTGTTGAGACTTGTTTTGTGACCTAATATGTGATCTATTTGCATGTTATTTAACCTCCATGCATTTGTGTTCTTTCCAGATGTTTCCTTGTGGTCGATTTCTAGTTTCATAACATTGTCTTTGGAAAATATGCATGGTATGACTTCAATCTTTTTGAATTTGTTGAGACTTGTATGTGATCTATTCTGGAGAATGTTCCATGTACACTTGAAAAGAATGTTTATTCTGCTGTTTTAGGATGGAATGTTCTGATTATATCTGTTAGATCCACCTGGCCCAATGTATCATTCAAAGCCACTGTTTCCTTGTTGATTTTCTGTTTGCATGATCTATCCATTGATGTAACTGAGGTATTAACAAGTCCCCTACTATTATTATATTACTCTTGACTATTGTCTTTATGTTTGTTATTAATTGCTTTATATATGCGGGTGCTTGCATATTGGGTGCGTACATATTTAGAATTGTTATATCTTCTTGTTGGATTGCCTCCTTCTTTGTCTCTTGTTACAGTTTTTGTTTTAAAGTGTATTTTGTCAGATATAAGTATTGCTATCCTGGCTGTCTTTTCACTTCCATTTGTGTGATAAATAGTTTTCCATCCCTTCACTTTCCATATGCATGTGTCTTTAGGTCTGTAATGAGTCTCTTGTAGGCAGCATATCGATGGGTCTTGCTTTTTATCCAATCTGTCACCCTATGTCTTTTAATTGGACTGTTTAGTTCATTTACATTCCAAGTAATTATTT
Source organism: Prionailurus viverrinus (assembly GCF_022837055.1). Taxonomy (NCBI): domain Eukaryota; kingdom Metazoa; phylum Chordata; class Mammalia; order Carnivora; family Felidae; genus Prionailurus; species Prionailurus viverrinus. The sequence goes on along the minus strand of NC_062568.1, from coordinate 189,069,222 downwards.
ATGGGTATGCGCTTATCGCCATTTTGTTTCTTGTTTTCTGGTTGTTTTTATAGTTCTTTTCTGTTTCTTCTCTTGCTCTCTTCTCTCACGGTTTGCTGGCTTTCTTTAGTGATATCGTTGGATTTCTTTCTCTTTATTTTTTTGCATATCTATTACTGGTTTTTGATTTGTGGCCACCATTAGGTTTGTATATAACACCTTATGCATACGGTAGTCTACAGTATATTGATGGTTGCTTCAGTTTGAGCCCATTCTTTACTCCTCTCCCCCCTGTTTAGGTATGTGGTGTCATGCTTTACATCCTTTTATTTTGTGCATCCCCCTTGACTGATTTTTATAGACATACTCAATTTTACTGCTTTTGTGCTTCCTACTTTTCTTACTCCCACTTAGGGTCTTTCCTGCAGGAGGGTACCTGCAACCACTTAGACCGAGGCAGGCTGGGTTGTGGGGGGCGAGGGGGATCTGCAGAAGCACACTGGGGTGGGACACGTGGGGTTAGCAAGGTTTGTACTTGTCTGTTGCGTGAGGGGACCTGGAGCGGAGGCCCGGCTGGAGGGGGCAGGCCTGCAGGGAAATGTGGAGGGCAGGGTGTGCTGTTAGCAAGATAGGCAGGGAGTCTGGTGACCTGCCGGTTCCCACAGGTGGCTGTGGTGTATGTTGAGGTGCCAGATGCCCACCAGCTCCTTTGTTCCTGGAGGAGTCTCCCCGTGATCACTGTCCCTCTGTGACACGCTCTGAGATGAGTAAACAAATCTCCCTCTTGTAGGTCTCAGGAGTGTTTCCAACTGCTGCTTCTATGCTGTATGTCTGTGGGCTGTTTGTTGTACTATCTCTTTAAGGGAAGGGACTCAGTTTCCCAGAGCCAAGCCCACTCACTGACTTTTAAAGTTCCAGGTGTTGAGTCCCGCTGATGATAAGAACTCGTGAAGTTTGGCCCCCCTGGTTTTCAAAGCCAAATGTTAGGGGGATTCGTCTTCCTTGTGTGGTCTCTCCAGGGTCCTCTCCCCTCCATGCTCACAGGTCCCTCCCTCCCCTGGACAGTCTCCGGGGTCCATTTAGCTCCTGACTGCATCTCCATCCTTCCTACCCTCTTCGATGAGGCCTCTTCTCTGCCTTGACTTGTGGAGAGTCTGTTCTGCCAGACTCTGGGTCATTTTCTGGGTTACTTACACTGATGTGTTTTCTAGTTGTATCCATGGGATGAGGTGAGCCCAGGATCCTCCTACTCAGCCACCTTCCCTGGAAGCCCTCTCTCAGGACTCAATTTGAAAGCCATGGACTCCTACCCGACTCTCTTTGCATTAACCCAGTCTTTTTACATGTTTATTTCTTAGTGTCTGTGGTGGACACTGCTGGGCGCTTCCCCCCTTCTCTTTTTTTTTTTAATGTTTATTTATTTTTAAGAGATGGAGAGACAGAGTGTGAGTAGGGAAGGGGCAGAGAGAGAGAGGGAGACATAGAATCCGAAGCAGGCTCCAGGCTCTGAGCTGTCAGTACAGAGCCCAGTGCAGGGCTCGAACCCACCAGCTGTGAGATCATGACCTGAACCGAAGTTGGACGCTTAACCGACTGAGCCACCCAGGCACCCCACTTCCCCCCTTCTTAAGAGTACTGTAGTTTTTGTTTAGGTAACTTTTCCTTCCAGGAAGCCCATGTGTCTCAGGGCTTCCCCTCCTTGGGTTCCAGACAGGGCCTGCTTTGTCTGGGGATAATCCCATCTACTTGGCCTGTTTTCCAACTAGGAACACAAGTAGCTATGCAATGATGACATTCTCATGATGACAGGGATTGGATGATCAGGAGTGGGTGACCCGATTTGCATCAATGAAATAACTGGTGGTGGGGGGGGTGGGAATAGAAGATGAGTTTCTGAACATTACTGCCTTGAGAAAGCCTGCCTGGAGCCACGGCCACACAGCCGAGGGAACCCCAGAGAAATGGAGCTGGAGATACTGGCTAAGTCACAGCCCACTCAGTTACTGGACTTTGTCATGTGAGCCAACGCATTTTGTTGTGAAGTTAGTTGGAGTTGGGTTTCTTCTTTCTGCAGTGGAGAGGAAATACACCTAAGGACCTTCGGTCCCTAACCACTCCCCACCCCCTTACCCCGTCTCCTCTATTATCACCTCCTTCCTGTCTTCATATCCCTTCCTGATAGGGAAAAATCTGTTAAAAGATGGCCGACAGGACTGATAGGGAAATTCCAGTTCCCCACCTAAGAACCCCCTTCCGGGTTCTTCTTCCCGCCCCGCTTGCCCAAATGCCAAATTACTCCTAACGCGGAATGCGGAAGTAACAGACTGTAAATTGTTCCCTCTGCTTACGCTGGGGGTTAAGACCTCTGGAGAGTGATCTCCCCTGAGCCCGCTGGTATGAAATCAACCTCCTGCCTTTCAACATCTCTGGGTGCTGCTCGGTTCTTCCACTGGGTGATCAGACCAGGTTCTGTAACATTTGGTTCTCTGACCGGGAAACCCAACCGTGGTGGCCTGTTGTTGCCATCGGTTTGGGAAAATGGAGTGAGGAATTGCAATGGAGAAGGCGCCCCCTGCCTGATTTTCGGCAGTCTCCTGCTCGGTGGCTTCAGGCTGGCCCTGCTCCGCTGTTCCTGCTGGACTGGAGGAGACTTGGCAGGTGACGACCTGGACCCGACGTCAGATACCGGTAAGGCCTGGGACCCAATTCTGTCCTGTCCAGCCCACCCACAGGGGTGGAAGCGGGACCTGATCACTCCCCGGAGACCTGAAGTGGTCTCACCCATCGGAATTCTGTGGGAGGGAATGTCCTAACCTCTGGTGTGTATGTGAGCCTGAGTGTGCGACTCTGTCTGGCTTGCCTGCCGAGTTCAGTTCTGTGGCTCCATGGGTGGGCACCCTTATGGTCCCCAAAAGTCCATGGAGTCTGAGTGGGCCCATCTGCGATTCCGTGGTGAATGGCACGCAGCCCATGGCGGCATCGGAATAGTTTCTAGTCGTGTCATAAAGCTGAGACCGCTATGGCTAAGTGTCACCTAAGTTCCTTTGGGATACGGTCAGATAGGCATCTGACTGGCCTCCTCATTAAAGGGGGCACCCCTACTCCTCTGTCTTTGCGATTCCTTCTCACGGGAACACTATGGGGTGTGACAGAGCAAAAAAGGGGTTTTCGGGAGACTACGGAATTAAGACGACTCCCAGCAAGTTAAGGACCCTATGTAACTTGGAATGGCCCACTTTTGGTGTAGGATGGCCCTCGGAGGGAACCTTAGATGTCCTAACGGTTCGCTGTGTCTGGCGTGTTTTCATCTGGGACCCGGGTCACCCTGATCAGTTCTCATATATTGACTCCTGGTTAGGGATTGCCCAAACCCTTCCCCCTTGGGTAAGATTTACCTGCAACAAACAGGGACAGGCTAGGGTCTTAGATGCCTCGACAAAGCAGCCCAAGGAAGGTCAACAGAAGTCCCGACCTCCACAAATTCTTGCCAGTGATCTACAGGAAGAACCAATCTTGCCCCCAAACCCCCTGGTTCCCAATACTCCGCCACCTTCAGTCTCCCCACCACTCTGGACTCAGCAGGTCCTCTCTCCCCCGGACCAGCTGCCAGAGTGCGCCCTTGGCCAGGTGCAGTAACTCTCCAGACGCCGGTCCACATCTGCCAGTACCAAGAGGCTCTCCTCTGGGGGATCTGAGCAGGGGGTAAGAAGCCCATGAGTATGCCCAGAAGCTAGGGGAATCCCCTGGGGATTATTATGGGAGGCTCTCAAGGCTTATGACGTTTACACCCCATTTGATCCTGAGGCACAGGAGAGCTGCCAAAAGGGGGGAGGCCCAGAACCTCCTTAGCAAGGGATCAGTGCGCCTTACTGCAAGGAGAAAGGATGTTGAAAGAATAAATATCCCAACTGGGGAAAGTCCCAGAAACCCAGCTGATATGCAGAAGAACGCTGCAGGAAAGACCTCATAGGCCTAATAGGAGTAGATTCAGATTGAGGGGGACTGGGCTCACTTCTTGGCCCCCATGGGCCCATGGTCAAAATGAAAGTAGGGGGCCAAACTATGACTTTTATGTGAATTCGGGGGCCACATGGTACAGTATGAATTCTTCTATCTACCTGAGTGCCCTATCCCTCTCCTCGGCTGGGATGTATTCTCAAAGCTGGGGGCCCAAATAACCTTTGAGCCAATGGGACGCACCAGCCTCCGACTGGATCCAAATGAAGGCTATTCTGCGCCTAGGCCCAACCAAGTGGCCTGTCCAAATTCAGGACTGCCTTCCCCACTGTATGGGCCGAGGACAGTCCCCCCAGACTTGCCCACAACCAGGCCCTCGTCATTGTAGAGTTAATCCCAGGGGCTCAACCGCAGAGACAGTGGCAATACCCCCGCCACAAGAGACAAGGGCGGGCATCCAAGAACACCTGACCAGACTCAAAGAAGCAGCCATGCTGGTTGAATGCCAATCACCGGGAACACCCCACTCTTGCCAGTCAAGAAGCCGGGAGGAGTGTACTGACCAATCCAAGACCTATGAGTTATCAACAAAGTGACTGTCTCCTTGCACTTGGTGTTCCTGAACCTGTACACCCTCCTCAGCCAGATCCCAGGCTCTATCAGATGATTTACTTGCCTAGACTTAAAGGATGCCTTCTTCTGCCTCCACTTGGCCCCCAGAGCCAACCCTTGTTTGCCTTCGAATGGACCGAACCAGACACAGGGCGTCAGATGCAACTGATTTGGACGCGCCTCCCACAGGGGTTTAAAAACTTGCCCGCCTTCTTTGGGGAGGCACTGACCGGAGACCTCGCCAGCTTTCCAAGGGAGGACACACGTTGCACCCTTCTCCAGTATGTGGATGACCTCCTCCTTGCCAGCAATACCCGAGAGAAATGTACAGAGGGCATAAGGGCCCTCCTCCAACTCCTGTTGGACTCAGGGTATCGGGTGTCATGAAAAAAGGCACAGATCTGCCAACAGCAAGTCCAATACTTAGGCTTGCTCCTCACCCATGGACAAAGAGCTCTAGGGCCGGAGAGAAAAAGATCATTACCTCCCTACCCCAGCCCCAAACTAAGAGGGGGTTACAAGAATTCCTGGGGGCTGCAGCATTCTGCCAGATCTGGATTTCTGGGTTCTCGGCAATAACAAGACCCCTCTTATAATCTCTTGGTAGGGCCGGATCGAGAGCCCCTGTCTGGACAGAGGAGGCCTAAGCCACCTTCCTAGAGACAAAGGCCGCCTTGAGGTAGGCACCAGCCCTTGGCCTGCCAGACATAGAAAAGCCTTCTAATCTCTTTGTGCATGAGGTGGAAAAGGTCTCCCTTGGGGTTCTCACACACCATTGGCCCTTGGCAACGACCAATAGCATACCTGTTGAAGAGGCTGGACCCAGTGGTGGCAGGATGGCCACCGTGCCTTAAGGCACCATCGGCTACAGTTCTGCTCATTAAGGAGGCAGATAAACTCACCCTGGAACAACTAGACGTCAAGGTCCCTCATGCTATTGTGTCTCTCATGAACACTCACAGACACCTCTTCCTTCCCAACTCTTGGCTAACATAATACCAGGGCCTCCTCTGCGAGAATCCATGGGTCACTCTTGAAACAGTGTGGATGCTGAACCCTAAAACTTTCCTACCTTCTGAGGAAGGGACACCAGATCATGACTGTTCTGAGATGACCGATGAAGTATTCGCAAGCCACCCACATCTGCGTGACCAGGCCCTACAGAACCCAGGCCTCACCTTGTTCAGTGATGGTAGCAGTTTCATCACAGAGGGCATTTGAAAGGCAGGGTACACAATGACAACCACAGATGAAGTCCTAGAGGCCAATGCCCTACCTGTGGGATGGTCAGCACAACGGGCTGAATTCTATGCCTTAATCCGAGCCTTCACCATTAGGATATGCCTATTCCTTTGGTTTTAGCTGTTTTGATTTACTTTATTTTAGGTACGCCTCTTATTATAGCACAGAGTTGAGTTTTACTTTGTGAATACATCTGAAACCTTTTAACAAGTGAATTAAACCTAATTACATGCTGTGATACAATGGCTGTGTTTATTTTCAGATCTGTCATATTTTATGTTGTATTTGCTTTGTGTATTTGTCCTGCTTACTGGTTCTTTCAGAATGTGATATTTTGGGTCCTTTTAAAATGTGCATTAATATTTAGTAAAATTTATATTTTTATTCTAATGATTTCCTTTATACTAATACACCTATGTACTGCCCTTCATCCTCCTTTTCACTACTTAGGTTCTTATTATTTTTTAAGCTTTATAATAGTGGTTCTCAATGCAGGGGAGGGAAGGTGTGTGTGTGTGTGTGTGTGTGTGTGTGTGTGTATCAGTTTTGTTTCCCAGAAGACATCTGGCAATATCCGAAAACATTTTTTGGTTGTCACTGCTGGAGGAGGGTGCTACTGGCATCTAGTGGGTAGAAGCCAGGGATGCTTCTAAACGTTCTATAATTCACAGCACAGCCAAGCACTACAGAGAAAAGTATCCACCCCAAACGTCAATGGTGCCAAGTTTGAGAAACCGTTCTTTACGTGATCTTTTGACTCCAACCTCTTCTCTCTGTGGCCATCAGTGGGTTCATTTTACTTCCCCCCTTTCCTCCCCCTTCCCTTCCCATTAAAAAACGATTTCCACTTTGACAGACACATGGCATTTACATACTGTTCTTCTGTCTCTGTCGCCATCTTCATTTTAGATTTCAATATAATCACTTCTCAAAACCAGCCTTTTTGCTAAAGTTCCTAGTTGGCACTTGGTTGGATGAAGCCTGTCCTCTCATTAGGAGACTTTTCAGGAAGGGCTCCTGAGTAAAATATTCCTGAGTTCTGGAATATTTAATACTGTTTCATAGTCTTAACAGTTACTGCCTGGATAATACTTGGCTCACATTTTCCCTTCAGCTGGTTGAAAACACTGCTCCTCTCTTGTTTTCTTACTGTGTGCTGCTATTAGGAAGTCTGATGACGACCTGATTTTCTTTTCTTGCCACAGACTTATTTTTTAACCTGGAGGCCCAGAGAATGTTTTTTCCCCCTTTTAAAATATGGTCTTACTGGGGTATGTCCCAGATCTGGCCATTCCAGGATAATTTTCCCAGGAGCATGGTGGGCCTTTCAACATATAAGTTAATTATATGTATACAGTAATTTCTTTTAAAAAAAATTTTTTTTTAACGTTTATTTATTTTTGAGACAGCATGAACAGGGGAGGGTCAGAGAGAGGGAGACACAGAATCTGAAACAGGCTCCAGGCTCCAAGCTGTCAGCACAGAGCCTGACGCGGGGCTCGAACTCACGGACCGCGAGATCGTGACCTGGCTGAAGTCGGCCGCTCAACCAACTGAACCACCCAGGCGCCCCTACGGTAATTTCTTTTAATTCTAGAAAGTTTTCTGAGAGCATAATTAATTTTTTTTTAACGTTTATTTATTTTGGGGGGGGGGGAGGGGCAGAGAGCGAGGAGACACAGAATCCGAAGCAGGCTTCAGGCTCTGAGCTGTCAGCACAGAGCCTGACTCGGGGCTTGAACTCACGAACCGCGAGATCAGAGCTGAAGCACGTGACCCTGAGAGCATAATTTTAAATATTAATTCTGGTCTATTTATTTATGTTTCCTTCTTCAGGGATTTCTACTGCACGTAAATCAGTTTATCTTTGTCTTCTGTATCTCTCTTACCTTTTACTCCTTTGATTTTTGTTTTCTTACACATTTTAATTTTCTTCCCATATGCCCTTGATTATACTTTTTTTCCTAAATCTGTTGTCCCGTGGATACTTTGCAGTTTGGTCTTAATTTCTAAGATGTGTTTGTCCTTTTTTTTTTGGTGAAAACTCTTTATTTCGTATCTTCCTCTTGTATGCCTGTTTGCATTCCCCTGATGTGTGTTGTACTTAATATTTGCAATTGCTTGTTTAATTGTATTCAGCTAGTGTTGGAATGCTTTTTTAAAAAAGTTTTTTATTTATGTCATCTCTACACCGTGGCAGCCACCATTCTACTTTCTGTTTCTATGGACTCATGCAGGATTTGTCTTGTTCATTTCACTGCTTCATTTCACTCAGCGCAGCGTTCTCAAGGTTCATCTATGTTGTAGCATGTGTCACAATCTCCTTCCTTTTTCAGGCTACTACACTGTGTATACACCACATCTTGTGTCTCCATTCATCTGTCAGTCGACATTTGGGCTGCTACCACCCCTAAGCTGCGGCAGATAATGCTATGAGCCTGGGTGTATGTACATCTGTTTGTGACCCTGCTTTTAGTTCTTTCGGATACATGCTCAGAAGAGGAAGTGCTGGATCACGTAGTGGTCCATTTCTCGAGGAACCTCCATACTGTTTTCCACAGCGGCTGTACTACCTTACGTTCCCCCCAACACTCCACTGTGGCTCCACTTTCTCCACATCTTCACCAATGCTTGGTATATTCTGGCTTTTTTTTTTTTTTTAATGTTTATATATTTTTGAGAGAGAGACAGAGAGGGAGAGAGAGGGAGAGAGGACACAAGTGGGGGAGGGGCAGAGAGAGAGAGAGAGAGAGAGGGAGACACAGAATCCGAAGCAGGCTCTAGGCTCTGAACTGTCAGCACAGAGCCCGATGCGGGGCACGAACCCACAAACTGTGAGATCATGACCTGAGCTGAAGTCAGATGCTTAACCTATTGAGCTACCAAGGTCCCCTTTTTCTGTGTTTCTCACAGTCCTAATGGATGTGAGGTGGCATCTCACTGTGGTTTTGACTGCATTTCCCTAATGATGAGCGATGTTTTGCAACTATTCATGTGCTTGTTGGCTATTTGTATATATTCTTTGGAAAAATGTCTGTTCAAGCCCTTTGCCCATTTTAACATCAGGTCTGTTTTTGTTGAATTGTGGGAATTCTTTACATTTTGGGCGATATCAATCCCTTATCAGATGAGTTGCAAATATTTCTTCTGTAGGTTACCTTTTCACTCTGTTGATTGCGTGCTTTGAAGCAGTTTTTAGATTTGATGAAGTCCAATTATCTATTTTTTCTCTTGTTGCCTGTGCTTTTGGTGTCATATCCAAGAAAGCATTGCCAAATTGGATGTCATGAAGCATTCCCCCATGCTTTCTTATAGGGCTTTTATATTTTAGGTCTTATATTTAGGTATGTGATCCATTTTGTGTTAATTTTTGTATATGGTAGGTTTCCACATTTCCACTCTTGGCTTCTGGCCCCAAATGTGTCTTTCCTTCCCTTCCCCAAGAAACATTTGCCCCCTAGCCATGAAAAAGGCCATTAGGATGTAAGAAACCAATGCAAAAATTTATATTTTATTTGAATTCAAAAAATTTAAAATTGCCTTCAAATTCAGGAAAGTACCATAATGCAGGACCCCAGGGGAAGCCTCATATACAGAGACAGATAAATTAAATGTATATACTGCAGACAAGCCAAGAAGGTGTGTAGATTACATATTTACAGTCCTTGATGTTTTCTGAAAACCATATTTATACATTTTATTACATTTACAAAAAAGGCTTCCACTACCGTTTACCTACAATAATGAAAAAAAAATGTACACCTTTTTTTCTTTTTTTGGTACTGTACAAACTTTGTATAATAAAAATATATCTCTGTACAAAAGATTTTTTTGTTTGTTTTTGTTTTACTTTTTTTTTTTTTTTTTCCTCCTCATGGGATGGTGGTGGGTGTATGGTGTGGATGGCGAGTGAAGGCCTAGACTGCCCCGGTTCCTTCCGACCCTCTGGAGGTGGTGCAGGAATGCCGGAGGTGGGAAACGGTAATGCACAGCAGAGTGCTGGGTGCCCCCCCTGGCATGTGCTCCTTGGGCATCTGCGGGGACACAGGGGAGGGGGCGGAGGCAGGGCTGGTGGAGGAGTCCACTGGTTGGTCTGGGAGGAGTGAAAGAAGGGAGGAAGGGAGCAGCCAAAGAACTTCCTGCATTTGTTTCCGGGAAAGAGAGATATGAGTGCGTGTGTGTGGCTGAGTTGGCCCTCTCCCGCCAAGCCCAGGGACGCTGTGACCCAGAGCGGGTGTGGGTGGCACGGGGCTCCCGCCATTGCCAGCCTCAGTCCCATCTGCTGGGAACTGACGCCTCTCGCTGTACTCGGCCCCTCTTACTGTGAGGCAGATCGTCTCATCTGTTGAAGAATAGGTGTCCCTGCCACTCCGCTCCCTTCCATTTCGATTTATTTCAGTATATGTGATATGAACATCTCAGGCCAGCATGTCACACGTGCACAGGTGCTTAAGCCCATAGGGACCTTCCCGAGGACAGAGAAAATGGCTCTAAATGCCACAGTTTGATTCCTAAACTTGCTAGTGTCCCAACAATACTTGTATGGAGTTCAATAAGGACCCAAGCACAGTGGAACTCAGAATGAATCAAATCTTCTCGCAAGGAGCTGGAGAGGTGACTTTCATTCACTCCGTTCTTTCCGTTCAGGAGCTCCCAGGTCTTGTGTCTGCTGTAGCCAGGGGCTGCTGGGGGCCAAGGGGGCAGCACCAGCTCTAGGAGGTCCCTTTCCCTGAGGCTGCCCAGACGGAGGGAGAAGAGCCCAGACAGGACACACAGGTCCTCTGCCTGGCCCACCAGCCCCGCCACAGTCCTACTATACAGATTCACCTGCTCCTCCCTGTATTTGGTGCCCCTTTTGGACCTGGGTTTCTGGCAGCTGGTGTAGTGGACTTTGGGGTCAGACCCACCTGGGTTAGCATCCTGACTCCACACTTACGGTGTGGCTTATGTCTCTTCAACCTTTCTGGACTTCTGTTTTCTCATTTATAAAACAGGAATAACGATTCCTACATTTTGGGTTGTTGTAAGGTCTAGAAATGATACACCTAAAGTGTCAGGCACAGAGAAGAAACTCAACACAAGGCAGCCATGAGTTTTTGGACACTGGGATAGGCCTGCTCTGCTGTATCAGCACCTTCCCAATGCTGCCGACTCGGCATCTCCGTCTGGGCTACAGCCTCGCTTCTCTTCTCTTTGTCACTTGACAGCCAGACCTGACCTTAGACTCGAGGCCAGATTCCTGCTCTACCTCCCCCAACCCACCCTTCCTTCCCCAGTGCTGCCCAGGACCCAGAATGACTTTTTAACTCACTGGGTTTAGAACTCAATAAAATTCTGTTGGAAAAAATAAACTGATTTCCAAAGTACTTCTTAAGATGTTTTCCTGCCCTTGGGGTAATCCTTGCTGTCACTTTTGCAGGAGAACAGCCAGTTGCGGACGGCTGGTTTCTACACACTGACCACCTAACACACTCGCCGCCTCCTCACACAGGGCCGGCGGGGCGTGCAGCCTCCTCTTCACCTCTTCTCTGTGTTTGTGGGGAGCAGGGCGGGGGGGCATCTTTCACACACATTTCTCTTTTTTAAACTTCCGCGGCCTCTTCGCAGGACTCAAATGAAGGAGAGGCATGTGTGTCTGTGTGTGCTCGGCACCCCCCCCGCCCCTCCACAGCCACAAGATGCTTTGCTGTTTTAAATCCATAAGCTTCCTGTGTCCGTCTGCAGCCCCTCTTCCTGTACTGCCCCGAAGTCGGGGCCCAGCAGGAGTCTTCTCTGGGGTGGCGGGTGCAGGTGGTGGCGGGGTGAGGACCCAAGTCCCAGCAGTAGCAGACACGGGCAGAGAGACAGACGAAGATGGGCACCGGGCACTGTGCTCAGGGGGCTGACGGCCTGTCCCCTGGACAACTGGGGACAAACGGATCGCGCGGGGATTGTAAATGAGAGGGGTGGGCAGGGTGAGGTGGGGAGCGGAAGCAGGCGAGAGAAAAGAGGCAAAGCAAAGAGGAATAAAGGGGAAAGAAGGAAATTAGTTACCTTGACCTTTGATCTTCCCGAACCCGAGAGTGGGTATAGGTGGGGAACACCCACAACAGGACATACATTTTCCCAATACTGTCTTCTTCCCCTGGTGGTTCGACTTACCCATTAGGCACAGGAGACCCAATGCCTAGGGGCCACCACAGTGGGCTCACTTAGGGGCCCAGGAAAATGTTTTTCAAGATCCAATTCTTTCAAAATTGGAATAATAATGGACCTGTAATAATCAGTCCGGACTGAGTTCTATTCAGCTTTGTAACAACACTGTTGTAAGGTACCATGTTTAATATACATTTTTTAATGGAAGAAAAGGGCCCATGAAAGCCCATAGCACAGCCCTGCACCCTGCCCCCTCACTCACTGACCCCACAGGCCTCCATGAATGGCCTATTTGGGTTCTTATTTAAAAAAAAATTTTTTTTTCCAACGTTTATTTATTTTTGGGACAGAGAGAGACAGAGCATGAACGGGGGAGGGGCAGAGAGAGAGGGAGACACAGAATCGGAAACAGGCTCCAGGCTCTGAGCCATCAGCCCAGAGCCTGATGCGGGGCTCGAACTCCCGGACCGCGAGATCGTGACCTGGCTGAAGTCGGACGCTCAACCGACTGTGCCACCCAGGCGCCCCTTGGGTTCTTATTTTAATTTCAGCTGTTCTTTTAGGCATTATTTGAATTTATCACCTAATTACTCGTTCTAAAGACGGGTGTGTGTGTTCACATGGTTTTTCACACATCGCCTCCATGAACCAAGAGCAGCTTTCTCTGTGTTTTCGCTGTGCTCCTGCTCTGGGCAGGACAAGGTGGGCCCCTTGCCAGAAGAGCCTGCTGTGGAGAGCTGTGGGCTGGGCGGAATATTCAGAGGCCCTGAATGCTCATGATGAGTGATGCTGAGCGCTGCTGAACTGCACATGACCCAGAGGTGACACACTGTGCACACAGGCATGGGGACGCAGTGGAGCCTGAGGTAGGGAGCAGGGGTTGGGGTGGGGGGGGGGAATATGCAGGTCAGAGGGCATTCTGGTTTCTTCCTTATATTGTTCAGTAATTCAGCAACTCGAAATTCAGAGTCATTACTGATCACTGGTGAGGCCTGATTTATGTCATCGGAAGGGATTTTACCTTTTCTTTTTTGCTTCTATTTGTATGAGTTCTGAGTAGGAAAAAGTACACAGGGATCATAGACATGAAACCTCAGAACTAATTCTGGAATTCTGGAATAATTTCTCTTCCTTTAAATGTTTGTTTCAGATGGATGTAAAAGGATGCAGAAAAGCTCAATAATTTAATTATTTGCACTCAATAGTTGCCTTTATGTATTCTGAAAATAATTTTCATCTCATGTATAAATTATCTCAATACCTACAATTTTAAGCTTAGACTTAAGCAAGAGAAATACTCTAGAGGAGAAAGTGGACTCAAAGAAGGAAGGGGAGAATTGGAGGAGGGCAGGGATCGTGTCAGCCCATCTATCATGCTCTAGGTGATGGTTAATTTGATATGTCAACCTGCCAAGGCTCTGGTCAAACACTAGTTGTTTGGTCAAACACCAGTCTAAATGTTGCTGTGAAGGAATTTTTTGGGTATGTTAACATTTAAATCAGTAGACTGAGTAAAGCAGATTACCCACCCCATGGAGGTGGGCCTCATCCAATCAGTTGAATGCCCGAGAAGAAAAGACTGAAGTCCCTGAAGAGAAAGGAATTCTGTCTCCGTATAGCCATTGGATCAAGATTAAATCAACTCCTGATGGAATTTCCAGCCTGCAGGCCTGCCCTGTGGATTTCAGACTTGCCAGGTCCACAATCATGTGAACCAATTCCTTAAACTAAATCTCTCTCTCTCTCTCTCTCTCTCTGTATATATACAATATACATGCGTCTCTATATGGATATCTCTATATATCTAGATATACATATACATACATCTTTCTATGTGGATATAGATATTTAGATGTTTATATGGAGATAAGCATATATGTGTATATACATATACACACATAGATAGGTATGTATATCTTAGGTATGTGTTATGTGTGTATGCATCTCTCTCTCTCTCTCTGGAGACTCCTCACTAATACAGTCCGCTTAGATATTTTGCCAAGCCCAAAGGGCTAAGAGCACAGTCTCTGGAGTCCGCCTGCCTGGGGTTGGATGGATTGGATTGTGACCCTGCTACTTATTAGGCGTGTGATCTTGGCCAAATGAATTCCTTTCTCTACCTCGTTTTCCCATCTAATGGGGACAATGACAGGGCACAGGGAAGCGCCCCGCTCAGGGTCTGGTGCCCCACGGCACTCAGGGCATAGGTTCCTCCCACTGGATGCGGCTGTGGGAGAGCGTGTCTCGGCGCAAGCCCGCTACGCGACTGCCTCCCATGCCCCCTCTCACCGGCTGCCGGAGGCGGGGCTCTCGGTGGCGGCGGCGGTGGCAGCCAGGCCTGGTGGCTATACGGCTGTGCACACTGTACTGACTGTGAACTCCGCCTCGGTGGCCATGATGTCTGTGGGCTGGATGTTGCGGTCGTACATTGGGTTCTCAAATGTGGCCCGAACGTTTGTGTTCTCGTGGCCGGCGTAGCCATTGAATGGAACTTTGGGTCTTCTCCTGGGAATGAGAGAGAGAGAGTGACCAAAACGTAAAAAGAGGGAGAGGCTCAGGGGTGTGAACGGGGAGAGGAGGGAGTAGGAAGTTCTGTCTTCCTTTCCCAAGATGACAGCTCTCCTGGGCCGGGGAGGCTGTGGGCGGGCTGGGGTGGGTGATGGGCCTGCGTGCCCCCCTCCCCCCATGCCGCCTTCTTCCCCTGTACCTGTGCTTGTAGAGATACAGCACGAAGCCTGCAATGATGAGGGCGACGAAAGGCACCAGGATTGCGGCTGCCACGGAGCTGCTGTTGGAAGCAAAGTGGCGGCCGATGGACTCGGGGTCGGACTCCAGCAGCCTGAGGTCTGCAAAGTCCCAGAGCATAAACCTCAGCTCACAGACACACGATCTGAGGGGACGGCCCCAGTGGGAGGTGTGGCCGTGGCTAGGGATGTCACCTTCTGCAGCTGCCTCCCCCCACACTCAGACATTCCCCGGGGAGAAGACTCCCCACACCAGTCCGTCAGGTCATATGCAAAGGACAGCCATCAGTCCTGGGGGAGCCCATCTGCCAGAGAACCTAAAGCCGTGTGGCAGGATAAAACCTTACAGGGTGTTGCCCTTCAGAAGTTTCGAAACTTCTTTTGTCTACCAGAGCCTTTTATCGGATAGAAGCTTACAAGGAAGCCACAACAGAAAACAGGTGAGGGCGAGCTGCTCTGGTGGGGGTGGGGGAGGGGGACAGGAGATGCTGAGCAGCCTGGGGACCGTCTCCCCTCCTCTGCTCTGGCCCTCCCAGCCTTGTGCTCTGCTCTGGAGACCATGGGGAGGCAACACTGCCTGCTTAGTGGCTCCAAGAGGGCACAGGTCTGCCTCGGGAGACAGGGAGTCAGCGGTGAAGGCCAACTCTGGTGTGTGGCGCTGAGGGGCCAGGGGACCGAGGGACTGCGTGCGTCGGGAGGAGACAGAGGTCTTACTCCACGCTGCTCACAAGGGGGAGCTAAGAATACCTCTGGGGCAGGAACAGTGTGGAGTGGGAACCAGGGAAACAGATTTCTGCTTAAGACAAGGAGAAGCTTCCTGAAGGTCAGAGCAGCGAGAAAGGCAGGCAGAGCCCCTGGGAATGGTGGGTGTCAGTACCCAGATGTGTGGAGCTGACCCTTGAGCACCCATGACTGCCTCCTGCCTCCCCTTCCACCACTTCTGAGAAGCCAGGTGCCCTCCTCCGACTAGAGTCTGAGGCTCTGACCGGGAGGCTCTGGGTCAAGGCCAGCGAGGAAGTGAGGACACTGGATGCCAATGATGTGTAGCAGTCAGGGTAAAGATGCTAGGGGAGAACCATCTTCTGGGACTGCTCGGGGTTGGAAAGGGCACTGTGAGTAAAGGCACTCCTGATAACCCCACGTCTGCTTGTTCGGGGTGTCTGTGTGATGCCTGAGGGCTGGCTGGGTGGTGTTGCTGGCAGCTGTCTCTGAGACCCAACGTCCCTTAAGCTGGGGGTCTCAACTTGAGGCTGGGCCTTGACACTGTTTGGCAAAGATTGAGCGTATTATGTCTATGTGCTTGTTTCTGGGAACATATTCCATAGCCTTTATCAGAATCTCAAAGGTGGCCATGGCCCCCAAATGGTTAAGGACCCCTGGATCTGGCTGTTGAACGTCAATCCCTTGCCCCAGCACTCAAGTGTCTCCCCCGCCCCACGAGCACACCCTTCCAGGGGACCAATGCTAATTACCAAGTCTTTGAAAGCCGAACTGTCCAAAGCCTTGGCCCTTGACGGAGCCTTGGTAGATGAAGGTACCTCCGGGGGACTCTGAGGAGACCTGTGAGGGTGAGGGCAGAGGCAGTGAGATGGGGTCATTGGACACAAAGCCCGTGTGCTGCTCAGCTGAGGGCATGCTTTGAGGATGTTTGGCTACTGCACACCTCCCAGGTCCTGCTCCATCCCCAAGGTGGGGTCCTCCGTCCACTGTGCTCTAGGCGGACTGCGCCATCTGTGCCCCAAACCACGCACGGGTGGCCACAGAAGTAGGCCTGATGGTTGGCTCTTGTCCTAAGCTGCTCCAGCGGCTTGGCCCTCCAGAGCTCCATTCGCTTCTAGCCCATGGCCTGTACTCCTAGCCCCATCCATCTCCTAACTTTGACCCTTGTTCTCTATGGCGACCCTCCCAGCATGGTAGGGTCTGTTGTTCTTGCACGGCTTTTGGACTACTGCTATTGAAGCAGCCGGGTCTTCGCTACCCAATGGGGTATCCAAGGGGGGTCCACAGGATACTCTCAAAAATACCAAGGAACTAACCGGATGTGCCAGCCCTTGGGGGAAGCCACTTGCTTCTCCTTACATGTTTAAGTAAGCTCTATGCCCAGCGTGGGGCTTGAACTCATGACCCTGAGATCAAGAGTCTCATGCTGTACTGACTGAGCCAGCCAGGTGCCCCTCTCCTTATGTATTTGAAAAGCAAAGCCACAAATCCACAGTTGTCCATCTGCTGTCTTGTCCCTGAGGATGCACCCTGACTCCTCAGCTCTCTGCTACTCTGGCCTCTGTGACTCTCTCTCCTTCCCAGCCTTCCATTTCTAGCATCAAAGATCCAAGATAGGGAAGCCAAGGGTGTGATACGTGACATGATGCTCAACTCCCCTCCTGTGAAATTGGAAGAGGAGCATCACTGTGGACCTGCCTTCTGCCTTCAGAATGCCCTAGAATGCGCTAAGTCTTCCCCCACAAGAGAAGGCAAGGAAGCTGTGTCTCCTCCCCTATGTCTTGGTCTTCTAGCTGTGCTAAATCATCTGTAATCCGCATCCTCAAATGTGAGTGGATATTTGAGGTAGTCACCCGGGACCCACCACCTTTTCCCATGTCCCAGCACCATGTCATTACCTCCAGCTTGCTTGAATTTACTCTTACACCGCTGACCTCTAGTTCCTTGCTTTCTGCTCTAACGTCAGAACCTACTCCCTATCACTCAGATGTGCTGGCCCTCTGGACACTCAGCCTCCTGGTCCCTTTATCTTTTCCTTTACCCACTTCACGAGCAGGTGAGGGCTCCCTTGCTCCCTGTCCTCGTCCCAAAGAACCCACACCCCAAGTTTCCATGTTGATCCTACGAGTTTCCACTCTCTTCTCCCCCATTCCCTGCCAGTGATCTGGGAATCAGTGGTGGGGATAGGGCACAGGGAGGTCAAGGGCAGATTTTGCTGAACTTACATGCCCATCTAAAGCCCAGTGGTCATCTTTGAACTTATTCACAAAGATCTCCGCAGGTCCTGTGATCTGGTAAACCTGGAGCAGGAGATGGAAATCTTCTTTCTTGTAAATTCCTGGGAAAAGAAAGTTCAGAGAGTAGACTAAAGATCTGGAAAATCGCCAAACCCATATTTGTGGGGATGTGGGTGTGACAGTCCTGGTGAAATTTCACATGTAGATGTTGATATAAACATTCCATACATAACCATAAGTCGGTAAGTATAGTGTTGCCCATGAGTTTGTGTGGGCTGAATGAGAGGATGTGCACAAATGTGCAAATGTGTGTTACTGACCACTAAATCACTGGCCCGTGATTGTGACCCTTTTAAAACATGCACATGGCGGAATAAAGTGAATAGGACTTTGGATACGTTAATGTGTCAGTTAACACACGAGTATGTTTTACAATTTGGTGGGTGTGGGAATGCAGGAGGCACGTACACGGGGTTATGTGCACATCTTTATGACTATGTCTTATAGCAGATGCATGAAACTGACTGCTCAGCTGTGCTGGTGTGTACACGCATGAATGGGCGGATATGAGTGCACGTGGGTTGTGTATTAACATGTGCCTTCATTTGCTCATGCATGCCTTTATCTTTGCATTTGTTTTCTGAGAGATTTAGTTTTCTGATTATAGGAAGATTGAAAATTGGGGAAATTTTGGAAAATGCAGAGATGCAGGAAGAAAATCACAATCATTCCTGATATCACTAAGAAATTGCCCCTGTTCACGTTTTGGTATAATTACTTCCAGCTTTCTTTCTTATGAATATAATTTTTCCTTTAAAAACTGGAGTCACATTTAACGTGCACTACAATAGGTCCATTTTCCACCAAACTGGCAAGCTATTTTATCTATCAGATCTCTTATAATTAATACATCCATTTCATTAATTTTGGACAATTTTCTCCTTCCAGTTTTGATATGATACAAATGGCCCTGTTATGTGAACATCCTTTATTCATAAATGTTTGACTCCCTCCATAGCTTTTTTATGAAAAAAATTCCTAGAAATATAATTAATGGGTTCACTCATTTTCAAAGATCTTGACACAAGTTTCCAAACTGTTTTCTAGAATTGCACTGTTTCATACTTTGGCCCTCACCGCATCAGTGTCTTCACTTGACCTTGACCAGCACTAAAGTTTATCACTTAAAAAAAAAATCTTAGGGGGATAAGTAGAAAATGGCATTTTGTGTTTACTTTCAGTTTTTTGATTACTGCTGAAACGTGTACTTTCTTTTGTTTATTGTCTGTCTGTATTTTGGCTTCTGGGAGTTCTCTGTCCCTATTTTTGGTTCAGTTTTAGAGATATTGGTCTCTTTCCTCTTTAGTTAGGAGTGCTTTTATGTTCAAGTTATTGTTTGTTATCTAACCACTTCATTTTAGTCCCAGTGGTTTTATCATGCAAGCAAAAATGAATAGACACATTATTTGCCCGCTCCCCACCAGACAAGGACAGGAGGACGCAATGAGAGTAGACACATTCTTGCAGAGGGCGTGGGCCCACCCACCCCTGCCACACCCAGGCTTTCAAGGGGGTGGCCTGCTCCTTACCAGCCAAGTGCACTTCCACTCCACTGTGGTCGATCATGGTGGCGTTGACCTTGCTGTTGACAACCTGGAAGCCAGTCACTCTGAGCATGGCTGGCTGCTTCTTCCCCTGGTACTCATAGGCCCCTTTCCATAGGGAATTCTTGGCAAAAACATCACCAGGAACTAGAGGAATTGGGGAGCAGATATGAGAGGGACTTACATATGTGTTGATAGGATTGCGGCCACCTGATGGTTGATCCCAGTTCACTCACTGAGATTGTTTTCCCCCAACACCTAACACAGGGGAGGATGGTGGAGTGCTCGAGTCCTCTTGTGATCCAGAATGGAATTAGAGCTGAATATGATGCCAAATCTAGTTTCCTTCTTGTATAACACACTAATGTGGTACATAAAAGAATAAAGTTTGAAAAAGGATATGATCGTCTATAATAGTCTTGCACTGGTCAGGCCACACCTGTAGTTATGTGCCCAGTTATGGACATCACACTTTGAAAGATACAATACCTGTATTAAAAATGTAACCATTTCCAGGAAGCTCCCTAGGCAGGACTTGGGTCTTTGTGTCTGTATGACCACATACTGGGTTGGGGGGTGGGGGCTGGGCTTGTGGTAATCAATGGCTCCAGAGCTCGAAGCTCTGGATGTGTTTCTGGGAAGCTTGGGCTCTCTCTTCTGGATGAGGTTTTTGTTTCCTTTCCTTCCTTCACTTCCTCCTGAAGTCTGCTTGGGGTGGGGAGACCCGTTTGGCTCTGTAGACAGTTTTCACATCCTTTCACTGAGTACTTAGAAAGTCATGTGTAACTAGGTGAAGGAAGCAACACCAGTTTCTTGAGCCAGAGATCTGAACCATACCTACCGGAGGCCTGGGTGAGTGGTGGTTCCCGGGCAGTGTTGATGGGTCTCCCACTAGGCCGCACCTCTGCTGGGGAAAGAGAAAGGAGGGAAATAGGTTCAGCCTCTGGTCTACACTCTACTGGAGAAATAATGGCCACCTCTCTGACATTAGGTCAATGGTTTCTTTGAGATCTTGTTTTGGACTTGTCCTCTTTAGACTGGGAGTGGATACTTTGATGGTCTGGTGATGCTATGGGCCCCTCTCAGAATAATCAAACGTAAAGAGCTAAAGGGAAATCCATTCCATCGATTATAGTCATTGAAATACTAAACAAAGAACTAGGATGCAGGGAGATATGTGATTCTTTACTACTGCATTAAGTAACAGGATCTGGCAGCAGGTCCAGTCACTACCCTAATGTTTCATTAGGAACATCAGTCAGGAACATACGCAATATTTCACGATATCAGCGAGAATGATAATATAATATGAAAATTTCTGCAATTTTTACTGGTTACAAAATTATAGGTGTTGTAAACACTGTTTTGGGTTTTTGTCTACACTCCAAATGAAAGGAAATGCTAAATTTCAGTAAAGGGTAAAGGAAAATAAAGTTATTTTCCCACCCTGGTACAGAGACCTGCCGAACATCCTTACGGATGACCCTAGTTTGAACAGCCCTGTCCCGGACTGTTTCTACTTTCCTCCCAGATGCCTGGCACCAAGGAGGACCTTCCACCAATCAAAAGCAAACTCCTTGAGCATTGGTGGGGGTTTCAGTGGAGTGCTTCCCTCCTTTGGAGTGAGGATATGAAGACTAAGAAGCCCCCAACAGCTGCTCCGTCTGGCACTATGAACTGCAATTCTCAGCCCTACTTTCCCGGCATCCACACCACATCCCCCCCAACCTATGAGATGCTCAAGGAGAAGCACGAGGTGGCTGTACTTGGGGTGACCCAAGGCTTGGATCCCATGGCAACCACCACGATTGGCATTCACAGCAAAACCTCTGTGCGTGATCACATCATCTGGTCCCTGTTCAACATAGTCTTTGTGAACTTGTGCTGCCTGGGCTACTCTGTGAAGCCCAGGGACTGGAAGAGGGTGGGTGATGTGACAGAGGCCCAGGCCTATGACTCTGCCACCGAGTGCCTGCACATCCAGCACCTGGTCTTGGGTCTCCTTCTGATTGTTATATTCACCATTATTTTTGTCACTGGCTCACTGATGATTCTCTAAGCAATTTCAGAGATCATAAAAGGTTATGGAGCTTCCTAGTAGCTGCCCATGGCCTGAGGCTGTCACCCCTTTCACAGCAGTTTATATACCCATCAGTCTACAACTGAATCCAATGAAGCACTTATGTGTGTGGGAAATAAAAGACTGAGAAGCCCTCACAGGCAAAAGCACGTGCAAAAGCACAAGTTTTGGGCCTGAGCCATACAGTCTAGGTTCAGGTCCCAGTAGTGCTACTTAATGCTGTGTGACCTTGACTAGTTACTTTACCACTCAGAGTCTCTGTCTCCTCATTGGAAACATGGGCAAATACTGAAACATACCTTATAGGTCTGTGATAAATAAATGAGGTGACAGTCAGCCAATGTTAATGTCTTTCCTTATTTGACACAGAAACAACAGAAATATCTGTCTTGTCACCAAGGAAGGGCTGACTCTCCCTACTGTCTCTTTTAGGAGGCCAGGGTTTTAGCATAATCCTTCTGACTCTGGAGGTTAGCTTATGTTTGCATTTGCAAAAGGCTGTGGACAAACTTTCCACAATGACTCAGTAAAAGCAAATTTATGAACAAAATGCCTTTAATTGTCTTAGGTTTTATAAGATGAGGGAGTGAGAGGGAGAAAGCATTTTATGGGCCAGGATCTATGCCATGCCACGTATTTCATGTTATTTCACTTACCCCTGCTCTCAAAACTGTGAGGTAGAGGGGTACCTGCGTGGCTCAGTTGGGTAAGTGTCCAACTCTTGATTTTGGTTCAGATCATGATCTCACAGTTTGTGAGATCGAGCTCTATGTCAGGCTCTGCGCTGACAGTGCAGAACCTGCTTGGGATTCTCTCTCTTCCTCTCTATCTGCCCCTCCCCTGCTCATGCTTTCTCTCAAAATAAGTATATAACATGAAACATTTTAATGAAAAAAACCTGTGAGGTAGAGATTATTGTCTCCATTTTATAGAAGAGAAACCCACTAAGGGGCAGAGAGGTGAAGAGGCTTGCCCAAGGTCACACAGGAAGGGACAGGTAAAATACAACTGCATCTAAAGCATTTTGTGTTTTTATATATAAGTACACAGTAACATCAAAAACAATGAAGTACTTAAGAATAAATGTAACCAAGGAAGTGCAAGACTTATATGCTGAAAATGACAAACCATCATTACAAAGAATTAAAGATTTAAATGAATGGGAAGACATTCCATGTTCATGGACTGGAAGACTTAATATAGCTCAGACGGCAACACTCCCCCAACTGACCTACAGATTTACCACAATCCCTGCCAAAATCCCAGCTGTCTGCTTTGCAGAACTTCAAAATCCAATCCTAAAATTCATCTAGAAATAAAAGGGGCCCAGAAGAGCCAAAACAATCCTGAAAAAGAAGCACAAAAAGGAAGATGTACACTTCCCAACTTCAAAATTTATTACAAAGCTATTGTAATCAGACCTGTGGTGATGTCATAGAGGCAGTTACATGGCTCAATGGATAAAATGGAGGATCCAGATATAAGCTCACATATTTATGGTCAAGTGATCTTTGATAAGGGTACCAAGACAGTTCAATGAAGAATAGTGAAGAATAGGGGCGCCTGGGTGGCCCCAACTCAGGTGGCCAATCCCAGACTTAAACCAGTGGAGCAGATGGGGTGGAGGAGCCCCTGGGACCTGGCCTCCCCGTGGCTCCTTTCCCTCAACATCCCAGCCTCAGGAGAACCCCGCTTTGTAATCAGCATCTTTTGTCTAGTTTTGTTTTTGATTAAGTATCCCCACCTTGTGGACAATTAAATGCAGAAGCTAATGGTCTTTTAAAAAATCTTTTAATATATGCTAAGAGCCACTTAGCTTTTGAGAGGCTATAATGGGACAAGGGAGAAAATGGCGTCTTCTCCTAAATTTAGAAAGAAGGATGATCATCTGGTTGCTCTAAAACGCAAGTCGGCAAACTTTCTTAAAGGGCCAGCGAGGAGGTATCTTTGGTTTTGTGGGCCATATGGGTCTCTACTCGACTCTGGCATCATTACACAGACACAGCCTTAGACAGTGCTTAAGTGGATGGGCCAGATTTGGCCCCCAGGCTGCAGTTTGCTGACCCCTTATCTAGAGAACTGAGGACATAGGGGATCCGTATGTTTAAAGCCAGAAATGTACTAAAAAAGCCTTCCAGGCAGTAAAGGCGTCTACACAGGCTTGCCCGGTTATCTGTCCCCCACATTCACCTCTTCCTCGTCTTTTTTTCTGGAAGAACCAAGTAACCATACCCCATGGGGATAAGTATTTTACAGGTGTCACCTCATCTCAGCCTTGCATCAGGCAGGAAGTAGGTATAATTGTCCCCACTGGGGTGCAGAGAGGTTAAGTCACTTGCCCGGGGTCCTCCCAGCTTGTAAGTAGTGGAGCCAGAGTTCAAACCCAGACTCTTGGCTCCACTGTTTCTGTATTTGTCTTGAATTATTTCACTACAGAGAATATAATTTCCACCCTGTTTATGAAAGACTTCAAAGTAGCCACAAATAGGATGAAAAGCAACTTTTCTACTCCTATCCCAGTAGAAAAATAAAACAAAAGGAAACATATTGCCTGTTGCAAAAGGCAGGACACCACATGGAAGCATCAGAAATTGACAGCATAGGGGCGCCTGGGTGGCGCAGTCGGGTAAGCGTCCGACTTCAGCCAGGTCACGATCTCACAGTCCGTGAGTTCGAGCCCCGCGTCAGGCTCTGGGCTGATGGCTCAGAGCCTGGAGCCTGTTTCCGATTCTGTGTCTCCCTCTCTCTCTGCCCCTCCCCCGTTCATGCTCTGTCTCTCTCTGTCCCAAAAATAAACGTTGAAAAAAAAAAAAGAATAGTGAAGAATAGTTTTTCCAATAAATGGTGCTGGGATAACTGGATAGCCACATGCAAAAGAATGAATTTGGACCCCAAACAACCACCCGCACCAAAAAAACCCCCACAAAATAAACCTAAATGTAAGAGCTAAACTATAAAGCTCTTAGAAGAAAACACAGGCATAAGTTTTCATGACCTTGGATTTGGCAGTGGTTTCTTAGATATGATAGGAAAGCACAAACAAGCAAAGAAAATATAGATAAATTGGAGTTCACTAAAATTAAAAACTTTTGTGTTCAAAAGGACATCAAAAGAAGGTAAAAAAAGTCCAAACTTATTGCATTGTATTCATTACATATGTGCAGTTTAATGTACAAATTATATCTCAATAAGGCTGTAAAAAATACCTCCCACATTTGAAAAAACAATGTAACAGAGGACCAAAGCGGAGTTTAAAATTGACAGTCTAATTTCATTTTAGGTGAGGAATGAAATAAAGGATAAAGTACTATAAACTTAACAAAAAATAAAGAAAGTGAAAGACCACCCGTAAAATTGGAGAAAATATGTGCAAATCTTGTATCTGATAAGGGTCTTATATTCTAGATATATAAAGAACTCTTGAAGAGACTACAGAGCAAGATGGTGACATAGAAGGCTCCTGAATTCCCTCCCCCCACCCCCCACACCATGGACACACTGAATGTACAGCTACACAAGGTTCAACAGTAAGAGTTCAAGTAAAAGAAGAGATCTAAACAAAAAAGCATATAAATGTATAAATCTCACTGATAAAGATAGATGGTTACATTCAGAATACTCTAATACTGTAATTGTGGTGGGTAAATCAGTCATAACGCTAGTGTAAAGGTTAAAAGACAAAAGTGTTAAAAGTTACTATAACTATAATAATTTGTTAATGAATACACAATATAAAAAGATGTCAATTGTGATCTCAAAAACATAAAATGTAGGAAGGGAGTGTAAAAACGTAGAGCTTTTGTATGCACTCAAAGTTAAGTTGTTATTTGCTCTAAAAGACTGCTATAATTATAAGATGTTTTATGTAAGCCTCACAGTAAACACAAAACAAAAACCTATAGTTGATACACAAAAAGAGGAAGGAATCAAAACCTACCACTACAGAAACTCATCAAATTCCAAAGGAAGAGAGTGAGAAAAGAAGAAAGCAACTACAAAGCAGCCAGAAAAAAATTAAGAAAATGGCAACAGGAAGTTCATACTTATAAAAAATTACTTATTTTTTTATAATTAAAATTTTTTTATTATTTATTTATTTATTTATTTATTTATTAAAAAAAATTTTTTTTTCAACGTTTATTTATTTTGGGGACAGAGAGAGACAGAGCATGAACGGGGGAGGGGCAGAGAGAGAGGGAGACACAGAATCGGAAACAGGCTCCAGGCTCTGAGCCATCAGCCCAGAGCCTGATGCGGGGCTCAAACTCACGGATCGCGAGATCGTGACCTGGCTGAAGTTGGACGCTTAACCGACTGTGCCACCCAGGCGCCCCTATTATTTATTTTTGAGAGAGAGAGACAGAGTGTGAGTGGGGGTAGGGGCAGAGAGAGAGGGAGACACAGAATCAGAAGCAGGCTCCAGACTCTGAGCTGTCAGCACAGAGCTGGATGTGGCGCTTGAACTCATGAACTACGAGATCATGACCTGAGCTGAAGTTGGATGCTTAACCAACTAAGTCACCCAGGCGCCCCTGTAATTTTTTTAAATGTGTATTTATTTTTGAGAGAGACAGAGAGTGTGTGAGCAGGGGAGGGGTAAAAAGAAAGGGAGACAGAATCAGAAGCAGGCTCTGAGCTATCAGCACAGAGTCCCATGTGGGGCTCGAACTCATGAACCGTGAGATCATGACCCGAGCCAAAGTTGAACCCTTAACCAACTGAGACACCCAGGGGTCCCTCAAAAATTACTTTAAATGTAAATGGATTAAATTCTCCAATCCAAACACAGAGAGCGGTTGAACGGACAAAACAAAACAAAACAAAAACCAAACAAAAACTCCAGACCCAACTATATGCTGCCTACAAGAGACTGACTTTTAAGGACATGTAGATGAAAATGAAGTGAAGGAAAAAGATGTTCCATGCAAATGGAAACCAACAGCGGAGCAAGCTATATTTATATAGACAGAATAGACTTCAAGCCAAAAACCGTAACAAGAGAGAAAGAAGTTCATTAGATAATGATAAAGGGTTAATTCATCACGAGGATATAACAGTTATAAATATTTATGCACCCAACATCAAGACACCTAAATATATAAAGCAAATATTAACAAATCTGTGGGGAGAAGCAGACAGCAATACAATAACAGTAGAGGAGTTCAATACCTCACTTTCGACAACAGATAGATCATCCAGACAGTAAATCAGTAAGAAAACACTGGACCTAAACTAAACATGAGATCAGACGGACTTAACGGACATTTACAGAACATTCCACCCAACGGCAGCCGAATATACATTCTCCTCAAGTGCACAGGGAACATTCTCCAGGACAGAGCATATGTTGGCCTACAAAACAATTCTTAATAAATCTAAGAAGATAGAGATCATATCAAGCATCTCTTCTGGCCACAATGATATAAAACTAGAAATCAATTATAAGAAAAAAAGTGGAAAATTCACAAATATGTGGAGATTATATACCATGTTCCTGAGCAACCAATGGACTGAAGAAGAAATCAAAAGGGAAATCAAAAACTATCTTGAGACAAATGATAATGGGGACAGAATTTCTGTTGGGGAAGATGAAAGTGTCCTGGAGAAGGTGGTGATGGTTGCGCACAGTATGGTAAATGCACTTAATGCCACTGAGCTGTGCACTTAAAAATGGTTCATCTGGTAAATTTTATATTATGACTGTATTATCACAATAAGAACTTAAATGTACTCTAGAAGAGTTCACTACCACATATGGAGAACAAATACTACTTTTCATAAGTAAAATAAACGTACAACACTTCATGCAGTGAAAATACAAGAATACTATTACATTCTGGCCCTGATAAAGGCTCTGACTCTGACATTTTCTCTCCCTGAGAGGCAGAACTGCAAAGTACTTAGGAACAGGGATTCTGAAGTTAGAGCTTCAGGATCTGAATCTCAGGACTTTTCCTTTACCAGCTGGTGACCCTGGGCATGTTGCTTAACTTCTCTGTGTCTCAGTTTCCTCATATGTTAAATCTGAATAGCCCCTGCCTCTTAGGATGATTGTTAAGGATTAAATGAGTTAGCGCACACAAAGTGCTTAGACTTTACTTAATACCTGAAATATGGTGAGATCAGAATCTGTAAGAGAGTTTAATGCCGTTCCAGCACCAAACTGATCCTTTATCCTTGCTTGACCCTTCTGTTAAGCCTGGACTCAGATCACCTTCTCCAGGAAGCCTTCCCTGGTTTCTCTCCTCCCCTACTTAGGCTGACTTGGTCCTCTTCCTCCTCATCCCCACGGCATTCAGTGCATTGCCATGTTCCTGAAGGTTCGGTTACATTTGATAATGTGTCTTCTGCAGCTGAACGTGAGCTATTTTAGGGCAGGGTCTGTGTCTTTCACCTTCCAATTCCCTATCCCTAGCACAGGCATGTGTGGTGATAATGCTCAATAAACAGAATGAATGAATGAAGACGAGGGGAAGGGAGGTCTGGGGCATTTTGGTAATGCCGAGGGATCTGTGGGTGGGTGCTGTTTTATCAAGGTTACACTATGTGTAACGAGTTATTCTGGTTTGGTGGAAATGATTACACATAATCCTGGGAGAAGGTAGCAAAATAAAATTTGGGATGGCTTTACCCTGTGCCTCTCTAGACTGACATCTCCTAGAGGCTCAATGCCTCAGAAAATCAGAAGCAGGATCCAGCTCCTGGAAATCACATCTCTTCCTTCCTTTTTAAGAAATATTTATTTATTTTGAGAGGCAGAGAGAGAAAAAATGAGAGCGGGGGGAGGGGCAGAGAGAGAGAAAGGGAGAGAATCCCAAGCAGGCTCTGCGCTGTCAGCAGAGAGCCTGACGTGGGGCTTGAACCCACAGACCGTGAGATCATGACCTGAGCTGAAATCGAGAGGTGGAGGCTTAACCAACCGAGCCACCCAGGTGCCCCTCTTCCTTCTCTGTTGCCGTCTTCCCCCCAAGCTCAGCTGTCACCTTTGGCCTCCCCTGCTGGAGAAGTTCACCGAGCAGGCACACTCACCCAGGCAGATGGGTGGTTTGCCTGTCCAGCTGCCATCTGCTTTGCAGGTGCGGTGCTCGGAGCCACCCTTGAGGGAGAAGCCCTCCTGGCAGGAATAGATGAGGGTGTAGCCCATGGAGGGCAAGTCCAGGGCCCCAACGTTGGCATGGGTTGGCGTCTCTGGCTGCTTGCAGTGGTGGGCTGGACGAGAGGAAAGATGGTGTTGGGCCTGGGGGATTAGGGTCCTCAGAAGGCCTTCTGCCCATTCCTGTTCCTAGATGGAACATCCCCTTCCTTTGCTTTCTAGGCCCCTTTCATGTCCAGCATGCCCTCCCCAAATCTCCCCTCCATCCCAGCCTTGATGTCTATACAGATGGCTATGATGAAGGTGATGTAGATACTGGCTTAGTCAGTCTGGAGGGACTGCAGCACTCTTCCTGAGGGAAGAGGAATAATTATGGTCAAAAGCCTGCAATCTTTCATCCTGAGGGCTGACCTTGTAGCAGTTCGTTTTTGCTGCCACTGGAAAGTTCTTTCTTTTTGGCTAAGGCATAGGAATTGCCTTCCAGTATCAGAAAGGCTTTTGTGTGGCAGTGTCTTCCGTGAGGCCCCAAGGGATAAGGACTACAAAGAGTGCAGTATTGGTCCCAATGAGAAGTCATGAGCTCCCCGTCATCCAGAACGTCTGAGCACGGCCCGGGTGCCCAGCTGGGGGAGATAACGCATTGCCAAGAGGCACCATCGTGGGATGCAGGTGAAGTCTGCACTCACGGACACAGTCGGGCGGGGTTCCGCTCCAGGTCAGGTTGGGAAGGCAGGTCCTGGTGGTGGAGCCCTGAAGCAGGTAACCTTTTTGACAGCGGAAGAGCACTGTGCTTCCGACCTGTGGGGAGGAGGGAAGGTTCCTTGATCACTTTCTGCCCAGCGATGCTTCACACCCTGTCGCTTGACTACTTACTTTCGCGTGACCGAGCTCCTACCCACACCCCTGTCTCCACCTGCAACATCCTACTTCCACTTCTCTGCCCGGTTAAATATTATTTACCCCCTTTGAGGCAGCTTCCACTCCGCCTTCTCCGCAAGCCCTCACCCAGGCCCCGGAGCCAGATCAATGCTGTTACTGGAAGCATCACTCTCCGCTGTGGCGGACAGAGTGCCTGACTCAGAATCAGAAGATCGTGATCAGAGTTGCGGCTTCCACGTCTACTCACTGAGTGACAGGCTGTAGGGGACTCTATGCCTTAGTCTTCTGGTGGAGAGTGTGGGGTGACCAGCCCTGCCACGCCTACAGCACACTGTCGTGACACTCAAATGCAGTGGTGGATTTGAAAGCTTTTTATACACCGCACGAAACAGAATCACTGCTTGTGCGTGTCTCTTTCTTCTACGAGTCGATACATTCCGTAAGGAAGGGAGACTTGTCTTCTCTCCAGATAGCTGCATCTGGCACTTGCTTTGTAAGTATCTGTCAGACGGAATTGCCACCTTCCTGCCATCTAAGTCTCTGCTCAGTTGTTTTCCCCATCCTCACCCTCCACCAGCCCTCACTGTCCAACTCTACACCCCTGCAGCCATCGACTCCGTCTCTCCCTCCGCCCTCTGCGTGGCATGGCGGGGTCAGATCAGCTTCCTAAGTTGCAACTCGGATTTCCCTATTTCCTAGCTAAGAACACTCACGTGTCCCTATTACGTACAGGAGCAAATTCAATCGCAAAGTGAAACTCTTGACTCGCACTCCCTTCCTCCAGGCCTCACTGCTGTGTCTTGAATTTCATCATCTCATTCGGCAACGGCACCTCTGTCCATCCAGTTGTGCAAATCAAAACCCTCAAGACAGCCTTGATTCCTCCCTTTGCTTCAGCCTCTCCCTCCAATCCAACAAGTCCTCTGGTTCTGTCTACAAAGCCCACCCCGACCCCTTCACTTCTCCCCGTGTCACTGTCACTACCTCCTTCCTCCTGAGCCACTGCAACAGCATCCTACTTGTCTGGTGCCTCCCTCCTTAACCCCCATCATTCACTCTCTCCACAGCGTGCAAATGCTGGATCAGAATCACCTTCAAATGGTTTCCTGTGACATTTAGAATAAAACCAAAAATGCTCACTGTGGCCTTGAGGGCCCTAGGTGACCTGGCCCATGGCTTTCTCTTCTCAAAAATTATCACGTGAGGGGCTCAGTCGGTTAAGCGTCCGACTTCAGCTCAAGTCATGATCTCACAGTTTGTGGGTTTGAGCCCCACGTCAGGCTCTGTGCTGACAGCTCAGAGCCTGGAGCCTGCTTTGGATTGTGTCTCCCTCTCTCTCCCTGCCCCTCCCCTGCTTGCTCTCTGTCTCACTCTCAAAAATAAATAAACATTACAAAAATTATCATGTGATATTTGATGCATGCAAAAGTCTATGTGGAACATATACAGAAATGACCTGTCATAAGGAACTGTACATCTTAAGTGGAGTGCACCCCTCCACGTAAGGGCTAGAAGGCTAGTGACACAGTTTCACTATCTGCGTGCTCCTTCCCTGCCCTGTTCCTCTGCTCCCCCTCAGTGGTAACTACTACCTTGAATTTTGTTTTTAATTTCCTTGCTTTGTTAAAAAAGAATTCTATCACACACAGGCACATATCTCTCTCAACGATGTTGTTCCTAGTTTTAATCTTTTTGAAATAGCATCATACCACCTTTGTCATTCCATACTATGTTTCTTTTCTTTTTTTTTTAAGTTTTTTTTTTTTAATGTTTTTAATCTATTTTTGAGACAGAGAGAGACAGAGCATGAGCAGGGGAGGGGCAGAGAGAGAGGGAGACACAGAATCCAAAGCAGGCTCCAGGCTCCAAGCTGTCAGCACAGAGCCCGACGCAGGATTCAAACTCATGAACCGCGAGATCATGACCCGAGTGGAAGTTGGACGCTTAACCGACTGAGCCACCCAGGCGCCCCATACTATGCTTCTTTTTTAAAAAAAGTTTTCTAAATTTATTTTGAGACATGGACAGAGAGAGAGAGAGAGAGAGAGAGAGAGAGAGAAGGAGAGTGGGGAGGGGCAGGAAGAGAGGGAGAGAGAATCCTGAGCAGGCTCCACACTGTCAGTGCAGAGCCTGACACAGGGCTTGAACTCATGAACAGTGAGATCGTGACTTGGGCTGATATTATGGGCTGATATTCAGAGTCGGGTGCTTAACTGACTGAGCCACCAGGGCTCCCCCCTGACTGCATTGTGTAGAGCTGTAGTGCATTCATCTGCCCTGCTAATACACCATTGTGTGACTTTACCACAATTTTTCTCATGTTTTGGTAACATGTGCAAGAGTGTCTTTGGGGTTAGTTTCCAGGAATGGAGCTCTTGGGTCACAGCATGTGTGAATATTTAACTTTATAAGACAGTGCCCCGTTTCCAAACCTCACCCAGCTCTCTGGCCTCTTCTCCTCTGTTCACAATGCTCTGGACTTGCTGGCTCGCCCACCTACCAGTCCTCCAACCTGCTAAGCACTCCCCTGCCTTGACACCCCTCTGCACTGGCTGCTCCCTCTGCCAGAAATACCCACCCAGCTCTGCCCAGGGCTGGCCCTTCTCATCACAGAGGCCACAGTTCAAGTTCAGGAGGCCTCTTGCCTCACCCCGCTTCCTAAAATAGCAACCCACCCCATCACGCCCCTTTATATTATATGGTACGTAGTGCTTATTGTTGTCAGAAATTATCCTGTTTATTGTCACCAAATGGAGAGCTTCCTAGAGCGGGCACCTGGCCTGTCTTGTTCCCACTGTATTCCTAGCACCTGGAGAGGTTATGCCGCTAAATATTTGTTAAATGAATGCAGATTGAGTGAATGAGTCACATTCCTTGGCTGGATCCCAATGTGCCATTTCTTCTGGGCACATCTTGGGCTCCAGTTAATCGTCCCACCTTGAACACAACCGTACTTTCCTGCTTCCTGTTCTCTATTCTGTGCATCCCATCCATGGCTGTCCAAATCCCTTCCTTCTCCTTGAAGCTCATTCTGAGATGTGTCCATGAAGCCTGTATCCTCCTGGAAGGTGTCCATGGAGCCTGCCTCCCGTGTGGCATCTGCTCGCTCCTGCCACTCTGTCTAAGCCCTGTGTCTGTGAGTAGGGGATATGTGCCATGAGGACAGAAGGTTATCTGTCTCACTCATCTCTGTCTTTCCATAACCACCCGCCCCAACTACATGGGCCTGCTGGGAAGTGGTGCTGTCAGTATGTGAGAATCTGCTCTCCCACATCAGGTTTTTGGATTGGTGTAAGTGCCTTCTGTTTCTGAATGGGCTCCTGTGTGGCACGGTTCAAAGAGGCAGAGCGCTTCCTGTCTCCAGCTTCCAAGGTTTTGTGTCCCACTGGTGCTGCCCCAGGGAAGATCCCTGAGTCTTTCGAGGCTGACAGCGATGTGAAGGGACAGGAGGCAGGAAGGCCCGATCTTGGCTGACCTCATTACCTGGTATCCCTGGGAATTGTTCTGTATCCCAAACTGCGGCACACCGGGGTCTGCGCACATGGTCAGCGTTGGGTCTGGATTGCAAAACAGAGAAACAGACCACACGGGCACTGAAGCTTTCATCGCCTCCGCTCACTCTGAGAAATAGGGGTAGGAGGGGAAAATGGAGCCAGATCCTGCCTCCCCCACCTGTTGGTATCTCCACCCGAGTCATACCCCCGGGCTATGTGATCCCCGGCAGCAAGTTCACTCTGGCTATTTCAATATCACACCCTGCTTTAAGAAGCTCAGAGGAGGACTTGTTCCCTTTTGCAAATGAGAGCACTGAAGACAGGGAAGGAAAGGCATCATCTTGGGCCTGAGAGAAGGATGCCCACCAGCTGGGACACTCTGCCCCAGACCACCTCTTACCTATGCAGCTGGGCTGGGTGCCACTCCACGTCCCGTCTGACTGGCAAAACCTCCGTGGTGAGCCCACCAGCACCAGAGGGGGCTGGCAGGAGAAGGAGACAGATGACCTGTAGGAGAAGCCTCGGTCCTCTCTCCTCCCACGGGCTGGGACGCCAGGATCTCCGCAGAACACGGCTGGAAAGACGAAGGGAGAAAGGCAGGTCTAAGTTGCTTTCTAGAACCCAGTCTGCCACCCCAGGCTGGCTCTCCTCCTGGTTCTACTTGAACTCTGCACACGGGGGCAGCCCCGGGGAAAAGATCACACTTGCCTCTCACACCTGCTGCCGTGTGCTTCCTCTCCTTTCCATATTCAAACTGCTTGTTAATAATCCCCCAAGTAATGAAGTAATGTTCTAGGAAGTGTAGAACGTTGAGAAAAAATAAGCTAAAACTCACTACCGAAACTTTTTTTCCACTTTGATGCTCATTCTCTTCTAGCCTACGCTCGGCTGTATGTAACCTTGGGCGTGGCTGTGAACCCGATGTCCAAGTGTTGTAAACCCTGCTTTGTTTGCTTATTAGCATGTAAACACTCTCCATGTTAATGACACCGTTATCACAACTGGCCACGTATGCAATGAAAGGTTGTGCCGTAACTGTAGTTTATCATAGCTAATCATTTGTATTAGCTATTTTCTATTATTATAACCTTAGATGTTATAGGGCTATTCTTTCCCTGGTAGTGTTTTCTTAGGGGGATTCTCTAGGACTTCGTATGTTTAAAGGTTTCAACGTGTTTACAGGTCTTGACGTGGACTGGAAATGGCTTTCCAAAGAGTGCATTTAAGCTGCAGTGAGTAGTGTATGAATGTGCCCATTTCATTGAGGTCATCAGGGAGATTCACTAAAGAATGATTACCAAATTCAAATTGTGTGACAGCAAATAGAATAAAGGCAGGCCCCTCTTCCGTCCCTTCAGCTCACTGTCTTAAGCGTTTGCATACATAGTTTACTAAAAATTCTTATTTCCTTAGGACGTTGCAGAAACAGACCTGTGTTTTAAAGGGGGTTGCCTGCAAGAGTGATTTTGATGCCTTTTAAAATAAGCACAAAGGGATTCTACCTGTAGTTTTGTTCTTAGAACCAATATACTTTTATTTATTAAAAATTTTTTTTAAATGTTTGGTTTTTTTTGAGGGAGAGAGCTCTTGAGCAGGGGAGAGGCGGAGAGAGAGGGAGACACAGAATCCAAAGCTTGTAATCCAGGCTCCAAGCTTGTAAACACAGAGGCTGATGCGGGGCTTGAACCCACAAACTGGGAGATCGTGACCTGAGCCGAAGTCGGAGGCTTAGCCAGCGGAGCCACCCAGGCACCCTGAATCAATATACTTTGAAACAGCTATCAAGCCCAAAGATAATAAACAACCAGTGGTGTGTGGTGTGGTGTGAGTAGGCCCAGGGGACCGCCAGCACTCTTGTGTCGTGTTGGTCGGAAAGCACGCTCAACTTGCACTTCTTTTCTGTAAACACTTGCTGTGGCAGTTCTACGAATCGCCAAGCCCCGAACAAACCAGCTGCCGTGGGGAGCAGCCGGATGGGTCTTCACACTGTTAATGTGCTCCGCTTAAAAGAAAGGGCCTCATGTCGATCATATGTGGCTCTGAAGTTCCATTTATTGAAGCAGTATAAAATGAAAAATTAAATTTTATGTCTATTCTTTTCTCCTGTCTTCAAAGTGCTAGTGGTGATAGCATGAGCTATAAATTTGAGTGAGAGTTTCAGAGAAAATTGGATCGATGATTGTTTTCAGACTAGACTCTGTCACTCACTCGCTATGTCAGGTCCTTTTTCTGAGCCTCATCTTCCCCACCAGCCACCGGAGAAGGGACTTCTCCTGCCCACCTCCCAGGATATGTCGTTGTGAGCATCAGATGTGACCATGTGTGCAAACGTCCCTTGAGGAGGCAACACAAAGCACTGCGAAATGTAAAATGTTGTCTGTATGGATGTACTGATGTGCTGTGACCTCTCAGTGGATGAGTTCACATGTGGGTAATCAGAGCAGAGCTAAAGGCCCAGGGTGACTCTTCTTCCTCATTCGTATTTTGCTTTGAATTAGATTCACTTCCTTCTCTATTAACTTTCAAAGACCATTTATTAAACACCTTTCAGCTCCTGATTTTCTGCTGTTTCTGGAGGCAAATAAGTCTGCAGGCATGAGCCCTGCCTTCTGAGATCTTGGAATCTAAGTCAGATAACACAGGAGGGTGTAAAAGATGAAAGGTACCAATTTTCAGTAACATGGCTTGAGCATCAACAAAATTGACTGAAAGTACACAAGTGCATTAGATACTCAGGAGAAGAAATGGAAGTTGCACATTTGGAAATGGTGCAATCGGGGGTGGCAGGGCGGCAGGGAGAAGTCAAGTTGAGAAGCTCTTTCTTAAAAACAGGGGTGCGGCCCAGCCAAATGAGGAGGTAGCATGGAAAGAGCTGAGTGGATCTGGGGAACATGTAGAAAGTGGGTGAGGCTGAAAATGAGTTGATCCTGATCTGCTACAGTATGGGGACAAAATCCTTGACCATGTTTAGGGAGTTCTATGAGGAAGAATGGTGTTACGAGGATACATTTGCAATAATACAGCAAGAGAATGACCAGGTTTGAGAAGCAGGTCTACAGAGGAAGAGATGCAATCTGGAGGAGGGAAGAGGAAGCACCAAGAACTGTGGGAGGCCCAGATGCAAAGTATGAACCAGTGATAAGAATTCCACGGTTTACTGCACACCTCAGTGGTCAGCCACTTGGCCATGGTAAATATGTTGTGGAGCACAGTGGGTGAGAAATAAAGATATCTGACTTCTTACCAGCAATCTACAAGAAAATGGGCTACCAAAGGCAAAGCTCCCAAAGATACCACTTCAAGCATGAAGAACACCCTTGATGCTATGATATGAACGTGAGTATGTGCACGGAGTCAAGAGGTTCATAAACATAACCAAAATAAAATGGAAGCAGGACCAGCAGGCTATGCTGGCAGAATCCTCTATGGAAGCTGGTGAGTCTAGCCTAACCAATCAGAAGTCAGTTACAGGCCGAGTTGACCAGATGTCGCCAAATCCAGAAGAGGCAGCTCAATGAGCAAGTACAAATGGATGACAAAGAAAGAACGGCTCCATCTTGCTGATAAGGAAGGTGAGGCCAAAGAAAACAATGAGATACCTTTTAAAACTTCTTGGGCTAGTAAATATTAAAACATATTGGCAAAATCCATTGTTAATGAGGATGTGAGTCAAGACATATTCTCATAAACTGCTGGCGGGAGTGTGAGTGTGCTTTCTAGAAGACAGTTTGGCAACAGGTGTCAGGATGTAGAGAGTGCACGCCTGTTGGTTCAGCATTTTCTCTCTCTTAGGACTTCATCACAAGAGTGAGGAGATGCTATCCTCAAGAACATTTATTGCAGGACTGCTTCTAACAAGATTAAAACTGGAGAAACCTAAATTCATCACCAGTAGGAGAAGATTAAACCAGTTGTGGTATCTACAACAAAGAAATGCTTTATGCTATTACACATGATGATGTGTAGATCCGTATCGAGTGATGGAGAAAGGTGGTGACGGCCCATCAGGGAAGA
This sequence comes from Prionailurus viverrinus, assembly GCF_022837055.1. Taxonomy (NCBI): domain Eukaryota; kingdom Metazoa; phylum Chordata; class Mammalia; order Carnivora; family Felidae; genus Prionailurus; species Prionailurus viverrinus. The sequence goes on along the minus strand of NC_062568.1, from coordinate 189,032,432 downwards.
CAAGTCATGAACTAGTAAGCACAGCATGATTCCAAACCGTTTACGGAAAACTGCACACCTCCTGCTATCTATGTAAGAAAGCGTTGCGGTCAGTGTGGAAGCACAGCCAAGAACTTAACCTGGGTTATCTTTGGGAAGTGAGAGTTCAGATGACAATTACATTCTTCTTTGTATTTTCAGATACGGTACTTTTTTTTTTTTATGATGACCATAATTCATTGTTCAAAAGCAATTTGGCTATTTCTTAGGAAGAAAAGCAAGGTTTCTGAGTCTACATGCAACCCTGAACTTGTTACCTTCCTAATGTTTTTCTGAAGGTGTGCAAAGGCCTGAGGGGTTAACCGTGCATTAAATGCTGCCTTTCTTGCATCCACTTTTTGAGCTGCTGGTTCTAGTTCCTGCTGAAATTTCCCAAATGGAAGTGAATTTTCAGAGGCACCCAAACAATGTCATGGGTATGTTGGTAGTTTTCTACAGAATTAGATAAATGCCAAGTAGAAAAAAATAGGTCCTAGTGTTTGTCTAAAGCATGGGCACCAACAAAACCTTCTAGGGCCCAATTATGTGCTATGACAAGAATAAGGGAATAAAAATAAATGGGATAAATATAATGGATATATATTTATTCATTATATATAATGAATATATATAATGGATAAAAATAAAAATAAAATGGGATGGAATCGGGCTCCTGGGGACAAAATTAGGCCAGGTGGATAAGAAATAAACTCTTTCACCAAAAAGTCATGAATGCTCCAGGAATCTTTTCTGCACAGGCTATTTTCCATAAAGACACATACATTTCCAGCATGGGTCCCTTCCAGATCTTTGGGAACTATCCTATCCAGCGAACAACCTTTCATGTTAAGAAACACTTCCCTTATCTCCAGCTTCATTTCCTTCCAATGTCACTCCACAGTGTCCACAGCCAGAGCTCAGTTAGGATATTCTCCTTATTTTCCTTTAAATCCCCTCTAATAGCATCTCTGACAAAGCTCGCCCCTGATTTTGGGGAGGGCACTACCTATTCTAGGCCTTCCAGTAGCAAAGCTCTGAGGTGGGAACGGGCAGGAGCCAGCAGATAAGATGCACAAAGGCCCTGGTGAGCAACTTACGGAAACACTGAGGCAACTCTCCAGTCCAGGATCCATTCCCTTCACAGGTGAGCACCGCAGGCAGGGACAGCTGGTACCCCTCCAGGCAGGCATACGTCACGCTTGAGCCCCACATGAAGTCAGACCCCACCACTTTCCCATTGGGGATGAGCTGAGGCGGTTTGCATATGATAGCTGGGGGAGGGGAAGACCAAAGCATGCTGAGTTCTGGTGCCATCCTAGGAAACCAGGCCCCACTCACCCAGCTCCGATGTCACCAGCTACCCTGAACCCTCTGGGACTCTGGGTTAAGCAGGGAGAATCAGGAATGCCCCCTCTTACTTTGGGAGCCAGGGTCCTTTTGCATTTTACAATGCCCTCAAGTGTGACGACCCACTCCTCTCTTTGCATGGCCCTCCCTTTGATGTTCAAAGCCCAGGCCTTACCTTGGTACCTCTGACTCTCTCCTTGCAGATGTTCAGGGACCAGTCCTCACCTCACACCCCCCATGATAGGATGTTATTAGGGCTCTGACTTGTCACCTCCCTCCCTTCTACATGTTCAAGGCCCATGTCTCACTTTTGTATCTTCTTTGGCCCTCTGTCCACATGTGCAGCCCTCAGACACACCTTTGCAGACTGGCTTGGTACCATTCCATGTCCGGTCCTTGGTGCAGCTCAGCACAGACACCCTATGTGACTCCATCATGTAGCCAGGGACGCACTGATATGTCACAGTTTTGTTGTACCTGAAGTCATTGCCCAGCCGGAGGCCATTGGCTGGAATCCCAGGGTCACCACAGTTTATGACTGGGATAAGGGAAATAAAGCATTGTTCGCTTTCAGTACAGACCCTGTTTCTCCCCAGCATTCCAGTACCATCCCTGGTGTTCCCTGCACATGTCCAGGAGGGAAGAGGGTCAGATCAGGGATGCCCTGTCTTCTCACAGACTCCTGGTTCAGTATTGCCTGTTCTAAAGTCACTTTGATCAAGTCTGCAAAGGCCTTCCTGCATCCCCACTGTCTTCACCCACACCATTCTTATGCATCCCAGCAACCTGGGCTATGAAGACCATCCTTATTTAAAGCCCACCCCTTCTAAGAGGAAGTACCCAGAGGCCTTAGCTCCTAAATGAGGCTGGCGCCCAGAGAGGGAAGTTTTCAGGTTGATAAGCCTAACTGTGTTATTGGGCCTCACAGGACAATTTGTCTGCTGAGGGGCGCATGTCACTACTTGTTGTTCTGCTTAGGAGGCCCCTGTAGGGCCAGCGGCTTAGAAGCAGGGCCTTGTGACCTTGCAATGGCTGTATCTTTGTTACAGTATCAAGTGAGGGTGGGGTTTGGTGAGCTCTGGCCTCCCAACAGAAGTGAACTTGACATGGGGATTTAGTCAGAGCTTGAAGTTATAAGCCAGGGCTTGGAAAGGGGCCGTGTTTTCAGATTCCTTTATCTCATCCCTTCCCTCCATCTGGGTCCCACAGTGACAGTGACATCCTTCCCGAGGAGAAAGGTCTGGGCCTGCCCCTGAGGGGAGCAGGAAAGGGGAGCAGGAAAGGGGAGCAGTGGAGCTATCCCAGGCTTGGGAGCCAGGCTCGGGGTGGGTGGGGAATGGGTCCAAGGCTGAGAGGAACCCACAAAGATGGCAGACGGTGGCAGCTTTAAAGTGGGAAGAGAATCAGGCTGAGCCTGGGGAGTTTGTTTTAAAAGAGAACAAGAATGGCCAAGGAACAGGCTAGAGCCTGAGAAATAGCAAACGTATATATTCTTAACCTCCCCGAGCCTTGGTCACGTCATATGTAAGTGGGGCTCACAGTAGCTACTGGTCAAATGGCACAATGTATATAAAACAAGACCCTCAGCTCAGTGGTGGTCACACAGTCTGTGCTGAATAATTAGACACCATCATTCAGAGATGGGTTCCCCAATGTAGCCAGCCTCCCAATCTCCCACACACAGCCTTCTTTGGCATGGAGGAGACCAGTTGCCTTGGCTACCACTTGCCATGGAGACCAGAGGGCCTGGGATCTTACCTATGCACTCTGGGTCACTGCCTGTCCAGGTGCCATTGACCGAGCAGTGTCGGCTGAGCAGGCCCGTGGCGTAGTAGCCTTCCCGGCATTCATAGACGATGGAGCTGGAGAAGCCCAGGCCATCACTGAACATGACTCTGGCATTGCTTGGAGTACCAGGGTTCCCACAAGAGATCACTAGGAAGCCAGAGGAGCACATTATTCACCAGAACAAGGACAGGTGTCACCCGGGGGACTGAGAACGGCCCAGAGTGCAAATCACGTGCCCTATAAGAACCCTGTGATTGAAATGTCTCTCATGCTGCTTTCAAGATGAGATCTGAATGAATTTTTTTTTAATTTCTAAAAAGTAAAGACTATATCTATTTTATCATCCCACCTAAAATTTTAAATAATTCCTTAATATTACCAAATATCCAATCAGAGCTTAGTTTCCTTAATTTCTTCAATTGTCGACCCCCCCCTCTTTTTTTTACAGTTGATTTCTTTGAATCATGATTCAAATATGACATCTGATGGGCATGTCTCTAAGACTCTTTGAATTCAGAGAATCCTGTTCCCTCTCCTATAATTTATCTGTACAGAAACCAGGGCATTTCTCCAGTGGAGTTTCCTACTTTCCAGATGTTGCTAACTCTACCAGTGAGGTATCGTTTGACTTATTGCTCTGTCCCCTGCAGTTCCTGTAGTCAAGTTCTGCTTCCTGGCAAGGGTACTTCATAGGTGGTTCTGTCTTTCCTACTGTATTGCACCAAGGGGCACAGCATGTTTGGTTGTTTCCTGGTTCAGGATGGCAAGGCTGATCATTGGGTTCAGGCTTGTCCACCCAGTCTGGCATTACAAAGTTGCCATTGGGTTTCACTTACTGATTTAAGCAGCAATTGCTGACTGTTGATTTATTATTTCATTAGGGGACAGAAAATGGTGATACTAGCTCTATCACTCTTTCTGCATTAGCTAGAGTTCTTTAATCAAGAACTTGCCCATCATCAAATATTTGCTTACCCTAAGATATAATTCATAAAGGAAGGCTGGATAATGCTTGATTTTTTTTTTAAATCAGATGTCAGATAATGATTTGGTTTCCTAGCAAGATCCAGTGGTGACCAATAGTCATTTGGCTGTATGGATTTAAAACTTATATGTTGCCTCCCATTGCCACTATTATTATTGATGCTTAAGTTATCCCATCTTTGACTAGGGGAGCCTCTCCAAGTTGGCTCCTACATTCCTTTGACATGATCTCACTTGTCTGTGGTAGATTCCTCCCTGGAGTGACAAGACGTGTCATGTTCATGTTATATATTCTGCCCTAGTCCTAGAATCAGCCATTTGTCTAGAGAGCTCTGGTTCCTCTTAACAGAGAATGGATTCAAAAACCATAATCTGAAAGTTAAGGGTACTCATTGCTATGAGATCATTGTTGATACTAGACTTTTAGAATGGGTAGAGCTGGGACAATACACTTGTAAATTGAAAATTCATTATGAGTTTATGCTGATATTATTAATCCAAATTTAGGATTAAGAGTTTTTCCCCAACTTCTTTATTTTTATATTAGATCTCTTTAATGCTGAAAATCTTGGCAAATTTTGTTTTCAAGTAGTTTCAGAATATTAATATCAATATTATTACTAACGATCTGATTGCTAGAAACAATTTAAGATTTCATTGCCATTCTCCATCCTTAGGATATATATGCCATAGTCAAATGCCAATTTTTCCAGTCAGTTAAAATGATTCTCTGGGTTATTACATCACCAACTTAATATGTAGTTAGGTTAATTTGTTTTCATCTTGATTTTGATATTTAGAGATTGCTGTTTTCTAGGTTTTGCTTTAATTTTACTTTACTAAGTACATACAACATTCATGTGGTCTGAAAGTCAAATCTACAGATGATTCCTTTTTAACGAGCACAACAGATAGGCCTTAACACCCATGGGTTCACCAAGTATTTGTGCTTCCTAGGTGCTGGGAACACAGTAGTAATCATATCCCCTGCCCTTGAGGAGCTCAGTCCATCTTAAGAACCTACCTACAGACAGTTGAATTAAAATATGATGTAATAAGTGTTATATTTGAAGGAAAAAAAACACACTAAGAAGGGAGGAGATAATTGGGGCTGGAGATAGGAATCTGAGTAGTACCTTGAAAGGTAAGTGGGAGCTTGTTAAGGAAAGTCATGAAGAATCATATACATATCATACACACACACACTTATTCCAAAAGCATTCACTTCCAGGTCCAGACTCTCAGCCACCCACTTTCTGTTCCCTGAACACTCCTGACATGGTGCGTGAGTCCATGCTGGGATCTGAGTGGCATGAAAGGAGACCGGGGTCACAGTGGATATTTAACAATGCACAAAATTCTCCCCCTGTTGATACACTTTACAAACCTCTTACTATGCCTGCAAACTCCTATGGAAACTAACTTTGCAAAAGCACCCTCAAAGGCAGGATTTCCAGGGATGCCTGGGTGGCTCAGCTGGTTAAGCGTCTGACTCTTGGTTGTGGCTCAGGTCCTGATCTCATGGTTTGTGAGTTTGAGCCCCACATTGGGCTCTGTGCTGACAGTGTGGAGCCTGCTTGAGATTCTGTCTTTGTCCCTCTCTCTCTCTCTGCTCCTCCTGTGTTCTCTCTTTCTCTCTCTCTCTCTCTCAAAATAAATAAATAAATTTTAAAAAAACTATAAAAAAAGGACTTCAGGCAGACAAGTGGGAGAGGGCATTAGCTCCATCTGTATCCTTTGGTGGGAAGGGGTCCCCTGATCAGGGGCCAGAATGTCTTCCCTGGCTCTATAAAACTACTCCACAACCTCAATGTCAAGAGCCATTCTCTGACCAGCTCAAGCCTTCTGGGATTCATTCTCTGGAGATATTTTGGTTCTAATGGGACCTATCATCTACTGATCCTACCACTTTTTCACTGCCCCTTCTTCCACTCATAATCCTGCTCCCTTCTTATCCAGCACAGGAGCCAAGATCCATCATAATCCCCACCTTGCATATACCCGCACCTCTCTGGCCACTTGCTGCCAGCGTCTTAGCTGCCTGATAAAACCCCGACTGTATACCTAACACTTCACCTACCCTGTGCCTGCACCTATGGAGCAAAATGTGGCTGAACAAAAACACAGGCCAATGCCGACTACTCTCACTTTAAATCAATGGCCTCATACAGAGAAAGACAGATACCATATGTTTTCACTCTTATGTGGATCCTGAGAAACTTAACAGAAACCCATGGAGGAGGGGAAAGAAAAAAAAAAAAGAGGTTAGAGTGGGAGACAGCCAAAGCATAAGAGACTCTTAAAAACTGAGAACAAACTGAGGGTTGATGGGGGGGGGGGAGGGAGGGGAGGGTGGGTGATGGGTATTGAGGAGGGCACCTTTTGGGATGAACACTGGGTGTTGTATGGAAACCAATTTGACAATAAATTTCATATATTGAAAAAAAATAAAGAAGTGATGAATAGATAAAGAAGATGTGGTTTATATGTATAATGGAATACTACTTGGCAATGAGAAAGAATGAAATATGGCCTTTTGTAGCAACATGGATGGAACTGGAGAGTGTTATGCTAAGTGAAATAAGTCATACAGAGAAAGACAGATACCATATGTTTTCACTCTTATGTGGATCCTGAGAAACTTAACAGAAGACCATGGGGGAGGGTAAGGGGAATAAAAGTTACAGAGGTGGAAGGAGGCAAACCATAGGAGACTCTTGAAAACTGAGTATAAACTGAGGGTTGATGGGGGACGGGAGGGAGGGGAAAGTGGGTGATAGGTATTGAGGTGGGCACCTGTTGAGGATGAGCACTGGGTGTTGTATAGAAACCAACTTGACAATAAATTTCATATAAAAATGTAAAAAAAAAATAAATCAATGGCCTCTTTCCTTAAGTGAGCCCTTGGTGCTGCCTGGCAATGATCTACATCCCTATTCTATTCCCTGCCCGCCCCCCTTGCTAGGTGACTATTTCATATGGTCTCCTTCCTCTTCCACACTTTGTCATATACCCTTACACTCAGCTTCCCAACTAGGAGAGTGCTATGCAGGCTGTATTTTAAAGAGAGACAGAGAGAGATCCAGGGAGCAGCTACAAAAAGTCAGACTCTGGGGAGAGAGGTTTTAAAATAAAGCTATTTTCAGAAATTTAGGAGTGTGTGGAGAAATATATTTTCCCCACTGGACCCACCCCAGGGAACATCAGGAGGGGTTTCTATTACCTTTAAAGGGTCTTTCAAAAATTAGATTTGTATTTCTTTTGGCACTTTGGGTGCTCGTTAAACAATCCCTTCCCTTAAACTAAACTCCAAGACGGTGAGGTGTGTCTGTCTTGGCACTGTCGTGTCCCAAGCACCTACTACAGTATTTGGCACGTGATTGTTGAAGGTAAATGGGAAATAAATGAATAAACAGGCTAAACTTAGTTCCTTCTGGTTTCTTCCCTCCTTAGGTGAGCTCAGGGAATCTTTTCATCTTTGGATCACTAATGGGCAGGACTGAGAACTACCTATTGATGACCATTATCCTCCAGGCCAAGGGTTCAAATGGGGCCATGTATTTTGTCTGCGAGTGTGAGGGCAGGTGCTTGGGAATAGGAAGACGGGGGAGGAGCAGCCGGGGTTGGGCAAAGGGGAAAAGCAGAATGGTCACATACATTACCTCCACACTCAGGCTGTGTGCCGCTCCATGAGCCGTTGGCTTGACAGGTCCGCTCAGATGACCCCCGGAGGGCATGGCCAGCTTCACAGCTGAAGCGCATCAGACTGCCTGGGGCAAAGCTATCCCCCAAACGGATGCCGTGTGCTGGGATCCCTGGGTCACCACAGATTCCCATGCTGGTTCCTGTGGACCAGAAGCAAACAAAGCCCATTGTTTCAGCATTGAAGAGGTGGCAGTGGGGAACCGGGAGAGAAAGATATTGGACCCCAGGAATAAGGAGGGTGAAGATGGACTGTGTGCCTTGCCCCAGTTACTTGAACCTTACTTACTACCTTACTACCTATCTTACTATGCGGAAGTCAGACACTACAAAGGTCTGAGGTCATGGGTGAATCCCTGGGGACCACGCAGCAAGGGAAGAAAGTAGATGGAAGGCTCTGTGGTGGAGGTCAGGTCTTTGACCTCTGGCCCATGCCCGTGTGGAATGTCAGTGGTCCAAGCTGGCCGCATCTCCTTCTTCCTTTTACCTCTTTTCTGTAATATCTGCAGATTCTGTGCCCTCTCTGTTTCCAGTTCCAGCATCTTAGCTCAGATGCCCAGTGTCCTTTTGCCCAAACTACTGTGAGAGCCTCCCAACTAATGTCCTTATCTCCTAAACTCTCCCTGTAACCCACCTTCCACTTTATCCTCAAACCAAGACAATGAACAACCACCAAACACTGATCTTTTTTTTTTTTTTTCCTGCTGAAATATCTCCACTGGCTTCCTGTTGCCCTCAGGTTAAAGTCTAAACTCCTTAGTGTAGGTTTGTCTTCTCAACAGCCTGGCTTGAATCTGGATCCTGGGAGGATTCCCTATTCACAAATTATGCAACACTGGTGAATTCTAGTTGAAATGTTTTAGACCATCTCATTCCATTCTTTCTTTGCTCCTTGCCTCCTGCTACATTTCTGCATTTATCTGGGTCCTGATATTGTACAGATCCACCCGAGAAAGTTCTAAGGATCCAAGAGGTGGAGGATGGTACAGAACAAGAGACAAAGCCACAAGATCTAGGCTTGTGGGAGCCAGGACCCCTCATAATATGAAGATGTATAGGAGACATCATTAGCTCAGACTAGGCCATGCTAAGTGTGAGGAAGGAAGAGGAAAATTAAGGAATAAATGGTAACTTTATGAGAAGATGATGTGGAATGTATCTCCTCATGAACCCACATGTGTGGGCATCAAATGGTAATGTCTAAATGAGCATTTAGTTTCTTGAAGTAAATAAATATTTAAGTCATGTATACCCCACTATTTACTATTTATGTCTTTTCTCAATCTTGGAATTATTTCCTTTTCTAGTTTAGTTTCAGTCTGTGAGAATACTACACAATCCCATGTTGCTCTCTACCAAAAAAGGGAGATTCATTCAACCTTCAACTCAAACATTTGGAAAAAGAAGGCCCACCACATTTGGCTAGATTTTCTTCTTTTTTGAATTTTTCCAGGGTGTAGCTCATGCAACAGGCAGTACTGGGCCCTATTGAAAGCAGTTCTGATGGTGAGTACACTAATTCTCACACCGGCCAGCTGACCTCAGCTGGAGCTGCCCTGCTGAACAATAGGCCTGAGAATGGAACTCTCCAGTCCTAGGAGCTGATTCTTTTCCTTTTTTTTTTTTTTTTTTTTTTTGGAGAGAGCGCACATGCACGTGAATGGGAGAGGGCCAGAGGGAGAGGGAGAGAGAATCTATCTTAAGCAGACTCCATGCCCGGCATGGAACCCAATGTGGGGCTTGATCTAATGACCATGAGATCATAACCCGAGGCAAAATCAAGAGTTGGGCACTTAACCAACTGAGGCACCCAGGCATCCCAAAAGCATTCACTCTTTTTTTTTTTTTTTTTTTAATGTAGGCCCCACACCCAGTTTGGAGCCCAAAATGGATCTTGAACTTACGACTCTGAGATCAAGACCTGATCTGAGATCAAGAATTGGATGCTTAACCAACTGAGCCACCCAGGTGCCCCCCAGGAGCCTATTCTGACAGAATGGTCCTCACTGTGGTGTTTAGGAATCTGTTTCAGTGATAGGAATCTAGGATAGAATATTGTACCATGAGGGCAGATGGTAACTGTTGGCCCTCTACGAGGTATATCAGGAAGATGATGACATTGCAGAGGTGGGCAATGAACAACCTGATGTATTTCTCAAATGCTAGAAATCTCTGCATGTCCTGATGGCCCAGGGACTTATAACCTGTTATGCATCACCTGGGTGTATGGTCATACAGAATGAGGCTCAGAAGTTTGACCCTGAACTTCTGAATGCATATTTCTTAGGACTGGCAGGAGATGCTATTGCTAAAGATGATATCTATAAATTTCAGGAAGGGAGGAATTATATTATACTCACCAATGTATATCTAACATTGCTTCCTAATTACTTATTCTTCTCATCTCTCATTTTCTTATCTAAAGCATTTAAGATTTATTAATTCCTCAGCTTTAGCACTACTATAATCCCTTCTAATCCTGTCCTCAGAGATCTCCAGCAAAACTCTGCCCATGATTCTCATCTCCAAAGTGTTTGTCATCCTTGATGGATACACAGGAGAAGTGTTGGATATACATGAGAACTATTCTTCAGAATATTCAGGTCAGGGATCAACAACTGAATGCAACACATCCCCTAAAGAGGGGGGGGGGTCCATGTCCTCTAATGGTTCCTTTCTTGCTTCTTACTTTTTCATGTTCCCAGGGAGTCAGCTTGTTTCTAGTCTCCCTTGACCTTTGATGTGGCCAAGGAAGAGCCCTTTCTTTCATATGTAAGACTAATGCTTAGGAAGTCACAAAATTTTGAAATTGGGGTTGAAATGGTTTGGAGGTTTTCTAGACAAGAACTGTTTCACTACTGTTTCAAGTAGGTCATTTTCCAGCATCTGCTAACACAACTCCAGAGAAGGGAAATTACATTGAGGAGAAAAGATTCTGGATTCCATGCCTTGGGCCAGGAGAATGGCTGTATGTTTGGGTTACCCCTGCTAACAGACAGTAGAGGCTCAAGGCTTTCTTTCTCCTGTACTCTGTACTTCCTTTTCCCATGGAGAAAAAATATCCCCAAGATAGATAAAATTGGCTTTAAGAACACCATTGGCCCAATATCCTAGAGAAGCGTCTAGAGGGAGGAACTTTATGCAAAGGGACGATTCATAGAAGGGACTGGTGCAAATGCATGCTTGGGCAGGCATATGGATGGGAAATGCCTGTCTTTCCTCTTTGGAATTCCTTTTCCTCCTGGAAATTGCTCTATGGATAACTCAGGAGGATTCAATTTACATGACTCTGTCTTTTCCATGCTATCTTCCCCAAGTCACTTCCACCAGAAGTACAAACAGAATGGGTTAACAGACTTTCCACTAGTCTGGGCTAAAGGAGTCTCTGTGGCTGATACATAGTCCTGCCCAGTTCATGAAGTGGATGATTAATGAGATTAATAAAAGTGAGGGGCCAAAGTCCTGGATGGTAATATAAGTGATAGGTCTGAGATTGTCCTGGGCAGCCAGCACCCCTTTGAAATAGTGGTCAGTATTCAGGAAGTTCTTCTTTCTGGGAAGACCTAACCAATATCTGGTTCAATATTCTGGCAGTACCCTAAATTCTGGGAGACAGGATCATCTAGGAGCTCAAAATGCAAGAATAGCTACATGTCTTGTGGATGAGGTCCCAAATCAAGGAGAAGGCGTCAACAACAGAAGGTTGGGATTCTTACCACTAGAGGGGGTCTGGCATGGGAAGGGATAGGGGCTTCAAGGGGGGCTTCCTAGGGGAACAAAAAGCTATATGAGGAACTACCTTCTCGGGAGTGACATTCTTTATGAGATCCCTTTGAGGGCCAGGAAGGCTCATCTGAAAGGAGACCAAGATCAGGGGTGCTATTTTTTTGCTTGGTAATTTCTGTCATTGGTGAGACAATTCAATTTCAAATATTTTGTTCTGGTAACACATTACAGATAAACTTCTGGTTTGGATAATATGGACATAAGAGCTATGGCAGTTTCTTACATTTGCTCTTCGGAAAACATGTCAGTGTCCCCGTAGAGATTAACAGTAAAACAAATTTATTAATAGAGAAAGTCTGAGATTGGTGTGTGAGGGCAGTAGTGGAGACCTGTATCCCACTAGGCAGCCTTGACATAAGACCTGTTGGAGAGGCAGTGGTAAGAAAGTAAGGGAAGCAGGCTGGGGCTTTGGAGTCCCAAACAGGGAAAGAAAGAACACAGGAGTGGGTTTGGACCTGGGCCCAGCAACAGGGAGGCTTGAAGTCTTCCCAGAAACCTATGGAAACAAATGTCTGGATAGGACTCTGGTCACAGGGGGACCTCACAAGCTTGCATCCTCCCTAGTTTTGTAATCTCTTGGCTGTACGGGTTTGGCCAGAGTAGATGAAGGGGATGAAGCTGGGCTCAGACCACCAAAAGCTGAAGTCTGGTTGGGACCTCTCATAGCTGTGCTCTCTGCCTATGAAGGTTAAGATGGGGGTCCAAAAGGTTGGCTTCCCTCCTGTCCATCTGTCACACTCACACCTTGGGAACTCATCCATCTCCCACCAGCCAAGTGTTCCATGGGAGCCTCCTCCATCATGCCAGGCTCCTTACCTGAGCAGTGGGGGAGGGAGCCAGTCCAGTGTCCATCCAGCCCACACATACGGGTGGCATTTCCGAGCAGAGTCCTCTTGCCGGTGCAACTGTAACGCACGACTGCTCCGACAGTATAGCTGTCCCCGGACATCTGGGCATGGGGTGGGGAGCCCGGATGGCCGCAGGACACCACTGTGGGGAAAAGCGAATATGTCAGCAACTCTGCATAGGGATGGATCATCATCATAGGAAACATGTTAGGCTTTCTGTAGCGACAGGCAGAGAAGAAGAGAAACCTTGGGTATCTGTTGAAGTTTGCTTCCTGCTGGCACACCTACCTGGCATCAGCAGACAATGCCTACTCAATTTGCCATACATTTTGCATATCTGTGAAGTGAAGAGTAATACTGTTTTTTTATGAATTGAATAAGATAATAGGTGGGAGACTGCTCAGCATGTAGCAGGTATGCAATAATATATTTCCTTTCTTCTTTGCCTCTTGTGCTCACCGCTCTCTATTTCCTCACTGCCGTAGGACATACCCAAGGTGTCTCTGGCAGCAGGGTGGCACACATAGTAAACATAAGACAGAACAGATGATCTGTCACCCTACGACTGTCTGCATTGGCTACAGTTTCCAGAATAAGGGCCAGTTCTAGTCCTTTTCCAACTGCATCGTACAGATGCCCACATCAATTGTCTCCAATTTGCCCCCTTCGGTCTGCAAGCTCCCTCTCCTGAGACACCAAATTGTAACTGAACACCAGTGATAAGATTAGAATACCAGATTATCTGAAGAAAATGAAAACACTAGCCTGAAAAGATACATGCACCCCATGTTCACTGCCACATTATTTACAATAGCCAAAATATGGAAGCAACCTGTCTACTGACAAATGAGTGGATAAAGATGTCGTGTATAGATACAACAGAATATTATATAGCCATAAAAAGAATGAAACTTGTCATTTGTGGCAACATTAATGGACTGCAAGGGCATTATACTAAGTGAAATAAGTCAGCCAGGGAAAGACAATTACCATATGATCTCACTTATATGTGGAATCTAAAAAAAAACCCAAACAATGGAGCTTTTAGATACAGAGGATAGACTGGTGGTTGCCAGAGGCAGCGGGTAGGAGGCAGGCCAAATGGGTGAAGGAGGTCAAAAGGTACAAACTTCCAGTTATAACATAAATAAGTCATGGGATGTAATGTCCAGCATAGTGACTATGGTTAATAATACTGTATTGCATATTTGAAAGTTGCTAAGGAACTAGACCTTAAAAGTTCTCACAAGAAACAAAATTCTATAGCTATGTATGGTGAGGGATGTTTATTAGACCTACTGTGGTGATCACTTCACAAATGTATACAAGTATCAAATCATTATGTTGTATACCCAAAACTAATATTATGTTGTATGTCAATTATACCTCAATTTTTAAAAAAAAATTTTTTTTTTCAACGTTTATTTATTTTTGGGACAGAGAGAGACAGAGCATGAACGGGGGAGGGGCAGAGAGAGAGGGAGACACAGAATCGGAAGCAGGCTCCAGGCTCTGAGCCATCAGCCCAGAGCCTGATGCGGGGCTCGAACTCACTGACCGCGAGATCATGACCTGGCTGAAGTCGGACGCTTAACCGACTGCGCCACCCAGGCGCCCCAATTATACCTCAATTAAAAAAGAAAGATTAGAATACCAGAATTGAGATGTACAGGACAGGGCAGGGCAATGCTGTCAATGTCACTGGGTTTGCTTCCCATTGTTCTTGCCATAAGTTGATACCAGGTTCTTTCATTTACTCAACACATATTTATTGAGTGCCTATTATGCGTTAGGCTCTATTTTATGTGTTTGGGAGAAGAATTTCTGTGCTCTCATGGAAATTATATTCTAGTGGAAAAAAGAGACTACAAATAATTAAATATGCAATTCTAGGGGTGTTATGAAGAGAAACAAAGCTCCATCAGGAAAAAGATATTCAGGGGTAGACTGAGTGCTATTTTTGAGTAAGGTGATCAAGGAAGATCTCTCTGAGGAAGTGTCATTTGAACAGTGATTTGAATGATCTAAAGAGGTCTGTCATGCAAGATATGTGGGAAGAGTATTCTGAGGGAAGGGACATCAGGGGTAAAGGCCCAGCGGCACAATGAGCTTCGTGTTTTTGAGGAACAGCAAGAAAGCCAGAGATGCAGAATGAACTGAGCAAAGAAAGAATGGAGGACATGTTTGGAGAGGTTGCTAGGAACCAGATCATCGCATAGAATTCAGATTTTATTATAAGCATGATGGGACACCACTGGAGTGATGTGATTTGACTTATACTTTAACAAGATCATTCCGGCTATAATGTAGGAAACATTCTGTGTTTGGCACAGTGTGTGGCAAGAAAGAGGGAGCTGCTGCAGTAGTTCAAGAAGAGATGACAATGAATCGGATGGACTAAACTTTGTGGTAGGGTAGGAGATCCTTGTAGTCATTGCTTGCACCCAAAAAGGGCATAGGTCACAGCATATATGATGAACCAGACAGGTGACCAAAGGGATAAAATGTGAGTTGGGCCAGTGATGTCCCTGATGATGGAATTTTGGCCATACACAGGGATGGCATGAATAGGTCATGGGTATCTTTATTTCTCGCTGTGGTCTTGGTGTGTTTCAAGTCCTATTCTAAGTGCCTAGGATCTATTTATCTACATATATATCTATCAATCTATCTATCTAGTGTTTACTTTTGAGAGAGAGAGAGAAAGAGAGAGAGAGAGAGAGAGAGAGAGAGAGAGAGAGAGAGAGAGAATGAGCAGGGGATGGGCAAAGAGAGAGGGAGAAACAGAATCCAAAGCAGGCTCCAGGCTCTGAGCTGTCAGCATAGAGCCCAACAGGGGGTTTGAACCCAAAAACTGTGGGATCATGACCTGAGCTGAGGTTGGATGCTTAACTGACTGAGTCACCCAGGTGCCCCAGTCTATAGATTATCTGCCAAGACTACTGCTTAAAATTCCTTCCATCAGGCATGGAGTCCATTTCCCCTCCCCTTGAATCTGGGCTGGCCTGTGACTTGCTTTGGCCACTGGAATGTGGTAGAAATGATATTGTGGATTAGGAGGACTGGCAGCTTCTGCCTTCATTTTCTTGGAATACAGCTGCCATGATGTAAGGAAGTCTGGCTTACACTACTGAATGATAAAAAATTACATGGAGACAGGGGCCATGTGGAGAACAACCACAATGCCCCAGGTGACAGCTGGGACCATGTTTCCTGACAAGTTTCCATCTTGGATCTTTAGGTCTAGTTGAGCCTCAGTAGCTAGATGTGCTGTCTCCAGTAAACTCTGCTTGAATTGCCAACCAGAAGTGATACAATGGTTGTTGCGTTAAGCTGCTACACTTTGGGGTGATTTGTTACACAATATATAATTGTGGATTATATATTAAATTATAATTAAATGGATATGACTTTGGAAGTCTTGAGGGTAGGGGCTGTATATTGCATGTGGGAAGAATACGAATCGTGGTGGCCAAAGGCTGGCTGTGGCACACTGTCTGCAAAGATGGCCACCAACAATTTTTTTCCTTCCGTGTGCATGCATCCTACTCCTCCCACTTATACCTATTATTTCCTCTGCCCTTGAATCAAAATCTTATAGCTTCCTCTTTTGCTCTAAAAACTCAGCCTCCAAGCAAAGAAGACTAAACCATCCTGCTAGAGAGAGTAGCCACATGGACAGAGGCCACAGGGAGAAGAGTCGGCACAAAGCCCCAAAGATGTAGGAGAGGCCATCTTGGACTCTCTAGTCCTAATTGAGCCAGTGGGGTACAGATGAGCCAACCCTGCTGTGATGGTTCATTTTATGTCATTGTGTGAAATTGACTGGGCCACATGATGCTCAGATATTTTGCCAAACATTATTCTGAGAGGGGGTTTGAATGAGATTAACATTTGAATAGGCACACTGAGTAAAGCAGAGAGCCCTCCCCATTTGTGAGTGGGCCTCATCCAATCTATCTCTTTTTTTATGTTTCAAGTTTTTATTTAAATTCTAGTTAGTTAACATACAGTGTAATATTAGTTTCAGGAGGTAGAATTTAGTGGTTCATCACTTACATATAACACCCAGTGCTTATCACAAGTGCCCTCTTTGATACCAAGCTCTTGAAGGCCTGAATAGAACAAAAAGGCAGAGTAAGAGAGAATTCTCTTTTTCTGTCTGTCTTTGAGCTGGGACATCAGTCTTTGCCTATCTTTGGACTCAGACTTGGACTAAAATTTATACTATTGGCTCTCCTGCTTCTTGAGCTTTCAAACTCTGACTACTGTCTGCTCTCCTGGGTCTCTAGTTTGCCAAATGCAGATCTTGAGACTTCTTAGCCTCCATAACTGTGTGAAACAATAGATAAAAACATAGATCTATCTACACCCCCTTAAATCTGTATCTGTATCTGTATAATCTCCCATTGCTTACTGGTTCTATTTCTCTGGAGAACTCTGACTAATCCACCTGCTAAGCCTTGAATTCTAGACTTATATCACTGTAAGAAAATATAAACATTTGGTATTTGAAGGCACTAAGTTTTGAGATGTTTGTTACACAGCAATACATAACTGATATATCTATTTATCCTTAAGATAGCCCTATAAGGTAGGCACTATTTTAATCTCAATCTCACTGATGAGGAAAATGAGGCATGGGGAAGCAAAATAACTTACCCAAAGTCACAGACCTATTCAATGGTAGAATTAGTTCTTAAAACCAGGCAAATTGACTCCAGAGGTCACATTCTTAAGTATCATAATTAACTCTCTTCTGCAATACTATTTTTACTTTATTCTATTTTGTTTTATTTTTTATCTTTTAAATATGAAGTTTATTGTCAAATTGGTTTCCATACAACACCCAGTGCTCATTCCAACAGGTGCCCTCCTCAATACCCATTACCCACCCTCCCCGCCCTCCCACCCCCCATCAACCCTCAGTTTGTTCTCAGTTTTTAAGATTCTCTTATGTTTTGGCTCCCTCCCACTCTAACCTCTTTTTTTTTCCTTCCCCTCCCCCATGGGTTTCTGTTAAGTTTCTCAGGATCCACATAAGAGTGAAAACATATGGTATCTGTCTTTCTTTGCATGACTTATTTCACTTAGCATAACACTCTGTAGTTCCATCCTTGTTGCTACAAAAGGCCATATTTCTGCAATACTATTTTAAATTTTTTTCCCCAACGTTTTTATTTATTTTTGGTACAGAGAGAGACAGAGCATGAACGGGGGAGGGGCAGAGAGAGAGGGAGACACAGAATCGGAAACAGGCTCCAGGCTCCGAGCCATCAGCCCAGAGCCTGACGCGGGGCTCGAACTCCCGGACCGCGAGATCGTGACCTGGCTGAAGTTGGACGCTTAACCGACTGCGCCACCCAGGCACCCCTGCAATACTATTTTAATACAATGAATGCATTCTGCCCTTCTGCAAGGAATGGAGTCTCTAGTTATAATTTAAATGATTTTATGACAGTTTATTAGAAATTTCTGGATTTCTAGAAATTGTCCAATTTAAGCTCTCTAATGATTTTTCAAATAACCCCATTTTAAATGGAAATAAAACATACATACATAAAAGAAAAACACAGTAAGCATAAGCATATAGGTTAGTGAATTGTCACAAAGCAAATACACCCAGGTAACCACCATTCATATCAGGAAATGGAATATCACCAGCACCTCAGAAGCTCCTTCATGCCTTCTATCTACCTCCTCCTCCCCAAAGTAAGCCACCATCTTGACTTCATACACCATTATTTAGCTTGCCTATTTTTGAATTTATAAGTGGAATTTATAAGTGGAATCATATGGTATATATTCTTTTGTATTTGGCTTCTTTTACTAAACATTATGTCTATGATATTCATCGATGCTATGTTTAGCAGTACGTCTTTCATTATCACTGCAATATACCAGGAGTTAGCAAACTTTTTCTGTAAGAGGCCGGAGAGTAAATATCTTAGGCTTTGAGGACTACACATAGTCTCTGTTGCATACTCTTCTTTGTTTCTTGTTTTTTTCCACATTGCTCTAAAAAAAAAAAAAATTCTTATGTCTTAGCCACAGGTTGGATTTGGTTCATGAGCCAAGTTTGCTAATCCCTGCTATATACCATTTGTATTATTTGCTGTGTAATAAATTGCTCCAATAAACATTTACTATCGCTCATGGTTTCTGTGGGTCAGAAATTTAGGAGTGGCTTAGCTGGATGGTTCTGGCTCAAGATTCTCCATGAGTTTGTAGATAAGATGTTGGCTGTGGCTGCAGTCATCTGAAGGCTTGACTGGCTTCCCCTGAGAGTGACTGATCCAAGAGAGCAAGTTGGAGATAGAAATGTCTTTTATGATATATCTTTGTGAGTCACACACCACCAGTTGACACAGACTAACCCTGGTACAGTGTAGGAAGATATTATGTAAAGGCAAGAACACCAGCAGGTGGGGGTCATTGGGACCATCTTCAAGGTTGACTGCTCTATCACTGCGTGAATATACTGCATTTTTTCATCCATTTCTTGTTGATAGACATTTGGGTTGTTTCCCATTTGGGGCTTTTATGAATAACACTGATAAGAACATTTTTGCTCATGTTTATTGATGAACACATATACGTTGGCTATTCCTAATGATTTCTGTGATTGCAGTTGGCTGGCTGTTTTTCTGATGTTCTTATTTGCCTTTAAAATATTTCTTTGGCTGGGGCGCCTGGGTGGCGCAGTCGGTTAAGCGTCCGACTTCGGCCAGGTCACGATCTCGCGGTCTGTGAGTTTGAGCCCCGCGTCGGGCTCTGGGCTGATGGCTCGGAGCCTGGAGCCTGTTTCCGATTCTGTGTCTCCCTCTCTCTCTGCCCCTCCCTCGTTCATGCTCTGTCTCTCTCTGTCCCAAAAATAAATAAACGTTAAAAAAAAAAATTAAAAAAAAAATATTTCTTTGGCTAATTTGAGGACAGTGTTAAATTATGGTAATATCTAATATAATCTCTGAAACAGTATATGCAATGCCTGATATTATTTTTTTTGTCACTGGCTTGATCTAGGCTACTTGGGTATCTGTAAAATTAGTAACCAGAATATACTCTATTGTTTTATTCCTTTCCTGTGGTTTATTCTTTTAAAGGAGGAAAAAGTCAACCATAAAAATGTGACAAAAAATAAAGCACTGTCAATACCATTCAGCTGCTGTGGGTAAGGAAAATCAAGAAAGGATGTAAGATAATAAAGAGGAACAACTTATATTCACTGTATATTTGCATTCAAATCGGGGAGGTGAAGAACAAAAGAGAAGGTGAATAACAGCTGTTGTATTTCTCAGTTTGTCAAATATAAAAGCATTTAAAAATGTTTTCAATGTTCATGCCTGTGTCCAAATGGGATACACTGCAGTGGCTGTTTAGTTTCTAACTGCAAATAAGTTTATTTTTATTTTTTTTCCCTAGCTGCAAGTAAGTTTAAATGTGTACATAAAAATTGGTAAGACAGATATTTAGCACTGCTAATAGTAGCAAATTTTCTTACATTACACAGAATACATATATAACAGGGGATTGAGAAAAAAGCATAAATTGTAATTCAGCAAAGACAATAATACAAATCAGCAATTAATAGACTACGCTAGGTCCTACAGCAGAAGGACACCATGTGGGTTGAAAGTTGTATGAAAGTTGTAGTAATGGCTGGCCAGCCCCTGGCACTCCCACTGTTTTCTAAAGCACTTTATCAGGGAAGTAGCATATGCTATAGACCTGGGTCACACATTTTCCTTGGTCCCTGCACATCCATGCCGATTAAAACAGTTTGCCTTAACCTGGAAGGAACCGTTGATTTTCATTGACTGGGTTGATTAGGGGATATATAAGGTACTCTATAATTTTCCACAAGCCTATTCACAGGTAACTTGGTCTTCCAGAAGTAAAAATTTAGTTAGCCCACTAATATAATGTCATGATAATCATACAATATCAGTGAAAATGGTTTCACTTAAAGTCACTTGGGATCTTATAGGTAGTGAAGTTTCCTTAGATTTATAGGTAGACGGGGAAAGCCCACCAAGCCCAGTGATAGTTGATTATCCCGAACAGAATTTTAGCTCAACTTTAAATTAGTTCAACCTAAAAAAACGATAATATTAGTGTAAATTACTAACGTGGAGAGACCTGGGGAAATCTATCAGAGATCAACAATATGAATGAGAATTTCAGACACAGAGAATCACACAAGAAGGTCTAATTTGGAGACCCAGAAGTAGTGAAAGAAGAGAATGAGGGGTGACAATATAGAACTGATAGCTGAGAATTCCCCAGATGTCAAAAAATATCTAGGAAGCCTAATGAATCCTAAGAAGGATAAATAAAATATCTAAACACAGTGTAAAAAAATTCAGAATGCCAACAAGAAAGAAAGGATCTTAAAGTCAGTTAGGTAAAAAAATAATAAGGCTACCTAAAAAGTACAATGATTAGATTGAAAGCAGACTTCTCATTAATAATAAATGCCAGCAGAGTGCACCAAGGGAAATGTGTCAATGTGTACTTTGATCCAGCTAAATTATCATTTAATAACTAGGGAAAATGCAGGACACCAAAGACAGAGACAGACTTTTCAAAGGAGTGAAAGACTGATAGCTGACTTCTCTGTAGCAATAAAAGAGGTCAGAAGGTATTAGAGAAATTTCTTTAATGGGCTGAAAGAAAATAGCTACAGCTTGGATTTCTAAAACTACCGGAAATATCTTTCAAAAATGAGGGACAAATAAATGTATTATAGACAAACAAAAACGGACAGTGTTTGCCACCAGCATATCTTCATTACGTAAGATTCTAATGAATGTTCTTCACATAGCAGGAAAATGATCCCATGAGGAAGGACAAGGTATAAGAAGAAATGAAAAGCAAAGAAAGTGGCAAATATGTGGCTAAATCTGAGTAAACAATAACTGCACAGGACAACAACAATAATACATTGTGGGTTTTAAAAAACAAGGCACAAAAAATAAAAAATAAATAAATAAAAAACAAGGCACAATTAAGATATAAGAAAACAATAATGTAAAAGCCAGAAAAACATATGGAGTTAAAGAGTCCTAATGTTCTTGTATGATATAGGAAGAAGAGAAAAATATTAACTTTAGACTTTGGTAAGTGAAGTTGTTCCTGTTATAATTTCTAACATAGCCATTAAAATGTAGAGTGTATAACTTACTTATTAGTAAAGAAGAAAACATAGAATTATAAAAGTTGTTAATCCGATAAAAAAAAGAGAAAAAAGAAACTGAGTAGGACAAACAAAAAACACAAAATAAGATGGTAGATTTAAGCCTAAATATATCAGTAATATGACATGTTTACAGTGATAAAAAAATACTTTCAACCAAGAATTCTATAGCTAGCAAAACTATCCTTCAAACATGAAGTGGAATTAACAAATTTCTGGATGAACAAACATTGAGTATGAGAATGCATCACTAGCAAACCTAGAAAGAAATTCTAAATTATAAAGAAATTCTACAGGAAGTCTTTCAGACTCAAATGAAAGGACTGAAGTCACATGAAGAACTAAAAAATCCTAAAACAGGTAAAAGTAACTACATAGGTAAATATAAACTGCAGAATAAGTGTTTTTTTGTTTGTCTGTAATCTTTCTTCTTCTGTCTGAGAAATGGCATGAAGCAATAATTGGAAATATGTATTGATAAGCATACGATGTCTAAAGGTGTAATTTGTATAACAATAACAGCACAAAGGAGAGGGAGGTAAGGGAGCTTTGTAGGAGCAAATCTTCTGCATACAACTGAAATTAAGTTAGTGTTATTACAAACTATGTTGTTATAAGTTAAGATGTTAATTGTAATTTCCAGAGTAACCACTAAGAAAATGACTTAAGAAACGCACAGTGAATAACAAAGAAATTAAAATGTTAAATTAGAAAAGATCTATTTAACGCAAAAGAAAACAGCAATAGAACAAAGAACCAAAAAATCTCTCCAAACTCAAAAACCAAAAAACACAAAACCATAAGATACATAGGAAACAAATAGCAAAATGGGTGATATAAAGCCTACCTTATCAATAATTACACTAAATGTTGATTAAATACATAAAAGGCAGATATTAGCAAATGAATAAAAAACATGATCCAACTACACGCTGTCTAAAAGAGACATCCTTTAGACTCAAAGATGCAAATGGACTGAGAGTAAAAGATGGGAAAAGATATACTATACATACAGAGACTAAACAGAGGCTGGTATGGCTATCCAGACCAGCTATCTGATATTATCAGACAGGAGAGATTCTGAGGCAAAAATTGTCGTTAAACACAGAAAGGACACAGAAAATTTTATATTGATAAAAGGATCAATCCATCAATAAGATAAAACAATTATAAACATATATGCACCTAACAGAGATCCCAAATACATGAAACAAAAAATAACAGAATTGAAAGGAGAAATAGATAAGTCAACAATAATAGTATGAGATTTCACCACCCCATAGAACAAGACAAAGATCTACAAGGAAATATGGTGACCAACACTATAAACCAACTAGACCTCACAATCATCTAGAGAACACTCCCTGTAGTAACAGCAGAATAAATGCTCTTTTCAAGTGCACATGAAATGTTCTCTAGGTTAGACCATGTGTGAAGCTATAAAATAAGTCTCCATAAATTTAAAAAGATTGAAATCATACGAAGTATGTTCTCCAACCACAATGTGATGAAATTAAAGCTCAAGAATGGAAGGAAATTTGAAAAATTTACAAACATATGGAAATTAAAAAAACACTCCTAAATAACCAATAAGTCAAAGAAGAAATCAGAAGAATAATTAGAAAATACTTTGAGGTGAACAAAAATGAAAATAGAACATACCAAAACTCATGAGACGTAGTGATAGCAGTGTTCAGAGAGAAATTTATAACTGCAAATGCCTACATTAAAAAGAAGAGATCTCAAACCAACAAACCAACCTTTCCCCTTAATAAAGTAGAAAAAGACAAGCAAATTAAACTAAAAGCAAACAGAAGAAAGGAAATAATAAAGATAGTAGCAGAGATAAATGAAATAGAAAATAGAGGAAAAAACCCAAAACTATGAACATGAACAATCGTATGAAAACAAATCAGATAATTCAGATGAAATGGACAAATTCTTTTTTTTTTAAATTTATTTTATTTTTTTGAGAGACAGACAGAGTGTGAGCAGGGTAAGAGCAGAGAGAGAAAGAGGGAGACACAGAATCCGAAGCAGGCTCCAGGCTGTGAGCTGTCAGCACAGAGCCTGACGCAGGGCTCGAACCCACAGACCATGAGATCATGACCCAAGCCAAAGTCAGATGTTTAACTGACTAAGCCACCCAGGCGCTCCAGAAATGGACAAATTCTTAAATGTTCACAAACTACCAAAACTTACTGAAGAAGAAATGGAATATCTGAATAGAGTTATAGCAAATAAATGGAACCAAACAATAATCAAAAAACTTTCAAAGAAAAGCCCAGGACTAGATGATTTCACTGCTAAATTATATCAAATTTTTAAAGAAGAAATAGCACTAATCTTTCTATTTCTTTTTTTTTTTCTTTCAACGTTTTTTATTTATTTTTGGGACAGAGCGAGACAGAGCATGAGCAGAGAGAGAGGGAGACACAGAATCGGAAACAGGCTCCAGGCTCTGAGCCATCAGCCCAGAGCCTGACGCGGGGCTCGAACTCCCGGACCGCGAGATCGTGACCTGGCTGAAGTTGGACGCTTAACCGACTGCGCCACCCAGGCGCCCCTAATCTTTCTATTTCTGAAAACATAAGGAGAAGGATGTTTCCTGACTCACTTTATGAAGCCAACATCACCCTGATCCAAAGACATCACAAAGAAAGGAAACTATAGACCAATATCCCTTATGAACATAGCTGCAAAAATCCTCAACAAAATACTAGTAAACCAAATCCAGCAGCATATTAAAAGTATTATACTATGGCCAAGTGTGATTTGTTTTTGGAACACAAGAGTAGTTCAACATCTGAAAATCAATCAGTGTCATATACCATATTAATACAACGAAGAGGGGAAATCTCAATAGATGCAGAAAAACCATTTGGCAAAATCCAACACTGTTTCATGCTAAAAATTTTCAATAAACTAGGAGTAGAAGGGAAATTCCTCACCCCTAAAGGGAATTTACATAAACTTTACAGCTAACATTATACTTAATGGGTGAAAAACTGAAAGCTTTTCTCCAAAGACTAGGAACAAGGGAAGGATGCCTGTTTTGCTACTTCTGTTCAACATTGTCTTGGAAATTCTTGCTAGGGCAATTAAGTAAGAAAAATAAATAAAAGGCATCCAGATTGGAAATGAAGAAATAAAATTATATCTATTCACAGATGATACGATCTTGGACTATTATATTACATTGGATTAAGCAATGGTTTCTTAACTATGCCACCAAAAGCACAAGCAACAAGAGAAAAAAAATACATAGGTTGGATTTCATTAAAACTAAAAATTTTCATGCACTGGAGGACATTATCCAGAAGTAAGAAGATAATCCACAGAAAGGGAGAAGTTTGCAAATGATACATCTGATAGGGGTATAGTATCCAGAATATATATAGAACTGCTAAAACTCAGTAATACAAAGACAAACAATCTGATTTAAAAGTGGGTAAAGAACTTAAGTAGAAGTTTCTCTAACGAAGAGATACAAATGGCCAAGAAGCACATAAAAAGATGCTCAACATCATTAGTCATTAGTGAGATGCAAATCAAAACCACAATGAGATTCCACTTTAATACCCACTAGCATGGCTATAATGAAAAAGATGGACACAACAAGTGGAGGTGAGGGTGTAGAGAAATTGGAACCTTCCTACCCTGCTGGTGGGGATGTAAGATGGTGCGGTCACTTTGGAAAACAGTTAACCTCAAAAAGTTAAACATGGAGTTACTATATAATTGGCACAGCAATTCCACTCTTAGGTATATGCCCCAAAGAACTGACAACATATGTTCACACAAAGACCCAGGCATAAATGTGTGCAGCAATATTATTCATAATAGCTCAAAAGTGGAAAGAACTCCAATGTCCATCAACGGATGAATGGATAAATAACTGTAGTATACCCATACACTAGAATGGTATTTGGCCATAGAAAAGAATGAAGCACTGATATGTGCTACGATATGGATGAACTTTGAAAACCTTAAGGTAAGCAGAAGGAGCCACACACACAAGGCCACATGTATATTTACATGGAGTGCCTGGAATAGGCAAATATTTAGATAGAAGGTAGAGTAATGGTTCCCAGGGATATAGGGGTAGTGGAGATTCACCTGCAGGAACAAGAGGAGAGAGCAGGAGGTCAAGGGACAGTTTCCTCATGTGGATGTGTGAGGTTAGTAACCGAGTATCAGGGTTCTGAGCACCTCCCTTCTCTCTCCCACCATTTTTAGCATGTTGTTCCCATATATTTTTTTCTAATAATAATTATGCAGTCATTGTTGATGGAGATGTAACAGATACTATACTAGGCACTTTTTATGGCTTTTCTATTTTTCTTTTTTTTTAGAGAGAGTGAAAGCATTAGCGGGGGGAGGGGCAGAGACAGAGAGAGAGAGAAAGAGAGAGAGAGAGAGAGAGAGAGAGAGAGAGACAGAATCCTAAGTAGGCTCCATGCCCAGTGTGGAACCTGATGTTGAGCTCAATCCCACAACCATGAGATCATGATCTAGGCTGAAATCAAGAGTCTGATGCTCAACTGACTGGGCCACCCAGGTGCCCCGTGCTTTTCTAATTTAACCCTTTAATAACTCTATGGAATAATTATTAGGGTCATTTTTATAGATGAAGAAATGGAGGCTTGAAAGCTTAATAGACTTTTGTCAAACCAAACAGCTTGTTTAGGGGCAAAGCCAGAATTCACATCTCAGTCAATCTGCCTCCAGAGTCTGTGGCATTTCTGCTTCAGTCCTTCAAAAGAAAGGGGTTCATGTGTTATTTTTCTGGAAAAGCAAGGAAGGGGTAAGGTTTGAGACAGTGTCATGCCAGGCAGTCTGTTGTGAAGGCAGAGTGCCCTGAGGGCTAAAGAGGATAGCAGTGCAGCAAAGAGGAAAGAGAAAGAGGAAAGTCCTCTAGCCAGGAAGAGAGAGAGTGCATAAGTTGGTGTGAAACTAACCCAACAGGGCCTAAGATGCAGACAGAGTGACTGTAATTGTGATGTAACACACACACACACACACGCACGAGGAGGACATGTACTTGGACATGGGCCATCCCGTCAGTCTGCACGGGTGATCACTTTGAGTCGATGACATCTACTTACAGAGACACTGGGGGCGGGGACGGTCCCATGTGCCATCTCCCTGGCAGCTGAGCACCGGGGTGCCCAGGAGGTAGAAGCCGTGGTTGCATTGGTAAGACACAGTGGTGCCGTAGCTGAACCTGTGCGGGCCGCTGGCATGGACTTGACGCAGGCTGTTTTCTTGGTGCCCAGGATCGGTGCAGTTGATGACTGTAATGAAAGGGGACAATTAGACACAGAAACCAGGATGCAAAGATTGTCTTATGCTTCTAAACAGGAATTCACATGTCCAAACAGGCATGCATTCCCAGTATGGCAAAATGTCCAGACAAATTGGTAGCACGAAGCCAATCCTGCCTGGGAGGGTGAGCTGGTCCTCAGGCTGCTGTACTTCCTGATCACTGACTTTGATAGCCTGGTTAAGGGATTCATTCTTCCACGTCTTGCTAAACTCACCTCTCTGGAGAAGCCTTCCCACCTCCTCCCAGACTGGTTAACCTCTGCCCTGGCAGTGTTCCCTTGCACGAACCTCTACTGCTGACCTTATCAGCCTAGATGGTGAGTTGTTTGAATACATGAGTCCCCTGAGGGCATGACTCCCTTGTCTCTGGGTGCACTAATCCTGGTGCAGCAAGGCTGCTGATCGTTGTAGAACAGATGCAGCTGAGCTGACTGCAACAGGGGTTGGTCTTTTTTGGAAAGTGTTTTAACCACTTTTTAAATTTTTATTTATTTATTTATTTATTATTTATTTATTTATTTAAAGTTTATTTATTTTGAGAGAGAGAGAGACCACGCAGGAGCCGGGGAAGGGCAGGGACAGAATGAGAGAGAGAGAGAGGATCCCAAACAGGCTCTGTGCTGTCAGTGCAGAGCCCTACATGGGGCTTGATCTCAAGAACTGTAAGATCATGACCTGAACTGAAATCAAGAGTTGGACACTTAACCCACTGAGCCACCCAGGCATCCCAGGATAGGTATTTTTAAAAAATCTTTGATAAATTTTTAAAATGTAAGATATTTCTACCTTTGACGAACTTCTCTGAGGCTCAGAGAGGCTGGCGTCACAAAATAAATGCATAACATGCATTGATTCTCACTATTTATTGCCATATATCGAATGCCAAGCAGTGTGCTGGGCAGTAAAGATACCACAGAATTTTCAATTGAGAGTAGAATTTCTCCACCTTGGCACTGTGGACATTTTGGCTGCTAATTCTTTGTTGTGGGGGCAGAACTATGTATTGTAGGATGTTCAATAGCATCCTTGGCCTCTACCCACTAGATGCCAATAGAAACCCTCCAGGTGTGACAATGAAAAATATCTCTAGATATCTGTCCCCTGTTGGGGCAGAGGATGGATAAAATCATCCCCAGTTGGGAACTGTTGGTCTAGAGAGAAAAGGACAAACAAGCAATTATTTTGTTTGATAAGTGCTCTGATAGGGGTAGCAGAGAATGTTCTAGAAGCACAAAGCAGTGCATCTAGCCCAGTGTAGGAGGTGGAGCAGGAAAGACTTCCAAGAAAAGGTGACATTTAAGCTGGTTCTTTTTTTTTTAAATTTTTTAAAAACACTTATTCATTTTTTGATAGAGAGAGTGTGAGTGGGAAAGGGGCATAGACAGAGGGAGACACAGAATCTGAAGCAAGCTCCAGGCTCTGAACTGACAGCACAGAGCCCGATGCAGGGCTTGAACTCATGTACCGTGAGATCATGACCTGAGCTGAAGTCGGACGCTTAACCAACTGAACCACCCAGGCGCCCCTAAGTTGGTTCTTGATGGTTGGGTAAAAGTCATCCAGACAAAGTGGGATGGAGAAGAACGCATTTGAGGAGACTGTGTGGGAGTGCCCTGGGGACGAGTGAGCACAGGGCACATGTAAGGAAGAAGTTCAGTGTGGCCAGGGCCCAGTGCAGAGGTGAGGCTGAGGCAGAGGACAGTGCCATTGTAAGGGCATTGGGAAGTCTGGGAAGGCATTTCAAACAGGGAATGGCTTGATCAGATTTGCATTTTAGACTGGCCACTCTGTCAGGGTAGACAATGGGCTGGTGGGAGCAGGACTGGAGGCCATGACTTCTAAGATTTTACCTTAGCCCTCTGATTCCGAGACCAGTCCTGAGTTTGTTACTCTGGGCAGGGGCCTGTGGGGGCAGGAGCTGCAGTTACAGGAGAATTTGTATCTCATGTTGGGGAGATGGAGCACAGCTCTTGATAGGGGATGTGGGTAACAATACCCCAAAGCAACCAAGTTCTAAACTCTTTCCTGCCTGAAAAGATGATCGAAGGAAGGCCCAACACCAGCTTATGGAAGTTTTCCCTGTGTTTTCTGAGACTTTCTCTCACTCAAAATGGCATCTTAAAATGTTATCAGAGGGATGTTATTTTTAGGGGTAGTTGTGATGCATCTTCATTTATTTGAAAATTTTGGTCCTTTAATATCAGTTACAAATGACTTGTGACACACTGCACAGCCAATCACCGTGCACCCCCACATACTGCAATGAGAAGCCATCCTCCTAGAGACTGTGTCCTCATGACTATAGCAATTCGATCAAGCTCCATGTCAGGGCTGGGGTCGTTCACGCTCTGTCTGCTTTGACACTCCACTCAGATGTCACTGAGTCTGCCAGGCTATTCCTGGTATGAGGCAGCTCCATTTGCCCCTACTATTGTGACCAGCCATGAAATGCTTTAGAAACTATATCTTAAGTAGCCCAGATGAGGCCAGAACATCCTCTGCTCAGTCTCTGCTTCTTGGGTTCTTTTCTTCCTCCCTGTTTCATTCCAAACCCTATGCTCTTTGCTTTTTATTTTTCATTCTAAGTTTTCTGATTTTTTCTTTTGTCAAGAATGGGGCTTTATATGATAAGGATGAGTTATTTGTTCTATGAAATGTAAGCAAGAAGACTGCTTTCCATTTCTGTTTTGGAAGGTGCAACTTGTTTGTTTTGCTTATATAACCAATGATGAAATCTTACATGGCTCTATCTGGGGGATGAGAAAGTCCTCATTTATGACCCTTCTTTGTCCTCAGTTTTCCCCATCCGAATCAAAATAACACCAGGACTGAATCCACTGGCCTGTGCTGCGGGGTCACCCCCACAGATGGTAGCGGTACAGGGGGTGAGGTGGGAGAAGAATGGTGACTCACTTCTGCAGGTGGGCAGCGTGTCGCTCCACTGCCCGCTGGCCAGGCACTGGGACCTAGCAGCCCCCTCAGCCATATACCCAGGGTTGCAAACAAACTTAACCACATCGTTGAGGTTAAACTGGTTGCCCTGAGTGAGGCCGTTGATTGGGTTGCCTGGGTGTCCACAGGTAATTGCTGCAACCAAAACAGAAAATAGGTAAGCCCTCCTATTATTCCATACCCCTAAAGTGCATCCTTTTTCTCACCTAGTGTTTCTCATGCCCATGAGTGAAGTTCAGGCCTAAGTCTAACTATAGTCTCTTAGCTATAAAACCTTTATTTCCTGAAATCAGCATGGGGACATACCTTCTTCCTTGAAGGCACATCTGTAGCTTGGACAACTTGAGAGAAATCACTCTGTGACTCCCCATGAGGCATTAGGCCTGGACTGTAGTTCTGTTGTCCGGGTCGTCAGTCCTGCTCATTTTCTCTGCCTCTATCCCTGTCGTACCCCATGCCCACTCTCCATCACTGGATGCGATGACTACCCCTCAGTGGATTCAGGCCCAACCTACTTCCTGGCTGAGCTTGACAGAGCCAGAGTCAATGCTAACTACACCCGAATGGAGGGATTGCTCCCCATGCCAGACCAGTGGCTCAGCCAAAGCTGTTGTTGAGAGCACAGTCCTTCCCCTCTACTCCTTCCAGATGAAGGGAGTGCAATCTGTGTAATTTCTGGTCCTTCTCTGTGCAATTTGGGAAGAATGAGCAGTCATGCTTGGCCCAGTTCTGCCCTCTTCCTCTTGGGACCCGGCGCCTGTGAGTGGCAGTGCTCTCTGCTGCTCCCCTGGAGACAGGCTCTCCCCAACAATGGGGCGGGGGAGGTGCTGTCCTTGCAGCCTTGCCTCTGATGGTGTGAATCCACCCCATTCTGGGTTTGCTTTTTTTTTTTTTTAGCAGACCCCATATGGCTTTTACTTTAAACTATGGCTTCCAACATAGGCTTTATTAGTAATAAAGGTGATATTGTGGAATCCTTGCAGGCCATTTTATTTTGTGATTTGTTCAATTATAGGCAGGGCAGTGGGGGAGAACCCAGTGCTCGAAGGCCTGGCCCCAGAGTGCGAGGGTCACCACTTTGTCCCAGCTTCGTCCTTCCTCCTGGAGCTGGAGTTGATCCCTCCATGCAGTGGCACTGGTCTCTCTGAGGTCTCCTGAAAATAAGTGCCTGCCTCAGAGCCTTGGCACTTGCTTTCCCCTCTGCCAGAACATCCGATGGCTCCTGCCCTCACATCTTCAGGTCTTCCCTCAAATGTCA
Organism: Prionailurus viverrinus; assembly: GCF_022837055.1. NCBI lineage: Eukaryota > Metazoa > Chordata > Mammalia > Carnivora > Felidae > Prionailurus > Prionailurus viverrinus. The sequence continues at coordinate 189,001,225 of NC_062568.1, read as the reverse complement.
GCGTTTCAGTGAGGCCATCCCTTATGACCCAATAAACAACCTCCCCAGCACTGCCCGGGCCCCTTGCCTTCTCCACTTTTCTCCACAGTAACGGACATGCTCTACATGCAGCTCTTTGTTTGTTCATTGTTATCTCCCTCCACCTCAAGGTCAGCTCCATGGGGGCAGGTTCTTTGATTTGTTTCTTGCGATATCCTTGGGGTCGGGACCAGTGCCTGACATACAGGAGGAGCTTGATAAATACTTGCTGACTGGAAGACCAGTGAGCACATGGATGCATGGGTACCAGGGTTTCTGCTTTGCTCCTTAGCCCTTAGTTCTCTGTAGCACCTGCCTGGTACCCCACCTAGTCTCTTCAGACTGAAGTCTCAGTTGATGCTTTTGCCAGCCCTTTCTCTTGGTTCTGGATTTTGAGGCTGAGAAACCACGAGGAATGTTTTCTTACCCCAACAACTGGATCCACGAAGAGCCCACCCCAAACCATGATGGTGTGAATGGAGATGGGGGAGCGAGAGCAGGCATTAGGCGGGGCCCAGTTTTTGCTGTGGCCAACTCTGGCATCATTCTGGTTCAGTTCTCTTATGTAAATCTCAACAGTAGTATCCCTGACTCTAGCAGAGAGGGCCGAGCAGAGCAGGACACATGTGTTAGTGGATTGCAGGGGTTTGAGACTGCCTGGTGTGCTAGGATGAGGGTGGGCTGTGGAGACCAGCAGACCAGGATTTACTACTCAGCTCTGCCCTTTCCTTACTTTGGACAATTCACTCCAAGCTCACTTTCTGTATCTCTAAAGTAAGGATTTTGAATTGCATTAATAGGTTTGCTTTGAAAATAGATTCAGACATTTACTTTTCATTCAACATTACTGAGTTCCTTCTATGTGCTAGGTACCTTGCTCTGCTCTGATGATATACAAGGAGGAATATGATATGGTCTCCAACCTCAGGGAGCCACTTCCCAGTCCAGGGAAGCAGACTGTTAGAACACAGTGTGCTGGTGCTGGGATAGAGGCCCACAAAGAAGAGAGGCATCTACCCTCCACAGGGGAGAGAGTGGGTTAAGGAGGATTCCCAGAGGAAACAGCATGCCATCTACACTGGATCTCATGGATGAACAGGACCCTGCCAGAACAGCAAGGTGGGAGGAGAAGGGAGACAATCTTCACAGGGTCTTTGAACTCACGGAAATGATATGCAAAATATTGGGTGGGTGCAGTGTGCTTGGGAGAGGATTCACCCCTCTTCCAGATTCACAAAAGGTCATGAGGCCCCTTCTCAAAGGCTAAGGACCACTCATAAAAGTGAGAGAAGAGTGTTGAGTAGTAAACCTTTGGGGGTACCACCTCTTGAAGGACAGGTCATGAAAGCACCTGCAAAGGAACTGAGGGGTGGTCAGCAAAGTAGAAAAAATAAAGCCCAGCAGGGGGTGGGAGTGTCCCAGAAGCCATAGGGAGAGCCTCAAGAGGTGTCAGATACCCCAGATAGCTCTGTTTCTCTGGGGACCCTGATTGGTACAGGCTGCAAAGAAGAGGTGGAGAACACCCCACTAGGAAGGAAAATAGAGGTCTCTGTGAAGCTTGAACACTTAACTGGGGCTTGAGGGAAATTAATAGAAAGGAAAGGTAAGCAGTACACAGGAGACAGTTAAAAATAGATTAAGTTCGCTAAGGAGGCAGGAGGGAGGGGATCTGAGAATCAATGGAGGGCACAGCCTTGGGCCTGGAGAGAGAGACTCTTCTACAGAGGTAGGAGGGAAGGGAGAAGAATAGATGTGTGGGTGGGAAGCAGGAAGCAGAAGGAGTTATTGTTTGATGGCTTCTATCATCTCTGCAAAATAGAAAGTGAGGTTATCTAATCAGCTAATAATTATTGGGGTCTATCTGCATTATTTCATTTAGTCCCCACAACCCTGTGAGGTAGGCACCATTGTCATCCTCAGAGCAGTCGGGAGACTTGTTTGGGGGCACTGTTTCCAGGTGGCTCTTTTGAGCTCTGAAACCAGCTCCTCTGATTTCAGGCCAGGTTCATTATCTGCCTTCACTATCTGCTGCGAATGTAGGTGGAGGAGGTGGAGGGTGGGTGTTCAGGGAAGAGGTAAATCGTGCAGTAGCTGTTTGGGGATGGATGAGAGAGCTAACCGAGGAGATATGGGATTGCCAGAAGGTTTGGAGAGTAATATGGAAACCTTGGATTTACACATGGTGACAGCTAACACAGTGCCGACCTCAGGGTAATCACTTATAAATGCTTGTTCTTTTTCTCTTTTCTTCCTCCTCCAGGTACTCCCCACATCTCTGTACTCCAGAATAAAATGGGGGTTGGTCCCAGAGGTACTGGATTCTGGGTAGGATCCAGGCAATCTAGGTCCTGGGTCCAAGTGTCTAAATACCTTACTACACTGCTTTTCAGTGCATACCAGCTCTAAAATTAAACATCTTTAGGCAGACATTCTCCATTTATTTTCTGACTCCAACATTCCCTATTATTTATAACCCACATCTCTGCATGCACATTCTGTGCCAATTCCTTGAAGGCACTGGAATTTGCATCTGGATGAAACCAAATGTTTAGTTTAGACCCCTCTGGAAGAGTGACTGAATAGAGATGGGTCTTGCTTTGTGTAATCCTAATACTTAAGCAGCTATTAGGACTAATTTTTCATGCATTGCTCATTCAATAAGTCTCATTATTGTATTGCTCCATCTCATATAGGAAGAGCCAAATGAAGAAGAATTACAAAATTAAACAACACAACCTGCACTTTACATAAAGGCTCACTTCAGGGAACTTTAAAAAGTGAAGAATTTTCCAAATTACTTCTAGGCAGCTGAGAAGAATGGTGGTCATCTACATCCAAAAAACGAGGAAAATGCAGATTAACAAGAAGAACGAATAAAACTGTAGAAAGCTCAGGCCTGCAGCATAACCAAAAGACAGAGAATGCTATAAACTTTAAAGTATGTGTAAGTGGAAAAACAAACATGCCACCCAGGCAAAATGTGTCTCATGCTTCTGTTGCAAGCCTTTGTGGAAAGCAAGACTGTTCAGAAAAGAGAAGAGAGGAGCAGGGAATGGCCTGATATTGATCTAGAGAAAGTCTATTGTAAATGTGAACAAACTGAAAAAGGATCCTGGTATGTCAGTGCACTGACTACAGGAAATGGGCATAAAAGCCTACAAACTTCCCTAAATACCAAAAGAAATGGGGGGGGGGGTGGTGAGTAAGGAAAACATCATATAGAGAAAGAAATTCCTGAGTATATCTTACCCTCAATAGTTACATAAAACCCGACAGATATAAGACCAAGCATGTAAGTCACAGCAATATATGTGAATGAGTATAAGTAACTTATTAAAGGAAATGGTTTTCAAATGGGCTCACAAGGTAAGGCCCAACTCTCTGCTGTGTACAAGATTCAGAAAGGCTAAAATACAGGGATGGCTCAAAGTGTACCAGGCAAATGGAAAAAGGATGAAAGAAGGGCTTGTAGGCCCTATATCAGGCCCAGTGCCAGTCGAACTACAAATTATTAAAAGTGACAGAAGACATTTTAAAGGCTAAAATCACTTTAAAGTTTGCAATAGATATAATAGTTCTGAATGAGCATGTACCAAATAACATAGCAACTACCTTTATGTAGCAGAAACTACAGGAAATGCAAGAAAAGATAGAAGACCACTAAAAATAGAAAACTTTGAGACACACCTCTTGGAACAAAACAGGTCAAGTGGACAAAAGTCAGTAAGGTACAGACAACATAATCAAGGCACACCTTATGACTATATACAGAGCTTTATATCCTAATTCCCTTTCTTCTTAAATGCACATGAAACATTCATAACAGTTGATCAAATATTAGGCCATAAAGAGAGCATCGATAAATTCAATGAAGTAGAAATATTACACACAGTGCAGTAATATTAGAAATGAATAACAAAATAAAAATAAAAAGTCCCTTCTGCCTGGAAATTAAAAGAAAACAACTATTAAAAATTTTTTCAGTGAAAGAAGAAATTAATTTATAACCCAAAGTATAGAATTTCTAAACAGCAATCAAACATTAATTATTATAACTTATGGGATCTGATTAGAGCAGTTATTGGAAGAAATTTTATAACCTTAAGCACTTACATCAATAACAGTAAAAAACGGAAAGAATGACAATAAATGAATTGGATTTGCTACTCAAAAGCTAGAAAATGAACAAACAAGTTAACCAAAGGAAACCACAAGGAGGGTAATGGTGAAGACAAAAGCAATAATTAATGATACAGAAAACTGAAAACAAGAGATGTAATGATTGGGTCTTTGAAAAAAAGTAACCAAGTGTGCAAAACCTCCAGTTAACCTAATCAAGAGGACAAGGGAGAAAGTCCACGTTGAGTCTGAGCCCGTGACTAGGGAGAGTGGATAACATACTTACGCACACAGAAAGGGGTCTTGCCCGACCAGTGATGATCCTGCTGGCAGATGCGCACCGACATGCCGATCAGGCGGAAGCCGGCATTGCACTGGTACACCACGCTGCCCCGGTAGCTGTAGTTCTCCCCGTTGATATGTCCATTGACGATGGGCTCAGGGGTCCCACAGTGTCCGGCTTTGGTGGGAGATGAGGAAAGAGTGTAAATTGAAGAGGAGCTTATATAAGATGAGTAGGGATTGGGTCAGGGTTGGGGAGACATGGATGGTGAGGAAGAGGACTAAGGACCCAGCCACCCATTATTTTCTCCACCTCCTTCTGAGAGTAGCTATCCAGGAATAGCTTTAGGAATCCTAGCATGACAGAAATGGCATCCCCAGATCCCAAGGTTGAATCCCAGAAGGCCATCCATCTCTGAACTGTAGTTTCTGTATCTGTCTGTGGGTTAGAAATGATCACTGTTCCCTGCCTTTGGGGTCGTCTCCCTCTTTTTTTCATCAGGTAGCATTGACTGAACATCTACTGAATGGAGGGCACCTGGTCTACATTAAAGCAGTCAAAGCCCAGCTGAGTTGAGTTGGAAATGACTATGCACAAACAGGTGATCTGGCTAAACCCACCTTTCCTTCTCCTTGAGTGGCAAGAGACACAGACAACTTAACCTAGGTGGGTTACTTTTATTGAGTGGGGTTTGGGTAGAGTATATTCCTAGAATTTCCACTGGTATTCTTTGAATCTGTATGGAAATAACTCATGACTGTATCCCTAACAAGAAGCCTGAGACAGTGGGAGGGCAGCACTGTTCAGTCTGGAACAGACATTCAAATCTATGCTGTCAGGTCTGTGTAGCTGAGACTCTCCTTTGGACTTGAGGTTTCCAAGAAAGAATTGAGAGGAGAGAAAACCTTAGAATCTAAGGTTTGGTAGAGAATGCATTAGCCGTGGGGGAAACCATAACTTTGTCCTTTGTAAGCCAGGTTGTTTTTGTGCTTTTGTCATTTGCTTACTATATAACTTTGTCTTATCAGACTTGAAATTCTTCCCATTCTTTTGGGTGCCCCAAGAGAAGTAAGTTCAGGGTTTTAGTCATGGGGCATGCCCAATAGCTGGTGTTTGGATTACGCATTTTAGTCCATAGGTAGAATGATGCTGTTCAAAGACTACAATCAGCTTTAGAAAGCTCTAACCTGCCTTGAGGAGAGAAAAATGAGGCGGATAGATCTGGGGAGGTCACTCACCAAGGCAGCGAACTTCAGAGCCACTCCAGAGCCCATTTGCCATGCACTCCCGCACCCTGGAGCCCACCAGCGTGTATCCAGAATTGCAGGAGAAGATGGCCGTCGCCCCATAGACAGACAGTGTTCCAATGCGGTGCCCACTGGGTGGGATGGGAAGCTCTCCACAGGAGATGACTGAAAAAGAAATCACAAAGTACTCTGAAAAGCCAGCATGAAGGGGAGGGACACGGGCTGCTTCTGAGTAGTAGGAATAATGACAAAGATGAGACCTGTTTAACTTTATTGGGACTCATGAGCCGAATGTGAGACATGGCAGTGACTTGCGTGATGTTACAGTTGGAGCAGTGATTCTCAACTGGAAGTGTGGCCAGAAACACCTGAGGAGATTTTAAAATGCCCAGGCTATACTCTGGACCTACGTCTCACAATCTATAGAGATAAGGTCCAGGCCTGTGCATTTTTAAGAAAAACTCTTCAGGCAGTTCAGATATGTACCCTGGTTAGGAACCACTACATTAGAGGCAGAGATTCTGTGGTGTCCTTGGTGTCCAGGGCAGACACTACCAATCAATCCCTTGTCCTTTCTGCTGAGTGCAGCAGAAGCCTCCTATTCCTTCTCAATAGGGCACCGGAGATGGCCACTGGCTGGCATGTGAGATGAGGCCCGATGGCCAAGACTACACTGAATGTGAAATCCTTCATGGTGATAAAGCTGTTAAGACCCTTGTGACTTCTGCTCTGTCACACACATGGTTATAGTCCATGGTGGGGTCTAAACTTGGATACATAAAGACAACAGTGACTTGAATCATCAGTGTAGGGAGGATATCACTCCTTCTCCCACCCAATCACAAACTTTCTACTGCTCAATGACAAGCTATTTCCTTTTACCCTGTTACAAACACCTACCTCCTCTATCACATCTGTATTGATTACGTAAATATTATGAGTCTACCCCTATTGTAGTGGGTGTTGTGGTGGGCCACTTAGACCCCCGCTTAGGACCAAAGGACTTCTTTCCCCAGCTGCTGGTAAATGACCCTCAGCTACTAGCCCTCTTCAGACAGCCTTGGCTGCAGAGTCCTCCCATCTAGATAACGCCCTCTTCCTGGGCCATCCTGTACCCCAAGTTTGGTCACTGTGTAGGCATAAAGGCCTCTTGCTCCAACTTGTGGCAGTTCTGAAGGACCATCCCAGCTTCAGAGCTCCCTGTGGGGTCAGCTGAGGGCTTCACTGATAGTGCATCAGAGCTCAACTTCACCATCTTCCCAGGGCTTCTTCCTCCCCTTCCCTTACACAAGATGGCAGTAATCCTAAGAGTACTCCATAATAAACCTCTGTCTCAGAGTTGCTTCCCCAGGGACCCTGACCTTGGAAACTGTCTTGAAGAAACCAACAAACACAACTAACAATGCAGAAGGAAAGGCAGACACACTTAGGTGCCTGCCCCTTGTGCTATACCCATTCCTCCTATACACATTCCTGTTACGGGTCTTTCACACCCCATAAGCATTGCTTCCTTACTTTGTCTGCCACTCCAGCAGACCATAAGCTTCTTTTCGGTAGGTGTCACAACCTTTTATCTTCATACTTCTATAATACCTGGCGTGAATGTTGAATATGTGAATTAGTGGATGCTCTCCTGGACAAAGGGAGCTTTTTAATAAGATGCTGAGAAGTACTTCCTTAAAGGAGTAGGCAGCTCCCCAGCTCCACACTCTAGATGAGAGTTCAAAAAGAGGTACACTGCAATCCCTTGTGATACCTCCTTTCTCCCCTTTCCCATGTATGGTCTAGTTCAAGTAGGAGGCACTGGGCCAACTTGCCCACCATCCCATCCTGGGCTTACTTTGGCAGGTGGGCATAGAGTTCCCAAGGCTCCATTTGCCATTGGCCTGACAGCGGATGACCCTTTGGCCAGTGTAGTAGTAGCCAGGGTCACAGATGAGCATCAGCTGGGCCTGGAACTGGTACTGTGTCTCAAAGATGAGCCTCCATCGGCCATGTTCCACGCTGATGCTGCTGACATCGGGACAGGTCACAGCTGGGGAGACAAGGGGCAGGGAGGAAGACTGATTAATTAATTAATTAACTAACTAATTAATTAATTATGGACGACACTGGCAAGACTCCAGAACTGGAGACTGGGAGACTGCAATGCAGTAATGATGAATTCAAGAATTTTCAGCTGCCAGGCAGGTTTGTTAAATGAATGAAATGGGCTGGGTGGGGAATGCAGGAAACTGGGATGGGCAGATCCAAACCACCCCCCCCCCCCCCACCGAAAAAAACAAAAACTAATTCTGGTGGTGGGTGGAGGTTAGTCAGTACATATTGTTACATGTGAAACTTGTAAGTTCTCTTTGGCCAGGTCTTCATTTTTCACCAGAAGCTAGAATTATGGATTTTTATGTAAACTCTCCCAACTTTAAAATGTTGGGAAGCAATGAAAAATTCCATAAAGCACACCACAGGCCAAAGAAACAAAATCAAACCAAAGTGCAAAAGCTTGTATCTTCAGACTTGATATGACCTAGTAGGCTGCCAGTTTGTGACTCCAGCCTTAAAGCTGAACTGTACCTCTGACATTTTAGGGTTTTGTGATAAAAGGACACTTGTGCAACTATTCTGCTAGTTTTTCCTTCTAAAAGGAACTGGAGCAAGTTACTCCTAAATTCTGTGAGGGTTTATGGAACCATCTCAGGGTGCAATGTTCTATCAATGTTTTGAGAGCAATGTCAAATGGAAGCCCAACTTGGCAGATGACATTATCCACCTGTCTCTGCTCCCTGAATCCCCAGTCTCCATGTACCTGCTTTTTTTTATTATGTTTTTTTAAAATGTTTATTTATTTATTTTGAGAGAGAGAAATGGAGAGTGAGCAAGAGAGGGGAAGAGAGAGACGGAGAAAGAGAATCCCAATCAGGCTCTGCACTGTCAGCGCAGATCCCACCGCAGGGCTCGAACTCACGAACTGTGAGATCATGACCTGAGCCGAAATTGAGAGTTGGATGCTTAACTGACTGAGCCACCCAGGCGCTCCTCTCATTATGGGGTTTTTAGCTCACTCCTTGCAGGAATCTCTTCAGTTGCATACCCAGCCCCTCCTTATGCCCACCTCCACTGCCCAAGGACTCACGGACACACTGTGGGGGGACATTGTGGTTGCTCCAAAGGCCTGTCTCCAGACACTCTGTTGTGGCCTCGGCACCTGCCTGGAGGTGGTAGCCTTCGCTGCAGCTGTACACAGCCTTGGTCCCCACTGTGTACTCTTTGCCAAACACCATTCCATTCTTAGGGGCCTCAGGAAGCCCGCAGGAAAGAGCTAGCAAAGAGAAAAAAAATAACATGAGCATGTCTGGTTCAAGATGGTATTCTGAGAACATATTTTAATCTTTCCTCTCCCCCAAGGCCCTAATAAAATTACAGTAAAGACTGGTAAAGCAGAAGAGCCTATAACAAAAAGCAAAATGGGAGGATCAGCAGCAGAGGAGACTTAAAAAAAAACTTCGGAAGATGGATTGTAGATAGAAGTGTGCTGAGAATTAAGTGGAGCTGAGAAGCTGCAGGTGAGACCAGTTCTCCTCCATCCTTTCCCACAAAACCAGTGAAGAGGCATTCAGGCATCTGTTCCCCACATAAAGGAGAGAAGGTTGTCTTTCCTCCTAGAGGAAAAAAATAGGAACTCCCTTGAAAGAATCAGGGCTGCTAAGGTGTGAGTTGGTATCCCAGAGTAAAGTTCTTTTAATTCGAGGATATAAGGGCTCTTAGCCTAAAATCTGCCCCTTTGCCTGCTCATCTCTACTGCATACTCAGTTTAACTTCTTATTCATGTGAGAGACCTAGTGGGTAACGATATCTGTATATAATCGCAACAAAGGTAGCCCACATCTGCTACCTGGAAAAATTAATCTAGACTTTCCTTTAAAATATGAATAATCAAGGATCACTATATATGTGAAGAAAACCAGTAGTATGAAAGACATAAAGATAAGATTAAAAATAGAAAAAAAGTGGGAATGCAAGCTGGTGCAGCCACTCTGGAAAACAGTATGGAGGTTCCTCAAAAAACTAAAAACAGAACTACCCTACAACCTAGCAGTTGCACTACCAGGCATTTATCCAAAGGATACAGGTGTGCTGTTTCGAAGGGGCACATGCACCCCCATGTTTATAGAAGCACTATCAACAATAGCCAAAGTATGGAAAGAACCGAAATGTCCATCGATGGATGAATGGATAAAGAAGATGTGGTATCTATATACAATGGAGTATTACTCGGCAATCAAAAAGAATGAAATCTTGCCATTTGCAACTATGTGGACAGAACTGGAGGGTATTATGCTAAGTGAAATTAGTCAAAGAAAGACAAAAATCATATGACTTCACTCATATGAGTACTTTAAGAGACAAAACAGATGAACATAAGGGAAGGGAAACAAAAATCATATAAAAACAGGGAGGGGGACCAAACAGAAGAGACTCATAAATATGGAGAACAAACTGAGGGTTACTGGAGGGGTTGTGGGAGGGGGGATGGGCTAAATGGGTAAGGGGCACTAAGGAATCTACTCCTGAAATCATTGTTGCACTATATGCTAACTAATTTGGATGTAAATAAAAAAAACAAACAAACATAAAACAAGTTAAAAAAATAGAAAAAAAAGGAAATAGACTTCTCCTTTAGGAAACAGACACAGTTCAGGAAATAGACGATACATAATCCTTAAACTTTTGATTAGCAGTGTCTTGAGAAGTCAAGGTGGCATATTGTATTCATATAATGAGAACAGAGTGCTTTGAAAAGGGAACAACAACAACAACAACAACAAAAACAAGGGAAAGCTCTCTTAAATTAAAAATGTGATTGTCGGGGTGCCTCGGTGGCTCAGATGGCTGAGTGTCTGACTCTTGATTTCAGCTCAAGTCATGATCTCAGAATCATGGGATTGGGCCCCACTTTGGGCTCCATGCTGAGTGGAGCCTGCTTGAGATTCTCTCTCTCTCTCTCTCTCTCTCTCTCTCTCTCTCTCTCTCCCTCTGCCCCTCTCCCATTCACTTTCTCTCTCTCTCTCAAATAAAAAAATAAAAAATAATTAAAAAATATGATAAAATAAGTACTAAATAGAAAGGCTGGAGATTAAAAGTAAAGGAAATTTCCCAGAATATAGACCAAACAGACAACCTGAAAATGAGAAAAGGGGACTGAAAACACAGGAGGTCAATGTGCAGGAGGCCCAACATCCAACAGGTCAGAATTCCAGAAAGAGAGATCAGAGAAAGTAGAGGGGTGGAACTGTCACAGATGAAAATTTCCCACAGCTGGAGAGATGCAAGTCTTCAGATTGAAAGGGAGACAAAAGGATGCAAAGAGACCCATTCTTAGATACATCATCATGGAATTTCAGAAGACAAAAGACAAGTTCCTCCAAGTTCCCAGAGAGAGAAAAAAACAGGACATCCCTGAGAAGGAATGAGAATCAGAATCATCATACTTCCTATCAGCAGCAATGTATGTCCAAATGGAATGCTCTTCTGAAGGAAGTGATTTGGAAGCGAGAATTTTGCCTGGTCAACCTACCATGCATATGTGAGGGCAAAAATAAAGATATTTTCAGACATTTAAAGACTCAGAGAATTTCCTTCTCAAGAACCCTTTACGAGGAATTTACTTAAGGCTACACTCTATCAGAAAGAGGGTGCAAACCAAGAAGGGGTAAGATATGGGATATAAAAATGATAGTGCTAACACAAGAGGACAAAGAAATGAATTTCAAGGTGATGGCTCAGGAGACAAAGGTGTGCAGCAACATGGCTGTGGTCATTGTTTTATAAGGAGTAGGGTCAACACTACGTTTGTTGGAGGAACACACATTACTGAGGTAGGAGTAGCTTGTGTGGTCTTTGAAAGAAATCAATACTTACAAACTATGTTTGCCCTTTGATAGTTCAGGAGTTAGTACAGATGGAGGGGAGTTAATCAGAGTACCCACTGTTGTTCCTCATCCATCCCCACCTCTGTAACTAGTCTAGAGCTCAGACCTCCCTCATTCAGACCCAGAAAAAGTCAAGTAGAGGAAGGTCCCATCCACATTGGCCAATAGTGATACTCGGTGCTACTAGAACCAATAAGAGATACAGGGCCAGGGTTTCACTATGATATGGGGAAGGATGGATTGTCCAGAGAGAGGGGGATTGGGATATCAAGATGGAAGGCTTCAAAGACTGGAAAACAGAAGGAATGAGTAAATTAGGAGGAACTGAGGAGAACATGAGGAATGAAGAAATAAGGAGCACTTGAATATGAAGCTCTTTTTTTGTTTATTTACTTTGAGAGAGAGAGAGAGAGAGAGAGAGAGAGAGACCGTGCGCGTGCGTGCACGCATGGGGGAGGGGCAGAGAGAGCATGCTGAGCAGGCCCCGCACTGTCAACACAGAGCCCAACGTGGGGCTCGAACTCACAAACCATGAAATCATGACCTGAGCCAAAATTAAGAGTCGGACACTTAACCAGCTGAGCCACCCAGGTGCCCCGATGCTCTTTTAATGCCTAAACAGCAAGACTTTAAACTCCTTTGGTGGTACTAGGTTAGTCAAATTGTGATCAACTGCTCTGCTTCCTTGAACTTTTTGTGAAGAAATACTTGGATCCCCACTGATATTCTGCATGAGGAGTCAGGCAGTCTGGAGACAGCAGGTGAAGGAGGTAGATGGCGGCTGCTTCTCATGGCTTGCGGTCCGGCTCTTCCCTTGTGGATAACTAAGATGACAGAGGATAACTTCCTAGTCTGAGACCTGATCTCCATGCCAAAACACGGTCCACAAACTCTGAGGTAGGAGGAACACTTCCTGTGGGTAGGAGAGGTGGGGACAGAATTGCCAAGTATTGGAAGCTGGTGGTGGAATGCGATCTCTCAGGGAGAGACTACGTAGGGAAAGAATGGCCTGGGGAAGGAGAGAGAAAGCTAGTTAGAAGGCACAGGATTTCTAATGAGATATATTTGTTGGTGGAAAGTCATGGTTTGGAAGAATGCCAGGCCTTTCCTGGTCCTGGGTTATGTGGAGAATGGGGGATTAACACCCTGTGCTTAAAAGGCCCCCAGAATCTGTGTTCTCAGAAGAGAGCTAGTCTCTGTGAGAGGAGAGCGAAGACGGCCCTCTGGGTAGTGGCCAAAGGTATATGCTGGTTGGCCATGAAACCAGGATTCCAGAGAGCTCAGGGGGAATGGCTGAGTGGAAGGGCATCAGTGGAAAGCCTGGGGATGGGGCCAGGTACAAAGTAGTATGGGGATGAGTACACAGAAGCCTAGAGAGGTTTAGTTTGGGGAAGTGGCAAAAGAAAACAGATATGAGAGGCATGGTAGGTTCCAACCGCAGCTTCAGAAGAAAGGCTGGAGACATGGAGACCAAAGCCAAATGACATTTGCCATTTGTGGACAGTCCATTCTCTGGGAACACACTGTTTGAGAAAGCTCAGGCACAGGCAAGAGGGTCAGAGATGACAGATCCCTAAAAAGTACGCCACCACACTAGGAACCACAGCACGGGAAAATCAAACATCAGTGTGATTTCCTGTTTTTGTCAGTATGATGGGCAAAGTTTTTCTTTTCTTTTTTTTTTTTTTAAAGGCAGTACATAATATTGAGACTATGGCAGAAAAGACAACTTTCCCATGCTGGTGGAAGCGAAGACAAACATTCTGGAGAGCAGTAAATGTCAAAAGCTGCAGATTCTGCACAGGTTATGGTTCAACAATCTCATTTCTGGGAATTTATTTTAAGAAATAAATATGGATGCTCACAATGATGGGATTCTAAGGATTTTAACAGCAGCACTGTTCACAGTAGCAAACAATACAGGAATTCAAATGACCAACAAGAGGATGATACTTAATAAATGACAGTTTTTCCGTGATGCTACACGACCATGGGAAATAATGATGAGGAATTGTATTTAATTACGTGACAGATGCTAAGAAAATATCAAGAGCTTTGTGCACTGAGGATGCCATTTTTGTAAACAACATATAAAAGATCAAAGGAAATGTGCTGAAATGTTACACAGTGATCTCAGCTGATGGGATTATAGGTCATTTTTTTTTTTTTTTTGCTGCCAAGTTTTTATTTAAATTCCAGTGGGTTCACATATGTAATATAATATTAGTTACAGGTGTAGGATTTAGTAATTCATCGCTTACATGCAACACCCAGTGCTCATCACATGTGCCCTCCATCATCCCCATCACCCATTTAACCCATCCCCCCACCCACCTCCCCCTCAGCAACGCTTTGCATTATCCATAGTTTTTTTCCCCGATCTCTAGTCTGAATTATATTGCTTTAAGGGAAAACAAATCCCATCAATTATGAAAGGCAATGCAGGCCTTTCATATGTGCCAGACTACCTGATACATATCATGGGCTTGACTGCTGACAATGAACATGGTGATGGTCGCTGTTCCACCCTGGTTCCCTCTGTCCCTCACCTCCTCCGACCTACTGCTTCAGGCAGCCCAAGTTGCTCTGCATATCTTGTGATTGATCTCTCTCCAGGTTCCTGGTTTTGCAAATGCTCTTGCTGTTGCCTAGAATATTTTCCTTGCTAATGCCTGGCCCCAACCCCCACCGGCTATAGGAGCCCAAGCCCAAACATCCTCTCTTCTCGGAGTCCTCCCTAGCTGTCCAGAGGGAGGTAGGTCCCATCTGACCTCTGGGCTCCCACAATGCTGTTTGTACTACTGATACAGCACTTCCTTCCCCTGCCATTTTGCATTTATGTGGCTACGTATCTTCTCCCTTATTGTTCTGAACACCCTGAGACTGTTTTATGCATATGTATATCCCCAGGGCTCGAGATATTATGGACCCTCAATATATGTTCGCTGAAAGAATGAATTATCAATGAGGAAACCCATATTTGGAAGTGATGGGTCCTGGGACAAACCCAAGTGATGTGAGAAGGATCGGAGCCACTGGGCACCCCCTTTCCAAGGTACTCCTCACCTTGACAGAGAGGAATGGCTTCACTCCACAGGTAGTAGCCCTGGGGGTGCCGGGTACAAATGGCCATGCTGTGTCCCACCAAGCGGTAGCCGGCGTTGCAGCCAAAGTGGATGGAGCCTCCGGGCTGGGTGCTGGTCTGGCCCAGAAGGAAGCCATGGAGTGGAGCCCTGGGCAGGCTGCAGTAGGGAGCTGAACAACAAGAAGAGGCTCAGGGGACCACGTGCAAGCAGAAGATAGATGTGCTCTTTCCTGCACGTGCCGCCCCTTTTGTTCCCCTTTCCTCTCCCTCACCAATCTCCTTGTCTCTGCCACTGCCAGGCCCACTGCTATATAGGAAGATCTGAGTGGTTGATATTGAGAAATGGCCAGTGTAGTAAAGCCAAAGAAAAGAAAAGAAGAGAAAAAACCATGAAGCCCTGGGTCCCGTTTGTGACCCGGAGGCAGTACTGATCTTGCAGCTGAGCTCAGGCTCTCAAATCCTGTCAGCTCCCAAAGAGGCACAGGAGATAGACCCCAGTGGGGTTGGTTCCAGAAGAGTGTGACTGCAGGGGTGTGGGCTCTGGAGTCCTGTATCTGACCTTTCTAGCTCTGTGACTTGAGACAAAGAGATCACTGAAGCTCTTTGAATTCCACTTTCCTCACCTATGTTTTGGGATTTGAGACGCCTGCCTCACAGGTTTTTGGACAATTCAAACGGGTTTGTGTTTGTAAAGTCCCCAGCCCAGTGTAGGGGACTTGGTGCTCAATAAATGGTCCTTCTCCTTCCTGTTGTAGGGGGTTGGGGGAGAGGGAGCCGTGGCAATCCAGGACATGAAATCCACGGTCCTGTTTCCCCTTTAGTGAAGCCCCTTCATGGCTTCAACTGGGATTTCATTCACTTATTTGACAAACAGACGTGGAGCACCTATTATGTGCCAGGTGATGTTCTAAGTACAGGGAAGACCACTGTGAAGAAAATAGTCAAAAATCCTGGCCTCAGGGTGCTGACCATAAAGACTCCTGCCAGTGATCCACAGAGGAAGTTCTGTGAGGCGGGGAATGAGGGTGGCCAGAGGAACACTCGGAACGTGTACCTCTGTTTGCTCTAAGAGTCTCTGGCCAGGTCTCCCAGGCAGGCACGGGACGCAGGAGGATGAAGGTGCCAAGGCCCTTACTACAGCCACCCCATGGTGAGGTCCTCTGGTCTCATATTTGAGGTCCACATCCCTCTGCTGGTGAAAATGGTGTTTTAAATACCGCCCTTCTAGGCCAGATGTGCTTCCTTGCTCCTGCTTCGCCACCTGTGTCCTGCGTATATCGGACCTATGTGTTTACATCAGTCAAGAATAGGAATCTCAGTTATAAAATACACTTGATCATAGTGTCGGATGTGTGTACAAAGTATACAAGCCTACTGTATTTTCATGAAGTACTAATTGTTTCACCATGTACTTAAGTCATTTTCTGTGAGTGAGTATTCTAATCACAACTGACTCAGTTGTGACCAAACATGTGATTGTTTGGTTTTTGTTTGGTTTGCTCTCTTTGGTTTGGTCTCTTTTTTGTTTGTTTGTTTGTTTTTTGCTTTTGTTTTGTTTTTGTGATTGGTCTTTAAGAACATCAAGGAAAGGGCAACTCCTTAATGGCTTTTAGTTCCTAGGTTAGCATCCATCACAGTGCATTGCTAACTACATGCTATATTTTCCTTTGTGTAAGCAGCTGCTGGGAACTGCCAAGAAGTGGCCTGAACCTCACCTGACAGGGACCTTACGGTTTCTTTTTCATCATAAGGAAACTGAAGCCTGAAAAGGTTCAGTGACTTGTCTAGGAATCATTTGGCTGGTTTGTGACAGAGCTGGTCACTGGCCTTGGGGGTCAGGAAGCGCCCCTTCCTCATGTGTGTGTGGCTGGAAAGGAATTTAGGGTTCAGTCTGCAGAGAAAATGGACCCTAAGACAGTTAAGAACCTTCTCCTTCGTTCTCCTCAGCTTCATCTGGTTTGCTTTTTCCTGAAGCCACACCTGTGGAACTCCTCATGGTCTCAAGTAATTCATTTCTGCCTCCAGGCTTGCAGAGCCCAGCCAGAAGTTCATGGACCCACTCCCCTTCGAAATGGGCATCAGGCTGCTTATCAAGTTTTCTTTCCAACCAGAGACAGTAATCCCCATGATAAGAGTTCGGATAAATTCCATTTTCTCCATTTCATTACATTTCCAGGGATACTTCTGTGCTCCATTGTAGATTGCGGCCCTGGTCAGCCGTCTGCCTGGCTTGGCCCCTGACCTGCCTCTGCCTATGATTCTGGCTGGCAGAGCAGAACAAAGCCTCCTGGACTTAAAATATAGGCCATCCTTTGCTGCCTAACATTTCCCACGTGGAGACCCACATCTTAGGGTTTCTCAGTTTTTAGGAACTTTTATTAATGTTTCAACAGTGTTAGGGATGGGATCACCTCATAGGCATTATCCGATGATATATAATAAACTTATCCAAAAGACATAATAGGCTGGAAGTACAAAAAGAAGAGAGGGAAGAGTTTAAAGTGGGGAAAAGGGCAAAAGAGGGGAGGTGGAGACCGCCAGGGACATTTGTGCAGCTGTAGTGAGAGAGGTTCAGAGGAGACAGGCTGCCAGTCCCCGGGTAGGATCTCTGCCATTGACCAGGATGTGGCCCATGGCTTACCTGGCTGTTTTGGGTGAGCAACTTCAAGGGCTCAGGGGTTGTAGCCCTTCTCCTGAGTCCTTATGTTTTACTCACCTGAATACCGAATCTTAAAGCCTTTCCGGTTGTAGGCGTGGTCAGATGACCAGCGCAGGTACACAGTGTTGCTTGAGCTAGTGACGATCAGGGGAGCCGAGTAATTCCCACTGAGGGCTTTCAGCAGAGGACTTTGTCCTGAGGGACCTGGGTGAGAGTACGGGACACAGAATTACAGACTAGCATGGGTGCTAGAGATTAGGTACCTTGATTCGATACCTGAAATGTAACCAGCTGCCATTTCCCTTCCTCAAGAGAAGACATTAGGCTCAGATGGTCAGGGCCGGTGCAATGGTCTACTTCCGCTCCTCTGTCTGCATCCCCAGCCACTGTGCTGGGTGCTCCTTCCTCCTGAGCCCTAAAGCAGTGCTCCAGGAAGTCAGTACCAATTTATAGGAGTTGGCAGGAGAGATGAAATCTATCTGCCATCTTGAGACTTGCGAAGGTCAAGCAGCTGGTTAATGCAAGAGCTGGTTTGCAAACTGGGAATCTCCACCTTGCCACCTACTTCTCATGTGCATACTAAAAATAGCTCAGTGCTTGCCATATAGAAAAAGTATGTACTAAATGAATAAATAGCAATAAAGCTACATGCAAACATCATGTTTCAATGTTACACACAACATTGTTCCCCAATAATCCTTTCCAAGGCTCTTCCAGAAAGCCCTCCCTCTTCTTTTTCCCCACCTTTAATGCCTGGGAGTGCATTAAAGGCAGTTGGTTCAAGGGAGGCAGAGTATAAAGCTCAATAATCCAGAACAGGATTTATTGCCCTGGAAATAGTCCTGAGTGATGGTTCTGATACGCTGCTGAGATGGCTCTTGGAAGCTTGGCAAAAGCAATGGACCACATTAAACAAAATAGAGCCATCAGAACTGCTGTGACAAACCATGAAGGAAGGGGTCAAAAGGCTCAGAGAAATGGCTTGCCAGAATAGGTCTATTGTATCAGACCAGAACACCCACTAGCTGACCATGTCTCTCAGGAAGCCCTGGAATATACTCCAGTTCCTAGAGCAAAGAGGAACACACTGGTGAGGGGGTGAACACCAGCATCATCGACAACCTGAGTAACACCTATCTACCCTCTGTTGGCCTAAACTGATGGAAGGAGATGCTGCCATAGAATAGGGCTTCCTGGTGTTGATGGAGATGAGAAGATTCTAGAAAACAGGGGCCAGGCAGAGGCTTGCATAATTACTAAAATGTGCAGCAAGGTTGGAATGGTAGCTGGGAGGGCCGACCCTGCATGATCTATGGTGATGTCTCACAAAACATGATATTCTTTTTTTTTTTTTAATTTTAAGTTTATTTATTTATTTTGAGACAGGAGAGAGCATGAGCAGGGGAGGGGCTGAGAGAGAGAGAAAGATGGAATCCCAAGCAGGCTCCATGCTGTCAGCGCAGAGCACGACGTAGGGCTCGAACTCCTGAACTGTGAGATCATGACCTGAGCTGAGATCAAGAGTTGGATGCTTAACCAACTGCACCACTCAGGCGGCCCCCCTTTTTTAAAAAAAATTTTAATGTTTTATTTTATATTCGAGAGAGAGACAGAGCATGAGCAGGAGAGGGGCAGAGAGACGGATACAGAATCTGAAGCAGGTTCCAGGCTCCAAGCTGTCAGCATAGAGCCCAATGTGGGGCTCAAACTCACGAGCAGTGAGATCATGACCTGAGCTGAAGTCAGATGTCCAACTGACTGAGCCACCCAGGTGTCCCCAAAACATGATATTCTTTTTTTTTTTTTTAATTTTTTTTTCAACATTTATTTATTTTTGGGACAGAGAGAGACAGAGCATGAACGGGGGAGGGGCAGAGAGAGAGGGAGACACAGAATCGGAAACAAGCTCCAGGCTCTGAGCCATCAGCCCAGAGCCTGACGCGGGGCTCAAACTCACGGACCGCGAGATCGTGACCTGGCTGAAGTCGGACGCTTAACCGACCGCACCACCCAGGCGCCCCAACATGATATTCTTAAGGGCAAGGTAGACAGGCAGCCTCCCAATATATGAATAGATGAACAAAACAGATCGTGGATATATAGTCAAAAAGGTGAGAAAAGCTGACCCCAATGGAAAGTTGCAATCCCTCACCCAGTTTGGAGACTTGAGCTACGTTCCATTTCTTATTCCAGAACACTTTGCCTGAAGGAGAGATTGGGTCCCCATGAAAAAGGGCCCTACAAAATGTTATCAATTATAGATAGTAGTGATTCTGCCAGTCCTTCCCCCTAAAGACCTACTGCTATTTCCTCAGGCAACTGAATACTGGAAAAAAGGGAATGTCCAGGTATTCCAAACATTTTGGATACAGAGCGTGAATTAATGCTGATACCAGGGGACCCGAAGCACTATCGCTGGCTCCTCTGTTGGAGTAGAGGTGTCTGGGGGTTGGAGTTGGTAATAAATGAAATCCTGGCCCAGATCCACCTCACAGCACCAACTTAACCAAGTAGTGGCCCTCGTTTGCAGTAGACGTACCAGATGTAGTATCTTCATTAGAGCAGATGATCACAGCCTTGGTTGCATGAAATGAAGTTATTGATCTAGCAATGCATTCTTTCCATACCCATCAGAAAGGAGGATCATAAGCAATTTGCATTCACATGAGATAGACAACAGTATACATTCATGGCCTTGCCCCAGAGCATTGTTAATTCTACTGATCACTGTCATAATATAGTATGAAGAGACGTGGACCATCTGGACATTCTGCAGAATATAGCATATTGGTTCTCTATATGATGATGTTGTATTAATTGCCTCTGATGAGCCAGAAGGGACAATTAGTGTAGATGCTTTTGTAAGACACATGGCTCCAGAGGGTAAGAGATAAGTCCTACAAAGAGTTGGGTGAAATTTCCCCAGTGGTTTGAGGACATGCTGAAACTTTTTCTCCAAATTAAAGAGCAAGTTACCTTTTCCCTTCTACTACCAAGAAAGAAGCACAGTGTTTGGTGGCCCCTCCTTTGGGTTTCAGAGGCAGCGTATTCTTCATGTGGGAATACTGCTATGATCCATTTGTTGAATGACATTCAAGGTACTTGCTTTGAAGAGGTGCTAAAGTAGGAAAGGGTTCTGTAGCAGGATGAGCCTACAATACAAGCAGCTTTGCCCCATGTCCATACAATTCAGCAGCTACCAAAGTATTGGGATTTCTGTGGTACAGAAAGATGTTGCATGGAGCCTCTGGAAAGCTCTAATACGGAGGTAATGGCACAGATCCCTCAGGTTCTAAAGCAGGTCTGTGCTATCTGCAGCAGGGAACTATTCAACATTTGACTGACTTACCATCAAAGATCTCAAATTCATCATACTGCTTCTCACTGAGAAAGTACTCCACCGTGAGGGAGATGTTGTAGTCAGGTTCCACTCTCACCAGCCAAGAGCAGGTCTGGAACTGGGGATAGCTTCCTGGGTAGCTCTGACTCAGGATCACACCCGTGGAGTCTGTCAGAAGCTCATTCGTTGGGCAGTGCACTTGGAGAAAGAAAGAAAGAGAAATACCAGGTACACGGGATGGAGATGGATCTGGGGCCAACACATTTCTCTGTCACAAAAGACAACCACTGGAACAAGAGTATTTGAGCACATTCAAACAAGATCCCAACACCCATCATTATACTGCACCATGGCATGAGGGGACCTCAGATTCTGTGTCAAGGGTACTATATTCCTGGGATTCAGGCGAGGCCAGTTGTTGGGATCACATCCTAGCTCAGATATGGGCTTTGGAGTAACTGAGGATTATACATACAGAAACAACAGTAAGGCATCCTTAAATCCAAGAGTTAATCTAGTAAATGGGTTTGATTTGTACAAAGAAGAGTACAGGGAAGAGGTAAGTACATAGAATCTTGAGTCAAACACACCTGGATTTATACTGTCACTTACTAGCTATGTGGTCTTGAAAAAATTATTTTCTCTCTGTGCAATAGCTTCTCCACCTCCAATGCAGAAAGATAACACCTGCCTTACAGGGTTATTGTATTATACAACATTATATAATTGTACATTAGTTAACATAATATATATAATATTATAGAAAATAACATACTTAAAGCATGCAACATAGTTCTTTCATAAATTGTAGAGATGATGATGGTAATTACACCAGGAACAGAAGAAACTAGCAGAGCTTGGCTATGGCTTTATTAGTAGTATTAAGATATCTAAAGACAAATATGTCACCCTAAGGAAGACAGTCAATGTAGAACTTAGAACAGGAGTTGCTGGAGGGGCTAGATTGGGTTTCTTGTGTCTGTCACCAGGGAGGCTAGAGAAGATTCTGGTTCAGAGGAGCCCTGCACATCCTGGAAACCAGGGAGGTGCTCTCTCCTGAGGGTACAGGGAAGTGTCACTAAATCCTATTTGAAATAAATTTGAGGATGATCCACCTCTATTTGCTTGGGCTGAGGACTCCACAGTAAAGTTTTGAGGACTGAATCAACTTCTTCAGTACCTTGAAAGAGACATGCCCTGGGCAGTAGCTGCAAGTATCCCAATCACTATCCCAATCACTGCAAACAGAGAAATTGGTATTTTGCTGTGTATGTGCCGTTAGACAGGCTTCCTGAATGTGCTGGATTCTAGGACACTGACAAAGGAGAGTTTCTGGAACTGCAAGGCCAAGGACTAATTCCTGGATTACAATTTGAGATGAGGCTGTCTGGGGAGGAGATTTAGCTACTCACTCTCCACCCATTTCCTCTGTTTCCTTCAAACCTTCTGCCTTCACAGAAATGAGGCTTTCTAATCAGCACTGGGTCTGGGCTAACAAACAAAATGCTTTCTATGGCCCAGAATTCACACAGCTCATCTGGGGTTCCTTTGAGTAGCATTGCAACACCCCCCCCCCTTTTTTTTTAAGTAATCCCTACAACCAACATGGGGCTCCAACTCATGACCCGCAGATCAAGCGTCACATGCTATACCAACTGAGCCAGCTAGGCTACTGAAAGGGGGAGCTTTGGAAGGCACTAACTAGCTTCTCCTGGGAGAACTTCCTTCTTATTTTGTAAATGGGAAAGGAAAGAAAATGGCATCTTGGACTAAAACGGCCTTGCTTTTGAAATGCTTCCAATTTCACTATCCTGATATCTACAGGTCACGGAAGTATGCTGATATTTAATTCCCCCTAGGCTTTGTGGTACAGTCCAGATGGTACCAGATCTGCTCTTGAAGCTCTCACCTTTCCTTCTTTCTTTCTTTTTTTAATATGAAATTTATTGTCAAATTGGTTTCAATACAACACCCAGTGCTCATCCCAACAGGTGCCCTCCTCAATACCCATCACCCACCCTCCCCTCCCTCCCACCCCCCATCAACCCTCAGCTTGTTCTCAGTTTTTAAGAGTCTCTTATGTTTTGGCTCTCTCCCTCTCTTTTTTTTTTTCCTTCCCCTCCCCCATGGTCTTCTGTTAAGTTTCTCAGGATGCATAGGGGCACTTGTACCCCAATGTTTATAGCAGCACTTTCAACAATAGCCAAATTATGGAAAGAGCCTAAATGTCCATCAACTGATGAATGGATAAAGAAATTGTGGTTTATATACACAATGGAAGCTCTCACCTTTCTACTTGAAACTCCTCCATTGAGGGGAAACAGGCACGCCCTCTCAAATGAGATTGGTTCCACAGGTTTGCCTTTTTGTGTGCAATTATCAGATTTGGGCATTAGTGTTTATAAGTTTTTCTTTCTCCTTATGTTCAAGATGTCTGGCCTTTGAAGGTTTAGTAGTATTCTTCCACGAAACCATCTAGTCTTGATGTCTTTAATGGGGTTTCCTCTGATCTCTATTTCTTTTAAAGAATTAGGAAAGTATAAACTTTATATCTCTACTGGGGTCAATTTTATCAAATTATACCTTCCTAGAAAATCATTCATATCATTAATTTATCGGCACAGATTTGTACAAGATTTGTACAAGATCATAATTAAAAAATTTTCTTTTGCTTCAATGGTTATAGTCCATTTTCCATTTCTTATTTTTCTATATTCCTCCTTTCTCTCTCTGTTTAATTTACCTAATGGTTTGACTATTTTGTGGCTCTTTGTTCCAGGCACTTCTTTTTATTTATCAGTAAGGCTGTTTTTGCATTTTATAACTCATTCATTTTTTAAAATTCAAAATTTTTGAAATATAATTTATGTACAATGAAATGCACAGATCTTAGGTGCATGGTTTAATGAGCTTTAGCAAATGTATATGCCTGTGTAACCACTCCCATAATCAGGATATAGATTTTTTCTGTCACTCAGAAACTTGCTCTCATGCCTCTCTGCAATTAATTAGTATGACCTGCTCTATGCTCCAGGAAATCACTGATATTATTTCTATAACAACAGATTAGTTTTGATTATACTAGAATTTCATGCAATTGGAATCATACATGTTGTTATTTTTGTGCCTGGTTTCTTTTGCTAAACATTATGTTTCTAAGATTCGATCCATGATGTTTTGTGTATTACTACTTCATTTATTTTTATTGCTCTGTAGCAATCACAGAACAATTTTTTTGTTCATTCAGTTTATTATTAATGAACATTTAGGTTAGTTCCAGTTTTGGATTATTATGGAATTCATATACAAGTCTTTTTGTGGATATGGGTTTTCATTTCTCTTAGGTAAATAACTAGGAGTATAATTGCTTGGCAATAGGGCAGGTATATGTTTAACTTTGAAAGAAATTACCCATTTTCCAAAGTGACTGTATAATATTACATCCCAACCAGCAATGTATAAAAGTTCCACTTGCTCCACATTCTTGTCAACACTTGGTATTTTCAGTCTTAAGTTTTAGCTATTCTAGTGGGTGTGCAGTAATATTTCATTAGGGTTTTAATTTGCATTTTCCTGATGACTAATGATGTTTAGCATCTTTTCATATACTTATTGGCTATTCATACATCTTATTTTGTAAAGTGTCTAGTCAAGTCTCTTGTCCATATTTTTATTGGATTGTCTTATTATTGAGTTGCTGAAGTTCTTTACATAGTCTAGACAGAAGTCCTTTCAAAAATATATGTATCATTAATATCTTTTTTTATTCTATACTTTGCCTTTACTTTTCACATTTAGTTCTGTCAGTTTTCCTTCATATTTTTTGAAGCTCTTTTATCATATGCATATAACATATATATCTTTTGTAATGGAATGAACTCTTTTGTCATTATACAATTTCTCTATTTCTGGTAATACTCCTTGCTGGCAGTATTATCTGAAATTATGTTTCTTATGTTTAACATTTGCATGTATATCATTTCTACTTCTTCAATCTATCTGGTATTTATATTTAAACTGCATCTTTTGCAAGAAATAAGTGGTTATTATTTAAAACCTCTAAATGTTGGCATGGTTTTTATGCAGCAAAACTTACTGATATAACTATATCATTCAAATATTATATGTACCTACTTATTTTTGGTCTGTCATTCAAAGAGGTGTGTGAAAATCTACAACTGTAATTGTGAATTTGTCCTTTTTCCCCCATAATTCTGTCAATTTTTCCTTGATATATTTCAATATCATGTTGTTAGGTACACAGAAGTTTATGACTGCTATATATGTTTGATAGATTATGTTTATCAGCATGAAATTTCCTCTTTATTTATTTTAAAACTTCTTGCCTTAAATTCTATTTTGTCTAATATTATCTTTACTACACAAGATTTTAGAGGTTAGTACTTGCTATTTTTTCAAAGTTTTGTTTCATAACAGGGATGAGTGAGATCTTTCTAGCTATGTCTTTAGGGAGGCAGATGAAGATATTCAAGTCTAAGTTTATGGAAAGCCTATAGTTAAACTTGTTTTTTACTTAATCTGGAAGTCTCTCTCTTTGGATTAGCAGTTTTATTCAGTTATATTTACTATAGTTACACGTATATTTGCACTTAGTTTTGCTACCTTATTTTGTGTTTTCTGTTTACCATAATTTTTTTCTCCTTTAATGCTTCTATTGGATTAATGGAGTTATCTTTATTATCTTTATTTTTGATTATGGATTTAGAACTTATAGATACCATGGTTATCCATAATTAAAAAAAAAGACCTATAAATTTAAGCTTTCTTTTTAATACACGTATTTTAACTAATGTAGAGGGTTAATCAATATCTATGCTTCTCGTCAACAAGCAAGGGTCCTCAACTCACTTTTTCTTTCTTCTAAATAGGTTCTCCAATGTCATTTATCTGTCCAGTTGTGTTTGTATTTTTAAGTTTACTACAGTCAGTATTGTTTAGATTATTACCCTATTTTACTGATTTCTTAGCTCATTGTCACTTTTTGCATCTGAATCATTATCTGTATTCACTTTTTTCTTTTTTTAAATATTTATTTATTTTTGAGAGAAAGAGAGAGAGACAGAGTGCAAGCAGGGGAGGGGCAGAAAGAGAGGGAGACACAGAATCTGAAGCAGGCCCCAGGCTCTCAGCTGTCAGCACAGAGCCTGACGCGGGGCTCGAATTCATGAACTGCAAGGTCATGACCTGAGCTGAAGTTGGACATTTAACCGACTGAACCACCCAGGCACCCCTGTATTCATTTTTTTTCTTAATGAATATGGTAGATATTTCCAGTCTTTACAAATATTAGGTTTTATTTTTGTTTCCTGAGCATACAAAAAACTTCACTTTCCATCCATGTGCTTATTTCTGGTCAATGAGATGTGAGTAGAATAATGTGTGCCACTTTGGGCTGAGGACGTGAAAAGCCCTTAAGCAACTCTCATTCTCTCTTACTCTGTTGCACTGTAGGATCCAGGAGCAGGCCCAGTTTTCAGATGGCAGCACAAGATTCAAGAAGCCTGGATCACTGAGTCACCAGCATTATAGTCACTGCACTATAGCAAATTTTGCCTGAAGGAGAAATAATCTTTTGTTGTGTTAAGCCACTGAGATGTGGGGATTGCTTGTTAATGTAACATATGCCTGACCTATCCTGACTAATGCACTGAAGTATATCTGTTAATTATGCTTTTATTTTTTTTTTTATTTTTTTTATTTTTTTTTTTTTTTTCTTCTGAAATTTATTGACAAATTGGTTTCCATACAACACCCAGTGCTCATCCCAAAAGGTGCCCTCCTCAATACCCATCACCCACCCCCTCCTCCCTCCCACCCCCCATCATAATTATGCTTTTAGTAAGCAGTAACTTTACATAGTCCTTGTCTGCCTGAAGATTTCATTAATATTTTCCCACTCTTAAATGATAACTTGGTTGGGTCTGGAATTTGAGTTTATAATTATTTTTTTCTGCTGCATTTTGTCTTTTGGTGATGCAAATAATGCTGAGTCTGATGTGTCTTTTCTTTGTGATGGCTTTAACTTCCTTGATGTTCTATAATTGCACTGTAATGTTTTAGATTTGAATTTCACCAAATTTTCTATATTGCCATGGTAAAGAGGCATGCTTTGGAAATAATAGAAAAGTGTCTGATTCTTGTCATAAGGGACTAGGATATCATTGGACAGGGCAATGGCTGAGGTATAAAGGAGTAGAACAAGCCAAAAGAAAAAAGGAAATTATATATTGAAGGGACTATGAATGGAAATACAACTTATGTGTATGGATTGGAAGATTTAATATTGTTAAGATGGCAATACTACCTAGACTGATGTATGGATTCAATTAAATCTCTACAAAAATCCCAGCTGGTTTCTTTACAGATCTTGATAAGCTGGTCCTAAAATTAATTTAGAAATTCAACAGATCTAGAATATGCAAAAGAAGAACACAGTTGAAGGACTCCCACTTCCTGATTTCAAACAGACTACAAAGCTACAGTAATCAGGATAGTATAGTGCTGGCCTAAGATGATCAAGTCAGGAAGATGCCATCTATCTATCTATCTATCTATCTCACACTCATATTCCACATATGAGTGAAATCATACAGTGTTTGTCTTTCTCTGACTTATTTCAGTTAGCATAACACTCTCTAGCTATATATGGTGGAATAATACTCAGCCATAAAAAAGAATGAAACCTTGCAATTTGCAATGACATAGACGGAGCTAGAGAGTGTTATGCTAAGTGAAATAAGTAAGTTAGAGAAAAACAAACACTATATGATTTCACTCATATGTGGACTTTAAGAAACGAAACAAGTGAGCAAAAGGAAAGAGAGAGAGAGAGAGAGAGAGAGAGAGAGAGGGCAAACCGAGAAACAGACTCTTAACTACAGAGAACAAACTGATGGTTGCCAGAGGGGAGGTGAGTGAGGGGATAGGTTATGTAGGCGATGGGTATTAAGGAATGCACTTGTGATGAGCACCAGGTGATGTATGGAAGTGTTCAATCATTAAATTCTATACTTGAAATTAATATTACACTGTATGTTAACTGGAATTTAAATTAAAAAAAAAAGAATAGACTTACAGAAAAAAAATAATAGAACTGAAGATCAAGAAATAAATCCCCAAATTTATGTAAGTCAACTAATTTTCAACAGAGTGCCAAGACAATTCAATGGGGGAAAGGATAGTCTTCCCAATAAATGGTGTCACAGCAACTGGATATCCATATGCAAAAGAATGAATTTGGACCCCTACCTCATGTTATATATAAAAATTAACTCAAAACATATCAAAAACCTGAATTTAAGAGCTAAAACTATTAACTCTTAGAAGAAAATATAGATGTAAATCTTCCATGGATTAGGCAACGTTTCCTTAGATATGACATGAAAAGCACAAACAGCCAAAGGAAAAAAAATATATATTGAACATCATCAAAATTAAAAAAGTTTTGTACTTGAGGGGCACCTGCGTGGCTCAGTCAGTTAAGTGTCTGACTTAGTTTCAGCTCAAGTCATGATCTCACAGTTCACGAGTTCAAGCCTTGCATCGGGCTCCACACTGTGCAGAGTCTGCTTGGGATTTTCTCTCTCTTTCTCTCTCTCTCTGCCCCTCCCCCCCCCCCCCCCCCCATGCACTTTCTCTCTCTCTGTCTCTCTCAAAATAAATAAAAATTAAAATAAAAAACCCACAAAAATCCTTTTGTACTTGAAAGAACATTATCAAGAAAGTGAAAAAACTGGGGTGCCTGGGCGGCTCAGTCGGTTAAGTGTCTGACTTTGGCTCAGGTTATGATCTCACGTCCTGTGAGTTTGGCACCACACCAGGCTCAGCTCAGAGCCTGGACTTCTTTGGATTCTGTGTCTCCCTCTCTCTCTGCCCTCCTCTGCTCACACACACACTCTCTCTCTCTCTCTCAAAAAATAAGCATTACATTTTTTTGAATAAATAAAAAGAAAGTGAAAAAAACACCAACAGAATGGGAAAAAATTTTCAAATCACGTATCTGATAAGGCACTTGTATCTAGAATATATAAAGAATTCCTACAACTCAATGATGAAAAGATAAATAACCTAATTAAAATAGGCAAAGGATCTGAATAGGCATTTTTGCAAAGAGAATATAGAAATGGAAAGTAAGCATATGAAAAAATGCTCAACATCATTGGTCATCAGGAAAATACAAATCAAAACCACAATGAGATAGACACCCTTTATACCACAAGGATGGCTGTAATTTAAAAGACAGATAATAATAACAGAGAAGATGTGGAATAGTTGGCAACCTTATATACTGATGGCGGGAAAAAGATTCAGCCTCTGTGGAAAACAGTCTGGTCATTCCTCAAAAGGTTAAACACAGAGTCACCATATGACCCAGCAATTCCACTGGTAGCTATATACCTAAGAGAAATGACAACCCATGTTTACACAAAAACTTGTATATGAATGTTCACAGCAGCATTATTCATAACTGCCAGAAGTGGAAATAACCCAACTGTCCATCAACTGATGAATGGATAAACAAAATGTAGTACCTACACAACGGAACATCATTCGGCAATAAAGAGAAATGACATACACTGACACATGCTACAACATGAATGAACCCTGAACACATTGTGCTGAGTGAAAAGAAGTCAGTCACAAAGACTACCTATTGTAGTATTGTACTTATATGAAAGATCTAAAATAGTCAATTTCATAGAGACATAAACCAGATTGGCGGTTGTCTAGAACTGCAGGAAGGAGGGTCTGGAAAGAAATGGGAGTTGACTGCTGAGGGGTCCAGGGTTACTTTTGAGGTGATGAAAATCTTCTGAAATTCTGTGATGGTTACAAAGCTCTGAATATACTAAAAACCATCAAACTATACACTTTAAATGGATGAATTACATGGTACATGAATTATATCCCAATAAAGCTGCTATTGTTAAAAAAAAGAAAAAGCCAGTGAAGGGTCACATCTTGAGAAGCCAAGTACAACATCAAGTCCTAGACGGAAGTATGAGGCTGAGAACAGGAGTAAAGCCAAGAAGGCTGGAGCCATGTAGACACAGAAACAGAGTCAGAGATGAGAAACTAAGTCTGGAGCAAATCAGGGAGGTTCTGGAGCAAGATCAAAGCAACAGCCCACTTTTATTGGGGACTGGTTGTTTGGTGCATGGGTAGGTCAGCTCAACTCATAGATAATGACTTTATGTATTGGCAGCCTAGTTCTAGGGCTGTGGCTTCTTTCTTTCTCACTAACAATCTATATTGCAGACTCTCTACTCTTGCCTTATGAGAAGTGGGGGAGAAGCCGACCTGTTTCTTCATAGACTACTAAAATATTATTTGGTAGCAATAGTACCAGAAGCAGTAGTAAGAATTTAATAGCCCGTATTGGGCAGTTACTATGTGCCAGACATAGTTCTAACGTGCTTTACATCATTAACCCATTGAATTCCACACAATAAGTCCATGGCATAAGTAATATCATTATCCTTATTTTAGAGATGAGAAAATTGAGGCACAGGACAGTTAAGTATCTTGTCCTAGGTCAGATGTCTGGTGAGTGGAGAGTATGGTTTTTGGTCTTAGTTGGGATATTTTGATGAAGCCATTCATCTTCTGTCAAGGCATCACACTAGAATGAAGACAACTTGGTAGACTAGTTCAGCACACAGGACCTTGAGCATATCTGCACTCCAGTAGGGCCAGGTTGGTGTGCAAGCCCACCTCTTCCCAAGGTCCCAGAACTCTTCCTTCCAATGATCAGTATGCCGTTTCCAGAGAATACCAGTTAGAACAAAGGAAAACAGAAATAGAAGTGATCAAGTGGTCACTATGGTAATTTGTAGCCCCAGACCTAAGAGTAGGACAGAGAATCTCTCTAGAGCAATCGTTAATCCAAACAAACAGACATTCACCAAATGACCTCTTACTTTATGGGCAGGGACTGGGAATACAGGGAAGAGTAAGACAAAGGCTATGTTTTGGAGGAACTCCAGATCCATAAAGGCATGGCTCCGTGCAATTACCTTCACATATTGGGGGTGGTCCTTCAAACTGTAGGTAAGTTCCAAGTTTGCAGGTCAGGATTTCATTCCCTACCAAGGTGAAGCCAGGGAGGCACCTGTAGCGTACGATGTCACCTGCCAAAGAGAGACCAATATAGGGGTTCCCTGGAGAAGTCTGGACAGAGCATCCCTTAGTAGTTCAACCCACTTTTAGGCAAGGCAATCAGTGATGGGTTCCATTATGTTCAGATTTAAATAACCACTCAACTCCACTCAAATGACCCAGAAAACTGCTGCCTACTTCTCACAGCTGAGCCTTGCTAAGCCTAAGAATGTTTCCACATTCCAGGAACTTTTTATAGTGTCTTGTGTGGACTTATTTCTCAAAAACATACTGACTTGAATCACAGAAGAAAACTGCCTTCCTGTCTCCTCTGTCTAGCTATGGCTAAAAGGAAGTATTGGTATTTTTGGTGCAGACTCTGTTGACAGAACATTACCCATCTTGCACTGGGCCTACTGTTTCTTGTGGACTGGAGGGACAGATGAGCCTTGCTGGCCAGCCCCACCCCACCCCAGTCCCTCCTCAACTGCACAGTCCTTGCTGGTTTGGGAGAGGGTACCTATGTTGAATTCTTCATTCTCTGTGACGACTTCAGCGTTGGGGAGGATGGTGGGAGGAGGGCATTTGGTGAGTGGATAAGCTGAAAAGACAGAAGCAGACAAGCCGGTGTAAGAACACCATTCTTGGGGCACGTAGCCATTTACTCGTTCAATCCCTCACCTTCTCCTTCCTCATTCATTCACATAGATCCTAGTGACTATTGATCTGTACACAGGGTAAGTTTAGCCAAGTACTGTTTTGCTTATCTGCTGTCATCTTTTTTTTTTTTTTTTTCTGATGCGAAACCTAGGAGCCATATGGTAACACCAACAAAAAGGAGAGAGCATCTAAGAAGTCAGTGATGGTCACTAGCACTGAACGAAGGGGAAAGAAGCATTTCCTGAGCACCTATTATAAGTCAGGCACCTTCACACACTGTCACCTTTAACTCTCATGATGGCTGGTCCCCCTGTGAGGCATTCTTACTCTATTTATGAGGCAGCTGAGATTCAGAAAGGTTCAGTTACTTCTCCATGGTCATACAGGAACTAAGTGGCACAGGAGGCTTGAATCCAGGTCTGGCTGCTCTCAAATCCCATATTCTTTCCACTGCTCAGCATCTAAGTACTGTGTGTGGCTCATGTGAGTGCCCATTAAAGCCAGCTGGTTTCCCTTCTGACCTTTGGCCAAACATCTCTGGCTTCGGTGGACTTTCCAAATGGAAAACCATCCCTCTGGGCAGAGACTGGACTGTGTGTGCATGGTGTTACTGAGGCAGAGCCCAATATGGGCTCATAACTTGGCTTCCGTTTACTACATGGCATACAATTTGGTGCTATGCAAGTGTGAGCTGCTGTTGCCAGTGTTGCTGCTGTTATGATGACTTCCAAAGTCACCCCAAACCCCGCTATGTTTTTTAAAAAAGAACATTCTCTTTAAAAAATTGCAAATGTAATACATGATTGCTAGAGAAAATATGAGATTTTCTATGAAAATAGTAGGAAGAAAATTAAAGTCCTCCACTGGTCATTCAGATAACCACTGTTAACCTTTTACTGTAAGTTCTTATAGTATATACTTTCTGCACATATATTTTTCTCTTACAACATTTGCAGCGTGTTGTGTACTTTGAGTTGATCCTTGTGCACTCACTCTTATATTGCAAGAATTTCCCTATGTAATTAAATTTCTTTAAAAAATTTTTTTCTAGAGAGAGTGCAAACAGGGGAGAGGGGCAGAGGGAGAGAGAGACGGAATCTTTAGCAGGCTCCACATTCAGCAAGGAGCCTGACATGGGGCTTGATCCCATGACCCATGGATCATGACCTGAACTGAAATCAAGAGTTGGATGCTCAACTGACTGAGCTACCCAGGCACCCTTGTAATTAAATTTCTTAAAAAATGATTGAAATGAGTTCATAGGATTTAGTTGTATGATTGACTAGAATTTATTTAATAGATGCTCTATTATTAACCATTTAGGTTTCCAAGGTTTTGCAATTTAAAATAAAACTGTGATAAACATCCTTCCATATATGCATCCTTTATGAGTTTTTTTCTTTTTCTTTTCTTTTTTTTTTAACTAGGAATGATTTCTGGATCATAGGGTAGTTCTATTTTTAACTTTCTGAGAAACCTTCATACTGTTTTTCACAGTGGTTGCACCAGTTGGCATTCCCACCAACAGTGTAAGAGGGTTCCCCTTTCTCCACATCCTTGCCAACACCTGTTGAACAACACCTGTGTTGTTAATTTTAGCCATTCTGACTGGCGTGAGGTGATATCTCATTGTAGTTTTGATTTCTGTTTCCCTTATGATAAGTGATGTTGAGGATCTTTTCATGTGTCTCTTGGCCACCTGTATGTCTTCTTTGGAAAGATGTCTGTTCATGTCTTCTGCCCATTTTGAAACTGGATTATTTTTTAGGTGTTGAGTTTTCCAAGTTGTTTATACGTTTTTGGATCCAACAATTACACTACTAGGTATTTACCCAAAGGATACAAAAATAATAATTCAAAGGGATACATGCACCCTGATGTTTATGGCAGCATTATCAACAATAGCCGAATTATGGAAAGAGCCCCAATGTCCATTGACTGATGAACAGATAAAGAAGATGTGGTGTATATATACGATGGCATATTGCCCAACCATAACAAGAATGGAATCTTGCCACTTGGAACTATGTGGATGGAGCTGAAGGGTATTATGTTAAGCGAAAGAAGTCAGAGAAAGATAAATACCATATTTCACTCATATGTGGAATTTAAGAAAAAAGACAAACATAGGGAGCAAACTGAGAGGCAAACCAAGAAACAGACTCTTAGCTATAGAGAACCAACCCATGGTCACCAGAGAGGTAGGTGGGGGGTGGGGGACATGGGTTAAATAGGTGATGAGGATTAAGGAAGGCACTTGTCGTGATGAGCACCATGAGATGTAAGGAATTGTTGAATCTCTAAATTCTACACCTTAAACTAATATTATACTGTATATTAACTAATTGGAATTTAAATAAAAATTTGAGAAAAAGGAAAAAAACAGGAATGATTAAAGCGTATGACCTTTTTAAAATATGAGTATCTCCTACTGAACATCAATAATCTATTCTTGGAAATCAGACATTCCATGTAAAGATGCTAAGTAGGTGCCTAACTTCCAGAAAAAAAATCAGTAACAAGAAATCCTCACTTAAACACAGCCTGAGTGTTTAATATATTGTGGTTACTAGTTTGATTGGGGTAGATTTCCCATTACATTAAAAAGAATTACACATTTCTGCTCAATACAGAAAGCTGGTGGAATACTGAAAAACAAAAAAATGAAAATTCCCCAAGTCCCACCACCACCAGGCATAACCACCGTTAGCCTTTTGGTGCATGACCTTCGGTCTTTTACAGACAACCCCTCCTCCTTCCAGAGCACACACTACATCTACCATGTTATTGTTAAAGAACTCAAGGGCAGGGAGGACATTTGGACTCCTCTGTTTCACTTTGTCCTTACTTCCCTTGCTCCTTGGGGGTGAAGCCCTGATACAGCCTAATCAGATTCCAGTATAGGTTAACATGTTAACTGGTGGGGAGGGCTCATTGCTTTACGACAAGTGGTAGCCAGCTCAGCAACAGCCATTGTGGGTCACTGCATGTTGTACCCTCTTATGGATTCTTTCTGGACATACTCTTTTCCATTCTATTGGGTGTGCTGGGCTGGCCTTTCATATGAAGCTTTTAAAGCCAAGTTAGTATATGAAGAGACATGTGGGCAGGAGAGAAAACCCCAAGCAGGTGCCATGCTGTGAGCATGGAGCCTGATGTGGGGCTCTATCCCATGAACTGTGAGATCATGACCTAAGCTGAAATCAAGAGTCGACGCTCAACCAACTAAGCCACACAGGTGCCCTGGATTGTTTCTAATTTATCAGTTTTAAGTCACAGTTCAAGGAATATCTTTATATACGTATCTTTACACAATTCCCGGAAATAGGATTGGTGGGTCCTAGATCATTATTAATTAGAAATCTTGGCTGTAAGTAACACAAATCAACTCAGGGTAAGAATACGTGAAAAACAAAAAGCCTCTCAGAGAGGAGAGAATGCGAATGTGGATTTGTATACAGGCTTCATACAGGTGGAGGACAAGGAACTGGGGTCCACCAGGAACCCAGGAAACCTTCCCCACATGTCTTGGTCACTTTCTTTCCACAAATCAGAACTTTCTATTTCTCAGTCTACAAGGACAGGAGAAGACAGGCAATCCAGGGCACTTGGATTTATATCGTCCCTCTTCTGCAGATGAATCTAGAATCTCTTTGGTTCAACTTCAAGTTCCCGAGAGAGGACACCTGATTCCCTCTGCTGGAGTCAGGTCAGGGCCCACCTATGGTTCAAGCCACTGTGGCTGGGGTTGGCGGTGGACATGGAGTGGGGTAGAATATACAAACATAGTTGACAATTGCCCATGTGAGAGAGGCAGCTAAGGAGATCATTACGAGCTCTGCAGACAACCAAAAATGTTTGACTGTGGCTGATCACATTGTGTATAGCTTTTTGATATGCATTTTCACACTGCCCACCACCAAGGGAGCATCTTCCTGCAATCTTCCCATCAGGATTATCATTTTAAACATTATTACAGGTTATTCTCTAATGTTAAGAGCCTACTTTTTCCATTTAACGCTTTTTGCTTTGAAGGCTACTCTTTGATTGCTATTGTTGTTTGTATTTGCCAAATACATCACTACCCATCCTTTTATGTTCAAACTGTCACTGTACCTTAGTAGTGTTCCCGGATGGAAAATATAGCTAAATTTTATTTAACCTAATCTAAGAGTCTTTGCATTTTTCATAGGGAATTGGGCTTTGATAAATTTGTATTTGCCATAGTAACTGAACGATTTTATTTTATTGTTTTATTCTGCACTGTCTGTATCTTTGTTCCTATAGTTTCCATTGCTTTCCACCTTTTGTATATGAGCTATGTTTTGCTTACTTTTTTTCTTTCAGTGATTTAAAAGTGCTATAATCTATTTTCAACTTCTTAGTGACTAAAATATATACTCAGAACCCTGATTTTTCTAATTATCAAAGTTAGTAATTGAATAATATCTACTGATTCTACCCCCATGAGAGAAAAGGATATTTCCTTTCTCCTATACCTCTTCTAACTACTTGGGTATTTGTTAATATGAAATGATTTCTTAAAAATTTTAAAGAATTATTTGTATTCTGTTTGGAATCTATGTTTTCCATTATTATTGCTTAAATCTGTGGTTAGCTAGTTAGTGCTTCCATTTTAATCTTTCATACAACTTCTCTGAATTGAGTTATTGGTTCATTCCTCAGTGGGTGGCTACATCCTTGAGGAACAATTCAAATTGAGATGTGGGTGACAATGATTTTAAGCTCTTGGATGTCTGCAGATGACTGTCCCTTGCCTTCACATGTGACGTTCCCAAGTTTCTTTTTCCTTAAACATCTATAAAAATGCCTCTTTTATTTTCTGGAATTGAATGCCAAGAATAATTAGGCACAGGATTGTTGATTTTGGCTCCCTGTAGTTAACTTTCTCAGCCTGGATTCTGGTAGATTTCTTCTACCCTTCAGCCTTGAGATTTGAAAAACTTGCCAGGCTGGTTTTGATTTCTCCTGCTATGTAGTGAGCTCTTTTGTTCTATACGCACAGTTTTTCCCTCATCTCAGAAGAGTTTTATTTTATTATTTCTATTCCATCTGGCTCTTTTTGTCATAGATACTTTTTAATCAGTATGTTCTTTGTTTACTGGATCTATTTGCCATTCTCTCCTCTATAATTTTCAAATATTTGCTCACTTTCTTCTTTGTGTTGGGCTTTTATTCCACATCTCTGAACTGTTTTTCTGCACTGTTGATTCTGCTCTTTGTTGATTCTTATGCCAATTTAATTGTGCTGCTACATTTGTTTTTTAAACTTTTTTTTTATTATCTAGCTCCCCTTGTAAATAAAAATTTTAATTTGAAACTATCACAAAGGTATAAGAAAATTTGGCAGCATCGTACAAAAAACATTTTTCATGAACCAGAAGAAAGTGACCGACATTATGCTCCATAACCACAGAATATTTTAGTGTGCATTTCCAACAAACAAGCACATTACCCTGAAAAACCACATACAAGCACTAAAAGCAGGAAATTACCTCTGATATGGTACTTCCAACTAGTCACCATGTCCACTAGTGTTTTACCACTTGTCCTAGTAAAATCCTTAATAGCAAAATGATCCAGTTCAGAATCATACACTGTATTTCGTTGTCATGTCCTTTTAGTCTGGAAGAGTCCCAAAGTCTTTCCTTGACCTTCATGGCTTTTACACTTTTGAAGATTCTATGGCAGTTAATTGCTAGTCTGTAATACTATTTTACATTACCCTCACTTTACGTTTGACACATTCCTCATAGCTGGATTCAAGTTGTGCATCTTTATTGGACTATCACAGAGGGGATGCTGGGTTCTTCTCTTTGTACCCAGTCTGGTGGGGTATGATTTCAGTTCGTCCTGTTATTCATGATGCTCACCTGGATCACTTAATTAAGGTGCTGTCCTCCAGGCTTCTCCACTCTAAAGCTGTTCTTTTTTCCCTTTGTGATTATCGTGTGAGGAGATAGTTTGAAGCTATGGAAATACTCTGTTCCTCATAATATTTTAATTAATAACTGCTTAACTAACTTATACCTGTTTGGATATACATGGTGTCCTGGTTTATTCAATCAGCTACAGTTTGTTACCAATATTAATTCCTTGGATGCTCAAATTATCCCCATTATGGGAGCCCCTTCAAGCCCGTGTCTATGTCCCTCTGTCACGTCTGCATCATTCCTTGAGTAGTTCCTTGCTTTCTGCCATAAAATGTTCCAGGCTCATCTTGTACTTTCTCTGCCTCAGTCCTGGAGTCAGCATTTCTTTAAGGTGTTTTGGTCCATTCAAGTGAAAATGGTATTGGAAACCAGTAACTGGAGCTAGATGTGTTCATTGCTATTGAGGAGTCATTACTTCAAAGCCCTTTTAGTGGAAAGAGTTAAGGGATGTATGTACGTGTACACACCCACATTCACACCCTCATTTCCTTCTATATCTGTATGTACATATTGAAAACCATAGCTGACATTGATACCTCCAATTCCAACCCAATTCCCTGGGTATATTCTAGTTTTTGTTCTTTCCATATTTCTAACCCTCTTCTCTTTCAGTGAGACACCTGTTGTCCTTGATATATTCACTTATCTGATCAGTCACCTGTAGGGAACTGAGATCCCATCTCTCCTGCCACAGCCCCCTTATATGAATACTCTACTCACTGCATCCCCCACCCCAGACTCTGATGGGTCCTCAGTGTGGATACCCTCCTCATTCTGCTGGGGCTCCTACCCCACATGGATGTTCCTTCCATTTGCTCAGAGCCTGGACACCCCATGCCAGCCCTGTCCCTGGGCAGCGTGGACTCCCTCTCCCCTCTGACACCCCAGCCTGGCTCATGCCCTGAAGGCATGGATGTCACTTTGCTTCGTCCCATTTAACAGCTTTAGGACTGAATTGTTCAGGAAGGGAAGACATTTAGCTCCCCTTTTATTTATCTCTTATTTGGAGATCTCTTATTTGGAGTCCATATTGTCTAGACTTCTATGCTTTCCAAAATTTACTTCTACTTCCTAAACTATATGTTTTCAAGGGCATTTTTCTCTGCAATTCAAATCCTATTTTCTCATTAAAAAAATACTGCAGAATCTTGTTCATAGGTCTCTTTGAGGTACTTGTCTTTTATACTTATTAGTCCTTATATGGGAAGGAATTTATTTAGAGCTAATATTTGCCTACAGAAAGGCAGACATTCTTTCCCCCACAACAGTCCTGCTCCCCAATCTCCATGTCTACCTCCTTCTTTTTCTTTAGTTCTTGTCTCAGATATCGTCTCGCAACAGGTTTTCCACAATTATTCTACATGAAGCAGAGTTCCGCACCTTTCATTTGCTATCTTATTTGTTTCCTTCATAGCAACTTATTACAAATTGCAAAGATTTTATTTGTCTGCTTATTGGTTTGTTATCTCTGTCTCCTTGGAGGAAGAAAGCTCTATGGGGAGCAGGCATTTCACAGAGCAGGAAGCATGAATAGTCAATGAAGATATGAAAGGATGCTCACCTCATCATTAACATAAGAGTGAAATGCTATTTCATGAATCCACCACATTGGCAAAAATTTAAAAATCTGATAAAAGCCAGTGTTTGCAAGATGGAGCCAGGAATAAAGTCAAGCTTTCCTGATTTCCAGTTCAAATATATGTAATGCTCTGCAAACTGTAATATGGAAGATTATTCTACAGATGGACATAGGCCCACGGAGAACTTTCTATAAGTTTTTCTCTGCTATATCCACTATAACAAAAATGAGGAAGTATCCGGGTCCGCAACTTGGGGCTCTCAGAAGAAAACTGGCTGCCAATAAGGACAAACCTACCCTGAATTGTTCATGCTCCTCCTGCTTGAATTCTCCATGACTTCACTTGTGCACAGCACTTCCTGTGAGGTCAACAGAAGCCCTGGATTCCAGCGGAGTGGGACAGCCCTCTAGAGGGTGCCAAGGGACAAGCTGGGGCACAAGTAAGTGGAAAACCCAGCCAGTGAGTGGATGTGAACCAGCTGGGTGAGAAGCCTCATCCTGCTGCCTCTAAGCTTGGATTTGGCACCAAGGGTCAGCATCATGTGCCTCTCTGCCCTAGAGTGTGTGTGAAGGAGGAAAACTTACAAGTATGGAGCCCCGTGCTGGGAGATTTCACATAGGTGAATACATGGAAGTCTTATAACTCCAAGGACACTGAGGCTGAGAAGCTATGTAACTCATTCAGAATCACACAATTGCAAATAGCGGAGCCAGGGGTCAAGTGCAGCCCTGAATCAAGAGCGTAGTGCCCCTCTCTCACACCAGGTTTTCATACTGACCAGAGAAGGCTATGGCGAAGATCCCACCCATAGCCGCATCACGGTGGAACTTGAGCAGGACCTGGTTGGATGAGCTGTGCACTGTTTTCTTGGCCAAGCTTCGGCTGAAGACTCCAAGCTGTGGAGCTGTCTGCTGAGGCCCATCCCTGCACATAGGAAAGAAGGTGCTGGCATGTCATGAGTTACCACGGCTGCCTGCTCCACCCGGTTGCATCAGTGGCCCTCAAAGAGACCTGGAGTGGGAGGCTGTGACTCTTCTTGTGCTTGACACTGTCTTTCTCCAGTGTCCTGTAGACCTCCCTTAATCTCTCCCAACTCAGTCTGCTGACAAAGCTGATAGAGCCAGCAAGGCTCACACTGACTCCTCATTCACCTGATTCTTCACCAGCCCAGCCTCCATAATGGGCTTGGGGGCAACAGTCTCACCCAAGAAGCCACTGGAGCCACTGGGCAGGGATGCAGGTCTTATCACAGGTTCTCTGAGTCTGAGCAGCAGTAGGATGGGGCTGAGGAAGAGCTGCAGGAAGCTCATGTTACTATCCATGCCAGCCCCACTTCCTTGTCCCCAAGCAGAGATATCCCCAGTTGTCCTTCTAGGCAAAGGATTTCTTCCCTGGAAACGTATCTAGTCCCTCCTATCTGTTCTTAGCCATAGCCTGGAAAGGAAACTGGAAATTAATCCAGGGCAGTCTGATTATGGTTATCCAGCCCTGGGAATTTGGGCAAGAGAATCCCACGATCCCCTGCTGATTCCCAGAATGGCAGTAACTCCTAAACAAAAAAAAATTTAAATTATATATATGTCCAAAGATCTGGTGGTTTGGAAAGGACTGTCTAGGAGACTACACTTCTTGATTAATAATTCATTTTCCCATTTTAAAATTCATTCAAGATATTCTAACTCTCACTCAGTGTGGAATCGTCAATTTGGTAACCAGTAAGCTACATGTGGCTGTTTACATTTAATTAAAATTAAATAAAGTTTAAAAGTCAGTTCCTCAGTCACTCTAGTCACATTCAAGTACTCAATGGCTACCTGTAGCTGGTGGCTATGGTACTGGACAGCACAGATACAGAATGTTTCCATTACTGCTGAATGTTGTGTTGGACAATACTGGCTCAGCAGGAGATGATCAGTGGGACTTCACAGAATTCTACCCCCAAACTGTCGCTAGTCTGGGTAGCTTATGTTAGGTAAATGTAGGATTTTGGTTTGGACTCTGGAAAAACTGAGAAAAGTTTGTGTAGCTATGACCATTCCTATTCACACACCCACCCACTTGTCCTCTGACCCCGAGGTGGGACTCCAGGTTGGAAATCACTGCCCTGCCATTCCTCTCCCTTCCAGGAGTCACAAAAGGTAATTTGAAGCTGAGCCCTCATTTTCTATGTTTATTTGAAAGCCAGGAGGTAGATGACCACTTAAAACCATGCAGCTCTTGGTTTTCTAAACAAAGAAATGAGTAACCCCAGTTTAGAGCCCAATTAAAACCCCTTTCTAATTGGCTGTCAACATGGCAGCTGGCCCTACCAGACAGTGATGAAGTCTCCGGAGTGTTCTGTCTGCAGCAGGCTGAGGTTGAGGCGGACGCCATGACCAATGGGCACGGTGATCAGCCAGACACAGTCCTGGGAGCTGGAGTATGGACTGGGGAAGCCCGGGGAGTACACAGTGCCATTGGAAGAGGTGATGTTCCCACCACAGGGGACTGCCAGGGAAGGGACACAAACACAGATGAGTGTGGGAGATCACCCCCCCCTGAAAATTCAGATGACTTCCTTACAAAGTGCAGGCACCCAGCACAAATTATCCTGCTCAGGGAGGTCAGGAGGCATGGGGAGAGGTGATGGGGCTGCAGATGACCCTGTGTGGTTTTCCCCATTGGTCCTAGCACACCACTCCCCATCTGGCCCCTGACCTTCAGAGCACATGCCTCTGGGGGCCAGCCTCAGCCCCTGGCCTCTCTCTTCTTCTTGTGGATGAGACCAGCCCAGAAGGAAGGACCCACTGGAGCTCTCCCCTCTCCCTTTCTAGGAATGGAGAGGAGGAAAGAATTCAGAGTCAGGGCTGTAGTTCTTTTGCTGGGATGAACTAGGAAATTATGGGAGTATTCCTCTCTCTCTCTTTATTTGCTTCAAGATTCTTAGAGTGGTACATTTAGTCTTGACCTAAGAGATGAGGATTCTTGTAGTGAAGACCAAAGTTGGGTTCAAATCATGGCTAAACCATTTATTGGCTGGATGGCCCTAGACATTAGTCTAGACTCTTTCGTCACCTGTGAAATGGGAATAAGCATATCCCCATGTAGGACTGTGGTGGTGGTTCCATAAACTGAGGCAAGTAAAATATCCAGCTTGGTATTCAGATCACAGAGAAGGCATTTGCTGCATAGATATGATCTTCTATCCCTATTTTCCTGTCCCTTGAAAGTAACACCCAATTTTAGGTTCACTCCGATGTAGGCTTTGGGTAAGGGGATGAAGAGGCCATGAAGTCTCCATAATGTTCTGATTCAATCACCATGGAGGAGAAAAAAGGGCAAAAAACCAAACATACATACAAACACCCCCTGGTCCAGACTAATGAGTACATGTGGCTGGCATGAGGCAACAAGCAGACATCTGGATGGGGGCAGACCAAAGCGAAGAGAAAGAATCCCAATGCCTCTAGGCAGAAGATACGGTTCCTGTGAATGCACATGCATCCTGAAAGGGGTATGCATGGACACACCCCCTTTCCTACACATCCTGGATATCCACTCAGTGTCAGTGTCAGGCGCAGCTTGGGGAAATGAAGGGGAGCAAGGATACCGTGGCACCTGGTTTTGCTCTGTAGCACTCATAGCCCACTGGGATACAGCTAAGTAGATTGGTGTTTACAGCATAGGGTGGAACACGCTGTCAACACGGAATGCCACGGGAACAACTGGAGGACCCCTCCTCTGGTCTTGTGAGGGTGGGCAAGGATTCTTGGTATTATTTCCATTTAGACTCAGACCTGAGGGATGACAAGGCTAAGTAGACAAGGCAAGAGAGGAGAGTGATGTTCTATGAGGGAGGGACAGCATGTACTAAGAACCAGAGGCAAGAGAACAGGGCACACTGGGATGACTGCAAGTATTTCAGCTTCAGACATAAAATCTGCAAGCGTGGAGAATCCTGGGGGGTATGCAGGGACCAGGCCCTGAGGAACATGGTGCGCTACCTAAAAGAGTTTGGAATTTACCCCAAGAGAGATGAGGATGCCTTGCTGGCTTCTGAGCAGGGGAGTGTCTGGAGTATGTTGATGGTTTTGAAAATGCACACTGGCTACACTCAGAAAAATGGATTGAGGAGGGCAAGACTGAAGGCTGGGAGACCAGTGAGGAGCCTCATCAAAGTGGTGGCCTGGATTAAGGCAGAGGCAGTAGACAGAGAGAAGTGGATGCATTTGAAAGGTAATCAGGATGTAGAATTATCAAGACTTGGTGAATAAGTCAGATGGGGGAGAGGGAGGGGCCCAAATAAGGGCCAAGTAACCAGGTGACTAAAGGTGCCCTTCACTAGATGGATTTCCATTAAATGACAGAAAGATGATTCCTTTAATTTCTAATATATTAGGATTTAGGTGCCTCTGGATAAGTGAAACTCTTTAAAAAGTTTTTGGATATACAAGTGTAGATCTCAGGAAAGAGATAAAGATTACAGAGTCTTCCCTTCTGATGGGTTGGGTTTCCCAAGGGTTGAGTAGGTATTCCCTTGGCTGTGGCCCACATTTCCTCCAGGTCCTCCCAAGGTTGGCCCAGAGGTCTGTGCCTAGGACTCTTTGCCCAGACAGGCTGGGTCCTTTCCATATGAAAACAGGATGGACAAGTTTTTCCTGGACTCCCCAGCATGGGTGATTCCATGGGGCATGGGGGTACTCTGATCAGTCTCCTTAGGAGGAGTCACTAGGGATGAGGAGGGACATACCTTCACACCTGGGTAGGGGGTGGTCCCAATTCCGGTTGGTGCCATGTTGACATGTGAGGACGGGGTGGCCCATCAGTTGATATCCTGGCAGGCACTCGAAGGTCACTGATTGTCCAACATTGTAGCCAGCTCCCCTCACAATGCCATTGGCAAAGGGCTCTGGGTCTGGGCACTCTTGAAGTTCATAGGCTGGAAAAGATCAGGAGAGAAGGTTACTTTATTCTCTTTGGACATTTTCCCCTCAACCAGAATATAGGAGCAGCAGAAAGTAAGCATAATGGTGAAGCACCAAGACTTGGACTCTGATGGACCTTTGTCATTTACTAGTTGTTGGCTTTGGGTAAGACGTTTAATTTTTCTCTGCCTCTGTTTTCCTATTTAGAAAATGGTTATTGTGAGGATTAAGTGGGATATTATATGCATAGCTCTGTGTACAGTATGGCACATAGTAAGAGCTAAATAAAAGTTATCTGTTATGACTGCCTCCATGGGAGAAAGAGGTTTAGGGAAGACAATGCTAGGTTGAACCCTTATTTATTGAGTGCCTGCTTGGGGCCAGGCATTGACCTTGGTTCTTTCATGTGGATCATCTCATTTAATCCTGACAACCATGTTCTAGATCACAAACAAAGGAAGCAGTCAGGGGAGGACTTGAGTGGGGTCTTCCTGACTCTGAGAAACTAGAACCTTTCAAGATGGAGGGAAGTTGGCATGAGTAAGTCAATCTTGTGACTAGAAGAAAAGCTTGTCAGAGGGAATTGTTAGATAAAAAGGAATATGTGTGACTGTAATACAAAAAAGTCCCTCCAAAGAGCAAGAAAGCGACTTCCTTGAGAATAGGTAGTCCAACTCAAAAGGAGGTACCTTGATGGAAGTACTGGAGGCCTGTCCCAACAGGGAGGGGTTGCAGAGGGGTTTACTGAGCATGTGCACAGAGCATAGACTCTGA
This sequence comes from Prionailurus viverrinus, assembly GCF_022837055.1. Classification (NCBI taxonomy): domain Eukaryota; kingdom Metazoa; phylum Chordata; class Mammalia; order Carnivora; family Felidae; genus Prionailurus; species Prionailurus viverrinus. The sequence continues at coordinate 188,956,556 of NC_062568.1, read as the reverse complement.
TTAATTGGATCCACAGGAAAAAGAACAGCTGTTGTGTCCGGAATCAGGCCCGCCCTACACAGGAAATTGGCAGTGGGGTAGACAGAGCTTTCCACAGTGGATATTCTCAGTGGGAGTTGAGATCAAATGAATGCTCCATGGAAATGGATGAATTCATTACATGTAATAACAACATAAATAACAATGATCACGAAGCTGACATTTTCAGAGCCCTCCTTCTGGGATGGTGACTATGTTGTGTATTTCCAGTCAACATCTTCCTGAGGGAGGCCTCAGTGGGAGGAACCGGGCAGGTTTCACTGGGAAATCATTGAGGTAATTGCCTGTGTCAAAAAATGGAGCGGCTGTGGTGGGAGGGGGTGGCTGGTCAGCCAAAGAAGACACGTGGCCCTGGCAGTAGCAAGGGGTACTGGGCAATTTGGCAAATGAAGGTTAGCAGAAGCAGGGAGCCTGTTGCCCAGTGAGGTGACTGAATGAATGGACTGGGTCTCTATAGAAAAGCCTCAGTGGGAACTTGTGGACCCAGCAATGGTGAGGAGCCAGAAGAGAGTGGCTTCACATCAGAACCTAGGAGCAGCCAGAGGGAGAGTCTCTTATAGGAACTTTCTCACGTGGAAGGAGCTGGGCTTTTCAGAAAGACAGACACTTACGTGAGAGTACTTGGACTGCTTTCAAAAATCTCAGAGCCTGTTCTAGCAGAAGAAGCTTCAAAGAGAGAGGTTGGGCCTATAGGCAGAAATGAACCCAAAGAGTGATTAGCTCTCCTAAAGAAGCACTCCTCAGGGAGAGCAGCTGGGTTTGCCCCACAGGGAGACACTATGGTGGGAACAGATACAGTTTTTAAAACAACTTTTTAAAGTTTATTTATTTTGAGAGACAGGGAGGGAGCGCACATGGGAGGGGCAGAGAAAGAGGGAGACACAGAATCTGAAGCAGGCTCCAGGCTCTGAGCTCTCGGCACAGAGCCCAACATGGGGTGGGGGGTGGGGGGGCAGGGGGGCGGGGAGGAAGGGGCTTGAACTCCTGAGCCATGAGATCATGATCTGAGCCGAAGTCAGACACTTAGCTGACTGAGCCACCCAGGTGCCCCAAGAAGTTTTAATGAAATAAGCTTAGCTTGTCACACTGAGAGACCCAGTAAGAGTGGCTTATGCTGTTAGTAAAAATTTTATGGGAATATTACCTGAGAGGAGAAAGGAAAACTCTAGCCTAGAAAGTTCAGAGTATCTAACAGAAGGAATTTTGAGAAAGAGTAAGGAGTTGGATTTCTTCAAAGAAAGTCGTGGGACCACAAAGACTGGGGCCTGCTTGACAGAATGCCTCTCAGTGGGGACAGATGGCTCTTTTGGAAACAGGTCTTTTCATAAAGGAAAAACCTGGGGTGAGCGGTCAGAGACTGTGTACAAGGTACAGCTCCATGGGGCTAAGGAGGGCGTAGGTGGAGAATGTGGGCCCTATTTGGGCCTGTCATAAATTAGGAGGCCTTGGTGGGAGGACCTGGGTCTCTGGCACTAGAGACAACCCAGTCTGAGTGGTTGGGGCCATCACAAACGAGAAGCCTAATGAAAGTCGAGGTCAAATCTGAAGGGAAGCAGCTGCTCTGACACTAACAGTGGCCCTTGGTAAGTCTAGTCATAAGAGGAGGCATCGTTAGGTCTGTGGGGCTTAGGCAGGCACTGAGGGAGTAGCTGGGCCTGTGACCTGAGGGAAGCCTCAAGAGGAACATCCACCAAGTCATGAAGGTAAAATGGGAGGAGGTAGGCCCACCATCTTTGGGCCTCTCACACAGTTGGAGCCACTCCTGGTGGAGGTGTTGGGCCTCTGAATGCATACTTAGAACCCCCCTGCCCTATGCCTTGCTTCCCCCCAACAAGGGGAAATCCTCAGTGGACTGGGCTTCTGAACACACGAAGCTCCAGTGTGAGTGATGCATACGCCACAAGAGGGCTGCTGGCCAAGTGTTGGCCTGTGTCTCAGAAGCTCAGGTGGGAGTGAGAGGGACTGAGCTTGAGACCAGGGCTCTGTGGAAGTAGTAGGTCTCTTCTACGGGGAGACGTCAATGAAGTCTGAGGGACTCAGGGGCACAACTTTTATAGGGACAAGTGGGCTTATCACATGGGGAACTCAGTGAGTGTCTGGTGCCATCATGTGGACCCAGTGGGCAGGGCTATGTCTGTCACAGGGGTGAAGGCACAACGTGTGTGGCAGGCCCAGGGGAGCCGTCCCTGTCACAATGGTAGTGTCATCAGTGCTTGCATTTATCCAACAGGAGAAGCCTCAGGGAGAGCACTTGGGCCTGTCAGAGGTGTTATGGGTTGAATTGTGCCCCCTGCTCAAATTCATATGTTGAAGTCCTAACCTCTAATACCTCAGAACGCGACCTTATTTGGAGAGAGGGTCTTTGCCTATCTTTACCCAAATTAAAATGAGGTCATTAGGGTGGGATCTAGTCCAATATAACTGGTGTCCTTATACAACAGGGAAATTTGGAGACATATAGGGATGTGAAGCCAGAGATGGGGGTGATATTTTTACAAGCCAAGGAATTCCAGATTGCCAGCAAACCACCAGAGGCGAGGACAGAGGCCTGGAACAGATTCGCCCTCACAGCCCTCAGAAGGAATCAATCCTGCAGACACCTTGATCTCGGGACTTGTCAGTCTCCAGAGCTGTGAGGGAATAAATGTCTGTTGTTGAAGTCCCCCACTCCCACCTCCCAGTCTGTGGTACTTTGTTACGGCAGCCCTGGCAAACGAAGACACAGGGGAAACCTGAGAGAGGCACGCGCGTGTCCCAGAGGGTAGCGCTGATCATGTGACAGAATGTGGCCGTCTGATGTGTCATGACCCATTTGACAGCTCACGCCCCCACTGAAGCCGTGTGCCCTTGACAGGTACATGTGCTCTTGGTTAGGGCCAGCCTCTGTGATGAGCTCACACACAGCTTCCTGGGGTGGGGCAGCTTTGCTCCTACCAAGGAGGCCAGCACTCTCTGGGTGAGAAACACAGCATCTCCCTGCCACTGTGAGAGGCCCAGCTCCTCCTCCCGAGGTGTCCCAGGTGGTGGCAAGCCCAGCCACACTCCCTGGCGTTCCTTCTAAGGAGGCAGTGCCTGTATAACCGGCCCAACTGTGCCCACCTTGTAGAATACCCCTTTCCCTAAATGACAAGCCTGAATCCATGGTCAGTATTCATCTCTGACAAGGGATGAAAAAGTCTAATATCAGAGTGTTATGTATATAGACCATTCTATATATTTATATAGGAAATACAACCAAAGAACTCATGAAAAATTACATATTTTCACAGGTACATATAACATGTGTTATATGTTTCCATGTCAACACATGGAAAAAGATCCAGAAAGATCATATTAAAACAACAGTGATTACTTCTGGGGAATGGGCCTGGAGTTGGAGGCTGTAGACAAGGAAGGCTTGGCCTTACCCATAAGGCTTTAATTTCTTCCTTCCTTCCTTTCATCCTTCCTCCCTCCCTCTCTTTCTTTTTAACAAGGTGAGTGTGTTTGTGAACTGCTTATATAATTAAAAAATCAACTTTAAAAAAGAAAATTGCAAAACAGTACTTATAGTATGATACAATTTTGGATATAATGTAATGATATAGTTACATCAATATATGTACAGAAAAAAATGGGGCTTTCGTTGGTATCTCTGCATGGTGGGGTTGGAGATGCGATTATGGGAGAATTTTGTCCTTCAGTGATGTACTCACAAAAACATCTGTAATGTTTTAATTTTTTATAAGCATGTATAAGATTGGAACAAAGTCCAAAATTACAAAAAAAAGTCAAAAGAATCTGGAAAAAGAGGTTAGAACAAATGGTTCATCCAGTCGCACTAGGGCAGCATCTGAGGGAGAAGTTGGGCCCATCTAGGGCTGCTGTGTATAGCTACACAGATTGAGCGCAGTCCGCACAGCCACAGGTAAGGGCCCCCTCACTCAGGAAAGCCTGGGTTGGAGAGGAGGGGGCTTGTTCCAGGAAAAGCATACCAGGAGGGGTGGGGCCTATAACAGGATTTCACCTCGGCAAGGTAGAGCCCCAGTGAGCATGGTCAGGAAACCCTCAGTAGGAGTCAACGGGCTTGTCTCATTGTGAAGGCTCACTGGGCGCTCCAGGGTTGTTACCAGAATCCTCTGTCATGTGATAGGAGCTTTGCTGAGGCAATTGGGCTTGACACACAGGAGAGGACCCAGAGGGACTAAGTAAGCCTACCAAGGCTGAGGGGAAGTGGCTGGCTGGACGCTCAGGGATGCCCGATGGGAAAGCTCAGGGAAAACTGTTGGCCATTGGGCCTGTAGCCCTGGAAGAGGCTTGCCAAAGGAGATTAGATATCTTCATGGGGCCACAGAGACATGCCACCAAAAGGAAGCCTTCATAGATAGGCCTGCCCCCCCACCCCTCAGCCCTTCTTGTGTTCTTTTTTTCCCCTACGTGGAAGGCTGGGAAGATGGTGGCTATGGGTAAGAGAAGGGGTTGGACAGGAGCAAACGGGCACTCCCTGTCTTTACCTTGATACTCCAGCTTGAATCCTGGCCGGTTCTGGGAGTGGTCGCTGTGGAAATACACAGTGGTCTCGTGGGACGTGGAGAGCAGGGAGCCTGGAAGCTCGCTTCCACTGAATCTGCCCATCATGCGGCTGGTCTCGTAGGGGCCATTCCGGATTTCTATGAAGTCGTGGTTGGGCTCAGTGGAGAAGTTCAGGAACTGGATGTGAGCTCCTGGGAGCAAGACAGAGGCAGACAGTGTCCAAAGCAATAGAGTCCTGCTTCAAACATGCGGCCTCATGGAAGCTTGTCCTGCCAGACCTCATGCGTCCCTACTACCGGCTTCGCACCCAACCAAGATTCCCAGAACACAACTCTGGGAGTTACTGTCCATTCCAGTCTTTTGTCTTGAGGCAGGATTCAACTTTAAAATATATTATTCACTCAGAATAAAGGGCACTGGTCATTCCAGAGCTCTATCCCTAGTCCATTTTATTGAAAACAAAGCTCAGGGCTAATACTTGACTTGTGGTTCATAAGCCTACTATTAGTATAAAGATAGCTTTGCTAAAATAAACTTTTTACTTAAAAATGCCACCACTTAAAAATAACTATATCCAATCAAAAGACATGAACTCCATCATACTGGTATCTTCTCGAACACTTAGGATAATTCAGAAATTAGAAGAATACATTATCAGTGAAGTTTATACCCAGGGATCTTACTGGATTAATCAAGATCTCCTAACCACTTGACAGGTTAAATGGATCTAATTAAGCGCTTGACTTACATATTAATATACTCTGCAGAATGGAGGTGGGAAGATTGACATTTGTTTACTGGTGAGATTTCTCAAAATTAGATTACCATTAAAAATGATATTGAAGACATATATTTACTAAGCAAATAGGAAAATGTCCACTATGTTAATTGTGAAAATCGGACTGCAAAGTAGCATGCATTATGTAATTCTAATTTTGGTATTAAAAAACTGGAAGAATGTTCACTGATTCACTAATAATATTTACTGAGCATCTGCCATATATCAGGGCTGCACTAGGCACTGCATAGGGATAAACAAGAACTACCAGGCCCTTGTCTTCACAGCGGTTACATTCTAATGGCGAGGAATAAGTTGTCAGCGATTATCTCTGCATGGTGGGGTTACAGATGGATTCTAATCCTTAAAATGTTCTTTTCTGTACTTTCTAAGTTTTGTAGAATGGACACACATACGTGATTTTTTTTTTGCGTCTAATTATTTAAATAAAGACTTGACTTATAACATTGAGGACCCGTCATGTCTCCTGCTCTCTCCCATTCTCTTTCTTCCCTTAATAGAAGGCCACTCTCATGAATTGGAAAGATATCTTTCAGTTCATGTTTTTAGATTCTTAAATATATGTCTGATTTATTTGTCTTGAACATTTACATAAGTGTTGTTATACTGTACATATAGTTTTGTAAACTTTTTTTGCTCAATATTGTGTTTTTCAAGGTCTATCCTTGTTGATATATAAAGTTCATTGGTTTTAACTACATATTAATTAATTCCACTTTATGAATTATCCAACTACATTATTCACTGCTCTAATAATGCACATGCAGATTGTTTTCAAAATATGGAGTTTGACAATGATCACTTCTGGACATGTCGTCTGCAGCCCATCCATCATCCCAACACTGTGGGCAGCATGTCCATTGAAGGGGCTCTTCAAGGATTCCAGGATTTCTGAATTGAATGGGCTTGGAAAGAACTGGGCATGACCACTGCCATCTAGTGGTAGAAGCTTGTAAATTCAGAGGCTCTTTACACAATGAAACCAGGTGCCATATTAGGGTGGGTGCTGGAGTCCAACCTTCACTTGAAAGCAAGGTCTTCTGTGATTGGACCCTGCAGGGGGCTTATAAGCAGAGGCCGAATAAGCACCCAGGCCTTTGAGATAGAGAGCTCTGGTGGCTGAACATCAGGACTTACAGAGAACAATGACGTACCTCTCATTTAAACTTCCATTTTCCTTTGGATGCTGCACTTCCTCCATCCTTCTATCATCTGAGATTCTCGTGGCCCATGTCTGGATGCAGAGCTATAAGGTCTCCTAGCTCCTCTTCCCCCATTGTCTAAAATCTGGAGTTTCCCAAGGCTGCTTAAGTCCTCACCATTTTGTACCCTGATCACCCGTCCCCAGGTTCCTCCAGAAGATGGTTCTAAATACAAGACTCCATCCTCTGAAGGTTCACCAACCTCTTTCCTCCTCTGAGAACAGATTTGAAGTAGGTCAACTGGATCCCTTTCTCCTGAAAGCCCCTTCTCCATCATAAGACCTACTCTAGGCTGAATAGTAAAGGACGCAAAGAGGTGGCCTTGATTCCTGAGGTCACAGAGTGGGAGAGCGCAGGCCGACGCAGGAGCAATCCCCTCAGGACATTTTGTCCCCTAGGAGCAGGGCAGTGACTCAGGCAAGATGATCCATTAGTTCCACGTCAACACAAATCATTTACCTCTCCAACAGAGATGTTGGGGTTAAATTATATTCCCAGTCAGGAATGAATCATCAGCAATTAAATTTTGTACCCAGACCGATGTCCTCCACACCCCGTCAACCCCCGTGCCTGGCATATTCCATCTCCACACACACACAAAATCTCCCAATCTTTAAGACCAGCCAGAATGTGCGTATAAAGAATGCAAACTCTATATCATATTGACCTTGGCTGTATAATTTAATTAGGATGAGAAATGGGATATTGAAGTTAAAAGCACAACTTGAGGTCCAGTCTCTGTAAAAGATTTTTTTCTTTTTCAACCATCCCTGAGTAATTTCTCATTCCACAGTCCTGAATTTCAGCTTACTACTCAAATAATAATGATAATGGCCATCCCTAAGATTATTTTCTCTATGTTTTATGTGCCCAAAGTGTTCATTTCTACCATTCTTAACTGATGTTCACAATCGTACGAGAGGTCAAACAGATGAGGAAATAGAGAGGCAGAGTGCTATACTGTCTTGGCCAAGGTTATGCTGAACGGTTGCAGGGAACGGTTACTTTACGCACTGGGGCCTGGGCATGGAGACTTACCAAAGCCCACAGGCAGCGCTATTTTCCAAGAGCAGTCCATGTTGCTGGGGTAGTTGCCTGGGAAGCCGGGGCTCAGGATCACCCCTTCCATCTCTTCCACTGCCCCCCCACACTGTGCTGTGACAATGAGACCAGATAGAAGGTTAGGACAGCATGGAGGAGAATATGGGGCCATGTCAGTGTTTGGATGTTCCCTTAGAGCAGCAGCTTTTTTAACCATTCCCAAGTCATAAATGCCTTTGAGAATCCAAAGGAATCTACAGGTTATCTCTTTACACAGCTGCAGACTTGGGCAAAACTGAGAACATGTGTAAGTGCAGAAAGGGTGGCTCAGCATCCCGGCACTGCCCAATGGTCCACAAACCCAAATTATGACTTTTGACCTTGAGCATGCCCTTCGCAGGTCAGTTCCCTTAGTAAGGTCATGCAGCAAAAGCGGTCTGCTCCAAGAGCAGTGTGACCATTTCTTACACTATACCTCAAATCTCCCTCTATCGTTGTCCAATCAACTCTCCCAAGACTGAAGAGAAAGGAGGAAGGAAGGGGACTAGCATGCACTGAGTCCCCACTCTGTGCCAGGCACCATGCCAAACTCTTTACAACTATACATTCCATGGGGTTGGGTGGCCCTACTAGGTGTCCACCCTCAGACTCTGCCCTCTGCCCTCAACCGAAGTGATTGTGATTAGCATTCCATGGGGAACCAATCATGAGGGGCTGGGGCACCTGACACTCTAAACAAGGCGACTTCACCTGCAGATGCAGGGCTGGAGCATAAATACAGCCTGGTCAGTTGACAACCATTCTCTTCTTTCACATCTTTCAGGAAACAGTCATGCAGCTTCAAGCGACTAGCTTGTTATGGGAGCCAGAGAAAGAGGTGGAGGGGAGGGATCTGCAGTGTCTAAGCAAAGGCATTTTGGGGAGAGGGTGACAAACAGGCCTGAATGCAACAGTGTCCGGGTTCAGAGTTGGGGGGCTCTGGCACTGACTGCCTGGCTCACAATCCCAATGCTTTCACTTCCTGTGTGACTCTGGGCACGTTCTAAACCCTTTCAAACCCCAGTTTCCCTCATCTGTAAAATGGAGCCAATTACAGCACCTATGTCACAGGATTGTCATTAAGTTACAACAGGAAGGACTTTGTGTCACTTGGAATAGTGGCTGGTGCACACAGTAAACTGGCGACAGCTACTCTATGGCCTGTAGCTGCTGTTACCATGAGTGGTTTCCTTGGCAAGAACTTTGTAATATGTAATGGGGAGAAGTGCCTCTCCTGGGCCAGTCACATTTCTGACTGCTGAGCAGGTGACCAAACCCTGCACCCTGGTGATACCACAGAGGGGAAATGCCATTATGCCCAAATGATGCTCTCTCCACTCACTTTGCTTCTTATCCCAAGATCAGCCTTGATTTGCACTTTATATTGGCTGGGCATCAGAGAAAAGTAGGTTTCCATTCCTAATGGTGCCAGTCACTTTCTAATCCTAAAAGCCTTAGTTTTCTTTCTTTTTTTTCTTGGTTTTCTTATTTGCAAAATGAGGGCAATGATACCTCCTCTGAAGAGCTGCTGTGAGGAAACTCGTAGCACAGTGACATGCATGTAATAGATGCTCAATAAATGTCACGTTCCCTCTCCCTCACCCTGACTAGAAGCTTCAGAGACCTTGTCTTTTCTTGTATCCATGGATCTCTTCATCATTGCTTAGCACAGGGTAAGAAACCCAACCAAGCTAAGTTCTTGTTTCACATGTAACCCTCCACATTTTTTATTAGTGGATTTTATCTGTCTGTCCCATGAAAAGTCATAGGGGAAGGGCTCAATTGCCCAGGGGTTCCATTCAGGCTTTGGTCAATTATCTGGAATCCAAATGGTCATCATCGTGTTTTCAAATGGGCAAGTCTCCTGTGATTTTTCCATTGGGTGGGCGAAGGTTTGCAGAAGTCATGACCCCCTTGAAGAGCTGCCCATCAGTCGAAAATTACTGTCTTTGCACAGACTCAGAATACCAATCTGTCTTTTGATTTGAACTTGATCCCAACGATATGTCACTGAGCTCAAATCCCTGGTAGAAAATGGGTATGAATGAACGGAAAAGGTCGGGGCTCTCTTACCAATACAGAGTGGCGGAGGGTAGTTCCAGCGGCGCACGGTTCCAGGCATGCAGGAGATGTGGGCGTGGCCCTGGAGGAATCAGGAACAGGGATGGGCTGATTGCCCCCGTGGGCACAATTGTATGTACAACCCAGAAGAGGGGGTTTGTTCAGGGGCCTTGCGTTGAGGAACAAGATACACAAAGATACACAAACCCTCTGTGGGGTGGGATGAGGCAGAGGGTGAGAGACTTTGGGGAAGGATGCTTATTAACAGCCATTACTAAAGAATTCTCATTACTAAAGGTTCCTTGTGAGACTCCTTTAATTACTAGATTCCCTCATGGCCTTCAAAGGAAGATTAAATTTTCCTGAAGTCTAATCAAACCAAAACTTTGCGGGAACACATTCTGAGGCTGGCTTGTGCTAAATCGCCAAAGTCAGCAAAGCTCATCTTTTGCATGAACAGCTCCGGGAAAGGACAATGGTCCCTGGGGACCTCAGGGTCTTTCCCCTGTTCTTTGGTGACTGCAGCTAGGCTGGCATGAGGCTGGTCCAACACATCTCAGGGGATACCTGTTTCCTGACCTGGGTGTTGAGGGGAGGTACCTGGAGGGCATATCCCGGCTCACACTGGAAAGAGACCACATCGTTCACCAAGTAGCGCTCGCCGGTCTTCACCCCATTACTGGGCACAGTGGGTTCTGGACAGCTGCTCAGGCCCACAGCTAGACGAGACAGAGGCAAACAGAAAGGAGAATGGAGAAGCCCAGCAGGTCAGTGCACTGGTAGGCAGAGGGTGATGCTGGCAGCAGGGAGGAGAAAGGGCTCTAATTTGTGCTTTCTCTGCTCTTAGCCTCTAGGCCAGTGCTAACCCTCAGAGCGCACAGAGAAAGTCAGAATATTTATATGGCTCAGAGGCTGGACAGAGGCTCCTTGGGGCAGGCAGGCGTCCCGTGGGCCATGTGGCTGCCCCCTGGGATCAGCAGAAGTACTTTGGAGCAGGAGAGCTCGGGAGATGCCCACCTGGCTCCAAGCCCCCACACCTCTTCACCAGGCTCCTCCCTCACTTCTCTCAGACCCCCAACTTCCCTCCATTTTCCTTGCTCTATGAAGACAATTCCCGTGGGCTATGAAACTGGGAGAGGGGAAAGAAAGGCAAGGAGGGAGGAGAGCAGTTAGGAGAGAGAGAGATCCGTCAGTGTCGCTCCGGGGGCTCAGACAGTCCTGCTCTCTAGGACAGACTTCCTGGAAAAACGTTTGCCAGCAGATGAGACCCTCGGCTGCCTTGTTTCTGCTGTTGTATTTTTAAGATGAGGCCAGCTCCTTTCTGGGAGGAGTACTGGGGTCTCCTCCTGCTTGGCCCTCACAGTCAGCTCCGGCCCTGTCTCACTGCCAGATCCCTCACAACCTCCCTCTCCTTCCGTGCCCTAGGCCTTCCTGCACTCACAGGCAACTGGCGTTTCTTAGGCTCTCTCCTTGAATCATGGACTTCCTTATTCAGCAATTCAAAATGGGTCCCCATTGAGTGTTATATGAAATCTCACCCTCTCATGGGACATTCTAGGACTGTCATGATTTTGGCTCCATCCCTTTGCAAGATCACCTCTAAGGGCTCTCAAACTCTCCTTCACTCTCCTTTCTCGAGTTTTCAACTTCATCTGCACTCATTCGGTCCTGATAATATACCCAGCACTGTACACAGCGCTTTGCTAGGACACCCATCCTAATCTTCCTCGTTGTGGTCCTCCTCCCCGCTGCCCACCCACCACCATCACTGGGGCAGCACTTGCTGAGACTTCCCACAAGCAGAACTGGGGCCAGTGTGTCACACACATCATCTCATCCCTTGAAGGAGTCTTTACATCCCTTTTCATGGGTGAGGATACAGGCCAAGAGGCCCAGAGATGTGCCCTTAGCAAGCCATAGAGCTGGGATTCAAACCAAGACCAGTGTGACTCCAGGTCTGTGCAAGCGGAGGCTAAACGCACAGGTGACATGAGCTCATGCGAGACCCAACCCTGCTCCCCTCCCGTCCCCTCCTGAAAGCATCCTCGTCCTGCTTTGAATTCTCTCTCGGTGGAAACCCACAGCAAATGGGAGTAGAGCATCTCCTGACTGGTGGGCTTCATGCCTCTCCTGTGCCCTGTAGGGGCCCCCCTGCGGGTGCGGGCACTTAAGATGCAATAAATAAATACACAAATAAATAAGAGGTACTACGTAAATCCCCATGCATTGCTGCATGAGACTTGCAGTGTGGTTTTCCAGGGATGAGGGCTAACAGACTTCACGGTTGGGTCTGATTCCAGGCACTTGCATGGCCCAGAGAGTTTGGGAGGGGGCAGCCTCAGCCCTCCTGTTAGATTCCTGGTTAGATACCTTCTGATAGATAGCCCTCCTAGTAGATCCCAGATCCCTTGGGAGATACAAGCTCCATGGGGAAGCCATGTGTATGCAGAGCCTGCATGGAGCCATGCACTTGTGGAAAAGGAATGGGAAGGACTGGCCTCCCTAGACCACCAAGCACTAGACTCATCTTCTTGGGTGGCAGCTGATGAATCCTCATCCTCTTTCCACTTTGAGAGCTGAGAGTCGATGTGTGCACGAGATAACTACACATGCTTTTTTCCCTCTGAGGAAAATTTACATATAACAAAATGTACAGATCTTATGTGTACATTTGCTGAGTTTTGACAAATGCATGCACCTGTATAACCCAAACCCCTATCAAAGCCACACAACACTGCTCACTCTTCTAGAAAGTTCCTTTGCGCCTTCCCGAGGCAATTCCTGTCCTACATATGCTTTTAAGAAGTAAATGTGATTCTTGGAAATGAAGGCTATTTGGGCCTATGTCCACAAATCTCAGCAGCTGGGATAAATACCCCAAAGACAGTATTAAAACAGTCATTAAGCTGAATTTGAAGTACTTCATCTTGTCTCTCTCTCCCCACTCCTCCCTGAACTTCAAGTATGATGCAACTCAGCATTTACTGGGGTGACTACCACTTAGTAACATGAGACTTACTTACCAGTAGAGAAGTAGGGGCAAAGAGAGAGAGAGAGAGAGAGAGAGAGAGAGAGAGAGAGAGAGAGGAGGCAAGAGCAAAAGAATATGGTAAGAGAAAAAAGTGAAATCCAAGAGAGAAAGAAAGAGGGAGACAGAGAAAAGTCCATTCTAATTTCTCTTACACTGCACAGCTTGACTTCATTTAAGCCATGCTTACAACAAAGGAAGAATTATTTTATCATATGCAATCTATTGCTTTGGAAAGCATATTGTTCTATTTCCATTTCAACTAAATCAACATTAAGTGAGTCATAGCAGTAGATATGACTTTTCAGTACCCTTCAAAACCATTTGCCTCCACAATAGCAGTTAATTCTTCCCTTCTGCATCCTCTTTGTAGATTATCAAAAATTAACAGAATAGTAGGTTAACAAAACAAAAACGGTTTTGGCTCCTAGGAATTCCAGTCACCAAATACTAATGGGGACCTCAATTTTCCCTCAGCCCTTCCCACCATCAGAGGACAATGCATGATAAACATCAGCTACTAAGAAAACTACCAGTTCCCTTGAACAACAACAACAACCACAAATTGAGAAGAGGTGAATTTTTTTTTCTGGTAATGAGGCAGCAGAATGACAAGAGAAAGTATATCTTTGGAAGAGGAAAGAAAAGAAAAGATTTTAGGGAACATTTAAGGACTCAAATTAAAATACTAAATAAAGAAACAAAATTGGACAGAACAGAGAAAAAAGGATAAAAGAAAAAATGTGAACTATTTAAGAAACTCAGAATACTTTAGTCCACAAGGAGAGTAAGCCTTTGAGGTCTGCAGGGAGGAAGGTCTCAGAGGTCCGTGTCCTATCCTCTGCTCCTTAGGGTCCTTGCTTCAAGCTGCCCGAGGTCTTTCCTATCAGGTGCACATTTCAGTTCTTTCAGCCCATGAGCATCCTGGGATCCAACTAATCCTCTCCCAACCATCTGGATAAAGCTCATTCATTCTGGAGATCAGCTGGACATTTGCATAACCTCCAGTGCTGACCCTACCAGGCCTCTGGCACCAGCTGAGGCTTCCATCTGCATGGGCCCATGCTGTCAAAGATGGCCAAGCCAACTCTACCTTTCCACATTTCTTACTTTTCATTCCACACCTAACTCACGCATTCCCTTCTGTAAGGTCTCACCTGGCCAGGTTTAGCTCCCCTCTTCTGCACTTTCTTAGCATATTAGGTTGCACTAAAATTATTGCTCCCTTGTCCATCTATCCTCCTAGACTCTGTGTTTGAGGGCAAAAGCCATGTCTTACTCACCTCTTATCTGTGAGCATCTAGCACAGGGCTTGCCACATTGTAGACACTCAATGTTTCTTTATGACATTGACCTCTCCACCTGTCTCAGGTAGAAGTGACTGTTCTCTCCTTCGAACCACTGATCTACCATTTGGGGACATTTGGGGACATAGAGGACAGCACCTGTAATACTTTAATGCGCTTCTGTGTCCATACGTCTGCCTCTCTTCAATGGACTCTGAGAGGACTTAACCATCTTGATCTTTCCCAAACCTAGAAAAACCCAGCAGAGCACCTGGCACACTGTAATCACTCCATAACTATTTGCTGGATGAATGTAAAACAAGTACTTTTGTCTATCTATTCTCTGCTATACCCAGTGGGGAAGGGGAACGGCAGGCTGTCCCAGGATGACAACAGTCTCCCAGCAACCTCTGTCTTTGTTGTCCCAAAAGGCGCATCCACAAGCCTTTCTCTTTTATGAGTTTTTCGTTGTGGCCACTTCGGGACACTGGAAACCAGGATGTAAGGTTCTGAGCTGAGGGGGAGAAATCTGGTGCAAGAGGAGTGAAGTTTCTAATGAGGACAGGAACTTCAAAGGCAGTTGAATCACAGAACCAGGGGTTGGAGAGGACAGAGTTTAGGACCAGGGGAGGGCACCCGCTCTTTTATTACATCCCAAAGTATATACTGCACCGAGGCCAATGACTGTGCTCCCTTCCCAGTCCTGGTGTGGACAAAGGGGAAGGGAGTAGGTGTCTGAGTAGCAGACACTGGGGTGAGAATCCTGGCTCCATCACTTACTGGCTGCGGAGTCTTGAGGATTTTCAGACCTTCCCTGAGCTTCAGCACCTTCCTCTAAGTCTGTGGTCAGGCTTACATGGGGGTGGAGAATACACAGCCCCAGTGTGACCCCTGCTCACTGTGGGTCCTTGATACCTATCAATCCCCACCCTAAGCCCTGTACGCAGCTGAAACTTGGGATCCTCACTTTTGTACTCCAAATGGAAGCCGGCTGCTGACACGCTGATATCTGAGTAGAAATGAAGGTAGAGCTGGTTGGAGGTGCTGTTCAGAAGGGCAGGCACGGTTGTTCCTAGGGCAAGGAAACAGGGACCATTCACCATTAGCCACCCCCGGCCCCCAAGCTCCTTCCCATATCTCTTGCTTTTGCTACCTGCTGACACTCTGCTCCAAGACCCTCACATCTCCCCAACTATCAAACTTGCCATGTGCCAACGGTAGAGGGAGTTGCACAGGCAGCCAAAGAGTTTGGTCCCTTTCCAGCCATCTTCAAATAACTCTGACACGTAGAATTCTCTAGGCAATCCAGGCAGTGTAGACAGTGTATACGGTGCACATGACTCCTTTTTCTATCTTGGCAACATGGAATTCTGAAGCCTGAAAGACCCAGGTAATTGTCCTGGGCATTGGGCAAAAGCACACACCACACTCAGTGAGAAGTCTACTGTTGGTAATGGTGTAGCCACTTTGGAAAAACAGTTTGTCAGTCCCCCCCCCCCCCCCAATTTAAATATAGAGTTATCATGACCCAGGAATTCCACTATTAGGTATATATACCCGAGAGAATTGAAATCATGTCCCACAGAAATATCTACATGAATGTTTATAGCAGCATTATTCATAATTAGCCAACAAGTGGAAACAACCAAATGTCCATCAACTGATGGATGCATAAGTGAAATCTGGTCGAGCCACATGGTGAAGTGTTGATGCATGTTACAACATGGGGGGGCCTTGAAAAATTATGCTGAGTGAAAGAAGCTAGACCCAGAAGGCTACATATTGTAGGATGCCATTTATATGAAATTTCCAGAACAAGCAAATCTATAAAGATGGGAAGTAGGTTGCCAAGTTGTGGTTGCCAAGGGATGGGGGAGGGGGAGCGATGGGGAGTGCATGCAAATGAGTACCTGGTTTCTTTCTGGGGTGATGAAAATGTTCTGGGATTAGATAGCAGTGATAGTTTTAGAATCTTGTGAATATACTAAAAACTACTGAATTGGACACTATCTTTTCACTGTGGCACTTTTATCATTTTATTATTGAGCTATAATTGACACATAACATTATATTAGTTTCAGGGGTGTGACATAATTCAGTATTTGTATATTTTGTAATATAATCACCAAAATGCATCCAGTTAACATCTGTAAATTGTACACTTTGAAATGGTGAATTTTATGGCATGTCAACTAGATCTCAGTGGTGATGATGATGATGATGATGATGATGAAGTCCACCACGCCCCCTGAGTTGAGGTCCCTGGAAGTCCCACCTCACCTGAGAAACTCCCCAGCATGGTTACAGTGTTGTCTGCACCGTCAAATACCTCCAGGGAGTCCCAGTTCTGCTCTGTGACAAAGCTGATGACTTGAATCTGGGAAGGCAGAGGGATTGAATTGTCGGTTAGGCAGCCTATGTCTGTCTGTCTCTCTCTGCCTCCCTTCTTCTCCATTCATGTAGTTAATTCCATTATTGGAACTGTCAGTCTGCACCTGACATTGTGCTAGGTCTTGCCGCTAAGAGTAAGATGCAGTCCCTACCTTCGGGAACCTCATTGTCCAGACAGGGAAAAGAATGTAAAATGAAGGACTGCAAGACAGTGGGGGTGCTTTGTCAGGCAGAGAGTAGGGAAAGGAAATTTCAGGAAGTGGGAATACTTGACTTTGAATGGCCTCCTCCCCATCTCTGAAACATTGCTTGGGTTTTCCCACTTTCCTGTCTGGATTGCAGCAGATATCCTGCAGCCATAAGCCAGTAGCCCACTCCTGGCCAGACCCGCCCACCTTGAATCTCTACCTGCTGCCTCTCTGTTGCCCTTGCAGGCACCAGACCCTCCTCCATGCTGCCATCCCAGTGCCGGGGCCTTCTTCACTTGGCTCTCGCCACTGGGTACCCGTTGTGGCCCCCATTCTGCTCCTACAGTTCAGACTGCGGGTGTGATGCCTAGGTGTGTGTCTGGGGCTCCTCCATGCTTCATCTGTTTGCTCCTTTCTCCTTCCTGCAATGTCCCCTCTTCTCTCCCTCATAATCTTGAGAAAAGAAGACTTCAAGCCATCTGAAAAACATCTATGAATCTTGCCCAATCTCTATATCCCAGTCCAGGCCCGTTTCCTCTTCTGGGCTTCCCTGATGGCATGAGCCTGTGCCACTCCTCTTTCCTGAAATTACCCAACTCTCTCTTCACACCCCCTGAAGCTTCTGGGCCTTGAGCGGTTGCGTTTTTCTGCTTGTGGGCCTCACCTCCACATCTGGCCTGAGGGGCAGGGACGGGGTTGAAATGTCGCCTCCCAGCCACCCGCCTGACTGAGGCATCTCCTAGCCCCTACCTGGATGCCAGCGCCTTCAGGGACCATGATCTTCCACACGCAGTTGAGGCTGTTGAGGTAGGGCTCTGGGAAACCGGGGGACAGGATGGTGCCCCTGCGCTCTGTGAGGTTGCCTCCACATGGCACTGGGAAGGAGGCAGTTCTGGTCAGAGGTTTCTCCTGCTTGTCTTTGTGGGTACCCCATGGGAGCCCCGCCAAACACTCCTTCAGGGCCTCCCTTGCTGGCTATTGGCTTCTCCCACAGGCCCCCATCCCTGCTTCTTCTGTGGCTCCTGTCCCTACAACCCTCCTTCACATGCATCCCTCCCCTAGCAACCCCAGCTCCTCCTCCTTGCTGTCTACACACCCAACCCACGGGACTAGTGATTTGGCCTGAATGGGACACCCTATTTAAGTTATTCTGGTGGGCAGGGGCTGCTGTTGGGTGTCACTGGCCACCCCCTCCCAGGAGTCCTGGTTGTCTAGGCACTCACCCACACAGGTAGGCGCTGATACATTCCACTGGGCCAAGGCCCCGGGAACGGGGAGGCACTCGATTTCTGGGGACCCCTGCAGGGCATAGCCGGAGTTGCAATCGAAGCGGACGATGGCCCCCACCGAGAAGTCACTGCCCAGCCTCTTGCCATAGCGGGGTTCCGGCACAGAGCTGCACTGCGTGGCGCTTGTTCGGGGTACCGCTGCGGGGGACAAGGGCACTGAGGGGCAGGCCTCACCCCTCTGGAAACTGGCTCAGGGATGGACACACAATGGGACTGGAGCTGAGACAGTCTGGATGGGACCCTGACAGGCTCTGAGCACTTTCTCTCAGGGCAGGGGTAGGGACTTTCCAGGACAAGGACGATTTTACTAATACATAGTTGGATACACAAGGTGGCAGCACAGCTTCTGGAAACCATGGATGGCAGAGTTTAGGCCTAGTTGTGTTCTGTGGCTTCCCAATGGTGCCCTCCCATCCCCATGAAGTCCCACATCCCCTTACAGGAGGAATGGCCTTTATTCCTCCATTCACCCTACCCTGGCCTCTGCCCAGGGCTCTGTTCTCATGACCTGCATCTGAATCTCCCCTTACTCTGCCCACATGGTGGACAGGACACTTTAACCCAGGCCCCACTTATGCCATCCTTCTGTGGCAGGGGAATACAGCTCTTCCTGGGCAGTGGAATGAATGAGCCCTTGAAAAGTGGGCTTCCTTCTGGACAAGGAGAGGTAGGGGCCTAGAGGTGAAAGTCAGGATGCTCCACGACTCTGCCTTTCAAAGCCAGTAAGGAAGGAAGGGGACAGACATCCATCACCTGCTTGGTGTCAACTACTTTGTGAACTCTCTTAACTCCATCAGTGAGGTAATATGCTCACCCTCATTTTAGAGGTGAGCAAACTGGGGCTCTGAGGGATGGAGTAGCTGGTGCCCAGTTAGAAACTGGCAGAGCTGGGATTCAAAGCCATGTCCATCTTAATCCCAAGTCTGTGTTTTTCCCACATCTTTACTGTGTCTTGTAGAGAAGACCAAACTCCATGGGAGAGAGTCTAGGTACAAGGCCTGGGCTGGTCATCCCAATGCCATTGGGACCTTGCCAGGCAGTGGGGGAGGAGAAGGGCAGGAGTTAGCATCCCATGTCTGATTTTCCCCCTTGTTCGACATGGAGTTTTGTCCAAGAATTGTCTGTTGGGTAAATGAGCGTCTAAATTCAACTGAATTTCAAGGAACTGCCCTACAAATCAGTAACTGCCTCCACACACCCTAGGACTGAGGCCTAGACTTAGGGGTCAAAAGTCCCAGTTCCTTTGGTCAGGGAGTCACTAGAGAACTGAGATGTCTTCACACCTTTCACATCCACACCCTGCATACCTTGATAGACAAAGTGGAAGCCTCTGGCTGGTGCTGGGCCTTTGGCACTGAACTTAATGAGAACTTGATTGGAGGTGGCCAAGGGCAGCGATTCTCCTGCCAAGATAAGGGGCGAGGAGGAGAGGGAGACAGTGAGTCCGGCAGGCGGGCCCAGCAGAGAAAATCCTGGCCAGGAAGGAGGGGCTGCCCATACCACCCCTCCCCCCACCCCCCACAGCAATTCCTTCCATATCCCAGCTCTCCCGGAAATAAAACCTCACAGTTTTACTACACTTTACACTCTAAAGTTTGCAGAAGGTTTTAGCATCCATGGTTTTACCTTGACCTATGGTCTTTGGAGGCTGACATGACAAGAGTTCGGTGCCCTCATTTAATAGGTCAAGAAAGAGAGGATCAGAAAGATTAAATGACCTTCCTGGAAAGGAAAAAGCTTTCAGACATACATTGGCCCACAAGGATGAGGAGAATGGCCATTACCAAACTGACTGGTGGTTTACTTGGAAAACTGACATTAAAAAGAAAAATGGCATCAGCTTCTGGGAAGGAGGGTGATGTGAGTATCTGAGAGTAACTGGCCATTCCCAGATCCTATAAAATGACAGATAACCACAGCAATTGTATAATTTATTGCTCACACTAGGACACTTTTGAGAGTCAACGGGCATGTTATTAATAATTACGTCGGGACAACCAAAGCAAGACGAATTGTCACCCAACTGATAACACAGCTTAAGGAAGACCTGCGTGGGCACAGGACGCCTTTATATCAGAAGATAAAGTTCTATCTTCTCCTTGACGTGGTATAGATGGACAAGAGTGAAGACAACACCAGCTGGACCTACAGCTGTGAAGTGCAGTCCTGCTTGTGGTCAGTTTCTTGAGGCAGCTGAGGGACTGGACTATGGCTTAGCAGGTAGTGGCATGGCCACTCTGCATCGCTGAGTGTGCCCCTCCACAGTCTTAGGGAACCCTGAGATGCCTGCTGACCCCACCATCAGAAGGGAAGCTGGGGGTGCAGACAGCCAGGCTAAGTCTCCACTGCAGTGAGGGCTGGAGTTGGAACCAGCCATGGAACCACTGGGAGGCACATCTGAGGGCAACCAATGCTTACAGAAAGCCCATGTAACACTACTGGCCATGGAGAGTGGAGAGTTTTGCACAACATACTATTTACACATGACCCAGATGGCTGATCCTGGCTGGGAGTCATTGACCCAATAATTTCTGGCTGCCAAAGCAAAAAGAAACTCATGAAGAAAAAGCTTGTCTTTATTATCACCACTGTCTGGAGCTCTTTAACAGGTGTGAGCAGAACAAAACTCTAGGTTTCCATCCTCCCATTGTCTGGCATGATACGTGGATTAGGACCCCTATAATCTCTCACAAACCCATTTCAACTTCCAAGCCTGGATGAACACAGACATCCCTCTCCATGGACAAGCACATAGTAAAATCCCTGGACAAAAGACAAGCTCTCAAAGTTTTAAGGGTGAAAACCACTCAGAAATCAAACCAAACATTTTAATGTGAACTATCAGAAAGAGCAGGCAAATATCTCGAGAAGACTTTCAGTTGTGGTTGCCACAAGACTAAATCTAGCATTGCATCTGTGAAGTCAGAGAGGGCAGCCATGCCAAAGGAAAGTTCTGAGATCAATAAAGCCTTCAAAAATGAGAAGCACCAGTATGTGGCAGCTGGATTCTGTAGAAATTGAACAGGGAAGTAGAGATTAAGTTAGGGGAAATTCTTCCAGAATCCACAGGTAAAAGATAAAGAGATGAAAATAATGAGAGAAACCACAAGCAACATGGAAGATAGATCAGAGAAACTCCAGTGTGCATACATCAAGGATTCAAGACAGAGAGAGAGAGAGAGAGAGAGAGAGAGAGAGAGAAGATAGGAGAAACTGAAGGAGAAGAAATAGTTTAAGAAAGAAGATAACTTTCCTAAGCTTAAGAAAGATCTGAGGTTCAGACTACAATTATTCTCAAAGTGCCAGATGTAATTAATGAAAAGAGATTTCCATTGCAACCTATCCTAGTGGGCTTTCAGATTTTAAAAATAAAATTAAAAAAAAATATGAATGCCATCCAGAGAGAAAAGAATGGGTTACCTATCAGGGTAAAGAATCAGGTTGGACTCCACTTGTCTGTAATATTAACTGTTGGAATGAAGTGGGACGGTGGCAGGAGTTTTGAAAGAAATTTGTGACCTGTAATTTGACTTACAATCAAGTTGTCATTCACATGATGTGTCAAAGGAAAGACACAGTCATACAGGCAAGGTGGCGGAAAGTACTGCAGCGATAAGCCTACTAAAAAAATGAACAGAAGTAGGGAAATCAAAAACTCTCAGGGATAAAGACAACCAGGAAAAGATAGTTAAGCCCAAATAATTATTGTCAATGAGGTAGCAAAATTAAATGTAAAAGTAGACACTTGGGGGAAGAAGTCCATAATTTATAAATAATTTACTGATAGCATTCATTAGAAATTCTAAATGTATATATAAAAAAAGGCTTGGGGCTCCTGGGTGGCTCAGTCGGTTAAGCGTCCGACTTCAGCTCAGGTCACGATCTCGCGGTCCGTGGGTTCGAGCCCCGCGTTGGGCTCTGGGCTGATGGCAGATTCTGTGGCCACCACAGAATTCACAGATTCTGTGGCCGATTCTGTGTCTCCCTCTCTCTCTGCCCCTCCCCCATTCATGCTCTGTCTCTCTCTCTCTCAAAAATAAATAAAGGTTAAAAAAAAATTAAAAAAAAAAAGAGCCTTGGAAATTAGAGAGGGGTCAGACAGGAATGGAAAAGAAAGCAAAATCAAAACAAAAAAGCCCCCCAAACTCACAAAGAACAAAACCAGACGACAGATACCAGAACAAATGTAAAATAAGTAAGTAAACATCCTCTTAAGAAAAAGACTCTCCAAGGAAATGAAGAAAGATACAGCAGGCAAACACAGGTGCTAAAATGGTTGGAAACACAAGAAGATAACAAAATATCACAGTTGTAGTGGGATGTTTAAATGAGCAAAATCCACGATGTTTGATATATCAAATAGAGAAACAAAATGAAGACTGCTGAGTAGTGGTCCTCAAGCTTTTTGCCCCTTCAACACACCTCAGGACAGGGACACATTACTTCCATCAGCGTGAGTGGCTCATCAGTGTTTCTCCAAATGAGGAATAAGATGATCTGAGGATATTGATATTGACACCTATAGGTCTTATATCTGCATCCATCTATCCGTCCATCCTTACTTCTTTCTAGCCATTGGTCCTTTACATCTATATGTGTTCTTGTATCTATATCTACATTTACATATACAGGTCCTAAATGTATACCTCTCTCTCTCTCTCTCTCTCTCTCTTTCTCTCTCTCTCTCTTTCTCTGCCTGTACCAATGCTTCTATATTTATAGCTAAATTTATACCTCTATTTATCTATATTGAAAATCATGAGGCTTTGAAAAAGCATCCTACCCCAAGGAATCCTGACTTACACTCCTGGCTGAGTGGGCATACATGGGGTGCTGATATCAAAACTCATTTCATTGAGAATCACTGATAGAATGGATGTGAATAATAAAATTGAGCAAGATTGACCTAATGGCTATTACTAAACTAATTTCACTCTAACAAATAGCTCTAGGAGGCACAGGTTTTCCTCTCTGCATTTTACAGCCGAGGGAACTGCAGCTCTGAGCAGTCAAGCACCACCGGGCCTACAGGCACCTCGCTGGCAGGCAGTGAGTGTTGGGCCTGAGCTGCCCGTCTCTCTGCAGCCTCTCAACTGTCCAGAGGACACACTCTCTTCTTAGATACTCAAGGAATGAAAAAAAAAAAACCATCTTTGGCTATGGAAGAGGACCTCATTTAACCCCGAAATGGAAGTGGTTCAGGCTATATTCTCTCCCGGTGTGGTAACAAAATTAGAAATTAACACAAATGTTTAAATGTAACAAGAACAAAATTCAGGTTCCTGGAGGAAAAGAGGAGGCAGCCTTAAAGGACTCTTGGGCAAGAAAGAAGAAAACATGGTGACAGATTATTTAGAAAGTAATGAGGAGGACAATAGGATGTGACAATTCTTACAGCACAGAGCCAAAACTATGCTTAGAAGTGAATGTGCTGCTGTAAACATGCTCTTCATTACACAGGGAAAAGAGGAAAGCTCTCAATTCAAGGGGTTAGCATAAGAAGCACAATGTAATCTGAAGAAAAACAGGAGGAGAGGCATGAAATAAATGCAGAAGTTAATTAATTAAAAAATAACAAAGGCCACAGAAGAACTGATAAGTAAAAGCAAAAACAAAACAAAACAAAACAAAAAACCCCCCCAAAAACAAAAACGAAATGAAACAACACAAAACCTCTCATCCAGGTGGGAAAAAGAGGGGTCACCACTAATACAGTGCTCAATCAGTAAAGGCAGGTGATATAACCTCTGACACCCAGGAGATTATATAGCATCATAGTATATATATAACCTGTGTTGCTGAATTTAAAATAATTATAAAATGGGTTTTTTACTAAAACATAAAATATCAGCATTGATCTTAGGCTCATATACCTGAATAAACCAATAGCCATGGAAAAAAATAAAAGAAAAAAAAACACTGATAAGGAAGAAATAAAGTATTGAGGCAAATTTATTTGCAGAAGATATGGCTTCTTGCCTAAAGGGCCCAGGAGAGATCAGTAGGCAGTGTTAGCATTATTACAGAGGGTTCATTGACTTTACAAAATGACTACACCAAAAATACCAGTCATCTAATATACTATCAAAGACCAGTTAGAAAATACAATGGAAGGAGGGGGGACCAGTTCACAGCAGCAACAAAAACAATGACAAAAATTGCCATCCAATATCTAGGAGTAAAGTTAATAAAAAAATCAATACTGCCAAAGTGAAAATTAAAGCCCCTTTCCCAAGGTTACAAAAGATACATAAATGGAGAGACATATCATGTTCCTGGATGGGAAGAAGGGTTACTGTTATAAAGATGTGAGTTCTCCCCCAATTAACCAATAACTTAATGGAAGTCCAATGAAAGTTCTGAAGCAAATTTTTTTATCTTGACAAAATATTTCTTGAAGTTATTTCCAAGCAAAAATAAACAAGAACAGGGGCACTTGGGTGGCTCAGTGGATTACGTGTCCGGGGCGCCTGGGTGGCTCAGGTCATGATCTCATGGTTCATGGGTTTGAGCTCCAAGTTGGGCTCCGCACTGGCAGTGCTTGAGATTCTCTCTCTCTCTCTCTCTCTCTCTCTCTCTCTCTCCCTCCCCCCATCTCTCTGCCCCTCCCAGCTCTTTCTCTCTCTCTCTCTCTCTCTCTCTCAAAGTAAATAAATAAACTTGAAAAAAAATAAAAAAGATAAAGAAGAGCAGTCAATAAAAAATTCAAAAGAAAGGAACAAGTTTGGGGGCTCACATTACCATATGTTTAAAATTATCCTAATATTAAACATTTTTATAACCTTACACTAAGTTTTTTGATACAGATAGAAAAATACACAGACACTTAAAGACGTGGATATAAAGTCTGGAAACATCCTTAACTTCATAAAAACTTAATAGATGCAAGTCTGGCATTTTGAAAATTCTGTTAGGACAACAGATTAACTAAATTTGAAAGAATATGGTTAGATTCCCTATAACAAATAACAAATCAAGATAAATTCCAAAGGTATTAAAGCAAAACAATCACACTGAAAAGAAGCAAAAGAAAACACAGAAGAATATTTACTTCATCAGCAGAAAAGTAAAGGGGAAAATTATAAAAGAAAGCATTGATAGATTTGATGTCAGGAGAAATTTAAATGTTCTGACATTAAAATATACCCTGAAGAAAATTAAGTGGCAAATGACAAAGTGTAGGGGAAAGCATTTTATAGCATTTAATATAGACAAGAGGTTTTTATGGCATATGATACATACAGCTTGTAATAATATGGAGGTCTACTAAGTCAATAGAAGATAAATGGTAATAGAAAAATCAACAGCAATTCACAAGTAAATTCACAAATAAAAAATGCATGGGCCAATAATTACATTATAAAAAGTTTACCCCAACTTATAATAAAAAAAGGCAAATTAAGAAATGAGATACAATTCTCACTTTTCAAACTGATGATGCTTTTGTTTCCTTAATTAGCTAGTTTTTGTGAGAGTAAAACATGATCTCTTATTCACTTTTGGTGAACAGAGTGGCAAGGACTTTCTAGAGGGATGTTTGGCATTTTGGCATATGTCAAAATCAGGGATTTTGATAATTCTGTTAAAATAACTGATTAACTAAGTTTGAAAGAATATAGTTAGATTCCCACAAAAAGCCTTAAGTTAAGATCGCACATATCCTTTAACTTGGCAATTCTACTTCTAGATAGTCTAAGGTAATAGAGATGTGTATAGAGACGTATGCATAATACACTGGGTTACTATTCACAAGAGTGAAAAATTAGAAACAATCTCCATGTTCAATAATAGGGAATTCATTGCATAAATTTTTTAACATAAATGTTAAGTAACTATATGATGGACTGTTTTGCAGCATTTAAAAATCCTATTATAGAAGGAAATAATGACAGAAATGCTCACAATGGACATTTCAATAAAAATATGTACATTGTTTTATTCAATAAAATATACAAAAGATTAAGTCTAAGTAGATATAAAGGCTGGGGGAAAATACACCCCATCTTTCAGTGGTTCTTTCTGGGTGGTTTTTATTTTAATTCTCCATACAGTTATTTTGTCTTGCCTCTAAGATTTCTACATTGAAAAAGCAGTATGTTTATAATCAGAAAAACATGTTGGGTCTAAGAATAAACCAACAGGGGAATACTACACCACTTGGGGCAGCAGTGTAGACACACCTTAGGGTGAGGGTAGTTTCCCAAGCCCCCTTCTACATTTGGGCTACCAGGAGCTGACTGTCGTGTTGTAGAGAAAGCACCAGTGGACGACAGACACAAAGCTGTGTGGTGCCACCTGTGGCTGGGCTTACAGGACCTCTTTCCTTTCAGCGGGCCCGAAATGCCCTCAGCCCGCCACCATCCCCGACGCCGGCCAAGCCCTGGGTACCTGTGTGGGAGCCCGAGAGGGAGCTGAGGAGCCGGGAGTGCTGGCTGTGGCCATCATGCACCTCCACCACGTCGTTGAGGGCCGTATGGAAGAAGGCGAACTGTCCAAACACCACTGCGAAGGAGACATGGTGTGGAGACCTCAGCATGGAAGACTGGCCGCCATGCTGGGGGCAAGGACTGGAGGTGTGGGGGCTGCAGGCCAGGAGCAGGGAAGCCTCCGCGGAAGTTGTTGGTTCCTGGGGCTGACTGCTTGCTGAGGCTTCTACTGGCTGATCAGCACACTGGCCAGACCCCAGGCACAGGGTTGTGGGGAGGTGGAAAGGGCCAGCTGGCATTCTCCCTCATGGGTCAAGATAACATTGAAGACTGAACATAACAGTCAGGCCTGGTGGAACTGGAGCTGGGCCAACCCCATTCCTTTCCCAGATAGCAGTGGCAGCAGCTACTTAAGGACATGGAAGGGCTTTTGGCAACACCTCCCATTTTCCATGTGCTCTCAGGACCCTGTATTTTCCTTTGTTTTTTTCTTCAGAAATCCTGCTGACCAGGACAACCTTTGATACACGATGCCCCACGGTTAAGAGGAATAAGGGTGGTGAAAAGCAGCTGCTCCTGGGGAAAGAGCGACTGTCTAAGGAATGGGCAAACATCTTGAGCTCATTTCCCTCTGGCAAAGCCAAGGGAAGAGGCAAAATGGTATTTACAAAGCACCTACTGTGTGCCAGGTACCATGTTTGCCAGATGTATCATCTTCAACTGTGCCTCTTTTAGATGTTCATATTTTAAAGACAAAGAAACTGAGGCTCAGAAGTTAAGAATGTTCCCCAAAGGGCACTCAGCTCACTCCAGGAAGGGGCTGAAAAGCTGGTGGTCCATGGTCTTGATGAGCCCCTCTCGGATGAGGCCTAAGGGCCCTGCCATTTGATGGCTATTCATGCCACCAGCTACAAATCACACGGGATTTCTTCAGCTGCCCCTCTCTTCCAGGCACTGCAGGAGGGGCTGGCATCACTGATCCCACAGTGCGAACAGCTCTAACTCAGCTATCTGCCTGAACTTGGTGTGGTCTGCCTGTGCTGGCTTACCAGTTTGCCAGGCATATCTGGGGGCAAGAAGCAGGGTAGGAGGGAGAGGAGCAGGGGCCAGAGGGGCTGGAGGGAGAGGCAGGAGGGAGAGCACATTGTGGAACCCTGAAAATGGGTACTGAGGTGGTGGCAGAGGTATCTCCGTCCTCCCTCCTGCAGAGGTGAACACGATGGGCAACATTCCTGCTTTCAGAGTGTGTATTCTAGTGGGAAGAGACAGTCAATAAAGGGGGGAAAAAGCCCACTTAAGCAAAGAGATAGGGAAGATAATTTCATATAGTTAAAATTAAGTCCTAGAGGTAATGGGAAAACATGATAGAATGAGGCAGGTCACTTTAGGTAGCAGATCAAAGGAAGATTAGAAGAGGAAGTCAGAGCTGAGACCTGAGCTTGGAGCCAGTGTTGCAGAGGCAAAAGTCTGCCCCGAATTCCGGGGCTCAGCATCCTTGGCAAAGACAAGATACTTGGGACAGACCACTGCCCTTCCTCGAACTGGCTCTCTGTGTGCCTGTTTCAGCCCAATGAAACTGACCAGCCTTGGGGTTGCTTCCTTTAAAGGCCGAGCTCTTTATTATGGGAGGATCCAGGCACAAACTGCACACCACTAATCAAGGATTCTGTTCTGAGTGGCAGATTGGACTGGACAACGTTTTAGGACTTTTCTAACTGTGAACCCGCAGGTCCAAAGCTCCTGCCACATAAGTATGCTGGGGTGGCTGGCGTCACACACACACACACACACACATGTATGTGTGCAGGGGCTGGGGTGGGAGTGCTGCGTGATGGCTGGAGTGGTAGGTTAAGGTGAGATGGGGAGTTCACAGAGGTCAGGGAGCACGTGTCGCTCACGTCTGCAACAGAGTGTGTGGTCCCTGAGAGATGCTTCATAAATGCTTGGTGGCATCAGGCCTTGCCCTATGCTCCCTCCACCCTATCTTGGGCATAAGTAGCCAGCTGCTGCCCCATCCCTCTCCTAGATGGTCAGGATTTATCAGTGCCCTTTACCCCACCCAACACCAATCCTGTTTAAAAATAGTTGTTACTCCTCCTACAAAGAGGAGATCCAGGGAGAAAGTATCCGGGTGGGTCACCTGATTGCTCAGGTACAACCAGTCTGGCTGCCCCTTAGAACTTCCTAAATCCTTCAGGGATGGCAGGACTCTTAAATGTCCCCACTGCCAACCAGTGACAAGCCTGGCTTCTTTTTGTCTGAGTCTCTTGGAATCTGGAAGTTTTTCTGCTTTCTCAGGACACTGGCCTGCCCCCCACTTTTCTCTAGTTTGCCCTACCTATAGCTGCTGGGCTAGGCTCCCAGTCTCGGATGGGATGGTGGAACACTGGGGTTCCCAGCTCTGTCCCACTCCTTCCTTCTTCCTGCCCTTTGGTCACCCTCCCCTGGGTTCCCAGTCAGCCTGGATCTGCAGCACCTCCAGTCAGACGAGGGCTGTGCTGACTAGTGTCTGGCATCCCTGCCTTCCCTCCGTCCTGGCTACTTCCTCCCCAGCTGCATCCCCTTGTGCTGTTGGCCTTGCTAGTGCTCCTCCCACACATACGTCAGGAGCGCACCCGACAGTGTATCTTATTTCCACTGCATGGCATCTGCACCCAGGAGTCCTGTACTGGAGATGGTCTACCCCTTCCCACAATGGGAGTGGATACAATTGAGAGTGGAGCCGGGGGCACGAGTGGAAAGGGCCTGGGGGCCTGGAAGAAGTCGGGAAACAAATAAACATACCGTAGTCCTTGGGCACGGTGACAAAATAGAGGCAGATCTGTCCACTGGTGTAGTTCTGGGGGTAGTTGGGGGATAAGACCACTCCGTCTGAACCCACATACTGTCCCCCACAGGGGGCTGGAAGAGAAATCAGAGGGAGGGCCAGGTGATCTTGAGGCCTCTCATCAGCTGTCATGCTCACCCCAGCCTGAGCACTGGTCCCGTGAGGCTGCCCTGAGGTGTGCAGCAGCTAGTGTGGAGGAGGGGAGTTCAGAGCACCTCCCTGGCCTGGCATGTGGCCTGAAACCTTCCTTGATGCTGTCAAGGGCCCTCCTGGGCACATGTCAGACCCTGCTCCCTAACTAGTAACACTAGCACCAGTCCCTGGAGGCACAGGGGCCTAGGACTGACCTTCTGTCCCATGGCTGATGTCTGCCCCAGGCATGTCTCCACATGAGTTAGTGCCCCCAGGCTAGCCCCACTGGGAGCAGCTGTCCCATGCGGCCCAGCCACCTTCTGTTCCCATCCAAGGTGCCCAGTTCTATGAGGGGTGGCCCTGAGAGCCAGCCTCTCTCACCTGGGCAAAGGGGCCTCCTTGCTTTCCAACTTGGGGTGGCCACCACGCTCTTGAAGTTCTGACACTCCATCCCATCTCTCTTGTCAGGGCCCCAGAGCTAAGCTAGACCTGCTGGAGTCAGCCCACCCCGCTGGCCTTAGTTTTACACATATGATCTCTCAGTGACTTTCCCTAAGCCCAGGTTATCTTTAACCTCCAATCTCCCTCATACGACTTGCTGGCATGTCTGGGGGCCACTGATGATGGCCTCTGTCTGAGTGGGCACACTAGGTGGTCTGAGAGAGGACATGTCGATAGGGACTGTCTACCTGGTGAATTACCAGCCTCTCTCATTCACAGTGAACTCAAAGAGCCTGCTCTTAGGACCATGTCCCATGCCTCCCTTCCCCCAGCTGACAACCCCTTCTGCCTCTGGCATGCCCTCACTCCCTCTGACTCCTTCCCGCCCCTGTCCCACCACCTGTGCACACTGGTCGGGGGTTGTTCCACGCGGGCTTCCCATCAGGCCCCAGAACGCAGCTGAGGGTAGAGGCGCCCTCAACCTCATAGCCCCCGTGGCAGTAATAGGTGATGGAGGAGCCCAGCTTCAGGTCAGACCCCACTCGCGTGCCGTTCTTGATGGAACCAGGGTCAAAACACGACTCCCGTGGGTTTTCTGGAAAAAAGAAACACACACACACACACAAACTCATTAGTGGCCTAAATCCATGGTGCAACAGCCAAGAGGAGACCCTGACTCTAATTAGCCACAGGGCATATGGGGATTTGGGATTTCTGGTTCTTTTCCCTTCAGGTCTGAAAACGTCTCTAAATCTAGGGCTAGAGATCATCTTGGAGAATGAAATTTTCCCTCTCCTCCTCCACATTCTTGCCCTGATCCACAAAGGAGCGAGTTGCAGCTAAACCTTAGGGGCCCTCTGTCACTCCTTGACCCACTCTCTCCAGGGGAGGCTGACTGCTGTCATATCTATACCTTGCAGATACTTCTGATTGCAAGGGCACCAGTCCTTAGATTTAGGAAGGAAGTAGGAAACCCTACTTTATTTATTTATTTATTTATTTATTTATTTATTTTAATTCCAAGTAAAGAATTTTTATCATAAGGGAAACCCTACTTTAACCTCCGGACTTATCTAGGGTTAAACAGTTTTCTGGGTTTTGCATCGGGGTATTGGGTACTTGCTAGTTTATTAAAACAGTAGTATTTTTTTCTACCTGATTTTTGTGGCATATATGTCTCTCCAATTAGGCATCCATGATGCACCTAACAGGCGTCTACTCTGTCCCTCTATGAGCGCGAACTTGGTGCTGCCTGAGCGATTGAGAGCATGACTCGGGAACCCCCATCTCTGGAAAAGAGCACTGTGCAGCCTCCCTCACTATCAGCTGGGAATCTTGAGCAGCTCTTGGGAGCCAACTGTTCACTTGCACTTGCACTGCTTTTCCTCATCCTCCTTGGTCAAAGACCACTGGTGGTCAAGAGGCCTGTCATCATGGCTGGGCAGTGTCAGGGAAATGCCACTGAGTATCAGGATTCCATGAGACTCCTGGAGGCTATGCTACAGGGAGGTCTAGGGATGGGGCTCACAAAAAGGTGCTGACAGCCCTCGCAGGTGGACTCAGACATTCAGAAGTTCAAATAACAGATTTAAGGAGGAAAGAACCAGAACAGAAGGGCTCAGAGTTCAGGGATGAATAGCTGAGGAATTTTGCTGAGGCTGTCCTTGTCACCTGGGCATCTTTTAGGCTGCCAATATGAAGCAGCCACTGCTCGAGGGGATGCTCAGCTGCCAGTCAGCCCATGGACTGATGGGATGGGGCTCTGAGCATCCACATCCTGCCAAGTCCAGCCACTCTTGCATTTGAGCCCTATGATGGCCCTGCTCTTTGTCTTTGCCTATGGCTAAGGGGGCAGCCGTCCTGGATATGCTACTACATTTAAACTCAAGTGGGACCCAGAAAATGGTCCCTTATCTAGCAGAAGACACCTCAGTGGTTTCCTCATGGGTCCTATGGCGTGTCACCTTCACCCCTCAATCAAACCTGTCCTTTCCCTAAGCTCACTGGCTCTGGCCAGAATAGAACTGGTCATTAGGTAACCCATCTGAGAATCACAGAGTTACAGGGAACTGTCACCATGTCTTATATTTCATCTGTCCTTTTTACAAATTAAAGTCGGTCAAACCTAATTTGAAGCTCAGAGAAATTCATAAGCTCAGAGAAGCTCATAAGGGGCAGAACTAGCTGGGGCCCCCCAGTATCCACTTCTCCCCTTCATCCTTAAATAATAGAAACCAGATTTTATCCAGACTACCAAGGCACCAGCTAAAATCTACATCTTCTAGCTTTCCAAGCAGCTACATCTGGCCAAAGAGATGTAAACACAGTCAAGTCAGACAGTCTCCTGTCTCACTCAGAGTAAAAGCCCAAATCCTTATGGGTCTAAAAGTCCTGGGTCTTCTGTCCCCAATACCCACCGCTCTATGATCTCAACTCCTATCATCCCTTTGCTAACTTTGTTCCAACCACATTGGCTGCTGTTCACGGAATGTTTCTTCAACTGCATGGCTCTCTCTCTCAGCTCCTTCAGGATTTAACAGTGTCACCTTCTTAGAGACATCTCCTTGACTAGCTATTTAAATTTTTGATATTCTTCTCCCCAGCACTCCTGGTCACCTTTCTCTGCTTTGTTTCTCTGCACTGGCACCAATACTATCTCATGCACTAAATATTCATCCATTTTTTCCTATTTCTCTCAACTAGAGTGCAGGTTCATGAGGAAGTTATCCAGTTTTATTTACTGCTCTAGTCCAGTGCCTGGCGAGTGGATAAATGTGGGACTTCTAGAAAGCCTGCTTAAGAGCAAGTGACTCAGCTGAAAGAATGCTCATTAGTCCTTCTTTTTTTTCCTTCTTTCCTCTTCGCCATAGTCTGAACTTAGAGATGATGACTAGAATTCCAGTCTCCATCTTGGATCCTGAGATAACCATGAGGATGAGAACCATGTCCTAGCATGGTAAAGCAGAAAGGCAAGAGGAGCCAGGGTTGGGGAAGGGGTCACCTCATCATCCCTGGATGACAATCTCTAGATTTCTTTTATAGGAAGGAGAATAAACTTCTACCTCACATAAGAAGCTGTGCTTTTGGGTAATAGCTGGGCATGTCTGTCCCAGAACTTTACACTGTCAGAGAGTCCTTTCTTCCCTTCTCCATAATCGCAAAAACTCCTACACTTTTCTTTTTTCTTTTTTTAATGTTTATTTATTTTTGAGAGAGGGAGAGACAGAGTGTAAGTGGGGGAGGGGCAGAGAGCCAGGGAGACACAGAATCTGAAGCAG
Organism: Prionailurus viverrinus; assembly: GCF_022837055.1. NCBI lineage: Eukaryota > Metazoa > Chordata > Mammalia > Carnivora > Felidae > Prionailurus > Prionailurus viverrinus. The sequence goes on along the minus strand of NC_062568.1, from coordinate 188,923,577 downwards.
GCTCCAGGTTCTGAGCTGTCAGCATAGAGCCTGATGTGGGGCTCAAACTCACAAATGGTGAGATCAAGATCAGATGCTTAACTGACTGAGCCACCCAGGCACCCCAAACTCCTACACTTTTCAACGCCACTTTCTCTTGAGCAAGTTTCCTGTACTTTGCCTTCTCTCTGGCAGAATTCTGTTTTTATTTCCTGAATGATAGCATGTGTGGCATTATCTTGGTAGGTTGGATAAGTATATTTCCTTCCAGTGGATTCTGAGTTCCTAAAGGACAGGAACCTTTACCTATTCTCTTCATAACCGTGGCAATTAGCACAGAACTTGGTATTGGAGCTGGTTCTGTTTGGCACACAATGGACGCTTAATAAATGGATGCTGAATTGACTGGCTGAACACCCCAGGGCTTGGAAAATCCACAGTCACATCAATGATCGCAACTACAGACTGTATTTTATAGTTACTCACATGTCAGAGCAAGAAGAGCTCATCATTCTGAGCATTATCACATTAATGAAAATGACAAGGGTAATGATAATGATGATAGCCCCTTACAGAGGAATATCACGTTATAATTTTCAACTTACTTTCCAATCTGTTATCTCATTTGTGCCTCACAATAGCCTCTGCAGCAGGCAGGGCCAGGTGTGCTCCTGTTCAGGTTACAGATGAGAAATGTGGTGATCAGAGAGGCTAAATGAGTTTCCCAAGCCATTCAGCTGGTAAGAAGTGGAATTAAGACTAAAATCAGGTCTTTAGTCAGCCAAACCAGAGCTCAGCTGTGAATGATAAAACTGTAATGACTGAAATATCATTGCGATAATAATAAATAAACACCAAGCCCAAAATGGGAATAGCAAAAGAACCAGCTTCTTTTTGTCCTAATAGATAAGGAACATTTCTAAACACTGTAATAGCAAGACACTGAAAATAGCAATATGCACACGCAACCAGTAAGGAACTGGTTAAAAAGATTGGATTACAGCCATCCACTGAAATACAAGCAGGCTTTAAAAAGAATTGCAAAAGTCTTTGAATACTGATATGGAAAAATGATCAGGATCTATCATTGGACAAAAACCAAAAACAAAGTAAAAACAAACCCATATGACAGATTAGTACATATGGTGTGATCTCTATTCATATAGAACAGGGATCAGCAAACTATAGCCCACAGTCTCACTGCTTGTTTTTGTATAAAGTTTTTAATAAGGTTTTACTGGAACACAACCTCCCCTATTTGTTTCAATACTGTCTATGGCTCTTTCGGCATTACAACAGCAGAGTTGAGCCGATGTAACAGAAACTATGTGGTTTGCTCAGCCTAACTATTTACTGTCTGGTCCTTTATAGAAAAAAAAGTTTTCTAACCCTTGTTATAGAATTCACATTATTTTATTTTTATAAAAAATATCTGGAATAAGATAACAAACTGTTAACAATGGTGCTTCAGGGGATGGTAGTAACGGTAGGTGTTAAGTGTTTAGAGTACATCTTACGTGCTTCTGTATTGTCTGCATTTTTCCAGCAAACACATTTTACTTTTAAAATAGGCAAAAAATGAAGGTATTTCCATTTTGAATTTAAAAAGAAAGATCCATTCTGACAGGTGTGATCATTGTAGCTTTGATTTGTATTTCCCTGATAAGTGATGTTGAGCATCTTTTCATGTGTCTGTTAGCCTCTGGATGTCTTCTTTGGAAAAGTGTCTGTTCATGTCTTTGATGAGTGGATAAAGAAGATGTGGGTATACAGTTATTTATTTATACAGTGGAATACTACTCGGCAATGAAAAAGAAAGAAATTTTGCCATTTGCAACAACATGGATGGAAACAAGGAGGGTATTATGCTAAGCGAAATAAGTCAGAGAAAGACAGATATCATATTATTTCACTCATATGTGGAATTTGAGCAACACAACAGATGAACATAGGGGAAGGGAAGGAAAAATAAGATAAAAACAGAGAGGGAGGAAAACCTTGAGAGACTCCTAAATGCAGAGAACAGACGGAGGGTTGCTAAAGGGGAGATGGGTGAGGGGATGGGTTAAATGGGTGATGGGCATTAAGGCAATCCACTTTTTGGGATGAGCACTGGGTGTCATATATAACTGATGAACCACTGAGTTCTATTCCTGAAGCCAAGACTACACTGTATGTTAACTAACTTGAGTTTAAATAAAAAATAAATAAAATAAATAAAAAGAAAGACCCATGGCAGTGGTGGTTCCTGGTAGTGGTGGTAGTGGGAGCAGTGTGGAAACCTGGTTGCAACTCCTTGGCCTGTAGTGTTCCAGCCAAGGGCTTAAAAGAGAAAACAGGTGCTTTTTAGTACCTTCTGGTAGAAGCTGACCTTGGTCTTTCCTGAGTTATTTCAGGTTCTCCAACACAGGCTTCAAACTCTTCTTCTGAACTTCTTCAAACTCCCTCTGTCTGAAACACTCCCCCAACCCTGTTCTTGCATAGTGGGCTTCTTCTCAACCTTGAGGTCTGTTTAAATGATGCCTGCTGGGCAAAGCCTTCACCTTCACCAACTGCCGTTCTGAGGCAGACTCCCCATTTCTCTTTCTCAGCAGCTTGCTCTTTCCTAACTTCCGCTTCTTACTCCTTGTTGATCTATGTATTTGTTGTCTGTTTCCCTCACTCACCTTTATGTTATCTTAGGGACCATGACCACTGTGCCCACTGTCATAGCCTCCATATTTAGCACAAGGTGCGGCATGAGGTGAGAGCTCAGTAAGCATTTTTTTGAGTGAGTGAATGGCTTCCACACTCATGCACGAACATGCTAGCCTGTCCCTGCCCAGAAGGGAGCCACCACACCTGCTGGAAAATGAGAGTAAAGCCCCGCCTCCCCTCCCCCTGACCCACCACCACCATTTTCTGATGTTTTTGGCTTAGGGAAAGACAGTAAGTCTCTCTGGGACTCATTTTTAGTAATTGTATCAAAAAAACAAGATCCTCCTTATTTTTCCCTGTTTCCTTCTAGCAAAGGGTAAAGCTACCCAGGTAGCTGAATTCAGATGAGAACACCTCAGAGCAGTCTTATAAAAATCCACAAATGACATGATTGCATTCAGAATCATCTAGAAGACCTGCCTAGAATGACACAGACATCACAACCACCTTCCAGCAGCAACTGAAGAGAGACACCTACAAACTCTCCCATCACTGCCTTATAATTAGGTGAGTCTCCAAGATCTCATTGGTAGCATAAATGTCTACCTGTCTGGTTGTCACTGGCACGTGAAGTCCATGGAGGCAGGAACTTTGTTTTGTTCTCAGCCCCTATAACAGGGTCTGGCATATAGAAGGTACTGAATAAATATCTACTGTGTGAACAGAAGAGTAAAAATGCATGATCTGCCTTTGCCCCTTATGAAGAAGCCTAATTCCATGACATTGGTCAATGGATGCTTGCCTTAAGCCTGGTCAGTCTTCAAGTCCTTTGGGATTTGGAACTGGGACACAAACTGGGAAATAATTCAGAGTCAAGAGTGAGGCGGACATACTTGCCCTAGCGGAGGCAATGACCATTAATCTGCAAAAAGAGGATGAAGCAGGGAGGAGACCAAGTGGTCCTGGAGACAGGAGCCAATCTCAACCTTCGACTCTCCCTTCCTGATCTCAATCCCTTGGAAGTTTATGAAAAATATATTCCCTTTTTGTGTTATGTTAGAGGGGGTTTTTGTGATGTGTACTGTTAAAATACAGAACACTTTTTGGCTTAAATTATATTGGCCATTACTTTTCTTATAATAAAGTTTCCTTTCTGTCTCAAGTTGGTTTTGAATGAGTTTTAGGTCTTTGCATTTTTACCCTCCCCCCCCCCTTTTTTTTTGCTGAATTTTGTCTGAGTGGGTTTCTCAATTTGAAACTCAAGGATCCCGGACTCAGATGCGACCACACTGTTTCTGCTTCCCACTTGAGAAGTTGGCAGGATGTGGGGCAAGGCCCCTGGTCTGTGTGCCTCTGGTCAGAGGAGGGGTTGACCTCAAAGAGTGGTTGCCACTGGGCTAAGCTCAGCTAAGTCCAGCAACATCTCTCTATGTGGCTCCTCTCATCTCCCAATCCAGGACCCTGAAGCCACAGCCCCCAGGAGGACCCAAATACTCAGCATTAGAGGAGCCCTAAATCATCTCATCATCCTGGGTACAGTGTGGTACTGGGTAGAAATCCCCATATTCATGGCATCCTGGCTGTGGTCACCTTTCCCCCATCTGCTCCACTGAAGCCACAGACTAGAGCCATACTTCCAGGTCTGGTTTCCCAATGAAGCCCCTTTCACTTCAGCTGGGGAAAGGGGTAGGCAGTACTCTCTGAAAGACAGCATTCTGCCTCTGGAAACAAGATGGCATATAGATGGATGAGGCCAATTCTTCTCTTCCTAAGGATTCAGACCTGCCTCAGTGTGCAAGTCCTTCGTGGGCTACGTCTCAGTCTATGGTGTTCTATGGACTTGCAGAACACAGCGTCTAAATTCTTTGCCATGGACAGGAGACATATATAGGATACACATACATACACGTCACCAATATTCATGTTATAAATATTTCACGCTCATACGTATATGTATGCAGAACACCATCTCCCACTTTATATCTTCAGTAAACAGAAAAGGTACTGACTGCATTCTACTGAAAAGAAAATGAAACAGGAAAGAAAATGTACTGACTGCATCATACTGGGCTAGCCCCATGAGGAAGACTCCAAACCCTTCTCTTTTCCAAACAAGAGCAGAACAAATGAAATACCCATTACACAGGAAAGAAGGCAATTGGATAGAGAAGGTGGATCAAAGTATGTGCCTACTACCTACTGGCATTGGGCCCTGTGCTAGGTGCTGTTCCTGTCCACTACCCTCACACCACCTGTCCCATGTAGTGTGCTCTCCCTCCTTGATGGGTGAGGAAGGGATGCTCAGGGAAGGTAAGAGACTTGCTTAAGGCCATACTGTTAGTAAGTGATGGAGGCCACCCCATAAAGATATTGAACATGGGGGGATATCATCGAGGCCATGGGATCTGGTAGCAGAGTAGATCCATTCCAGGAATCCAGAGATCTTGGGATGTGGAGGAGACCATGCGGCAAGGCAAGGGTCCCACAAAATGGGATGCCTGACCAGCGGCTGAGGCATAGTAGAGAAGGGACTAATATTAGGGAGTGTGCCACCCGAGAAGGAGGGAAAGCTGCCTCAGGCCTCACCAGGTACCTCCTGCACCAAACACACGCATTTATCTTGGTGTTTGAACCACAGATGCTAACAAGGCGGCGGAGGGTGCATGGGTGGGCATCACCTCTCCCCTCGTCCCAGTGATTGGCCTCTTAGCTGCTTGGCTGGCTGAGATGGCAGCCTGGAAGGCCTTATTCCTTGGGGCTGTGTTTCAGAGCTGGGGGCCCCTGTAGATGTGGTCTTGGGCCAACAGCTGAAAGTGGAAGGGGCTTCATTGGGAAAGAGGCCCTGAAAGCGTGGCTCTAGGCCGTGGCTTCAGTGGAGGGGATGGGGGGAGAGATGCCTGCAGCCAGGAGACCGTGATTTCTACCCAGTAGCTTACTGTTTCCACAGATGATGATCATCTCATCATGGGGTGACATGTGGGGTGACATTTTGGAATCTCCACCAGGGAGAAGACCCCAGGCAGGACAGGTTGGAGGTGGCTCAGGTGGTTGCTAATGCTCGTCTAGGGTTAAAAGACATCATTTGCGGTGGCAACAAGTGCCACATTTGTGTGACTTTTTCTGGTCACGTTCAGCCACTTGCATGTGGGTGCGATGAAGGATGCCATTTTGCAAGGCTGCAACAGAAGGGCCAGGGGGGCAGGGGACTTGAGGGTACTTCTGTTCTTTCTGTAAGTGTGATGCAAGAGGTGAACAATAAGAAAAGCGAAGATGACAATACAGCAGCGGGGGTGGCGGAGTGACAGGTCCCAGTCTGAGTCTAAGTTGTGCTGCTGTTAGAATTCCACACTATGTGACTGTGTTTGTTCTAATGTAGGAGGATTCAGGAATGGGAGGTTTATTGAATGGCAGGCGTCTGCAGGAAGAGAGGTCAGCAAAATATCCATCATCTCGGCCAGCCCCACGGGAAGGGAAGACCACAGCAAAACATTCTCTACTTTGTGCACGAAGTATCTTCTAGAACCGTACCTGACAAATAGCAGACAAGCGATAGTTTTGGGGATTTTGATGTGTTGATGGATGTGAAGTACTTAGGACCACACTGGCGGTTGGTAGTTGCTAAGTTAGCTATTGTTATGATTGGTGTTATTTGTGAGCGCATGTGAGCTATTCCCAGCAGTTGCCAGAAATATGTAATTAAGGAACACTTTCAAAGGTTGCTGAGGTCCTACACTATGCAAGTGGGGGACATGAGCCAGAAACTTTTTAAATTTTAACTGGTAATATGACCCCATTTGTCCACACAGGCTGATGAGGCCTGGGTGAACTTGGCTGAGAGCAACAATAACAAAATCCATCATCTCTAGAGTATCTGTAGAGTGTTCAGTACCTACTGGGCATTGTACTCATGCATATAATATGGATGTATAAAATATCTTTTAATTTTAACCTTCTGCAATGTAATTATTATTACCACCACTTTATAGATGGAGGAATGGCTTCCAAGAGATAATAGCCTGCCAAGCTCACCAATCAAGCAAGAAGTGGATCTAGGATTTGGATAAAGGCGTCTGGGACGATTAGGGAAGAAAAGGTCATGAAGACAATAACAGGATAGAAGAACTTGGAGTGGCCCAGAGCCTGGAGCCACTCTTACTATGGCTGCTGCTTAGACATTATAGGGTGCCTGAGACGTGCCAGGCACCGGGCCAGGGGCTTTGCTGCACAGAATCACTGATCTTCACAGCATTTCTGTGACGCAGGGATTAGGCCACCCTCGTTTTATGATGAAGGAATGGAGGTTTTTCAAGAGGTTACATAACTCGCCCAAGGCCACACAACTGCTAACTAGCAAACATGAGCCCAGAACCCAGTTCATCTGACAGTCTAGGCTCTTGACCAGGTAGGGAGCGAGGCCTGCTTTTTTTTTTTTAATTTTAATTTTTTTTAATGTTTTATTTTTTGAGAGCGAGAGACAGAGTGTGAGTGGAGGAGGGGCAGAGAGAGAGGGAGTCACAGAATTCGAAGCAGGCTCCAGGCTCTGAGCTGTCAGCACAGAGCCCGATGCGGGGCTCGAACCTATGAACTGTGAGATCGTGACCTGAGCCGAATTCTGACACTCAACCGACGAGCCACCCAGGTGCCCTTGCTTTTTTGTTAAGTAGATGCTTTTTGGAACACAGCCATGCCCGTTCCTTTATGTTTGGTCTTAGGCTACCCCAGCAGCAGCGCTGAGTAGTTGTGACAGAGACCATATGCCTCACAAGCCTAAAATATTGACTATCTGGTCCTTTAAGAAAACATGTGCTGACCCCTGCTTTGACCTCTATCCTGTTCAGCTTGCCTTAATTCAAAATACAATGGCAGCAAAAGAATGGGACAGCTGGAGGGGTGAGGGTCGGAATCAGGAAGTATCAGAAAGGGTCCAGGCTATGACAGGGTGCCAGAGTATAGCCAAGAAGCTGGATGAGCCGTCCACGTGGACACTGAAGTTCCTGGGATGGTGGGAGACTTTGAGGAAGAGAGGAAGACTGAGCTTCACATCAGAGCCTCTGTGAGCTGTTAGGTCTGGACAGAGGTTATAAAAGAAGAGCAAGGAATGACCCTCACAGAAAAAGGACAGAAGAAGAGCAGAGATGTGGAGATAGAAATGAAGTGCGAGAAGAATGCCAGCTCCCCACTTTCTCCAAGGCCTGGGGCACATAGGTGGGAAAGGCTAAACCACCCGCAGGGCCGCAGGGAAGGCAGGGGCTCTCTGCAGGTTCAGTGGCACCAGGGTCGGCGGAGGCTGCTGGTGACCCAGCCCAGGGCCCTCCTCACTACCCCTCCCCTCTGCCAGTCTCACTGGCCCTGCCCTCACTACTCTCTGCCACCAGGGCCCTACCTGTGTAGTCGATGACGAAGCCAGCACTGCTCACGGACGCGTCACTGCGGAAGGCGAGGAAGAGGCTGTTGCTGCTGCTCTCAATGCGGGCTGGAAGCTGGGAGCCATAGAAGCTTCCTATGAGAGGGCTGAGGGAGTCCCGTCCATCGTAGATATGGAGGAAGTCATAGCCTGGCTCCAAGTTAAAGCTGGGGAACAAAAACATCCCACCCCCACCCCACTAAGGTCAAAAAAGGCTCATACTGTGCCTTAGGCTCTCAACCAAAGGATGGGGCCTCCCAGACAGTGAGCCCTTCACCCCACCGGCACCCAATTCCTGACACTTCCTGGCTAGGGGGAAAATGGTAAAGCCCCATGATGGCCTCCCAGTCAGGCGAGGAGATGGAGAAGTCAGGCGTGGGGGCAGAGGAGACAGGTCCCAGAGCTGGTGTCTGGAAACCAGGAGCTGAAAATCTAGCAGCCTCTTTCTGCACAAATATTTTTAATTGGAATACACTTGACATACAATATTGTGTAAATTTAAGGAGTGTAACATGTCCACTGGCTACATTTATATGATGTAATATGATTGCCAAAGTAGTGACAATTAGTCCCTTCATCACGTCACATAGTTATCACTTCTTTCTAGTGGCTGGAATAATTAAGATCTAGTTTCTCAGCAAGTTTGATGATTGTAATACAATATTGTTGTCTGTATTCACTATGCTGTGCGCACAAGGGAAAATGAGTTACCAATTCTACATACCGAGTGGTCAGCTAGAGCAGTCTACTTATTTGCCTCTGATGTTCTCTGTAATGTGCTATCTGCACCTCCTTTTCCAAGAGCAAAGAGTCACCCAGGGAGCCATTCTCAGGCAGGAAGGGGTCCATTCTCATGAAGAGCTCGGCTTCATCCCCTTATCCCCAAGCCAGTTCTCAGCTCTCCTTGGGATTCGCAACCATCCCACTCTGGCACCCACAAGCATGCCTCTTTCTTGGCTATTTTGACTCTTGCATGGGAAAAAATCCATTTGAAAAAACTGTCTTAGTTTGGCAAATTGAGTACTAGAGTTCTTCAGTGTCATTGATCCCACCGGATTGGCCAGAGTGAAAATGATGGGAAATACCAAGACTGGAGAGAACGTGGAGCCACTGGCGCTCTTGGGCCCTGCTGGCAGGAGGTAAATTTGCTCAGCCGCTTGGGTATACTGTTTCACAACACCTACTAGATCTGAACATATGCCTGCCCTGTGATGCAGTCAGTCCAGTCTTAGGTACGTATGCAACAAAGCAATGGACACTAATCAGGTGTGCAAAGATGAAAATGACAGAATGTGAGTTGGGAACAGATTTCTGATGCAAACTTGTTTAGAGCTGAGCCACGGGCTGCGATACTCAGATATTCCTTTTGGCCCAGCTAAGAATGAAATAGCAGTTCTACTCTTTAGCTAAGACATGTGGCAGAGAGAGGGGACCGTGACATCTCTAGGACAAAGTGGGTTGGGCTGGCAGGGGGATGGGATGGGGATCCGAAAGTTACAGGGGGGTGGAGCCAGATGTGTATTGGCCTCCTTCCTCCATGGCACCTCGCACTGGGGTCAGCGGCAGGGTCACACCACCACTTCTCGGTGGTATGGTCTTCTTGCTCCCATAATTCAGCTTCCAGCCAATGTGCTTTTTCCCAAGTCACCAGGGGAGTGGTTTGAAGAGAGCCAGTCTTGGTCACAGATGATCTCTCTGCCACTTCCTAACTGCCTTCTGTCTGTCCCTGCCTTCCTTCCATCATTGTATTTTAGCTGCGCACTCTCAATGTGCCGGCCACTGTGCAAGGTGCTCGGGACACAGGGATCTATCAGATGACACCCCTCCTTCAAGATGGCGATAGGGCCAAAGGAAGCAATGGATGGGAAGACAACTAAGCAAAGCATGAGGTCTGTACAGGCACATGGGATCACAACACAAAGTTCCTTGGGGAGGAGGAAGTGAAAGCTTTCGTGGAGGCCAAGCTGGAGGAAGTTTTGGGAGATGCAGAGACCCTTAGTAGTTGGACAAGGAGAGAAAAAGAAGTCGCCAAGAAAGGAGAAGCAGGGGTGAAGTCACAAGGGCAAGAAATAGTCTTGAAGCTGTGGGTAGTTCAGTCTGGCTGGAGCTCAGGGGTTAGAATGGGGTTGGGGCTGGGGGGGTTACTGAATGGAGAGGTAGGCAGAGGCCAGATAGATGGGACTGAAAAGTCCAAAGTTTGTTTTTTTTTTTTTTTTACAGCTTAATGATTTATTTTGAGATAGAGAGAGAGTGGGACCTGAGGAGGGGCAGAGACAGAGAGAATCTCAAGCAGGTTCCGCACCACCAGCGCAGAGCCCCATGTGGGGCTCAAACTCATGAACCATGAGATCACGACCTGAGCTGAAATCAAGAGTTGGATGCTTAAGAGACTGAGCCACCCAGGTGTCCCTCAACATTCTGATTTTATAGGATGGAGGTATAACCACTATAGGATTTTAAAATAAAAGACGTATCTGTTTGTGTCTTCGTTTTCAGGTCGAGGTATAACTCACACCCCATGAAATGATCAGCAATTAAGTATACCACCCTATCGGTTTTGACACATGCATGACAAGACCCAGGATGTTTCCAGCGTCCTGGAATGTTCCCCTTCCCAGTCAACCCTCCCTACCCTGAGAAGCCACCACCGAACAGAATTTTATCACCATAGACTTATTTTGCTGATCCTAAAATTTCATGTAAGTGGAATCATACATTATATCTTTTTTTGTATCTGTTTTCTTTTGCTCAGCATGGTATTTTTGAGATTCAGCCATGTTGCCTGTATCAGTAGTTCATTCCTTTTTACTGCTGAGTAGCACATTATCATATGTTCAAATGGAAAATGAGGTGGCTATTTTAGCATTTTCGCCAGACAAGGTCACTTTGACAGCCAGCTCGAGAAGAGGTTGGCATGGGAGGAAGATGGGGGCAGAGGAACCAGTCAGGAGAGACTACGGTAGTAATTTAGTTGAGAAATAATAAGGGTTTCAAGCAAGGCAGTAGCTGGGAGGCTGGAGAAGAGGGGAAAATGTGAGGAGAATTAAAGCCGCACAGGCTCCAAGCCTTGCTCACTAATGGAAGGAGCAGGGCAGGTGCATGATGGCGGCACTCCCTAGGGGTCAGAAGAGAGCTCTTCTGAGGGGAGAAGTCATATGCTTAGTTCTGTACGCGCTGCTGTGGGTACCAGACCTCCACCAGTTGGAAATGGGAGGCTGCAGCTCAGAAGACAGTCTGGGCAGTGGTTGCATGGAGTCTCCAGGTTACAAGAGGAGGGTGAAGCCATTGGAGCAGATGGGCTGGTCCAGGAAGGAAGTGTGGATGAGGAGGGGAGAGGCTGGAGATAGAGCCTGGCCAGGGAAGGGGGCCACGAAAAGGAAGCCACAAAGTCACAGAAACCTGGAGAACCAGAAGGGAGGAACTTCACAGAAACCAAGGAGAAAAAGCAGGGTAAGGATGGAGGGAGCGAGCGAGAAGTGCCATGGGCTAAAACATGGAAAGTTCCATTTTGTGCGGCGACCAGGAGTTCGCTGGTGTCTTTTATCAATGGAGTTGCTAGCGGGACCGTGGAGGCCGAACCCAGATTTCAGTGGTTGGAGAGTGAACAGGTTGGAGGAGGTCAGGACGGAGACACAAGCAGAGATGATTCTTTTGAAGAGTTTGCCTCTAGAGGGATGAAGGAGACCGTGCAGGAGCTGGATGGGGGAAAACCTGAGAAAAACTTGAGCCTGTTCCCCTCTAGGGAGCGTGATGGAAGGGGCCAGGTGGCAACAGAAGGGGAAAACACAGGAGAGCAGGGGAAAAAGGATCCAGAGAGGCCCTGCTTTCTGAATCTCAACACCTTCGGAGGTTAAAAAAAAAAAAAGATAGAATAATAGCTACTTCATCAATTATCATAAGGATTAAATAAGATAGTATGTGTAAAACCACAGAGCACAGCTCAGGGCACACGGGAGACATCCAATAAATGCTAGTTTCCTTCCTTTGGACTCCTTAACCTTCCACGGAATGGAGAACTCTGCCCCTGGCACGCCTATGTGTACTCACCTGGACACCGGGGTCTAAAACCCCTAGTTGCTCTGAACCCCTCATCTCCCACCCGGGGGAAAGGTACATACATGTTAAATACCAGGGCGATGACGTAGTCCGGAGAGACGGTCACTTTCCAGTCACACTCTTTGCCTGGCGGGTAAGGTTCTGGGTAATTTGGTGACAGAATGACTCCTGATGGACCCGACAGGTCTCCCCCGCAGGGAGCTGGGGAGAGAGGAAGACAAGGGTCAGACTTTCCCCTCACTGGGTCACGTTTTCTTGGGCACTGGTAAGGCACAGTGCAGGGGGGTTAAAACCTGGCTTGAGGGGCCAAGGGCAGGGTGGGATGGAATGGGTACAAGGTTGTACCCTGAAGTGACAGAAATGTTTTGGAACTAGCAGAGGTGGTGGTTGCACAACATTGCGAATGCACCAGATGGCACTGAATCATTTATTTTAACATAGCAAATTTTATGTTACATGAATTTCACCTCAGGAAATTATTATTTAGTTTTTAGTGTTTATTTTTGATAGAGAGAGAGACAGAGAGTGAGTGGAGAAGGGGCAGAGAGAGAGGGAGACACAGAATCTGAAGCGGGCTCCAGGCTCTGAGCTGTCAGCACAGAGCCTGATGTGGGGCTTGAACTCACGAACTATGAGATCATGACCTGAGCTGAAGTCGGATGCTTAATCGACTGAGCCACCCAGGTGCCCCTCACCTCAGGAAATTATTAAAAACAAAGACAAAATATCTGGCTCTGCCACTTCCTGGCTATGTGACCTTAGGGAATTTACCTAACCTCTCTGGACCTCAGCATCCTTTCTCTATTGCAGGAAGACATTATATTTCCCTTGGGGATGGTAGTAAAAATTTTGGAGAGGTGGTTAAAGCATTTGGCATACAGTAAGCAGTCAGTATTTGGAGCCCTTATTCATCTCTGAGACATTTGAAACACATGGTCTCTTTCCACCGCCTCACATCCAGTTTTCAGGTGAGCTTTGTGGGTGTTCATCCCACGTTCCACGTCACTCGCTGCCAGGAGGAGCGAAAAACACAATCGCATTCACCCGCCAAGTGTGGCTGGCCTCCTGGCTGTCAGTGCTTTCGGCATCTGCTTGGGGATACAGACACCTTCCAATTTTCCGGAAGACCTTGTCTGAGAGAATGTGTGCCCCTCAGTTGTATGGAGATATGACGGAGCTCCGTTAGGCCATGATGGTCCCCACCCCATCTGGCTTGAGATGACAGGCCTTTCAAGCAAGCGGGCAGCAGGAAATTGGCTGGCGATACAAGAAGTCGCTTGCCCAGAGCCCTGTGGGGGCATTTCCCAGATTCTGAATCAGGTTCTTCCCTGAATGGCTGGGTCACTGTGCTGTAGCAGTAGGGTGTGAGAAAGGGGAGGCTGGAAAGTATACGGGGTCACTAACAGGAAATCTGGCCGAGACTGCAAATATGGCCTGGTCTGAGAAAAAAACCACAGTGCACAACTGGAGGTTGAAGTACAGCAGGCCAGTAGTGAGCCCACCGGAGCCTGGAAAGCCATTCAAGGAGAGGCCAGAAAATCCAAGATGTGACACACAGGCAGGAGCCAAGGGTGTATCTAAGACTGAACTTAAGAGCAGCCAATTGCTTGTCACAGAGCTGAGTTTTATTGCCTCATGCTGTACCTTTCACTCAGGGTAAGGCTTAAAGCACTAGATCAATGCCCACAGGGTCTTTCAAAACAACAACAACAACAACAACAACAACAACAACAGTAGTCCTCAGGGCCATAAAAGCCTGAGTGGTCAAGAGTAGTGGGTTTTTTTTCCCTCCCATGGAAAGTACATCCCAAGTATCAACTTGAATACCAAGAACACTCAAGTGGGCACCTGTTATATGTCAGACATGACGTATAGCATATTACATACATCATCTCATTTACATCTCGTAACAGCTCCATGAGCTATGGTTGTTCTTCCTCGTTTAGAAATGAGGAGGCTGGGACTCAGGGGGGTTAAGGACCTTGCCCAGAGTCACTCTGAGACTCGACCTTCATCTGTGTGGCTCCAAAGGATGCCCCTTTCCCATTTTATTCTGCTGGGAATTGCTGGCCAGGGAGCAGAGGAGTGCTCCTCCCTATAGGCTGGCAGGGGAGCAGCCCCAGCCACAGGAAAGCCTACGAACAAGGATGGTTCCTCTCATCAGGTCTGCTTTGTGTCTCATTCACTCCTCCCCTGCACTCTCTTAGAGAAGAGGGTTACATGAATGAGATGCACTGGAGGCCTGTGTGATCAGGATAAAATCTTGCACTTAACACAGCAGGACCCACTGCCTGGTCCTAAGAGTGGCCCTACCCATGGCCTAGAAACTGATGCAGGTCATGTGGGCAGTCTGAACTCCCAGAGGACCTTTTAAGAGGGCAGAGTGATGCCTCCATTAGAGCAAGGGCCACCAGGCATGAGACTCTTTTGTGGCACAGGGGTTTCCCCCTTAAGTTAGCCACAGGTTGGGGTGAGTCTGGGTGTTTCTGAACCTTCCCGTATTGTTCTTCTGCCAACCCCCAAAGTGCTCACAGTTTGTCTGGGTTCTAGGCCTCTGCTATGGCACAGTCGCCCTCCAGATGGTTCCCTGGCATCGGATGATCAGGCACCTGCTTCCCACTCAGGACCCCGATGTGGGCTTCACTGCCCTCTGCCATTTGTGTATAAAGGCCTGGCCAGGCTCCTAGCTGCTTCCTGTTTGCAGCTGATTGAGGAGTATGCCGAGGAAGGAAATGCCTTCCCTTTCCAGTCCCATTGGCAAGCCAGCAGGACAACTGAGCTGTTGCAGACTAAATGAGGCCTTGGCAACATCCTAGCATCGCCTGGTCCTTTTAGCAGGTGACCCACAGGGTTGGGAAGGCAGGCTGGAACTAGAAGCTGGGTCTTGCTCCCAATCCAGGGTGCCTGCCCCTCACCCATGGTCATGCCCTGCCCTCTCCCTACTGTGAGTCAGAAGCAGAAGGCAGGTTCTGGCCTGCAGACCCAGGCTCGAGCTTACAAACCATGGAAGCCCAGGAGGGAGTGGAAGCACGTGGTTGATCACCCCAGATGGCCAAGTAGTGGGCAGGCTGTACTGTGGGGCGAGAGTTGAGAAAAAGGCCACCGGACTTGCAGTTACACAGTCCTGGGTTCCAATTCTGATTGTCCCACTTACTAGCTGTGAATTTGGGCAAGCTATCCCTTCTCTGGGCCTCCATTTCCCCACTTATAAAATTGAAAAAAAAAAAAAGAAAAGAAAATGATGAGAATGGCTTCTAACATACACTGTGTTCACCATGAACCAGACGTGGTTCTAAGTGCTTTGTAGTATGACCTTGCTTAATCCTCAAAACAACGTGATGAGGTAGGTGCTATCATTGTCCCTATTTTACAGGAGAGGAAAATGAGGCACAGGGAGATTAAATAATTTGTCTAAGGCCACACAGCTTGCTGTGGTGAAGCCACCGGACTCGGTGGTTGGAATCCAGAACCTGAGCTCAAAACTTACCACCTGGTGATTCCATTTGCAAGAATGCAGCTAAAATGTCTAGCCCGGTGCCTATCATGGGGATGACGCTCAATAAATACTTGTTTTCCCCCCTTGCTTTTTCCCTATAATGAAGGGATATCAAGGCCAGCCAGACCGGTCATGGCAGACTGCCAAGGGAGCTGGAAATTAGGGGCTTGTCACTGGGATTTCCAGACTGTTTGAGCGAAGAGACAAAGACATTCATTTTGTTGCCTGAGGAACGTTTCCCCAAGCTGAGTACAGAAGAATGGGTAATGAAAGCTAAATTAACCTCTTTGCCCTGCTTGCTGCACATTTATTGCTCTCAACAGCTTAACACAGTGCAGCCCCCCTCCTCCACCTGGGACAGTCTTATCTCAGGACCTGCTTTTCTGTAAGAGAAGCCTAAGGAACCACAGCCCTGTAGAAAGCTAAATTTGGAAGGGGCCTCAGAGGTCATCTGATTCCCTTCTGGGCCTCACCAGAATTCCCCTTCCCAGATGGGATTCTGGCTCAGGGGAGGGAGGGGAGTCCTAAAACTGAAAAGAAGAAAACAGAGAAAGGAGGAAAGGAAAGAAGGGAGGAAGTTAGGAAGGAAGGAAAGAGAAAAGCAAGGAGGGAATTAGCATTTCTTGAGATTTGGGTTAGTTATGTCCTCACCCCACAATGCCAAGCGAAGTATATCTACTCTCACTTTACAGAATAGGAAACTGAGGCTCAGAGATGGATTGATTCCCCATGGCCACTGAACTAGTCCATGGCATAGCCAGGATCTGAACCCCGATCTGTCTCCTTCAGTACCCCATATTCTTTCCTACATGGCTCCATGTAGCTGAGAATGGAGCTGTTCCTGGAACCCAGGTCTCAACTTCCTGTCTGCTGTATGTTCACCATGCTCCTACCATGTAACCTGGGTCGCTCCCAATTACTTGTGAGAGACGGGATTCAGTGTGTCCCCTTCAGTGCCAAGCCTCAGAGCTTGGCCGGCAAAGGCCAGTCCTTGGATGCCTGGACAGAGCCTCCCCTGGAGCCTCTGTGGAAAGAGGTGTCTGCAGGGCATTGGCCAGGTGGAAGCCGCTGGGCTGTGTCTCAGAAAGTCCCTGGGACCTGTCCCCGGCACAGTAGTCAGTGTGGGAGGTAGGAAATTGAAACGCTTTGCATTCAGACTGATGTGGGTGTGAATCTTGGCTCTGCCATACCCTAGCCCTGTGATTTGGGCAAGATATCCAAATTTGTCTAAGTTTCAGTTTCCTGAACTGTAAAATGAGGGAATGGTGCTCATTCTGGAGAGCTGTAGGGAAAGTCAAATGAGGCTGTGTACGAAAACATCCAGTATGGGGCTGGCACACAGCAAGGGGACTCAGGGACTATCGCTTCTCTTCTAACACCTGTCGTTGACACAGGAGATAAATGCATTCAGTACTTTGCCTGAGAAAAAGGGCCATGTGGCAGTAAGCACCTGGATGCTTCTATTTCTCTTTCCAGTCTTCTCCTCCTTTCAAGCTCCTTCCCCATCCCAGTCTCCAGTGGCCAGGGAGCACGATTATTTACACCCCAACTCTTACAAGCTCCCTGACCTTGGCAAGTCTCAGAGTTTCCATTTCTTCATGGGTCAAATGGGGAGATTTTTAAGACTAAGGACATATCTGGAGATCTGACACCCAGGTAACCAATACTTTCCTTGAGCAGAGAAAGGGCAAACTTCTTTCCTTTATACCTGAGCCTATGGGTGCCCTTCCAGTGCTTTAGGTAATGGAAGGGGCATCTGGGAACCTGCTGACCTTCCTACCCGAGCTCACCCATCACCTTCCTCCCAACCTATATAGCCTGAGCCAGGGGAGAAAGGAGGCAGACATGCCTGGCTTAGCAATTTGGGGGCCCGTTTTGGGGAGGGAAGAATTTGTCGTGTATAGAGAGTGTGAGTGTGTGAATGTGAGGTAGTGTGTGTGCGCATATAAGCAGGGTAAACTGTGGGCTTTCTGCAACTTTCAGCTGCTCCAATTCTCCCAGCCAGCCTCTAGAGGCAGCTGCCACTTATGCCACAGGGTCTGGAACACACAACCGGTGGGACCAGAGGGCAGGATTCGCTCTGCAGCTGCTTTGTACCAATGCACGTTGGTGGGCTGGGCTGCCAGAAGAATCTGTTCTCGATCTTCACGCAGCTGATCTCTGCGCTCCCCTGTAGCGCATAGCCAGGGTCACACTGGAACACCGTGGAGTCTCCGGCTTCCCAACTGTCGCCGCTCCGGCTCCCATTCTGCGGGACCCCAGGGTCGTTGCAGGACGTCGCTGTGGACACTGGGATGAGGGAACAGAAGAAGTGGGGTTGCCCAGATGTCTGCCGGACAATGAGGCTCCAGCTCATTACCCTCACTGCCATCACCACGCCCACCGCCAGTGCCACTGCCACAATCTGTCACCTCCCACCGGCATCGCTGGCTGCAGCAACAGTGCCACCGTTTCTGTTCTCACCCCATTTCCTGTCACCGCCTCCACCGCCACTGGGGACCACCAGCTATTTTACCAGTAGTACCTTCACCTGTCACGAGATACCACGACTTAGGTGTGATTACACAGCCACGATTGTAGGAGTGAGTTCAATTCGATTTAATGACACAAGCCTTGTTCCATAGATAAGCTTTGAATTTTGTGTACATCATGTTGCCAACAGGAGTGACAAGGCGATTAAGTCTAAACTCCACGTATTCAATCAGAAGGGTCTGCCAACGGGTTGGGAGCAGGTCTGCCTGAGCACTGAGCAGCGGGTGTGAAGGGGCAGGGAGAACTGGAGTCCGGTGAAGGCTGTGTCCTCCCTTGCATGGCAAATGCCCAACCACCCATCAGACTGAAACCAAAGGGAAGTCTGATGTTCGTAGCAAGTGATAAAGTAGAGTTCAAAATAGATATGTGTAGCTGAGAGGTATCAAATATTCAAAAATGTGGGAATGTGGGAGATGTTCCCAGGCTGGTAACCTAACTTCGCATACAACAGACCACGTATTTTAAAAGCAAATGTCAAATGAATGGTGGAGGGAAGGAATAAATAAATAAAAGGATGAACGAATGAATGAATGAGTGAACAGACGCAGCATGAGAAGACACACCAAAGGACATGATGGAAGAAAAAGTCCAGAGAAAGAATCGGGGACAGCTGCAAGCTCCAGCTGCCTACACAGACCCCACCTGTGTCATTGTTCAGACTGTGGTCAGCCGGACCCAGGGACAGGAGGCTCTGGAGGCCACAGGATGCACAATGGTCATTTGCTTGGAGGGTCAGTTCCCCCCACCCAAAAATTTTGGGGAAAATAACATGCACAAAACGAAAGGAATTTATTGTGGAGTAGAACGAAGGGGCGCCTGGGTGGCGCAGTCGGTTAAGCGTCCGACTTCAGCCAGGTCACGATCTCGCGGTCCGTGAGTTCGAGCCCCGCGTCGGGCTCTGGGCTGATGGCTCAGAGCCTGGAGCCTGTTTCCGATTCTGTGTCTCCCTCTCTCTCTGCCCCTCCCCCGTTCATGCTCTGTCTCTCTCTGTCCCAAAAATAAATAAACATTGAAAAAAAAATTTTAGAACGTAGAATTCACGTTAGTTCTTCAGCAAAAACGTGAAGCCTCAAAAAGATTTTAGCCTCTTAACAGCCTCCAGATCTGCAGGTGGATATACATGCACTCCGTTCAGCTCTTTTCAATGGAAAAGCTCGAGAAGCCCTCACCCAGGGCAGCTGTACACACCAATACCACCCATTATAAGATCTAGGACTGTGTGGATGAGCCTGGAGTTAGAGTATCTGATACCTTATACCCAATAACAATACACAATAAACTAGGGCCCACAGTCAGATCTGGCTCTATGCCTGTTCTTATAAATAAAGTTTTATTAGAATATGGGCATGCTCATTTGTTTACATATGCTATACTATATTCCAGCCACATCTGTAAAATTTTCCAATACATCAAACTCAGTCCCCTCCCCACTTCTCCCCAGGACCTTTGCACCTGCTGGCCCTTCTGCCTAGAAAGAAGGTGCCACAGAGTTTCCTGGGCCAGCTCCATCTTGTTACTCAGTTTTTAGCTCCCATATCACCTCCTCAGACAGGCCTCTTTGATTGCATTCTTCTGGGCTCAAATCTTGACCCCCTTCCACCAACTTTGTCACATTATCCTGTTTCATTTGTTTCATTGCACAATCTGTAATAATCTTGCTAATTCGTCTGTTTGCTTCTTTATTGTATATCACTTGTGCATCTCTGTGGGAACAGAAACCTCGGCTGGTTTGCTTCCAACTGTCTCCCCAGGGCCTAGAACATTACCCAGCACACAGCCATGCTCAGTAAATATTTGTTGAATGAATAAATAAATGAACAAATCATCACCATCTGACACTTACTGAATTTATTTATAAAGTCAAATAAGAATCAATCTTATTCCTTCCCAATTAAAAACAGACTTAGCTTTCATCTCTAGCTCTACAGTGTGCTGTACACATGTAAATGATTCCCTGGAAGAAAAATAGCTCACTGTTCTGACCATATTCAGAAAGATTATTTATATGGGAGGCGACAGAGTGCAATGATTAAGAGCCTAGGTCTGGGAATCAGACACGGGGGTTTTGATCCAGTCTGTGCTGCTTATTAACTAGATGACCTTGTATGAGAAACCTCTCTGGGCCCCAGAGCCCATGCCTGCAACATGGATTAATAATGGCCACCATATTCTAAGGTTTCCGTGAAAATTATTAGCAGAGCGCTTTAGCGTGGAGCCGGCTCAGTGGGTGGCAGTGACTATGCTTCCCTCTCCTTCAGGGTCTCCCTGACCTTCTTTGTTCCCACTTTCTCTCCTGAATGCTCCTGAATTCGAGCTGCTTGGCAAAGCCCTGGGGAAATGCTGGATCCACGTGGTTCAGACAGGATGTTAGATGTTACACGGTCATGTTTACTTAATAAAGCCAAGCCTGCACTAATCGTCTCTGGCATTTCTGTACAATCCCCCATCAAACACACACTATAAAGTTAACATGGGGTGAGCCATTCTCCCTTCCCCAGAGTAGTCCTGGTATTTGCTCACTGATGGCAGCAATAGGGAAGGTGACCTTTCCTGAACCTCAGTTACGCCCAGACCCTGGGCCAGGTGGTCTCAGCCTTTCTGGAGCCCAGGCTAGATAGCTTTGCCCACTCCCCTCTCTGCAGACCTACGCAAGGCTCCGGACATCTTGTCTCAAGACACGCTTGCATTAGAGAAAACCAGCCATTCGTGCGTTCAGGTGGTCACGTGGCTGTTAATTCAGGAAGCAGTGTGTGAGCACCTCTGGCCTACGCTGTGGGGGAGTCTGAAGGCAGGACCTGGCCCTGACTCTCGAAGAGCTGCCTGTGAAATGGCAAGTAGGTGGCCACCTCCAAGCCAAGGCAGAGTGTCTGGAGTTGACAATGTGCTGAAGAAGCAGAAGTAAAGTGCTAGGGGTGCCACAGGCCACAGCAATTTATTCTGAACGGAGAGATTAGGAGGAAGTGGCACCTGACAGGAACCTTGAAGGGTGAATTTTATGTCTACGGGCTGGGAGTGGCATGAGGAAGCAGAATGGGCTGCTGGGCGGAGGCACGGCTCACGAGAGTGCCCAGGGACTCTGTCCCATGTGGCCACACTGCACGTGCAGTGGAAGTCAGATCATGCAAATCTATGGGGGAATTTTCAGTGCAATTAAGAGGAGTTTTTTTTTCTTTTTCCTCCAGCCATAACCATTAGCTGGGGCACAGTCAGAGAAAAATACATGTCTGGTTTAATTATTCATGGTCCTCCTTTCCCCGGAGAGTGGACTGAGCTGTCTCTTTAATGTTCTCTCCTCCCTTCTGGGGGATCCTTTATAGCATATCCCAGCAGTCTCCAAAGTCTGTCCCGTAAAATGCTAGTCTCTTGAGATAGTCTAGGAAAAAGTCATCCATGGTGAAATATGTTTGGGAATTGTGACCCACTAGATAGATACCTTCTGAATTTACCTGCCTTAGCATACTAGAAGTTCTCAGGGGTCCCAAATCACAGATCGCCTCTTTAGGTCTGCCTTGACCGAAGCACCTTCTCAACGTTGCTTGATCATGCAAAGTTCTTTTTCCGGCAACATCAATTAACAGTCCATGGAACTCCAGGGAACAGATGTTGGGAAATGCTGACCTAAAATGATTCCCTTGCTGCCCTGTGGTGGGAACCTAATCTCAGATGAGATCAGCATTACTCCATGGTCCCCAGAGAGTCTCTGTGGTATTGACAAATGGGTGCCAGGATTTCAAGTAAGAAGACTCCCAATGAGCCCTGCAAGGAGCTATTCCTTGCTAGGCTGGACGCTTGCATGAGTGTTGATCGGGCAAGTTAGTGAGTATAAAGGAACATAATCCTGGAGACCCTTATCTCCCCTACAGACTGTTGAATGCTCATCTCCATGGAGAAAACAGATGCACACAAGGGCTGGAAGTAGGGTTTGTGACACCATTACAGCCTAACTGGTGCCAGAAATACACCTAACCACCTTTAGTCAGTATACCAACCAGGTGAGACTGTGGAGGCAAAGCCGTGGCAAGGGGTGCCACACAGGCTTGCTCCGGAATCACCATGGAAACCACCCCCCCAACACACACACACAGTGGAGTAAGGAGATGGTAATGAAGACAGCTGCTGTATAATAAACATAAGCATAAACCGAGGCAGAGTCACTCGTGCAGGGAAATGAGTGACGGAAGAGGCACTTCAGAGGAGATGAGACGATGCATCACAGGGGGAGGCAGGACCAATACATGAATTATCTAATACTGGGATTTGGATGTTGAGCATTGCCCATCTTTGGTAGCTCTTTGTTATGCTCCTCCATAATTGGCTACTATAGTACATAATTAATCGAATTTAGATCACTCATGTTTGGCTCCCAGTCCTTATGGAGATTTGCACTAGACTAAGAACCAGCATGTGAGGCATGTCAGAGTGGCTCTTCCATGATCGAGCCCCACATCGCCATCACCTCGTGCCTGCCTGCCCCCTTCCACGCTCCCTTTGCTTCAGCCTACATGTCTGAAAGCTGTTATCCTGCCTCTCTACTTGTGCACATGCTCTTGGCACCTAGGATGCCCTTTTCTCTCTTTTACATCTAACAGGGACCCACAGATATCCCCAGGTCCTACTCCATGGCACCTCCAATTGCACATGATCATCGACTACCCCCTCCTTGAAACACTGCCTTTCCTCATGCTTCGGGTCTGGGCTTGGACACTGTGTTTCCCGGAACATCTTCCTTGATGTTCCAAGGTGAGCATTATAGTTTATATTTCACCCTCCAGATACTAAAAAATTTGCATGTTAGTGTCTCTTAGGCTGCCTGCCTGTCTTTGCCTGCCGAGTGAGCTCAGCACATATATCTGAACAAGTGCTAACCGGGTCCCAGGCACATAGCACCTGCTCAATGAATATCTCCACACAGTGGGGGAGGGATGGAGGAAAGGAGGCACTGGAGAGGGGTTGGTGGGGGAGGCTGGAGTCGTGCTGCAGGACAGATGGAGAGGGAAGGGCAGAAAGTGAGCACAGACCTGAGAAGTGAATGGCAAACCCCTGCTTGCTGGTGAAGAAGTCGGTGCTGAACTGCAGAACGACCGAGTTGAAGGTGCTGTGTAGGTCCTTGGGCAGGGCTGCACCGCTGAGCTCCTTCAGCAGAACCCCACTCTCCACAGGCCCATCCCAGATGCGTAGCACGTCATGGACCTCCTCCGTGTCAAACACCAGGAAGTGGAGCCTGAACAGAGAGAAGAGGCAGGCAGTCACCCTGGGCCCAGCACCTTCTTCCCAGGGGCTTCCGGTCAGAGAAGGTCGTAAACCTAAGAAAGACTTGCAAGAAGGAAGAGAAAGCAGTGTCTGGCAGCACGGCTTCCATCCAGTCTGCTCCTCCCACTGGGGGTCCCTAACAGTGGGGCAAGGGTGGTGGGGTGTGGCTTTTGTGCAGCTTATTATTATAAGCTTCATGTTGCCACTGTCGAACCCCACCCGTCCCTCCACGGCACACAACAGTCCCCAGACATCACTCCTGAGTCCACATCCATTTCCCAGACTGTGAGGGGGATGCCGAGAAGGCCTAGATCCAATCAAAATCCCAAAAAGTCGTTTTGTGGCTATCGACAAACTGAGCCTGAAGTTTATATGGAGAGGTGAAAGACCCAGAACAGCTACACAATATCGAAGAAGAATGAAACTGGAGACTGACACTACCTGATGTCAAGACTTCCTACAAAGCTGCAGTAATCAAGGTGGTATGGTGTCGGTGAAGGAACAGATGAGTGGGTCAATGGAACAGAATAGAGAGCCCAGCAATAGACCCATGTAAATACAGTCAACTGATCTTTGACAGAGGAGCAAAGACAGTCTTTTCAACAAATGGTGTTGGAACAACTGGATGTCCACATGCAAAAAATGAATTTAGACTTGAAACCCTTCATAAAAATTAATTCAAAATGGATCACAGACTTAAATGTAAACATAAAACTATAAACTCCTATAAGACAACATAGGAGAAACCCTACATGACCTTGGGTGTGGGGATGACTTTTAAATAACATGCCAAAGGCATGATCCGTGGAAAAAACCACTGATCAGCTCCACTTCCCTGAAATTAAAAACTCTTCTGCAAAAGACAACGTCAAGAAAATGAAGAAAATGAGCAGACAAGCCACAGACTGGGAGGAAATATTTTCAAAAGACATCATTTGACAAAGGACTGTTATCCAAAATATACAAGGAATTCTTTTTTTTTTTTTTAAGTTTTACTTATTTTGAGAGAGACAGAGACAGTGTGAGCAGGGGAGGGGCAGAGAGAGGTAGGGAGAGAGAATCCCAAGCAGGCTCTGCACTGACAGTGGGGCTCCAACTCATGAATCGTTGAGATCATGACCTGAGCTGAAACCAAGTCAGATGCTCAACTGAGCCACTCAGATGCCCCAACATACAAAGAATTCTTAAAAGTCAACAATAAGAAAACAAATAATTCTGATTTAAAAATGAGCCAAAGACCTTACCAGACACCTCACCAAAGATACACAAAATGGGGAATAAGCATATGAAAAGATGCTCCACATCATGTTACCAGGGAAATGCAAATGAAAAGAGCAAAGGGATGCCACGGCAGACCTCTTAGAATGTCCCAAAGCCGGAACACCCAACAATACCAAGTGTTGAGGAGGAGGGAAACAGGAACCCTTACACATTGCTGGTGGGAATGCAAAATGGTATGGCCACTTTGGAAGATGGTCTGGACATTTCTGACAAAAGTAAACATACTCTTCCTACTGTACCATCCACCAACATCCTTTGGTGTTTACCCAAAGGAGTTGAAAACTTAGGTCTGTCCAAGGACCTGCACACAGACGTTTAGAGCACTTTTATTCATAACTACCCAAACTTGGAGGCAACCAAGATCTCCTTCAGTAGGTGCACGGATAAACTGTGGCACATCCAGATGATGGAACAGTATTCAGTGCTAAAAATATATGAGCTCAAAAGGCATGAAAAGACATGGAGGCAAGTTGAATGCATACTACTGAGTGAAAGAAGCCATTCTGAAAAAGCTTCACATTGTAGGATTCCACCTACATTCTGACATTCTGGAAAAAACAAAACTGGAAATGGTAAAATAAATAAATAAATAAATAAATAAATAAATAAATAAATAAGTGCTTGCCAGGGGCCGGATGGCTGGGAGGGATGAATGAGTGGAGCACAAAGGATTTTTAGGGTGGTGGAAACACTCTTAGGGTACTATACTGGTGGATCCATTTCATGGTACATTTGTCCAAACCTATACAATGTACATCAGAGTGAACCCTAATGGAAACTACGGACTTTGAGTGATAATGATGTGCCAGTGTAGGCTCATCATTTGTGACAAATGTACTACTCTGGTGTGGGATGTTGACAGTGGGGGAGGTTGTGCATGTGTGGGGGCAGGAGGCAAATGGGAAATTTCCGCACCTTTGTCTCAATTTTACTGTGAAACTAAATCTGCTCTACAAAACTAAGTCTTAGGAAAAGAGGTGTATGTGTGTGTGTGTGTGGGCACGGGTAAAGGTAAGGGGTTGTTGGGGTGACGGAGCTGTGGTGGGGAGACGGGTGAGCCTACTTCTTGGTCTCTAGGAACAGAACTCAGGATATTGGCTACACATAGGCTTGGTTTAGATAATCCCTAGGGATTCAAGGAGGCCAGGCAGGGGTTTCCATGTGGAGGGTGACTGCAGGCCACAGACAGAGCTCCCAGAGCAGGGCAGCTGAGTAGGAATCCTGAATTCTTCCAGGACAAAATGTTCTGGTTGCCAAAGCTACTTTGACTACTAGTCTGGGTGACTCTCTTCTCTCTCAATCTCTTTTATTATCAAGTTGTTATTTTGGAACAGTTTTAGACTTCTAGAAAAGTTGCAAAGATAATATGGAGAATTCCCATAGACCTCTCACTCTCTCTCCCATTGTTCATGTCTTACATTTCCCGGGTACATTTGTCACAACTAGGGAACCAAATCAGTGCATTATTACGAACTCAGCTCCAGACTTTATTTGGATTTCACCAGTGTTTCCACTGATGTCCTTTTTCTGTTCTAGGATCTAATCCATTTATCACTATCTCCTTTAAAAAATTTCTTTTTAACTTATAAAAATAAGACATGCTCAAGGCAGAAAAAGACAAACAATATATAGATGTACTGAATTTTTAAAAAGTCTCTTTCTTACACAAACCAATCTGTTCTCCAAAGCTTTTTACTTGATGTTAGTTTCGGTGTATATCCTTCCAGACTTTCAGTGTTGCACACTTGCATTTTTCCCCCCAAATAGGACCATATTTTACATAATTTCATGTCACTTTTTTTACTTAAGACTCTTTTATGTACCTAATATGTACAGTTCATTTTTTTCTCTACAAAAATGGACATGGTTATATTTTACTATCTCACAAAAGACTGCAAGGAGTGCTCCCATCTTCAGGTAGCTTTGCACATTTCTGTTAATATTTCAGTTGATTGTAGCAAGAATTTTGGGGGGAAGATGGGTCATACTTAACAATTTTTGATAAATGCTGCTAAATTATTCTCTTCAGTGATCATATTGATTTATATTCCCACTAAACAGCATTCATAAGACTCTTCTCTCTAAACTTTACCTCATCAACATCAGATATTACAATGTTGTAAATATATTCTATATTAAAAACTTGCCCATCTGCTAAGCCAAAATGGAATCTTACTGGTGTTTTAAGTTTAGATAATTTAGTTAGGGTACATATCTTTGCATATATTCATTGGCCATTTGTATGTCTTCACAAACTTTACCCATCTTAATTGAGTTACTTGTCTTTTAAAATTCTATTTACAGTTAACTGTAACTCTAGTATAATTTTTTTTATACTTTTTGATTTGTTTTTCATACATTGCTAATATTTTCTCCTACGTCTGGTATCTCTTTGCCCTTTAAATTTTGTCCACAGTGTCTATTTCGGTGTAGGGGTTATTCATTTTATATAATCAAGTGTGGTAATCTTTTTCTTTAAGGATACTGGGGGTCATGTTATGCTTGGGCAAATCCGCTCCTTCCCACAATGATTGGACAGCAAAACTTTAATGTTTCCCCAGACTTTGTTAGTTCTATTTTTTGAGGTTTTCAGGTTCATTATGTTTCCAAATGGACACTCAACTGTCCCACTACCACCCATGTTTTGACTATCAAAATGCTCTGTTTACTTCCTCCTATTTATTATAGTCCATGCTTAGTTTATTCATTTGTTTACTACCTGTCTCCCCAACTAGAAGACCGTTTTCATGAGTGTGAGAGCAGGTATTACTCACGACGGTAGGCCCCAGTGCCTAGGATGTGCCCGACAACTTTGGATGGTGCTCATGAATACCTGGGGAAGGAGGACACTTGTTGCTGAATAATCCAGGCTCCCCCCATGGGTTTGAAATGCTATAGGTTTGGTCATGAGTCCGATTCTAGATGCTCTCCTTAGTTCCAGGGCCTTCCTCCTTTGTCTATATGGATGCTACTTGTGGTACTATGAACATGCCTCCTCAACTTACTTCTGTTTTCTTATTTCATATTTTGATATTATGTTTTTAAAGTTATTCTGGTTGTTTTTAAATACTATTTTTAATGTTTATTTATTTTTGAGAGAGACAGAGCATGAGCAGGGGACGGGCACAGAGAGAGGGAGACACAGAATCCGAAGCAGGCTCCAGGATCTGAGCTGCCAGCACACAGACCAATGTGGGCTCAAACTCAACAACTGTGAGATCATGACCTGGGCCAAAGTCAGATGCTCAACGGACTGAGACACCCAAGTGCCCCATCATATTTTGATATTCTTACAGGGCAAGTCCCTCTTCATATTCCAGTCTCCCTCCCAAATTTCTTAGCTATTTTTGCAAACTTATCCTTTGACACGAACTTTACAGTTACCAAGTTCCAAAAAAATCCCACTGATACTTTGATTGGAATTGCACACATGTGTTGATTAATTTGGGCAAACTGATATCTTTATGCTATTTTCCCCAGCCAGGAACACTGTAGATAACTTATTTAGGGCTTAGTTCATTTACCTTGGTAAAGTTTCATGGTTTTCTTCTTTGTCATGTTTTTCTTTTGTATACTTTGTATTAAATTCTTTTTTGAAATATTGGTTTTTGAGAGAGAGAGAGCATGGGGGAGAGGCAGAGAGAGAGAGGGAGAGAGTATCCCAAGCAGGCTCCACGCTGTCAGCATACAGCCTAACACGGGGCCTGATCTCACCAACTGTGAGATCGTGACCGGAGCTGAAATCAAGAGTTGGACGTTTAACCGATGGAGCCACCCAGGCACCTCTGAATTATTTTTTAAAAACTCCATTGTGAATGAGATTTAATCGTTAGTTACATATTTCTTATTGGATGTGTGTGTTTCTTATTTTCAGCTATCAGTTAGTTCTAACAGGATTCAAATGAATCTCCTGGATTTCCCGAGCAAACCCTTTTACAGATCTAGGTGGAGGTCCTCCACACCAGAAGCTGTGTGGGTTCTAGTTCCTCTGGCAGGCAACCCCTTTGAGGGTTTCTGGCAGAGTAAAGACAGATGGGCTTCCCTTCAAGGCGTTCAGCAGGAACCAGACTGGAAGCCTGGGGCACCGCACTTGATTGGAAAGAGGAAGAAGGAGCTCCCCAGGAAGCGGAGCAAACCGGTGTACTCCCTGCTGTGCCAACTGCCCCCTTCCTTGTCTGCTTTCTCTACGTTTCTCGACGCACTGTGAAATTGACCCCAACCACAGGAGCAGACCAGGGGGTAGGCGGTGCGGGCTGCTGTGCATGCTCGAGGGAAAGAGAGGTGCTCTGGGCCGGACTTGTCGGGGAAGGAAGGAGTTGATGAGGCTTGAAGTCT
Source organism: Prionailurus viverrinus (assembly GCF_022837055.1). NCBI lineage: Eukaryota > Metazoa > Chordata > Mammalia > Carnivora > Felidae > Prionailurus > Prionailurus viverrinus. The sequence goes on along the minus strand of NC_062568.1, from coordinate 188,894,607 downwards.
GTACAGCATGAAAGGGAGTGTGTTTTCTTTGGATTAATAGCATGAGACAAGACCCGAAGGCAGAGGGAGGTCAAGGGGCTGGGAAGAGAGGCAACTCCCACACTGGAGTTCAAGTGGCGTCAGGATGTCCCAGGAAACAGAGCTGGGCTGAGAGAGTAAAGATAATGAGGCTCCGGAATTAGCTAGAGGAACTTGTGCTTTGTCCTCTTTGAGTTAGAGGCCCACTGAGCTCCCTGAGGGCGAATTACTGAATGGCTGAATGAATCCATGAACTAATGAATGAAATCCCAGGGGGAGCCATCTGATAGGAAGCTGAGCAGAGAGAATATGGAGACGAGGTGGAAATGAAAGAAAACGAGGTTGTTCATATAACAACCACCGTGTACAAAGCACTTTTGCATGTGCTTAGCCCACACAACCATCTTTATCTTGTAAAGATGGCTTCATTCCCATCTTTAAAAATGAGAATACAGAAGTTTAGAGAGGTTGAGTAACTTGCCCAAGGTCAAGGGCTGGTTTGAGAGTGAGCCAGTATTACATTATATAATTATAGTCCGGGTCCAACTTTGGTGCTCCCACTCTTCTCCCTGGTAATGCTGCCCGCGCCTCCGGAAAGGAGAGGCTGTGACCGGGAGCCAGGCATGGGCTGGAGAGGCCCTATTAGTAATCAATAGTTTACAGCTGAATCATACACAAGGCTAAAGGGCTGATCTTTGAGACCATGAATTACAAAGGCCAGCTCTCTGCATTCAGCTTAGCCTATCTGATCATCAGATAAAGTCAAGGGCTTGGCATTGAAGAGGTCTGGAGAAGTGGGAGCAGGAGGCAAGAGGAGGGAGCCCGAGGTCCTTTGCCTGCAGAAACAATGCAATTCAGCAGTCAAAAGGATAGAGGCTGAAGGTGCAGACCTCTTACTGCATTCATTTATTTAAACACCTCCCATGCGCTGGGTGCGGGGAGATAATGGTGAAGATGACAGACAGAGTGTCATTTTCCAGTTGTTTCTGGAGATGGGCAATACTCCCACATACACAAACCCATTAAAAGATTATCAGCTGTGGCAAAGGCAGTGAAGGAGGCAGCGTGCTGAGACAGAGTACCCGCTTTCAAGAGAGTGGCTGGAGAGGTGATGTGGAATCAAGAGGAGAGGCTCATAGGTGCCAGCCCTGGGAAGAGCAGGGCAGAGAAGGAGGTAGGAGGACACTTCCTATCATAAAGGCAGCGTGTGCAAAGGCCCCCGAAGGCAACCAGCCTGGAGTGTTCGAGTAACAGAAAGGTCGCTGAAGCTGTTGCTGGCCCAAGACAAGGCAGGCAGAGGCCAGGTTGGGTGGGGCCCTGAGGGTCTGGGAAAAGTTTGGGTTTCATTGAGAGATTCTTCAGCTGAGGCCTGGCAGGATCCGATTTCCACTTTAAGGTCACTCTTGCTGCCCAGATGAGAATAGTGGCAGGGGCAAGAGCAGGTGCAGGGCAGGTAGCTGGGGGCTGTAGCAGGGGGCCGGGGACCTCTTGTATTAGAAATCCTTGATGAGAGCCAGGTAAGACTTGCTTTGCGAAACTGACCACATTTATTAAGACTCTTACTGAAGACTTTTTCTCATCTTATAGAAATCAAAGTCTATAAAATGCTAATCAGAGGTTGTGATTGATAGGGCTAATTCCAGGCCAAAGCAGACTATAGGCTTCCCTGAGCGGCTCCTGTGCAGGTGAATCAGTCTTCTTTGGCTTTTGAAATACTGGAAACAATTTGAGGACCCTGTTCCCACGGTGCCCCCAGGTGGGAAGGGAGGGAGAGAGGCGAAAAGTAGTCCTTCCTAGAGATACCTTGCTCCTGGGGCAACAGAGATTTCCCTCACCAAGTCTTCCGGGAGCCCCAACTGCCATCCTCCAAGCCTCTCTAGTCTTCACCCATTTTCTTCTTATCTTCTTGCTTCAGAGACTTTTCTCTGCCTGGAATGTTCCTACCCCCATGCACCCTCACACCACCTGCCATGGTTGAGTTGTCTCCGCCAAAAAGATATGCTCAGGTTCTAGCCCCTCTACCTGTCAATGTGACCTTAACTGGAAATAAATGCATTGTTGCAGATATAATCAAATTAAGATGAGGTCATGCTGGATTAGGGTGGGCCCTAAATTCAATGGCTGATGTCTTCATAAGAGAAAGGAGAGGGAGACTATATGCAGAGATACAGAAGGGACATCGGGGAGAAGACCAGGTGAAAACAGAGTAGAGACTGGAGTGACACATCTGTGAGGCAAGGAATGCTAAGGGTTGCTGGCAACTACCAGAAGCCAGAAGAAGGACAGATTGCTCCCTGGAGTCTTCAGAGGGAGCACAGCTACACTGACACCTTGATTCTGGACTTCTAAGCTTTAGAACTGTGAGCAAGTAAATGTCTGTTCTTGTTTTAAGCCATTCTGCTTGTTACAGCAGCCCCAATAAACGAATACACCACCTTACTGATGTGTACCAGTCGGTGCCCCTCACCCAGTGAGGCTTTTCCTGGGCTTCCCCATATCCCCCTCATGGCCCCAGTCTGGAGAGATGCTCCCTCTATGTGCTCCTGCTGTATCAGAGCCATCCATTGACTTACCTATCTTACCGAGCTCCTTGACTGCTATGTTTGTGACTCATTCATCTCTGTATCTCTGGTACCCAGCACAAGTCCTGGCCCAAACTAAGCTCTTGGTCTGGTTGAACTGATGAATGAATGAACCATTCGCCATCTTTCAGGAACACCCATGGTTCAACCAAACTCACCCAGGTCAAGTGCCTGTCATGTGGCAAGAGGCAATTTAAATCCTATGTGCTAAGGAAGATACCCCTAGATTGCTGGGGGTTCTGACACCTCTCTTTACTGCCCACCTCCAGCTCCTTGGATCTTACAACTGTACGGTTGGTGCTCTATCACCACCAAAGAGATAGGACCTAGCCGCACAGACTCTAGGCCAGAGCTAACAGCCTGGTCCAAACCCAGGAGATGTGGGGAGGCTGCAACCATGGTCTACGCTCACTAAGTCCAGCCTTGTGGGTTCTCTGAACCCATACAGACACTGAAAGTCACACCAGGCACTGGTGACACCGATGGGAATATGGCATAGCCCTACCCCTAAATGCGGTGTGATGGGGATTATGGTGAAGGTGCATACAGAGAAGGCCCCTACCTCACGCAGACGGGGTGAGGCAAGGCCCCCGGGAGAAGGGAACAATGGAGCTGAGTCTCGCCAGATGAACAGGATGCGTCCAGATGAACGGGGTGGACGAGGAGTATGAGAAGAAAAGGGAATTCCAGGGAGGGAAGAGAGCCTGCATGAGGACATGAATGGCTAGAGAGATGGGCACCCCAGGAAAGAAGTGGTTCTTCAGGAGGACAAAAGCATGGGGTGCAGGTGGGCGGGTCTGGACAAGCACGCCCAACGCCCAGCGTGAGATGTGCACAGAGAAGCGAGTTCTGGAGGACGCTGGCTTTGGGGATGAGCAGGGGAAGAGAAGTCCATGGAAACTAAGACTAAGACTTAGAAGGAAAAGCAGAAACGGGTGCAGCCCTAGAAGTCAAGAGAGAAGACAGTCTCAGAGGAATGGCAATGATGGCAATATCGTTCAAACTGTGCAGAACACAAGGCTGGTGTGGCCCCTGTGATTCTAGTGACAGAGTTTCCATGGTGATGGGGCAGGACTGGGGAGAGGGGCGGGGAGCCCAGTTCCCACCAAAGGAGGGGCCCGAGTTGGTCTCAGGGTCTTAAGTCTGGTATCTGGTTTTCCGGGGGTACAACCTGGGTGTCTGCTTCTTTCTCCTACTCCCCTGGGGGCTGCCCTGAAACTCGGCTCTCTCTGGAGCTGGGTCTTCATTGCACAGCTGGCTGCCACCTGCTTCAACTACAGGGCACCCTCAACTGTGGGGTTGTCCCTGTTCCAGGATCTCCATACACCTTTTTGTTGTGGTGTTTCTGCAGAGTCCCACCGCAGTCTCCCTGTAGCAGGTGCCCCGGGGAGGGCCTCTTCCACCCGGCCCTTGCTCCCTGACCTCTTCCCACCAGCCCGCCACTGAGAGCCGGCCAGACTTTGCTGGTAAGGCAGTACGGTTCATTGATACTCGGCCTCAAAGACAGGAAGAAGTTTTCTACCAGAGTCTCCATCTGAAAAGCTAGGAGAACCTCGATTTTCACTACAGGCGCCTGTACTTCGCAGGCAAATCCTGCTTCTGGGATTTGGTCCCCAGTTCTCTCAGTCCCAAGGAAATGAGGACACATTGGTTTTTTTTTTTTTTTTTTTGGATACCGCATGCCCTGCTGCTTACAGGTGGTTCATCTGTATCTGTTGCACATTAGAAAGATAAGCAAAAACATCTTGACATGTTGATTTCACCTGCCTTCTGACTGGCCCCCGAATGTGAAAGGGCCTTGGGTACTCCCAAACAACTGTTCACTCCATGAACAAATGGATGCTGCACAGATACGAGTCCTAACTGCGGATCTTTTTACAACAAGAGAAAACAGCACACAAACGAACAGCTGCTACGGGGGGGAAGGGGGTCAGAAATCATTCCTGCCCCCAAATGAGAAGGCAACCTAAATTATCCTCAGTGACATTGGAAACGACAATAAGAAAATAATACTTGTTTTATAAAATGCCCCCTTCTGAGCCACGAAGCTGCAAACCAACAATTAAACCATGATCATAATAGCAGACAATAATAATTAAATCATCCCGCCATCCAAAGAGCAAAAGCGGAGAAGACAGGCCAAAGCCCAAAGCAAGCATTGGTGTCTAGAGCGAAATGAAAGGCTCTTCTTTCCTGGGGCCAGCTGGTATTCAATAGAAAAGTGATTCTTTTGTTACTTCTGCAAGCAAGAGAATAAACCTGAGCTTCTGGTCACTGAAGAAACCACAGTTTCCACCCGGCCACAGTTTCCATTCTGGGGCAAGCATACAGATGCAGGACTTGAGCTATTCCTCGTGTCTCACCCTTCCTTGCTGGCTGACCTTGCACTGGTTTCCGTCTCGTCATCAGCACCTTGTAAACGAAGGCTCCGTGACTGTCATTAGCCAGAACCTGCCCTGGAGGTGTCAGGGGATTCTGTGAGGGGCAGATGTGTCTTTATCCTTCTTGGAAGAAGTGTTTTCCATAAAATGAAAGGTTCATGCTTCCTGAAGAGGCTGTGTAGCACAGTGGAAAAGAAACAGTGGCTAGGGAGCCAAAGACATAGCTTCAAATCTAGTTCTATGACAGCTACTCAGGTGAACTTGCACAGCCTCAGTTTACTTGTCTGTACAATGGCAGTAACTGGGCATCTGTCCAGCAGTGTTGCTAGGAGAATTATTGTAGATGAAATCACATATAAAGGTACCTGGCACTGAGCCTGATACATAGTGTAAAATCAATAAGTGGTAAAATCATCTAAAACAAATTCTGTTTTTGTTCTCTTTATTTTTATTGAAGTGTGACTAATATACAATATTATATTCGTTTCAGGTGTACAACATTTTTTTTTATACTTAAGAGATGTGTTAAAGTCCTCTATGATTGTCAATTTCTTATATTTACGACAGATTTCATTTTATGTTTCCTTGTTAGGTTACATAAAGATCCACGACTGTTGGCCTTATTATGGCATAGACACTATTCCCATGAAATAATTCTCTCTGTCCCTGGTGGCTGTTGGCATTCCTTAGCTTGGGGCTCCATCGTTCCAGTCTCTGTGTCTGTCTTCTCCTCTGTGTGTATAAAATCTCCCCCTGCTTCCCTCTTATAAAGATCCATGTGATTGCATTTAGGGCCCACCTGGAGAGAATCCAGGCTCACCTCCTCATCTCAAGGGCCCGGATTTAATCACAGCTGCAAAGATCCTTTTTCCAAGTAAGCTAATGTTTACAGGCTCCAGTCATTAAAACCTGATATCTTTGGGGGTCATCATACAGCCTGCTGCAATGTCTTTGCAAGCTTTTCAAGAAGCCTGAGTGTCAATTTTCTGTGTCTTCTGTGCATATTATATCCTGGCTGGATCAATGGTTCTTGGGTCTCACAACACCACTGGCTTCGGCCTTTGATGTTAAGGGGAAGCGATTTTAGAAGGACTGGATTCTCTGCGGTGGTGGCTTTTTGTAAATGACTGTTTATCTGAGGGGGAATGATGGTGTGCTTACCTGTGTGGGTGTGTTTTCCCAAAGGCTTTCCGGGATTTCATTATTCTTGGAACTGTTTGATTTATTCATCAAGTTGTATCTAATTAGTTTTGCCTGGAACTCAGTGAGTCCATTCAATTCACCAGGATGCTTTAGCCCTGGTCCATCGTCTGCCCCTTCTCAGAGGACTTTGCTCACAGCTTGTATTTTATTACCCCTTTCTCCATTTGCTCCTCGTTCTTCTCCACATGTGCCGCCTGGTTGGTACTCTGTCCTTTGCATTTGGCAACTCCTCTTTCATTTATTTCCACATTCTTGTAGTTTTTCTCTGCAATCTCAGATCCTCCAGCTTGTCTCTTACTTGAATGCTTTTATTTTTTACAAGGCAAATGCTGCTCTTGTGGATTTTGGTTCCTGTGTATTTAGCTTCTTTTTCATTCTTTGCTTGCCTCTATCACTGTCCTTCTATCTCAGGATCTCCCCTCCCCCACTACATCATCCAATCTTCTGCTACCGATCATCCCTACTTCTCATATGTCAATGAGAATATTATCCATAAATCCGTTTACGTTTTCTTTCGTTTACTAGAGTAAAATTTTTTCAGAAAATATGTTTCCATTTAAAAAAAATTTTTTTAATGTTTATTTATGTTTGAGACAGAGAGAGAGAGAGAGAGAGAGAGAGAGCGAGCATGGGAGGGGCAGAGACAGAAGGAGACACAGAATCTGAAACAGGCTCCTGGCTCTGAGTTGTCAGCACAGAGCCCAACATGGGGCTCGAACTCACTAACCGTGAGATCATGACCTGAGCCAAAGTCAGAGGCTTAACCGACTGAACCACCTAGGCACACCTATGTTTCTATTTCTTTAGGGAAATGATTCTTTTTCAAGAATGGTATGTGTTAAGTGGCATCATACAAGTTCATTTTATTTATTTTTTTGCTGGTTTCCTTATCTTTTGACGGGGGGGGGGGGATCTATACTGGTCCAACGAAGTCTACTTTTCTTCAGTTGAATGGAATCCCCCCTCTAAGAAATCCTGGAATTCATTTTTTGGGATGGTAAACTGGCAGTCAGTTTGATGTCTACAGGCCAATTCAACTATCCAGTGTAGCCCAGCTGGATTATTATTCTTGGATGATTTGAAGTAATTTGTGTTTCTTTTTTCTAGAGGTGATCCATGAAAACTAAATTGTCAGAGAGCATCGCCACACTTACATCTACATTTACACCTACCGGGTTATCCATACCCTCTCCTTCAAAAAACTTCTGAGCTCCTTTTGGCGATTTCCTGATTTGTTGAAACCTTAAGCCTGACAAAGGAACACCCCGCCGGGTACGTGCTTATCTGTTCAGCTCCTTCAGGAGGTCAGCTCTTGGAGTGCAAGTACATGGACCTTCTCTGTTGAAGGTTTAACTAGTGCCATGGCTCAAAAACAAACCTTCTGGAAGCAGCTAAACCTGCGGCCACGATTCCTGGCAAGAGCTACGAACAGAAGCTTCACTTCTGGTGCCTTCTGCCTCCTCTGGGCCAGCTGCCCACTTGCTGTTGAAGGGGAACAACAGTGACCGCAGTGGGGGATCGCTGCCCCATGACTGATATGCAACCGCAGGCAGGGAGTCCGGATTTCCGGTGCAGCCAGATGTTTTGTCTAGTTCAGGCTCCTCCCAGGAAGACAAGCTCCACTGGGTAGGGGTTCTAGTTCATCAAAACTGTGCCTCCCTCCCACCCCTCGGTAATCCAACTGCTTGGTGACCAACAGCCAAGAATGGAGTTTCCAGGTCACCCTTTGCATTAATCATTAAAAAGCATCCCTACAGTTAAAAATCAACAAACTATCCTCATTAGCCAAGTATGAGCATTAAGAGCAGAAATTGAAGCTTCCAGAACAACATTTCCACCCTCCATGGGCCCCAGATCTCTTTAGGGAAAGCACACCTGGAGAAGACTGTCTCTTCTCCCTTCCCCCCTTTCCCCTCCATGTAGCCCCTCACATATAGCTTGTAAGCCTAGCCAGATTTGTACTCAGAAACAAGGCGCAGTTCTCCTGAATATAGCAAGGGCCTCTCAAACAGTTATCTTAGACTCCTCCCTGGTTTCCCAGTCAATTTCTCCTTGGCATTGCCACCAGTGACCTTCTTTTAGGAATGGAGATACCATCATGTCACATCAGACAACGGGTTCCTCCAGAAGCAGTTCTGTACGTTCACCCCTTCCTCCCTCTCATGTTACCTCCACCCTGCATGGCAAACTACTACTATGCTTTCAAATGCACCTAGAATAGCTCCTCTTCTAACACCCTGCCCCCAACTGCTACCTGGGATTAGGAACTATCCTTGCAAATGCTTTTCAGTTGTGCTTTGTACAAACTTCTACTACAGCATTTATCGCATTATATTAGAATCTGTAGCAGACCCTGTAGGACGGTCTATCTGCACTCCATTTCCAAAAACTCGTCTATCTCTACTAGTGAAACTGTAACAGCGAAACAAGATTGATTTCTTGCTTTCCCAGCCGGGCATCCATGGCGAGTTCTGATGAATAAAGTGTAGGAAGACGTCTGTAAGGATGGTGATTCTTCCTGAAGAAATACACAAACCATCCCAAGGAGAAAGATCTGTGCCCTGTCCTCTCCCCTCTTCTTTTAGACTGCGACACAGACACAAGGTGTGGAGCCGCAGCAGCTAACCAGGCGAGCGTGAGGGTACAGCCGAGGGCAGTGCAGCAAGAAGAAAGGCAACAGCATCCTGAGCGGCCGCCCTGGGTCTAGACGGGACCTTCAGATCCTCGTTCCAAGAGAAAAGTGAACCTCCATCTGTTGAAGCCAGCTTTAGTCAGTTTTTCTACTTCCATTCCTAACTGATGAAATTTCTACCCATACGACTGAGACTTTCAAGGGAAAAGACTGTTTCTTATTTATATTTATACCCTCAGTACCTGGCAGAACGCCTGGCACTGAGTAAATGCTCCAAGTATTTTAATTGAACTGAATGTCGTTACTGTCTTCAAAATATTCCAATGGCTTCTCATTATACTGAAAAATCCATTTAGAGTCCTCATCTTAGCCTGCAGGGTCCTGCGGAGAGCCCTCTTTACCCGAGCAACCTCATCTCCCCCATGCGGTCCCCAGCCACGTCAAGGGAGCACTCTTTTGTGGATAGACGCTACATTTTGCCCTGTGTTCGTGCCTTCGCTCTCTTTCCCCTCAGTTGGAATGCTCGCCTCTACACCTCCAGGCAGGCCTTCTCTCTCTCTCTTTTCCATTGCTGAACTTGGCTTGCACCTGCTTACAGTCTCTGCTTTGTCTTGGAGGGACCTGTTCGTTTGACTATTTCCTCCCACGGAATGTGAGCCCTTGGAAGACAAAGACTGGCCTTAGTGTAATTGTTGTGCTTCCCACTGCACAGTGTCTGGTGCAGAGAAAGTGTTCAATGTGCGTTTTGTTCAGTGGAACTAAACCAGGGTCAGAACGCCAGACTGGGGAGAGAAGAGTTTGGAGCTAGGCAGAAAGGGGCTGAAACCCACATCACTGGGTAATTGTGAGATATTCACCCTCTCTGGGCCTCGGCAGTCTCATCTGTAAAATGGGGACAGTAATAACTGATCAAGAATGTGGTACGAGGTACGTGTTTGATAAATGTTAGGTAGAGGGCAGGACCAAGAGCAGACGGCTTTGCTTCCCTCTCTTCAATTTTTCTCTGAGCTGGTCCACTGATTATAACAGGGAAAACTCTAACCCAACACTGGAAACTGAGAAGGCGTCTCATCCATAGGGGATGAAATTCCACGTTCTACATACTGACCACACGAGGAAGAGTGACATGGAGGGTGCAGCACAGTCTGCTCTCCTGCTGTTGGTTGTCAGGCCTGGATGGAGTTCACTGGTCAGCCTGTCCGATTCTTGGCACTCAGGGGAAAACACACCTACCAAATGCTGGAGACGCCCCTGGGTTCCAGGGCAGAATCTGACTGCCAGCCTATGCTTGTCCTGCACACCCAAGAAGGGCCCATTTTCCTGCTGGGACCCCACCCAGGACTGAGGGCCATCCCTGCAGCTACCCACTGTCCTTCCTTGCCCGGCTTGCTGGGGTGAGGTTGACCACAGATCCCTCTGATCATCTCCAGTGCTCGGCTGGGGCCAAGGGCAGGCTGAGGAGAGGTGTCTGCAGGCCTTCTGCTGTCTGTGCCCCGGGGGATGGTCCCTTGGATTGGCCTGTGGGCTTTCCCACATCGGGTCCCATCTGGGACACCAAGGGGAAGCCCGCCTGACACCTGTTCCCACCAGCAGCATGGCACCCACCACCTGGGACTCTCAGGGGTGAACTACAACCTGCTTTGCCGAGGGGCCCCATCTGAGTAAAATGAACCGCCTTCCCAGTTCCAGGAGGGGTTTCTCGTCACTTGGGAATTACATGCCAGGCACTGTTCCAAGTGCTTAGATATGTTAACTCACTTAACCTCATCGTAACCTTAGGTGATGGGTACTGTCTTAAATCACCATTTTACAGCTTAGAGAACAGAGGCCCAGAGTGCCTGCTTAAAGACCTTCCCAAGCTACACGGCTCATCAGAGTGGCGGGCAGTGTGGTGCCAGAGTCCAGCTCTGAGCTGCAACTCGATGTTGAATGAACAACAAAACCCCTGGGGATGTAAAGAGAATTGGCTCCTCAGAGGAATCCAGCTGATTAATCAGATTAAATGGTCCAACTGAAAGATGCAGTTAATGCAGGAAAAAATAGGAGGCATTGTAAAACAGAACATAAACAGTATTTTCAGGGAGGTGCAAGATGGTAATACATAGAAATAACAAAAGTAAGCTGTCAAGGGCAATGTGAAAACAAAAAAGAATAGCTTCCTTAAAATAAAAATGAAAACAACAAGATTCCCAAAATAAAGGAGAGCAAGATGAGTAGTGTTGAAAACAGAATTAATGAAAACACAAGATCGCTGGCAGAATAAAAAAAAATAGGATACAGAACTTTCAAATCACTAGAGGAAAAACAAAGCCAATTAAATCAAATCAGCTGACAATAGGAAGAGTTAAAAATGAAAGAAAACAATAAGGATGCATCATCTGTTTTGTTTGAAAAGAGCATAGTACGTTTGATGGAAAAGAGAGATATATATGCGTATATATGTATATATAGGCACCTGGGTGGCTCAGTGGGTTAAGCGTACGACTCTTGGTTTTGGCACAGGTCATGATCTCCCAGTTTGTGAGTTCGAGCCCCACAGCCGGCCCTGTGCTGGCAGTGTGGAGCCTGCTTGGGATTCTCTCTCCCTCTCTCTGCCCCTTGCCTGCTCGCACTGTCTCTGTCTCTCTCCAAATAAATAAATGAATTAAAAAAAAAAGAAATATACAAAAACCCTGTGCTCTTTTCACTTTCTTCGAGTATACATGGAACATAAATAACACAAAAGTTCAAAAAGTAAAAAGGGTGCAATGCAGTAAAAATAGCAAGTAAATCACATGAAATACATAACCACTAAGTTAAAAAAACTTTTAAAATGTTTATTTATTTTTGAAGGAAAGAGAGAGCGTGAGTGGGGGAGGGGCAGAGAGGGAGAGGGAGACACAGAACTCGAAGCAGGCTCCAGGCTCTGAGCTGTCAGCACAGAGCCCGACGTGGGGCTCGAACTCACAGACTCACAGACTGTGAGATCATGACCTGAGCCCAAGTCGGACGCTTAACCGACTGAGCCACCCAGGCACCCCACCACTTAGTAAGTTTTAAATAGGGATTAAAAATAATTCTACACTGAAATTATACACTATTTAAAAATCAACCCAGTTGAGTCCTCTGTAGGAAAAGAAAAAAACCTCCCCCAAGGAAAAATATACCGAGAACGGGAAGCAGCCAACACAGTTAGATATCATTTTGTCTGTCAAACTGAGAAACACAGACAGGATTGACAGCAGCTAGTGATGCTATGCAGGGAGGCAGACTTTTGGTGGATGCGTAAATTGCCACAGTGACCAGAGGGAAATGTGAGATCATGTATTAAAATTTGCCCTCTAAGAATATATCCTAAGGAAATAATTGGACAACTGTTCAAAGATTCATGTGTAAGGATATTCACTGGGGTGAAAAACTGAAAATATTTACTTTATTAATAGGGGAGTAGAAAAATAAATTATAGTTGTGCCTCCAACAGAATTCTCTGTGGCCATCAAATGGGATGAGGCTGATCTCTATATATTGACATAATAATATGATGATACAGGATTAAACAGTAAATCAAAAGCGAGTCACTGAGCCATGCATGGAGATTATCTTGTTTTAGAAACCACATTTGCTGCATTTGCCTTATGCATCTATCGGCATACAAACTAAAAGAATTACCAGAACAAACTGATCTCAATGGTTCTCTTCTGTGGGCCGTGTGGAGGAGAACAGAGTCAGATTCAGGGGACTTTTGCTCTCTACAAATTTCTTTATTGTCTGCATTTTGAATTTTTCAAAACAAGTGTCTATTTTTTATATAGAAAAATCCTATACAGATATTCCCACTTTAAAAATAACAACTAGGGGTGCCTGGGTGGCTCAGTTGGTTAAGCATCAGGATCTCACGGTTTGTGGGTTTGAGCCCCGTGTCGGGCTCCGTGCTGACAGCTCAGAGCTTGGAGCCTGCTTCGAGTTCTGTGTCTCCCTCTCTCTCTGCCCTTCCCCCACTTGCATGCTGCCTCTCTCTCAAAAACAAATAAACATTAAAAAAATAAAAGTAGTAGCTAGATCTTATTCTGAATAAGGACTCAAACACAAACAGGGCTTTTTGTGTTTGTCTTCATTAGGGTCTAATCATGAATTCCCTTCACTTTGCTGCTGGTTAGTCAGGTGAAGGGCTTGTGTGGGGCACTGAGGGAGAGGAGGTGAGAGGGGGACAAAGAGAGAGAAAGAGGGAAGAGGGGGAGGGAGACAGAAGAGGAGAGAAAACAGGCACGAGCACATATGTGTGTGTGGACATCACATGCACTGTCAGGAAAAGACAAGCTGGGTGGGGGGGACTGAACGAGAAAGGGAAAGGCGTCCTGTCTCTCATCTCCATCTTTTGGCTGCTCTCAGTGCAGCCGGGAGCCCTCCTCTGCTCCTTGGGCATCAGCTCCCTTGAGGCTGTGGGATGCCCAGAAGCTCTCTAGAGGGTGGACCAAAGCTACCTTCACCTTCTCCCTGCTGTTCCCCATCGTAGGGGCCTCACACACACATTTAGCACATCCCTATGACTTTATAGTCCTTGCTATGTCACCCTGCAGAGGACATTCCGTGTCCTTGTCTTGATCTTCTCTTCCTGAGGGTCAGGAAGGGGTCCTCCTGTCTCCCCTCCAGCCCACCCCGTGCCCACTATTCCTGTAGGTGACAACGGTCCTCACCCTTGCCCAGAATTCCATCATTGATTTCTTGTGCTCGCCTGTCAGCTGCTCCTAGGGCCCTCTGTTCTCCTCCGGCCCTCGTTCTAAACCTTCCTTCCTGGGGATCACGCTGCCTGTCTTGGGTCTGCTAATGCCGCCGCGTCATGGAGACACACAGCCTCCGCTTTAGGAGATGTGTGCCCAAGTATTTAGGAATGAAGTACCGTGATGTCCACAATGTACTCTCGAGTGATTCAGCAAAACGGGGATAAAGGCAAAAACAAAGAGAACGCCAATATGGGAGAGTCTCCACAGTGGCTGAGCCTGGGTGGCAGGCATTCGGGTGCTCACGGGCTGGTCTTTCCACTTCTCTGTGTATTTTACGTATTGTATGTTATGCAACAAAACACAGGGGAACAGAAGAAACCACACTTTCCATATTTCCTGACGAGAGTGAGACCAGCTGGTGTGAACACTTCAACGTTTCCTGAATGCGTCCCTTCTTCTTCACCCCCACTGTCACTGCCAGGGTTCAGGCTTCTCATCCCGACCACGATCTGGGACAGCTCCCTCACTGGGCTCCCAGCCCCAGGTCACTCCATTCTCCATAAGGATGCCAGGACAAGTCCAAACACAGCCTCATGGCCTCCAAGGTCCTCCAAGCTTGGGCGGCAGCCTGCTCCACCAGCTTTATTGCCCACCATTGCCTCCTGCCACAAAATCGAAGCTGATGCTCCAGCCCTTGCACCTGACCATGTCATGTCACTTCCTCTGTCTAGAAGGTCCTTCCCCTCCCACCAGCTTTCCTCCCTGGCTACCTGGCAACTTCCTCTCCATCCTTCAGCTTTTTCACCTTTTCCAGGATAGCATCTCTGGTCTGTACTGTCTTTCACTCCCTATCCCTCCCTATCTCTCCATCTCACTGTGCATACACATGTCTCCTCTTTGCCAACAGTGTCTGGGTCTCATTCACATATGCAATGCCAGCACCCTGCCCAGACAATGCCATGTGATAAACAGACAGACAGCTGTTACATGAATAAATGAATAAATGAATGAATGATGATCCGGGGTAGGAAAGCCTTCTGATTTGCACACATGTACACTAAAGTAAAAGTCATTACACTCCTCATTCACTCATTGTGCACTTAACATTCACTGAGGGACTCTTGTGGATCTACTAGTCATATAAGTCCCTTTGTGCCTGACTCCTGCTTCATTCATTCATTCATTCATTCATTCATTCATTCATTCACTCATTCATCACTTGACACTTATGGATCCAGGTGCTGGGGGCACCGTGCTGAGAACTGGGAGACTTGTAGAAATGAATGAGGTGGAGACCACAGCTCTGGCTGGGAAGGTAAGGCAGGAGCACAAATATAGCACAAAGTGGTCAGTGTCAAGGAAAATGCGGGCTGCAGGCAAAGAGAGTTCAAAAGAGGGAGACATGACTCCCAGGAGTCCAAGAGAGGGGATCGGGAAGACTTCCTGGGTGAGCAGACACATGTACTTGACTTTGAGGGATGGGGAATTTCAGACATAAGCCTTTGGAGCAAGGGGGGCATTCCAGGGAGGCCAGAGTGGAAACAGATGCACAGAGCGAGGCCATGAGCATAGATATGCACAGGAGACACCAGTTGTTTGGCTTTGCCGGGATGTCACTGAAGGGAAAGGGAGGGAAATAAGGTTGGGGAGGTAGGTTGAGGTCATGAAGACCTTGAAAACCAGGATAAGATGTTTAGCTTCTGTGAACGTGGGTGCCATGGAAGGTTTCTGGTTAGCAGGTGAGCTGACCAGGTGTGCTTCCAGAAGCTTCTTCTAGCAGAAATGTGCAAGATGAATTTGTACATTTAACTTGTGCCCCTAATAGTGCAAAACCCTTAAGAGCTCTTCTGACCTTGTTTTGCACAGGGCTTAGCTCAAAAACTTGCACATAGCAAACAATGCACTTCTTTAATTTTAATTGAATGGAGTCTAAGGACCTATGTACATCAGCAAATACACAAGTATCTGTATGTACCTCCTGCAGCAACATATCCATTCAGCCAGTTCCCCTTGACTGAAGACTCTCTAAGGCAGGATCGTCTCTAGCTATGCTTCTCCTTGCCTTGATTCCCCACTATTGCACATCTTCAACCCTTCATTCCTGGGTCACTACAACAGACTCCTGTTTTTCTTTCTTCTTCCTTTTTTTTTTAAAAAAATTAATGTTGGGGCGCCTGGGTGGCGCAGTCGGTTAAGCGTCCGACTTCAGCCAGGTCACGATCTTGCGGTCCGTGAGTTCGAGCCCCGCATCAGGCTCTGGGCTGATGGCTCAGAGCCTGGAGCCTGTTTCCCATTCTGTGTCTCCCTCTCTCTCTGCCCCTCCCCCGTTCTTGCTCTGTCTTTCTCTGTCCCAAAAATAAAATAAACGTTGAAAAAAAAAAATTAAAAAAAAAAAAAAAAGGAAAAAAAAATTAATGTTTATTTATTTTTGAGAGAGAAGAGACAGAGCATGAGCAGGGGAGGGGCAGAGAGAGAGAGACACACACACACACACACGCACAGAATCCAAAGCAGGCTCCAGGCTCTGAGCTGTCAGCACAGAGCCCGACACCGGGCTTGAACTCACGAACCATGAGATCATGGCCTGAGCTGAAGTCGGACGCTTAACTGAGTGAGCCACCCAGGTGCCCCTCTCCTGACTGGTTTTCTTTGCGTGAGTTCTCTCCACTGGAAAAGGCCCCGGTGGGACAAGCCTGCTTAAGAACCTACCATAGCTCCCTCTTGTCTACTGGCATTTAAGATCTTCCATGACCAGGCCATGCTCCAACCCTCTCCACGCTCTATTCCTTGTCCACATGCTTCCCCCTCTCCAGCCAGCTGTCTTGTCAGTCCTCCTTCCAGACCTCTGCTCATCCTGCACCCCTAACCGGCTCCTCTTCGCACAGCTCATCTGAACCATAGCTTAAGGCCCAGCTGGGCCAGCAGTGTGAATAGTGTAAAGATTCGGAAAAACCCAGGTTCGCATCCCAGCTTTCTGAGTCACTGTGCATTCTCTTGGGATCTCAGTGTTCTTGTTTATAAAATGTGAATGAGAACTATGTCCATTCATTATTGGGACTTACCATCAGTACTAACAGGGCTATTGTGGAGAATTGATAAGACAATATACGTGCCAGGTCCCGTGCTGTGTAAATGGTGACGTTCCTTTCTTCTCTGACTCTTTGGAACTCCCAGGAGTAACTCCTGCTGGTCAGATGCTTGTATGGAAAGGAAGTTCTATTCTGAGGGCGTACATATGAACTACCAGACACTGTGCTGGGCTTTTGTAATGACTCCCTCTACAACCCTAAAACACCAGCATTTTTGTCCTCATTTTACAGATGAGGAAACGCAGACTGAGAACAGCAAGCAATCTGGGATCACACAGCTCTGTGCCGACACTACTGTCTGAGAAGTAACCACAGAAGCGTTATTAAATATTTAGTATGTTCCAAAGACTATGCTGGGTGCACTGCATGTGCTGTCTCCTTTAAGTGCCTTATCCTGACGCTCTGCTACTGTAAGCGATACAGCACAGGAGATAGCGGGACCCAGAGGGAATAAAGGCTGTGCCCAAAGTCCTGCAAACAGCAAGTGGCAGGGCTGGGATTCACGCTGGGGTTTGTATGACCTCCAGCTCTGCCCTCAGCTACTCTGCTGGAACTGTGCCATTGAGGCCAGAGAGTTGTCTGAACTTGAACTGCAGTCCTGGGAGGCTGAGACTGGCCTTTCCAGGTTTTCCATAGGCCTCAGCCTAAGCCTGGGGGCACGGCAACCACTACTGAATGCAAGGGCCTCTGGGGCAGGCCCAGCTACCAGCTGAGTGGCCTGGTGCTGATGCTGGTGAGGACCGTCCTGAGCCATAGGCAGGGGTTAGTTCACCAGCCTAGACACTTACCCGATGGTGCAACCAGCATCAGCCTCGATGGTCCAGATGCAGTTGAGATTGTGTTCGTAGGGAGCCGGATACCCGGGTGACAGCACCTGGCCCGACACCTCTCCTTTCACTGTCCCTCCACACTCAGCTGAAAGAAATCCCAAAAAAGTGAGCTTTATAGGGTGGCCTGCACTGCCAGCAGTGACTCAGTGGCTCCTCTTGTCAGTGTGCCCAAGTCCCTCTTGTGCCCTGCAGGTGACTGAGCACAGCATACAGAAAGGTCCCTGGATGCGATTTATATCCACAATCTACAAAGAACCCTTACAACTTAGCGATGAGAAGAAAAACAGCCCAAACAATGGGCAAAATGTCTGAACAGACATTTCTTTGAAGAAGGTGTGCACACTGCCAGGAAGCCCAGGAAGAGATGGTCAACATCACTAGTCATCAGGGAAATGCAGATGAAAACCACAATGAGCTATAGCATCTCACATCCACAAGGATGGCTGTAATCGAAAGGCCAGACACGAAAAAGCGTCGGTGAGGATGTGGAGGAATTGGAACCCTCGCGCATTGCTGGTGCAGCTGCAACATGGTGCAGCTGCTTTGGGAAGCGGTTTCCTAGTTTCTCAAAATGTTGAGCGTAGTCACCATATGACCCTGCAATCCCACTACCAAGCATAGACGCAAGAGAAATGAAAACATACGTTCACACAAAAATGTGCACAGCAGCATTATTCATAATAGCTAACATACGGAAACAGCCCAAATGTCCATCAGCTGATGGACGGATACACAAATACGGTGTCATCCATATGGTGGAATATTATTTGATCATAAAAAAAAGAATGAAGGATCGATACCTGCTACAACATGGATGGACTTTGAAAACAGTGTGCTACGTGACAGAAGCCAGGCTCAAAAGGCCACGTGTTATGTGATTCTGATTATATAAAATGTCTAGAACAGAAAAATCTATAGAGACAGAAAGTATGCTGGTGGTTGCCTGGGCCTGGGGGGAGTGTGCAGGGGGCAGTGACTGCCGATGGGTACAGGGCTTTTCCTGGGTGGACAAAATGTTCAAAAATCAGATGGTGGTGATGGGTGCAGAACCCTGTGAACAGATAAAAAGCATTGGGCTTCAAGTATATGGTATGTGAATTACATCTCAATAGAGCCATTTAAAAAAAGGTCCTGGGGTGGAGGGCTGACAGCTTACTCTGCGGCCAAACTCCTTAAAGCCTCCTCGATGATGCATACACTTGAACCTGTGCCTTGCCAGCAATGGGGCTGCATGGGGTGCCAGGAGCACAGAGGAAAACAAGCATCCCAAGGGCCAATGGTCTAGAGGAGGAGACAGCCACAGTGTGCCCCAACAGAGATGCATTTGTGGCAGATGACAGCTCAGAGGAGAGGGGGCTACTTCCCCTAGCTTGGGGCAGGAGGAGTTGTGAGGAGGAGCAGGGGTGGAGTGGGCGGGGGAGGAACATCAGGGAGAGGATGCTGCAGATGGAAAAGAGAAAGGGCAAACGTCGTGGAGGTGGGCCATGGTGTGGCAGGCTGAGGGGACAGGGGACAACAGGGGAGACAAGGCCGCAGAGCTGGTCAAGCGTCAGACATCCAAGGACGCCATGCCAGAGGCTGGGGACTCTCCGGAGGAAGAACCAGTCACCTTACACGCCAGTGAACTTTACACACTAGGAAGTATACTCTGGTGGCAGTCTTTGGGGCATGAAGGGTGGAGCTGGACTCAGGGGATCAGGTCTACACTCCCCGTCGGAGCACCTAGTCCCCAGGTCAGAAGCTGGTGGTCCTCTGGCCTTCTTCCTCCCCACATCTGATCTGCCTCCGAGACCCAGCCCCTGAACCCCTGGGGTGTTTGTCACATGGACCTCCCTCGACCTTGTTGCTAGAGTCCTGGCCGAGGCTCTGGCTATTTCTGGGTGGCACAGTTGCCCACCCCCAGCAGTGCCACCTGAGGGACCTTTCTAGAATGCAAACTGACTGGGTCACTGCTTGCTTCAAACCTTCCTTCCCAGAATGAAGTCCAAGCCCCAGAGGGGCTCTTTTTGGCTTCTTGGGCCCCTCCCAACACCCCTTGGTCTAGCCAAGACTCATGAACACTAGGAGCCAGGACAATGAGGCTTCTTCATGCCTTCATGTGGACTGACAATGTGAAAACATCTTTCTCGGGGGACCTTTGTGACCCGTCCCCTCCCAGGTACAGTTGCCACTGTCCTCCTTTGTGTCTCCATTTTAACAGAAGCAGATTTTTTAAAATCACAACCATGTTACAGTCACATCTGTCTCCTTCACAAGACCAAATGCCTTGGCAGCAAGGACCTTGTCTTACTTGTATTTGTGCATCCAGTGCCGCTATAGTGCCTGGCATGTTACAGATGTTTTAGTAAGTGTTTACTGAATGGAGAGATCCATGGATGATCAAATGAATGAGGACGCTTACTGCTTTCCAGGAAAATTACTACAAGGGTCGGAGTCAAGGGAGCATGAGTGACAATGAAGAGGAGAATTATTGCAAGAGTGTTTTAGGAAAGGGAATGAGTGACTATGCAAAATCCTAGAAGAAACAGGAGAAGATGGGACCCAGGTTGCAGAAAGAAGACTGGCCTTCACCTTCATTAAGTATTTCATGGGCCCCTTGGCTTCACTCGGGGCCACTATGGCATGGTCAGGGAGGAGGCGCTCTGCCAGTAAGCCTGCTCACGAGACTGGATCCTTTGCACGTGCCTTGCTGTGAGTACCCCCCCGCCCCCCCCATGTGCTGTTGGGACGGGAAGTGCTTGAAGGACGTAGGGCTGAATGGGACCCATTGGGGAGTGGGTGTGGGCAAGAGGCCCCATTGGCAAGTGGGTGTGGGGAGGAAGACTGTCTGGCCCCACAAACGGGGGAGGTAGTGGAGAGGTGGCAGGACCTTATCCATGCCCTTGGCTAGAGCTTCCTTCCATATTCCAGATGGAGAAGCCCTTCCTGTGTTTGGAGGCAGCAGCAGTGGGGGTTCTTCCTCACGGACGCAACATCTGGGAGGAGCCAAGAGGCCGGCATGCTGCAGATTCATTGACAAGACCATGAGACTCTACTCTTTCTGGTTGTCACCCTTCTTCCCATCCTTAGAGCCTTGGCTGCCTCATGTGGGCTGTAGCACCCACTCATCGACAAAGAAAGCCTCTGCGATGTCTTAAACTACAGTGGTCACTTCTGCTAGACCGTGATGAAGTCCACCACAACATGACGTGTGTAAACATATACACCCACAACCCCAAATACATAGCCTCACTCCTCTGTGTGGGGCCTGAGGGAGTCTCCACGGGGAAAATCTCCGAGATTCAAAGTTTAAGTACTCTTCCCAGCACTGCTTGAGTGGATCCACTGAGTTCAGCCCAACCAGCACATCTGATATTCAAAAGAACCTTACAGTGAATCCTTTCTGCAAAGCAACTGTCTTGTAACATGAATCATCTCCTTTCGCATTTCGCCTGCTCTAGCTTGCCTGTGGCATCATACTGTCATCCATTTATGCATATGTCCCCCCCTCGCTGGCCGGGGATCTGCCCTCCTCAGAGTTCCTAGTGCCCAGCATAGGACCTGGCACATGAAGGAAAGAAGGGGACAAAAACAGGATGCAGGGAGAAAGGGATGGGGCATGACTGCAGACTGGGTCAACCTTAGAGGGCAAAGGGAGAGGCTATTTAGAGGTCGCCATGCTGGTCTGTCCACTGTCAGGCTTAACATCTTCTCTTTTAGACCCTCTGTTGTACAACAGTGCTGAAATCCTGTTAAAATGAAGCTGTCTAGGGGAAAAATATTGGCCATTACCGTTGTCCACCACGCTGGTTCAAACCCTCAGCACTCACACATGCTAGGCCAGAAGCCCAACCCTCACCCCACCCTCCTCCTGCTGGTGAATTCTTACCCATCCTTTTGAGTCTGTGCAAAACTTCCTTGTATCTCCTCAACACTTTGCCCTAACTCTTTGCACAGTGCTTATCTTGTATTATAATTATCTGTTTATGTGTCTATTTGCCTTGCTAGGCTATGGAATTCCCAAGGGTAGGGAAAAATACTTTATTCTTTCTTTGTTTACTTCTCTGCCTCTGCACATACCCAAACATATAGCTGCACCAATTCTGGTGTGTGGCTCTTGGTACGGACTTAAGTGTTTTCCCAGTGGATGTCTTGTTCTTATAGGATTGACCAGCACTGTACAGACATGCCGAGGTTGTGGCACAAGGGGAAGGGGATGGGGGAGAGGCCTGGTGTTTGGGGGTGGGGAAGCAGGACAAAGCAGTGGGGTGGGAATCTTGTTCAGCAGGGAGGAGAACAGGTGCAGTGAGGTAGGTGGTGAGAAATGAAAAGGCCAGATGGACCGAACGATAGGTTCTGCCTACTTCATACTTCTGCCCTGGACCAGACTGCTCTCATCTTATGACACATGAAGAAAGCTTAGAGGGAGCCTCTGCTGACATTCTGGAAGCACCAGAGGCTTAAGAAAGTGCTGGTTCATTATTATATTCTTCCTCAAGAATGAAGTAGGTGCTAGCTCATTTTCTTACTCTTTCTTCCAACTTTCTCCAGGAAAGGGAGCATAAACCCCATTTTGCCTATGGGGAAACTGAGGCCCAGAGTGAGTCAGAGACTCGTTTGAGTCTGAGTGTTGCAAGAACCCTGGGAACCCCGGCAAAAGCTCCACCTCTTCTTAACTGACTCTCCCAACTTTCCTCTGTTGCCAGCATTACAATTCTGAGGGCATGGCTTGGCTGTGGTCCCACTTGGCTAAATGTGTCACAATGGTGGCTTGCCACCCGCCTGACTGAGCTGCTGCAACATGGGTGTAATGAGGTGTGAAAGTGAGGGAACAGAGAAGTGGGGGCAGGGTAAGCGAGGACTCCCGTGAACAGGAGGATTCAGTCCAGTTAGGCAGTCCCAAAGTGCTGGAGTGTGGGGTCCAACGGGACAGCTTTCATGAGACCAGAGCTGGGAGCATGGGGTTGGGAGGGGACCCGAGGAGTCACTTAAAGAGCAAGAGGCCTCCTACCGACACAGGTGGGGAGAGGTCGGTCCCAGGTCCTGCGCTCCCCACTCAGACACAGCAGCTCCTCACTGCCCCGCAGGCTGTATCCAGGGTCACAGCTGAAGGACACAGAGCTTCCTGCAAAATGGCCTCCATCATGAACCTTGTAGCCAAATTGCGGGGTTCCTGGATCCTCACACTTGATGAGTTCAAAACCTGCCGACGAGAGGAGAGATGGGGTAAGCAAGACCCGGCGTGGCAGAAACCACATTCCCTTCCTTCCCTCAATTTGAAGCCTGTGCCCTCAAGGAAGCCACCAGGCACGTGCCTCTGGCCTCTGGCAGTCTCACTGCTCTGGGGCCACCACACTGCTGTGCTCAGCAGAGGTGATGCTACACCTGCCCCCGCACGTGAATGGTTTCAGTTATTTCTCCCAGGACAGCCTTTATAATAGTTTTCAGACATAAGGTCTGGGTTTCCTATTTCCTTTGTATGACCCCCAGAGCATTTTGTTAGCAAGGCTGCTCTTTCCATCTTGCTCACTGAGACATTCTGATGGGATAGTGTAATATGGAAACTTCCCTTCAAATGCATATTTCAAAGT
Source organism: Prionailurus viverrinus (assembly GCF_022837055.1). NCBI lineage: Eukaryota > Metazoa > Chordata > Mammalia > Carnivora > Felidae > Prionailurus > Prionailurus viverrinus. The sequence goes on along the minus strand of NC_062568.1, from coordinate 188,871,602 downwards.
TCAATTATGTCCTGCTTAAATACGCTTTATTGAGAGAGGCTAGAGAAGGCTTACGCAGAGCGTTTCTACAAAGCGCCTACTATTTGGCAATTTACTTGTGCTGGCTCTCATTTGTTACCCACAGGAGTCTTACAGGGAGGTATAAGTATCTGCATTTTACAACTGAGAACATGACCTGGTTCAATAAGTGGTGCCAAAGTCACACATTCTCAGATGACAGAGATGGAATTCGCATGTGACTCTATTTTAAATTCTCTTCCACTGATATGCCTGCTGTAACAGGCATAGACCCCTATGCCAGATGGCCTAAAGGCCAGGCGAGAGGAATCTTGAGTGGACTCACTGAGTTTTGTTTTTTTTTTTTTTTCCTAGCAGCTTTATTGAGATATAATTCACATACTGAACATTCGCCCATCTGAAGTGTTCGGTCTTTTAGTATATTCTCAGGGTTGTGTAACTCTCATCACAATCCACTTATGGATTTTTCATCGCTTCTGGAGGAGCCCTGTCCACATTTCTGCCCCCCAACTTTCTTAGTCCTCGGCAACCATCGATTTCCTTTCCATCTCTATGGATTTGCCTGTTCTGGACAGTCCATACAACATGCAGCCTTCTGTGACTGGCTGCTTTCACTTGGTTTTCAAGGCTCATCCATGGTGTAGCATGGACCAGTGCTTTATTCCCTTGTAACAGTTAAATAACATTCCATTGTATGGACAGATCTATCACATTGTGTTCATCCATTATCAGCTAATGGATAATCATTGGATTTTAAAATAAGCCCTAAAAGCACATTTCTTTGTATCTACTGGGAAGGTCCAGGAGCTCAAATAAATTAATACGATGGCTGTGAAGCCAAAGTGTGGGGATGTAATCCCAAGTACTACGGGCCTGCATACAAACCTGGGGGCTTTCTGTCTTTGACACTCTGGGAGTAAAAGACAAAGCAAAAATCATGCAAAAGGGAAAGAAGCAAGATTCAACTCTTCAGGGAGTAGTGAAAAATAACATAATTGTACATTAACGTTCACACTTTTTACATCTGGCTGCAGCTGAACCTTATTTTATAAATGCCACGATTAGGAAAGGCTTGGTTTGGTTGCTTTAGTTAAAAGCCTTGGCGTTCATATTTTTCAAGTATTAGTCAGTAACAGGTATGCTGTGACCCTCAGTTAACCACAGAGTTAAACCTTAGAGCTGTATGCCAAGGGGCAGCTTACTCAAAGCACAGGCACAATGTCTTAGAGGAAACAGTCCGCTAAGCGTGAGCCAGAGAAAACCAAACCTGCAAAATGATGGTGATGCCCCAGAGACAGACCTCCCCATCTGCGGAACTAGGGAAAGCCTGATTTCATCGTCCACTCTGATGCAACAGAGACTTACTGGAGAATTGCAGCTCAAAGCCCTTGCTGGTGTTCTCGGCATCAGTGATGAAGTCAAGCCACAGACTACTAGACGTGCTGTTCAAAGTCACCCCCATCATCTCAGAACGGCTGAATACCCCCAGCAAACGGGCGGACTTGTTGTTGCCGTCATAGACCTGGATGTAGGAGAGACCCCCACCTGATGTCAGCATGGCCTTATTTTGAACAACAGTTTCTCATCCCACGGCCTATATCCCCAGAGTTTAGCACCAACGATGTCTGTTAGAGGGGCAGTGAGGCATCAGATGCAAGGTAGACGGCACGGTGAGCCAGTAACAGGGTGAGTGATCAGCCCCTCTTGTCTCTCCTAGGTGCCAGGTCTGTGCCCAGCCCATCTCAGTGCGAATCTGGTCTGTAGGAACCGGTAGCTGTTCTAACCTTTCCAGTGGAGCTCTGCTTTGTCCCTCCAAACCCCATATGGCACCAGCTTACTCTTCAGCAGCCTGGGGAGGCAAGGAGGGGGCTGCCTGAAGGCCCAAGCCATCTGTTTCTGCACACAGGCACACTGGAAGCACCGGACGTCTCTGCATTGCTGAATAATCCTGTCCTTCCAGATGAGATAGCAGTCCTCCCGCCTGACCCCACCCCACCGTGGCAGTGGCCTGTCTTGACTACTCTTCTAGACATGGCCCCTGGGATGCAGCAGCATGGAATTAAAATGACCAGTGTGTCACGGTGCCTTTCCTTTCCCCAAGCTCAGCCTCTGCCCCTTCCCTCCTGAAATGAGGGCTCCAGCGAGGGCCTGCTGGGCTTGCCATGGGTGGAATTGCGCAGGCATCTGGCTTCCCTCACTCCCATCTGTCCCCTGAACTTCTGAGCACCAGCAAAGACAACAGTCATCAGAATAATGAACTGGCTCCCCAGGTTCTGAGGTTGCTGCTCCTTTCCAGATAATTGTACAAATAACAACAGAAGTTGTGATTGAGTGAAGGACCCCCCTAGTGCTTTGGTAAATATCAAAGATGGGATCTATGGGTGGGTGATGAATATTTGCGCCTGGCACCGGATGTGGTGCCAGCTGCCAGCAAATTGGAACAATATTTCCATTCTACTATTTATGAAGCAAAGCTTTCTAAAAGAAGCCATCCTTTAAGCGAACAGTGCAGTATATTACAGAGATTTGTTTAGGCCCCTGGGAGCCTCAAGTCTGTTTCCAGATTCCTTGTACAGCACCACTGATAGATTGAGAGAATTCTGGAGTTCCAACAGACATAGAGATGACACCAGTTCACCAGTGCTCACTGCAGCACCCAAGCTGTTAAAAATATTTTCACCCACTAAAACATACTGGAATTAATTGATCAAGGCATTGATCGTCAATACTTGCTAACATCACAGTAACAGAAACAAGCAGATATCATGAACACCACTACTTACTTATGGAGTCATTTTGCTAAAAAAAAAAAAAAAAAAATCAAACCTGAGTCACATCAAGTCACTGGATCCAATTTCTAACTTATAGGAAGTACAGAGGACGCAGGAATATATGAAATGATACTCTAGGAATATGTTCAGCAAACCTAGAATATGAAAAGTCCCACTGGAAAAATTACCTGACCTCCTCAACAAATAAATTACAAGGGATGGAGGGAAAAAAAAAGATGGAGGCAGAAACCCATTGATTAAAAACCATATGAGACAACCAATCCAATGTCTGGGCCTTATTTGGGTCCTGATTCAAATAAACTGTAAATTAAGAAAAAATATTAGGACATTTATGAGATAATTGGAAACTTGAATATTCACTGGATATATGATGATATTAAGAAATTGTTGTTAATTAATAAAAGTGTAATGGGAACAGGATTATTTCCTTAATTTCTAAGCATAATTCATTCTAACTCATTAAGGACAAAAATGTTCATAATGTGTCATTATGATAAATATTCATTGCAGAAAACAGAAGAACACACAGAAGATAACTCTCAACACTCACAACATTTTGGAGATGATCTTTCTATGCTTTGTTCTATGCATGCCTTTCCTTATATATACTTATTTCCTTAATTTTCAATAAAAACAAGATCAAACTATAGATACTATATGGTAACCTACTCTTCCACTTAATATAATGTGCATATTTTTTGAATCATTACATATTTTTCCCCAACAGCATTTAAATAACTGTAGGACTTTCCATCATACAATTAAACCAACCCATACTATCCTTATTCACACATCATTGTCTGGAATGTGTGGCCTGGCATGGAAGAGGCATTCAATAAATGTATGATAAATAAATAAACCAATGTTTTCTTCTAGTACTCTTGTCCTCAAATCCACCTGGAATAGGAGGATAAGATTCTACTTTTTCTCCTTGGTTGATAAGCCATTTAACCCAACACTATAAATATTACATCCACCACCAATTTTAAATATACCTTTGTCACATAGACTGTTGTATAAATTTGGCTTTGTCTGTCAACTTTCTATTCTCTTCTATTTCTACTACGCTACCTATTTGTCTTTTCCTGTTCATGACCCATACTGTTTCAGTTACCATAGTTTTATAAGATACTCAAATATTTAGTAGGGCAAGTCCTCTCTTGTCTTTTTTTAACTTAAAAAATTATTCTCCCATGTTTATTCTTCTCGATAAACTCAAGATGAGCTTTCTTAAATTAAAAAAAAAAAAAAAAAGACCTCCGGCTCCATCTTCCAAAACTCCCCAACGTGTGTAATTCTGACTGATTAAAATAAAATGTATGGATTAATAAGAGAAAAAGTCCATCTATATGATATTGAATCTTCCTATCCATATACATGGCATCTGGCTTCATTTAATCAAGTTGTTTTGTATGTCTCTCAGTAAAAATCTGTACTTATTTTTGGGTGTTTTTATACTTTTTATTACAATTGGGATACATCTGGGCCTTTGTATACATTTATTCTCTAACAGAATATTGTTTGTTTATAAGAATGCTTTGATGGTCCAGTTCATCATCATACACAGGTGATGGATTTGTCTCTGAGTAATCAGAGAGAACCCATACACATCCACTATACCTAACCTTTCCCTTTTCTTTCTCGAGTAGATGTTTTTATTTTCTTCACCTTTGTTGTGGTATAATTGGCAAATAAAAATTGCAGATAATTGGGGCGCCTGGGTGGCGCAGTCGGTTAAGCGTCTGACTTCAGCCAGGTCACGACCTCGCGGTCCGTGAGTTCGAGCCCCGCGTCAGGCTCTGGGCTGATGGCTCAGAGCCTGGAGCCTGTTTCCGATTCTGTGTCTCCCTCTCTCTCTCTGCCCCTCCCCCGTTCATGCTCTGTCTCTCTTTGTCCCCCCAAAAATAAATAAACGTTAAAAAAAAATTAAAAAAAAAAGAAAAAAAAATTGCAGATAATTAAAATGTACCACTTAATATTTTCAGGGACCCATACCATTACATCTAATACGACAGCTCAGCAAGATGGCTGGCTTAAACATAACCACACTACGTGGGCAGCTTTGTACATACAGTTACAAACAATGTGGACACTCCTAGGGACACTACTGTATGTCTGCCTGCACACGTGCTCAAGTTTCTCTAGGGCATACGCCAAGAATGGAGATGCTGGTTGCTGGGAAGGCACATTTTCAGCTTTGTTAGATATTGCCAGATTGCTCTCCAAAGAGTAATACAAATTTAATCCCTCTGACATCGTATGACAGCTTTGATTGCTTTGTATCTTCGCCAACACTTGGTATTTTCAGGCATTCTAATTTTTTCCAATTTGATGGGTGTGAAACGCTATCTTATTTCAATTTGTATGTCTTTGATTATCCCTGAGGGTGAGGATCTTTTCATGTGTTTACCCATAATTCCACTTTCCTCTTATGTGAATTGCTTGTCCATATCCTTTGTTCATCCATGAGTGTGAAACCTCCTTGCATTTATTTCAATTGTAGGTCCTTCCAAATAAAGTTTTATAATTTTCTCAGTAAAGATGATGCACATCTTTTAGACTTATTCCTAGGTGTTTTATAGTTTTTGCTTCCATTAGGAATGAGCTCTTTTTTTTTCTGATTATATTTTAGTTTATGTTTAGTTTAGTTTATGTTTTCAGCCACTTTGCTCAATTGTCTTATTGGTTCTGATGTTTTATCCATTGAGTCTTTCATATTTTCTAAATAGAAGAGAGATAATTTTATATATTCTTTTCTAATTTTTATAGTTTCTTTGTTCTTTCTCTGATCTGATTGTAGTGGTTTCGATCTGCAGCAAAATGTTGAATACTAGTGGTGATAACAGAGCTCATGTCTTGCTACTGGCTTCACTGGAAGTTTTGTCATTAAGAAAAATGTTTGCCATAGGTGTCGGTAGGAACTTTTTATCAGATTAATAAAGTTTTCTTCATAGTTTTGAGGTATTTTTTAAGAATCATGAATGAATACTGAATTTCATCATGTGATGTTTTGAGGTGACTGGCAGGATCACATACTTTTGCCTTCTAATCTGTTTAGGATATTAGGTTGAATCACATGAAGTTGCCAATATGTGACTGGTTTTGACCTACGAAGACAGCAATTTCATAGGGTTTGTCTAGTACATAATATCATGAGCTTTTCTAATATTGACACATCCTCACATTCCTGGAATCAATACCACTTGGTCATTTTTGCTTTCAGAACAGCTAGATTCAATATGACATTGTATGTATGTAGGGTGTTTAGATCTATGATAAGTGACTAGTCCAATAGTTTGTTCTTCTATGGCCCTCACTCAGTTTGCTATCAATATTTCTACTTGGCTCATTTAAATAAAATGAATTAGGATATGGATGCTAATTTTTCTCTTTTCTGAGTCAGTCTGATTATTGCAGGATTAGTTATTCCTCGAACTTTTGTCGGTTTACCTGCAAAATAGTCTACGCCTGGGGCCTGTGAGACAGGATATGGGCAGGATCCAGTTTTATTCTTTTTAATGTTTTATTTATATTTGAGAGAGAGGGAGAGAGAGAGACAGACAGACAGACAGTGCATGGGGGCAGGGAGGGACAGAGAGAGATGGAGATAGAATCCGAAGCAGGCTCCAGGCTCTGAACCGTCAGCACAGAGCCCAATGCGGGGCTCGAACCCATGATCTGTGAGATCATGACCTTAGCTGAAGTCGGACACTTAACTGATTGAGCCACCCAGGTGCCTGAGGATCCAGTTTTTTAAGTAATTATTGGTTTATTCAGGTTTTTATTTTTTCTTTTTTAAGTTTATTTATTTATTTTGAGAGTGTGGCAGCAGGGGAGGGGCAGATGGGGAGACGGAGAGAGAGAATCCCAAGCAACCTCCACACAAGTGCAGAGGCTGAGGTGGGGCTCGAACTCATGAAGAACTCACAAACCGTGAGATCATAACCTGAGCCAAAATCAAGAGTCAGAGGCTTAACCAGCTGAGACACCCAGGCACCCTTATTTTTTCTTGATATTAGTACTTTTTATCTGTCAATATTTCCCATTTTACCTGAGCTTTCAGATTTCTTAGCTTAGGGTTGTTCCTAAATATTTTCTGATTGTTTCATAATCTCTACCTCATCTGTGACTGTTCCTTTTTCTGTTCCTAAAATTCTGTACCTGTGGCTTCTTTATTCTTTGATCAGTCCTGCAAGGTTTGTGTCTCTTATTAGTTATTTTTCAAGGAACCAGTTGGTTTTGCTGACAATTGCTCCTGTATTTTTAGCTGTATTTATTCTGTCATTTTTGACTTTAAGAAGTCTCTCTCTCCTACTTTCTTTGGACTTATTGTTATATTATCCAAGCTACCTAGATCCTTATTTATTTTTTTTAATTTTTTTTTTTTTTTTAACGTTTATTTATTTTTGGGACAGAGAGAGACAGAGCATGAACGGGGGAGGGGCAGAGAGAGAGGGAGACACAGAATTGGAAACAGGCTCCAGGCTCTGAGCCATCAGCCCAGAGCCCGACGTGGGGCTCGAACTCACAGACCGTGAGATCGTGACCTGGCTGAAGTCGGACGCTCAACCGACTGCGCCACCCAGGCGCCCCTATTTTTAACCTAGGTGATGTGTCAGAGACTAACAGAGGTATATTAAAATCTTCCACCCTGACTTTAACTTTATTTTTGTTTTTTCCCTTTCTAGCAGTTTTTATTTAATTTATTCGTGCTATGTTATTTGGCACATAAAGTTTTACTGTGGATTGATTGTACATTTTATTAACATAAAAGAATCCTCTTTTAAATTTCCTTATGAGACTTGAGAGAAATTCTTAAATTTATAACAAACTGATTTCATTTTTCTGTGCTTTACCATTTTTGTTCCTGGCCTCCATTCCATTTTTTAATTGGGTGATCCTGTTTTTCATCTCAATTTAATCTTTCCTCATCTTGGATTGCTCAGTTTTCATTATTGCCTATTTTTGTGTCATAAATACGATATTCTCTCAAATCCTGTTAAGAATACAAATTAGGAGCTTTTAAAGTTTTACTTCTTTGTTGCTTACAGAGGGGCAATTAGCTCACTCTCTTCAGACCGGTCCCCTTCTTCTGATCTCTGGAATATTTATACATATCCCGTTAATTTTCTTGTTAGCACACCATCACGGAGGGAGAATAAAATAGGAGAATGGAAATGCCCAGTGGTGTCTAAAGGGGATCGGAGGAATTAGCGAGAAAAGGGCATAGCAGGAGTTCTCCTGCTCCTGGTGCTAAAGTATGCATGTGTGATTGTGGCAGCCTCTTTTCTGATGAGCCTGACCACTTTTGTTGGGCGCCAACCACGGCATTGCCCTACTTTATCTGACTTGCTGACAGAAGCCAAGTCAGGCCCAGCGCGTCCTGCTGAGAGGGAATCGTGGCTCTGTGTGGTCTCTCACACCTAGCACACTTCTGGAAGAGCTAGTGGTATTGAGATCTGGTCCAGGCCAACAGTACATGGCATGTCCTTGGCTCTAGGCTCTGCTGCTCTGACTTAGATGTGATTTCCTTAAGGGTTTTGGCACTGAGTCCATGGGCAGGATTCACTTCAGGTACATGAATCATACTTTGATTAGGCCCTTTCTCAACGTGGGTTCTTTTTTGGATATTCCATTTGGCGAAAATTCTTTTAAGCTATATGTGAAATGTGCCCTTGCCTAATTTCCATGGGTGAGGGCACTTTCCCCTGCATTTGTATCCTTTTAGTCATTTCAGTGGGGACCTGTGCAGGATGGTTTCATATACATATATACACGTGTTTCATTTGCCATCTTCAGCTGGAGGGTATCTTTCCATACCATTGCAATTTAGAGGCCCTTCCTATCTTACTGAGGTCAGAGCAAAATTCTGGTGGGGGCCAAAATAAAAGGAATCGGGTAATTAGGGGAGACAAGCTGAAGTATGTATAGGGGCATGGTTTAAGGGATTTTCGGTAATTAAAGGTAAGACACAGATCAGGGGTCACAAATGCAAGTCAAGAGTCACTCCATGGGTCAGGATTACAAGACTATATGGAAAGATTGGAAGGTTGATCAGATGTATGATATATTGTATCTTGGGCAATATATAAGGTGTGGAGGAGGTGACAGGTCAGGAGTTCCTTGGTGTGCACCGGGATTTCTTTCCAGGGAAAGGCAAGGCCTCAGGGTGAGGAATTTGCCAGTGTTCCGGCAGATGGGTGAGTTCCAGCACAGCAAGGACAAGGTGTTCTTGGAGCTGACTGGTATGCTGGGCTTCTCCTGCACACGTTCCTGTCGAGGACGACCAGAGTCACAGGCTGGCACAGCAGTGCCGCTACGGCTGACACGGGTGAACGGCCATTCTGGAGACTATTTGGGAAACCAAACTGTGGGTTTCTTTTAGTTCTGAAACAGTTTTGTACCTGTTCATGTCCCAGGTTCTCCCTCAGGAGGACCAGGATCTGAGGAAAAGAGTTAGAGCAGGAAGGGATGACACGAAGCCATCCCATCTCCCTTGGTGCCTTGCCCTCCCTTCCCCAGGTTCCATTCTATAGGAGTTATGGGGGGCACAGGGTCCCATGAGTGGCCTTTGTGCCATGTCAGAGCCATAGCCCAGCCTTCTGAGGGGGACACTCAGGAGGCCTGGGCACAGCAGGAAGAAGGTCATCGGCAAGAAGGCGGAGCCCACTATTAGAAGGCTGGGTGGCAGGACCAGCTGGGCAGATGGCTCTAAGACAAAGTCTGAAGACTGGGAACATCCCCCAATAAAACAGGAATTCATCCTCTCTCTCCACAACCCTGCAGGACTACCTGGGGTCCTGCATCCTATACAAGTCCTCCCTGACCTCTGACCTGGGTTTTATGGCCTGTGTCTCTCCCTTCTTACCCTGAGTGCCTCAAAAAGTCTCTCTTCTCTCATTTGAGCTGCTCACCTAGACACCACATGGACAGGGTAATTGGGTGTGCACACCTGTTGACCATGTCTTAGGTGCTTCTTTGAATTTAGACCACCCTGGTGAAGAGGCTCAGGTAGCCGCCACACTCCATGTGACCTCTGGCAGCCAAGGAGTCCTTCTGCTGATCCTATCAGACCACATGCACAGAACTGCTGCTATATTCCCTTTAAAACCTGAAAATTATGTCTCCAGAATTCTTTTCACTGCAGGGTTGGCAATGACCTTCATGCAAGAAGGGCTCTACATTTCACCAATTCCATCTGCAGCTCTGAAGAGAAGAAATCACCTTGGCCTTGCTGACCCCGGTTATATCCTCTGAAGATCTGGTGTTGATGATGAACAAATGGATGGAGAGAGGTGAGGTCTGGGGGATGCCTGAAGACATGGCCCTTGGAAATTATAAAGTCTTGTATATTGCTCACTTAAAAGGAGATGCACCGTTTTTCTGTCTGGGGAGCTCAGAGGTTGCAAAGTAGAGCTTAAGAAGCCAGTGACTGGGGTGGGGGCACCTGGGTGGCTTGGTCAGTTAAGCATCCGACTTCAGCTCAGGTCATGATCTCATAGTTTGTGGGTTCAAGCCCTGCGTTGGGCTCTGTGCTGATAGCTCGGAGCCTGGAGCCTGCTTCGGATTCTGTGTCTCCCTCTCTCTCTGCCCCTCCCTTGCTCATGCTGTCTCTCTCTGTCTCTCAAAAATAAATAAATGTTAAAAAAAATTAAAAAAAAAAAAGAAGCCAGTGACTGGGCCCTGATCCCCCTGGGCTGCTTCACATATTTTATTTCAGGCATACCCGGTCCCAACTGGTCACCTCATGGGTTCAAGGATAATCAGTTTAGAGTGAGAAACACCCTCCAAATGCATGTGCACACCCACACCCACACCCACTCACGTACCCCAGCAAACACATGCCCTAGAGAATGAGTCAAGAATATCATCTCTGCTTAAAAAGCACAGTACATTCATCATATCCAGAGAGAATCCTAAGGGATGGGGATCACTTAATGGTTGCTCTTTGGATTTTTCAGAGTAGTGACCTCTGATTGTTTCTAATGTCAAGACTTCTCTGCCTATGGGGAATAAAACTGTATTAGGATAAGCTAAAAAAGTTTCTTGGCATTGGATGAAAATGGACAACTCTGTGTGAGGTTTTCCTTATAATCCATTTTAATAAGGCATCTCTTTGACAAATTCTCCAGAGTCCATGCTTTGATTACACACATACTCACACACCATACATTACTGGAGATACACATTAATCACATACACACAAAGAAATACAAATTGTACGTGTGCTCAGTGTCATAACAATCCATAATCAAGCACCGTCACTTCTTTAAATCCACTTTGTTTAACCCTGCTGCCACACATGGGCCAGCACCATGGCATACTGAGCTGCTGAAACAGCCCTGCTAGTCTACAGAAACATATCCTCAAGACATACCCAGATGCACATGCACAAAATACACTGAGACAAGTCTGCACAAACACTGGTCCCTTGAACCAAGCAAACACATAGACTCAGATTCATACACACGTGGAAATGTATTTATGAAGGATCTACATCCACAAACACATATCTACACAAATGCACATGCACATACACACGCACAGATGCACAATCTATGAGCTCTTCACTATCCAGCATGATGGTCAGAGTCACGATTAAAAACCTGACCCAATGGCCACTCCAACTGAATTTATTATTATTATTATTATTTATCATGCAGTCAACCCGTACTCCACCACCTATGTATTTGAGAACAGTCAAGTCCTAAGCAAACTCTAAAGTCACATTCTTAGACCTTCACGGACTGTTCTGTTTTGGGTTCTCACTTTCTCCCAGACAAGTGAGGACAATATCCTGGAACTCAGGAGGGAAGAAGAAAGCTTGGGTCATTCACACAGAGAGAAACAAGTAGGTGCTGAGCACATTTTTGTATACCGTAACTCACATCCTCTATGAAATCTATCAGTTTTACCTTGAGCACATCTCCTTCAGACAGTTCAAATGTCCTGGCTTTCAGCTGAATGCCCTTCCCCGGCTGGGTCTGGATGGAGTAGATGCATTCATGGTTGTTATTGTAGTTCACAGGAAAGTTGGGGGACAGCAATGTACCCTGAGTGCCCGTGACTGAATTCCCACACTCAGCTGGAAAGAGAATCACAATAATCACAGATTAACCCCCATCAGCCACATGTGGAAAACAACTTACAGCGCTGGAGAACCTCACAAAGATGGCACGTTGTTTGCCTGTCTATCTGCCCGAATGCCTGTTTCTCTGTCCATTTGTCTGCCGGCCTATAGGACTGCATATCAAAGTTTTTTTAAAAGTATCTGCCCATCTGTAGGCATTTTAAAGAAATTCTGCCCAATTTCTTTCTCTGTCTTATTCTGTGTGTCTGTTTCTCATCGGCAAGAATAGAGATTACCCCACCAGGCATCCTGTACTTTCTTAGTGGCATGAGGCAGCCCTTCTCCACACCTGTTCATACAGTATCACAGCAGCAGAATGATTGAGGAGGATGGCAGGGAGGATGGGGGTGGTCAAAGTGAGGAGAGACGGCAGGATAGAAACTCAGAGAGGTGAAAACTGAGTAAGTATTGCTAGCATCCTGAAACTTTACAAGGATTATTTCAATCATTAGTCACAACAACCAACCCCATAAGGTGGGCATAATTATCATCCCTGTTTTAAAAATAAAGGATCTGGTACTTAACCATTTAGATCAATTCTCTCCATTCACCGAGAGGAGGGGGCTGAGAGCCCAACCCTCCTGGTCCTGGAATTTAAGGCCGCTGAGGCTTTGGAAAAGGTTTTAGCATAGACCCACTGAAACCCTGTTTCATTTGACAGCTAATGAATTCACACCTTCCTCTTGAAGTCTTTTCCTCCTCCTCCAGAATGAGTCATTCTTTCCCCATTACTCCCATATCTTTATTTATAGCAGTCACCACATTTTACTTCACCTATTTGTTAACATTTCCGTCTCCTCCACTGTCGATCCTCTGGGATGTGGTCACATTTCTCTATGCCCAACACCCACTCAGTGCCAGGGTAGGGCAGGCATGAGCAGATGAAAGGGGAGGTAGCTCGGTGGCAGAGCAGAGCTGCAGAACCCTGCAATTATCTCTCTCGGGTGTTTAATAGATCCTCTCCCTGTGCTTCCCTATATCAGAGTGCCTACCATATTGCACCCTGATTGCTTCTTACTTGCCGGCATCTTCCACCTAAACTGTGAGTTACTTGAGGGCTCGGGTCATGCTTAATGAATCTATGAACTTCCAAGGCTCAGCCCAGATTGTCTGTAAAATAAATATTTGCCAAATGAATGAATGAATGAATATGGAGGACACTGACCTCAGAAGATGTACCATCCTAAAAATAATTAGGTTCCAGAAGGATGTAAATACAAGTCCAGATGGCAGGCACATTATTTGTCTGGACATATGGAGAATTTGGAGCATGTCTTGAATCTCTGGGGTTGACAGTAGCAAGTCTGCTTTCTCCAAACTATCCCTCAGTATCCCTATTCTAGGCACAGTATTTGCTGGAAGGGCTCTGAGGTCAATCAATGGGCCACCGACCAATGCACCACCTAGTTAACCCTAATTGTCCTAAGCCTGAAGTGTACTGGGCCAAGGCAGTGTAGATGGAACTTGTGATACAGAGTTGAGCCTCTTGTGGTCTTGGTTTATATTCTTGTGTCCCTCAGGCTGATCCTTAGACCTTTGAAGACCATGTCTGTGTTCTACAACAGGCCTTTAGTTTTTCAATGGACGCTACTCCCTGGGCTCTGTCCAGTTCAGGACAGCTTCAGTTTCCTAGTTTACATAAGCCATTACTATGAATTAAATGTTCACGATCCTGTGCCAAATCCATATGTTGAAGCCTTAATCTATAATGTGATGGTATTTGGAGGTGCGGCCCTTGGCATGTGATTGGGATTAGTGACCGTATAAGCTGAAGAACTGACCAGAGCCCTGTCTCTGCCTTGTAAGGATACAGCAAAAAGGTTGCCTCCCGCAAGCTAGGAGAGGACCTTCACTAGACATTGAATCTCCTGGCACCTTCCATCTTGGGTGGCTTCGGCTCCAGAACCATGAGAAATAAATATTTAGTGTTTAAGCCACCCATGGCATTTTCCTTATAGCAGCCTGAACTGACCAAGACAGCCACCATTTGTCTTAGAGCCTGTTTGCAAAGTGTCCAAATATGCACAATGAATGTGCTGAGCTGGGGCAAAAAACTAAAGCAATAGCAGTGGACAGGCACCCCGTGTACATTTTCTGGGTGCCCTGGGATGAGGGCAGGGATTTGGGGAGAGGGTGCTGAAGGCTTTTAGCCATGTTATTATTACTCAGTCATATCACATGGGCAGCACTCTTAAGCAGCTCTCCATTGTTTCTGGGGTGAAGCATTATTCCCCTCCATCTAGGGAGAGGCCTGTGGAGCAGTGAGATGAGCATGAACAGCCAAGTTATATCAACACTCTGAACCTCGCTCTCTTCATCTGCCTTCATCTGGGCAATAATAGCATCTGTATAAGACTATAGAGAATAAATACATGAGATCTTATGATAAAATAAGTGACCATATGAGGATTGGTCAGCATATAGTAGGCCCTCAACAAGTGTTATTCCTCCTCTCTTTCCCCATCCATCCCAGGTGAATCTACGTGGCTTACCTGATTCCATCTGGAGCCTTAACTGCCTGTGCTCTGGGACTGGCAGACAGCCCAAGAAGCTTCTTGGGAAGTGTGCGTTAGCTGCCCAGTGTTCACGGCACCCTCGCTATTCCTGATGCCTCTTGCCCTCTGCCTAGTTCCTAAATTTGGCTTCCCTTAAGCATGGGCTTTGGCATGTTATGGGACACCTTTCTTGGTCTTGGCTTCGAGCACAACTGCTCTGTGCTCATCTCTGCCTCAGCATGCCCCTCTCCTCTTGCCACCACCCAACACCTTTATGAGGAGGGACACAGAGCTGGTAGCTTCAGATGGGGCCAGTCCTTGGCTGACCACCAGAGCCTGACTCCCTGCCAGGGCTTTTGTCTTGGGCACCGGGGAGGGTACAGGAAGGTAAAGGGACAAGACATTTGCTTCTGGGAGAATTTCCAAAGTAACAGGGGAGGTGAGCAGATGCACTGAAAAGCCAAACACAAGTATAAATGGAAACAAACTGTGCCGGAGAAACAAACAGTCATATGCACAGGAAAGTCCTGCCACTGACTGTGGCATCTGTGACTTCTGTCGTCCCCATCAGGAGAGGTCTCATTAAGGGCAGGGGCTGTGTCTTATCCATCAGTCTGGGGCTCTGGAGGCAGAGGGTTTGCTCTTCTCCATCACACCAGGGCTCCCAAGGACAGAGACATGTCTCCTGCTGCAGATTGGGTCCCCTGGAGTCAGGGCTGTCTCTTCCACATCAAGTCCAAGGGTCCCTGAGGTCAGGGGCTGTGTCACCCTATCACACCATGAATTAGAGCCCAGAGCTGTTCATCTCCTTCACAGCTGGGAATGTCTCCTGGTAACACTGTGTGGGTTAAGTTATCCAATTTACACCCACAGTGCATGTAGCAACTGGGAGCATCCCCAGGGTGGGCTTTCCCATGATACCTCCAGCCTGAGGCTCTGTTGCAGGGCTGGTGGTAATTAGAGGTGATTATAATTGCCGTGCATTATTAATAACACACGAAACAGAAGACAAATGTAATAATGAAAATATTGTGAGGTGTCATGAACAAACAGTAATTGGAATAATAAGTTAAAGAATGAGTTTATGTAATGAGATCAATGAGGCAAGAGCTTAAGGAGTGTGTGCATCTGTGGTCCTGAATAATCCCATTCAAGAAAGATTTCCCCCAGAATTACTTAGCTGAGGATGTTTTCCTGGAGAAGGAATGAGTTTCTGGTAGCTGGAGAAAAATTGAATGTACATGGGGGAATGTGTAGGTCTGAATGTGTGTGCTTCAATGTGTGCCCGGGTCAGGGTGCATGGATGCTGTTGGTCAGGCGGGGGGGGGGGGGGGGGGTAGTTACAGGAGAAAGGATAAACTCTGGGATTATTTAATGGATCCAAATGGAATTTTGCATCCATGTGTCTTCAGGTTTGCTCTCTGAGATTGTGAGAGGTTCTTGGTTATTGATAGATAACAATAAAAAGGTTATTGGCAGAATGATGATAATTATACAGCACCCCATTGGGTTTATGTAAATTATGTCATCTAAACTGGAATAAAGCCTCTGAGTTGAACATTGTTATCTCTGTTTTAGAAACGAGGAAGCTGAGGCCGAGGGGGTTTGGTGGCCTGCCTAAGATCTAACAGCTGGGAAGTGGCTGAGCAGAGACCCGACCTTGAACCTGTGTGACCATACAGGCCCAGCCAGGCCCATCTTGCCAGCCTGTTTACAATTGTCCTCCGCAGAGCCCCAGGCTCCACGGGTATGTCTCAGGCAAGGCTGACCTCAGGGCTCCTGTTTCAGTCAGTCACTGCTGCTTCCAGCTACGGGGTATATTGGGGTTTCATGCGAGATTTCATGGGACGCATGGGTTCTATGCTAACAGCTAGCATGGTAAGCACTCCACTATCTAGCCTGTGTTCCATCCAGCCCTGTGTGGCAAGTGCTGAGCAAGCAGAGCCATCAACTTTATAAACGAGGGCCAGCCAGCAATTGTCCCTGCTCCCTGGGCTATCACCCTACTTCTCCCCACCCCTGAAGCCTGGAGCTCTGAACAGCCTCCAGAGACTGGCAAGGAGGTCAGGCCTCCCACCCAATGCCCCACTGCAGGCAAGAGTGTGTGCTCAGGCAGTCCTCAAACCCAGGCCTATTGGCCTTTTGGCCCATATGTGTTTCGCTACCTCATACCAATCGACTAAAGTTTGGCCCACCCCATTAGTGAAGCAAAATGAAAGCACGTGACCACCTACCAACACACCTTGGCAGAGGCGAACTCCACAGGCGCCGTCTGCCCCCCAGGCACGTGATGCGGGCTGTGCCCTCCAGACGGTACCCGGGGAAGCAGGAGAAGGTCAAGGTGTCGCCTACGCCAAACTGTAAGCCCTTCCGGATGCTGTAGGCTGGGACCTCAGGCTCTTCGCAGGGCTCCAAGTCATATTCTGGAAAAGCAGCAGGAGAGCTGGGGTCAGACACAGAATATGGAAACATATAGACACAAACACTGGGGAGTAAGGAGCCAGAGATAAAGACAGAGGTACAGAATATATGCACACTGACCCACAAAAGGTAAAGAGAAAAGAAGAGAGACCCCAAGATGAACAGGGGTGAGAGAGACATACAGTGAGGTGAGGAACACAGTGCTTTGGGCTGTGGGGATGCCTTATACTGCAAGCAGAGAGAGGACACAGTGTTTCTGGAAACATGCTTCCTGGGAGTATTTATGAGGTTCCTCATGACTTGACCCTTCCCTCCTCTGTCCCTTCATCTCCATATTAACCCCAGGCCTCAGGGCTTGAAGACTTTCCAGCCTCTCTCTCCCTAGGCACTGACCCAGATAAATTCAATCTGCTTGGTCCTAGGGGTCAGAATGTATGACCCAGCCGAAGGCAACTTACACCCGGAGAAAGAATCCAAATGCTTCACTCAAAGCTATGTCGGTAACGCTGACACTTGAGGCAGATGGCAAGCATAATGGGGTGGCATTTATCAGCCAGGGATCTGCACAATACTTCTAGTGGTGGCACAGAAGTGACAATTTCAATTGTCCCCCAAGGGTATCTCCCTCTGGGACACAGTCCCTGGGGCTCTATTTGGTAAAGAGAAGGAGGGTCTCTTATATGGGAGGAGACACAGTGACTGGATATGTCCCACTGGCCAGACTGGCCCAGGCACATGGCAGGTGGCTTCTGCTGGAGGGACAGCATGGGATTAAGCTGGCCATGTCCCAGTTCCTAGAGGCCATATATCTCTTTCCTGTCCTGGGGAAATCCATGTGATGAGAAGGGGGTTCTGGGAGGCAATGGCACAAGAGTGGTGGGAGTAATTGGGACAAGAAGAATGAAGGGTCCTCTTTTCTCCCTGAATACTAAATTAAAGAGCTTTCTTTTCAGGGTTCCTAAACACAGAGATAAATATCTATTGCTACTAAATTAGCATTGGTGAAGAAGTCCCCAAACGATACTCAAATACTCCAATATGTTAATTTCAAATCCCCTTCTTACTTTTTTTTTTAATTGCTGGGATTGTGAAACAGTGGAAGTGAAATCAGGAGAAGAATCAGGAGTTACTAGGGTAGGAAGGGACCTCTTAGTCCAACCAGTTGGGTAGGTGATTTTCAGAGTGAATCTTAAACACCTTCAGGGAAGGAGAGTCCCCTAAAAACCCGCTTCCCAGCCCATTACAGGGAGGTCTGTCCTTGTGTCTAACCCAGCTATCCTTTGCTGCAGCAGTGAGGTCATTCTCCCAGAGATTGGAAAGTGGATCGATATCCATGGGCTGGGAAGACCACAGGCTGGCAGCAGAGGGAGAGGCAGAATGTTCTGCCATCATTTCCCCCAGGGGACCTGACATGCTTTACCTGCAAAGGTGATGTTGAATCCTTCATAGGACATGGAGAAATCAGAGATGAAGCGGACCTGGGCAGTGAAGTTGCCATAGAGTCCAGCGCTGATGGGGGCTGGCAACCTTGAACCGGTCAGCTGCCTCAGGGGCTGGGAGAAGCTGCCATTCTCAGTGATGAGGAGGTAGTCATGGCCACTCTCCAGGTGGAAGGTGTGGAATGTGAAGAACACACCTGCCAAGAGACCGGAAGGGTCCGGGTGACAAAGTGAGATGGCTGAAGCAGCCCAGATGCAAGACAGGATCTGCACAAACATTTGTGAACCTGTATCAGTGAGTAGGACTGCGAGCATGTACTGATCGATACATACGGGTGAACAGGAATGATTGCACCCAAATGAACCAGAACATGCCGCTGTCCATAAGTCAGGGAGAAGGACAACTGCTTTATGGCCGTCAAATTTGAAAGGGAGACTTATGGCTAGATCCATGAGAATGCCTCATAGCCTTTTTTCATTCACTGATTCACTCACTAATTTTCAACAAGTATTTGTATATTTGATGGGTGCTTCCTATGGGCTGGGATCCAGGGTCAAGTAGGTGCAAGGGGATATGATATACAAGACATTAAACAAGTAGCTAGGGGTTAAGCTACTTGTAGCTACTTCTAAACTACTAAGCTACTAAGTAGCTCAGTTGGTTAAGTGTCTGACTTTGGCTCAGGTCATGATCTCACAGTTCATGAGTTCGAGCTGTGTGTCAGGATCTGTGCTGACAACTCAGAGCCTGGAGCCTGCTTCGGATTCTGTGTTTCCCTCTCTCTGCCCCTCCCCTTCTTGTGCTCTGTCTCTCTATCAAAAATAAATAAACATTAAAAAAAATAAGCTACAGTTCAGAGTGACATGCTATATTGAACATAGTTCAGAATGTGCTAGGGGCAGACTGGAAAGCACTAAAGAAAAACAATAATATTCACTAACGTTTCAGCACTAAGTATCTGTGTGTCACCAAGCCGTGTGTTTTAGTTGCCCTGTAGCTGGTCCCTATCAATTGGAAGAGAAGATATGAAACCCAGTTAATCCCACCAATGACATAAGTATGATTATTTTTGTCTCCATTTGACACCCAAGGAAACTGAAGCACAAAGAGATAAAGTCACTTGTCCAGGGTCAGCCAGCTGGCAGGTGGCAGAGCTGGGATCTGAAGTGCAGTTTGGCTGTAGGGGTTGACCGAGAAGGTTTTAGCTTCTCAAGCTATAGAGAGAGAGCAGGCAGTAACAGTGGCCAGGTGGTGAGGCAGGTCAGGTGGTGAGAAAGATGGGGTGGCAGGATCTTAACACCCAAAGCAACTCTTGAACTCATCCAGATGGCAGTTGTGTGTGGGTGGGCGTGTGTGTATATGCATGCCCACCCACACGTCAGCATGCCTATGGGAATACATGCCTTGGATGTGCTAAAGGCAGGTGCTTGGGTAGACTAGGGGGGGCTGGGTCCACCTGCTATTAAAAGTCCATGGACCAGTAGCATGGGCATCGCCCAAAAGCTTGTTAGGAATGCAGAATCTCAGTCTCTACCACAGACCTTCCGAATCAGAATGTGCATGCTAACAAGATGCCCAAGAGATTTGTAGGCACATAAAAGTTTGAGGAATACTTCTCTAGATAATTACTGACAGGCTTTTGATAAATGATGGTTGGATCCAAGCTCTTCATTCTAAAACAGTTTAGATGTTTTCATATTTTTGCTTCTCTGTTGACAGGAGCTGGTGACCCCAGAGTATTTGGGATTCTATGGGGGTGGGTGGGCAGGGGAAACAGAGCCCCACAGAGGTGGTAGAGCCAGGCATGCAGCTTGTAATGCCCTGTGCCCAGACAACTAAGATGCATCTATTTATTTCCTCAAAGAAGCAGATCCTAAGCACATACTAAGTGCCAGGCCTGAGCTAAGCCCTGAGAAAAATCTCCCAGTTTAGTGGAGGAGACAGACACATCAATAGTGAGAGTCCAGAATGGGGGCATAGAAGAAGAGTGGCAATTACTCCTGGAGGGTTGGGAAGACTTCTTTGGCATGAGGGATGTGAGCGTTTTGGAGACACACAGGTATGTGTGCCCACGTGTATCCTATACTCTCAATACATTAACATGTGTGCACATGAGAAACCATTCTCAGTCTACAGAGTTTGGGAAAAGGCTTGGTGGAATATATGTCCTTTCCTCTGGGCTAGAGCACGGGTTGGGCGGAGAGTGGGTCAGACACAGTAGAAGGAGTCAAGAGTTGATTAAGCCCTAAGCCCCACACTCTGTTCTTTAGCGTGCACACACAGCCCCTCCATAGGAATAAACATTTGGCTGGCATTCTAAGGATGAGTAAACAACTGAGACTCTTCCAGCTGTGCTGATTGCTTGGGGCTCTTTTGGCCATTGTGAGGAAATGAAGACATTGTCACAGGGACAGAGAGGCCCCATGTTGGGGCTTGAATCCAGATTTGGTGTGATGGATGCACACACAAACCAATACTTGACCGGAGTCACCATGCAGGAGCCTATGACAGACGTGGATACCATGCCGAAGCACACATTCAGAGCTGTGGAAAAGGCATGGGCTCTGGGGGGGGGGGGGTGGTGGTGACAGACCTAGATCTACAGCCCGTCCACCAGCTAGAGGGTCTGGGCCAGTTGTTCAGTACGTCCTGAGTTCTAGTCTCCTCCACTCTAACATGCAGGTGATAGCATCTCCTCATAGATGACATTTAATTCTCGGAGCGAGGCATGACTGGGCTAGCAGATGCAAAGCCCACAGCATGGTGCCTGGCACATAGTAGGTGCTCTCTTTGCTCAACTCATCTCTCAGGCAGCTTTAATGGTTAAAAAAATGTCAGTTCCAGGGTCTCAGCAAGGGCACGTTCTTTGGACTCCTGAATTGGCCGTTCCGTTTGGCTGGGAAATCGAATAATTCTGAATTTCGCACAGGTTAGAGTTTCCCCAGCTGTTCCTCTGTCTGCTGAAGATCAATCAGAGTCAGTGACCTAATGGATCTGTTAACCTGAGACACTCTTACAGGCACTGCCCTCTGGAGAAGGGTCTTGGTTCAGTTTAATTCAATTCATATAAATATTTCTTGAGTTCCTGATGTGCCAGGCATAGAGCCAGAACCTGGGGAAGCTGCAGGAAACAAGGAAGGCAGACATGTCTCTCAAAGATCTGAGAGTCTTCAGGGGGAGACAGAAAATGGAGCTGCAAGTTGTGTACTGTGTGGCAAAGTATGAGAGCTGGGAAGTATAGCATCATGTGGGAGCCCATGGAGGGGAACCCAACTCACACTCAGGGTTGGAGAAAGGGGGTCAGGAACGCTCATGAAAGGAAATGAATTCAGAAGATGAAGAGCTGGCCACACAAGAGGGTTGGTGGAGACGGTGCAGGGGGAGAAAGTGTTCCAGAGAGAAGAAAATCATTTCAATGCACAAAGCTCTAGAGGACAATGAAAGCCTGGGAAGCTTCAGGAACTGAAAGTTTCAGTGTAGCTAGAATGTAGTGTCTACAGGGCTCTGAAGGAGGCTGAGAGAGGTGAGCAAGGGCTATAGGATCATGCCAGCTATTTTACAATTTAGAGCTCCATGCTAAGGGTTTGGTGAAGCCTTTAAATGCTTCTAAGGAAGAAGTGACCTTGCCACACATCAGTGACCCCTTGTTGATTCTCTGCCTGGAACGCCTTTCATCCTGGCTGATTTTTGCTCATCCTTGAAGACTGGCCTAAGTCTCAACCCCAGGACGCCTATCTAACCAAGCTCTAGGCTGGCCTCTGGATGTTTCCCACCCCTATCTGCTCTTGGCCGTGGTACATTAGACTGTCTGTCTCTACCACTAGACTATAACCTTCATGAAGGCAGCAAAGCCAGAGTGGCTTGTTCTTCTGGGTTTTCCTAGCACCCAGTGTAAGTTCAAGTATAAAATAAGCATTTATTAAATATTTGTTTAATTGCACTGACTTCTAGGCAAAGACACACATAGAAAGCCAAGGGGAAACATACAGCCCTATAAATTACAGGGGGTTGTTCCTCTAGGGATCACGAGGGGCTGCCTTTCTTTCCCTCTTGATATCATGGAGGAGCTCCTGGCTCCTGCAGTGGCCAATGCTGGCCTGGACCTGGTGGAAACAGCTCTGCAGGATGAACAAGGACTCTGTTCCTCTCCTCAGGAACAATACTGTGGGGAGAAGGGGACAACGGGCCCTCTGACTGCCCTGACTGCCTGGAGGTTCCTGTCTTCCCAAGAAGCCCCATGTCATCCTAACCCCAGCTAGGTCAGGCCTATTAAAGGCAAGAGTGAAAGAAAGCACTTAAGTACACATGGTGGAACTTTACTTTTCTTTCAAATTTTCTTTCTTTATACAAATAGTATAGTTTACATGTAATACATGTTTATCGCTCAAAACTAGAAAAAATGAGAAGATAAAAATAAGAGAGTAATAGCACTAACATCTTGGGATAGATCTTTTCAGACACTTTTCTATGCATATATCCTTGTATATTTTTTATAAACTGAATATATTCTTTTGGGAAACATCTCTTTCGACTTAACAACATATTGCAACTACCTCTGTGGGTCTTTAAATATTCTTTCACATTATGCCTTTTAGAGGCTGCACATATAATGCATAATTATACACAGGTACCCTATGTTTATTTAACATTTCCTTATTGATGGACATTTGAGTAGCTAACTAATCTTCCAAGTAACAAAGTGTTTTAGGAGGTGTCCTTGTAGCTGAATCTTGATGTACTGTTGTACTTATTTTTTTTCCATATAAATTCCAAAAGAGGAATTTGCTGGGTCCAAAGGCATGTATATTTTGAAGGCTTTCGATTCACATCACGGAACCATTATCCAGAAAGTGTCAACCATTTCACACAATGTCAGCATTGAAGAAGAGCAGTTGTGTCTCTACAATGTCTCCTACACTGTTATGATTTTCTCTGCTGACTTGAAAAAAGACATGGTGTTTAATTACTCGTTCAGTTTTCTTTTCTTTAATTATGAGTGGGGTCAATGTCCTTTTCATTTGTCTTTCTTCTATCATGAAGCACTTATCGCTTTGCTTATTTTACAGGTGTAGGGACCAGGTATATTCTCCTTAAAGATTTTTAGGAGCTCTTTGATGCATCAGGTTGGTAATCTTTATTTGATTATACACGTTGAAACTAATTTTGTCCACTTACTATCTGAATTTTTTATGGCTTATTTTTACATAAATCCATTTAAAGTTTTATTTAGTCAAATATTATATAGTCTTTGCACTTATGGCTTCTGCTTTCAGTGTTACTCTTTATAGTACGTCTCCACCTGAGGTTAGACTAGAAAGTACTGGAATTCATGTGGTTAAATGTATGAGGTCTGTTTGCTTCTTTTCTTTTTTTCCCCAAGTGTTTAAGCCTACTGTTTTAAAACCATTTATTAAATAATCCATCCTCTCTTCAATGGATTGGAAATGACACTTTAATTATATACTACAAACTGTCTCTTTCTCACACACACACACACAGGACTGTGCGTGTGTGTGCGTGCACAAACTCTCTCACGCACACACTCACACACATACACAAAGGAATCTACTTCTGGACCTTTACACTCCCCCATTGATATGTGTGTCCACGCCAATACTCATACCACATCATTAAAATTATGTTAGCCGATAACAACACTTTAATATCTGGAAGAGTTACTCTTCTTTTAAAAAATTTTCTTGACTTTTCTACATGTTAACTCTTCCAGACAGAGGTTCTTATTCAACAGCATGCATCAGAATTACTAGTGAAGTGTTCTAAAATCAAAGATGCTTATTTTCCACCTCCAATGTAGAGAATCAGAATCTCCAGGGTGCAGTCTAAGCATTAATATATTTGCTGAAGTGCAGAGGGGTTAAGAACCATGACTCTGGATGAACTTCAGAATAAGCTCTGAGGGTTGAAGCCATGTCTGCCTGGTTACTGCTTATTCCCAGCCCCAGTGTCTGCAACATGGGTGGCATTCCATCAATATTTGTTGAATCAAAGACTATATTATTTACTGTTTATTTTTAACATGAACCCCTAAGTTGAACATGGGTTTCCAAAGATCATTCATGGTAGGGAAGTTGAGGTAACACTCCAGCCTGGTGAGGAATATGAAAACATGGCATCTGAGGAAGAGTTGAGCTATGTAAGAAAAGGATCACTGGGTCCAGTTTCTGAAGGGGGGACATGGGGAAAGGGAGTAGGTGTATCCTATGTTCCTCTAGGACACAGAACAAGGAAAAATTTTCAGGAATACCTAAAAAGCTATTAGGAGGGGTCAGATCCATCAAAAAATGACAGCAGGTGCCCATCTGCTAAATGGGTTGGCCACCTTCCCACCACTGGGGGTGTTTAGGCAGACGGTGTGGTGCCATCTTGTAGAAAGCAACTCAAAAAGATTCCTGCATTAGGTAGGGTGATCTCTATGATCTCTTCTGGCATGGGGATTTCAGATTCTTAAAAATATTTATTGAATGAATTCTGTTGATTCAAAGAGATATGAAGCTTCTGGGAGTTTCCTTGCTGATGAGAAAAATTCAGACTAAGCCCTGTGGTCACTACATAGGGAGATCCCCATGGAAGTCACATCGACCTGGGGAACATGGGGCCCTGACCAGGTCACATCCCAATACTTGCTATAGGCCTAACCACTCACCCTTGCCATGTGATGTTTCGATAATCCAGGTGCAGTTCAAGTTGTTGGGGTAGAAGTCGGGAAACCCTGGTGACAAGATGGTCCCACTGGAGCCTTGAATGAAGCCACCACAGAGTGCTACGAGAGTGAAGAAGGTGGTCAAAGACTGGAGTGGCTTGGGGAGCTCCCCCACCCCAACCAATCTTCCTGGGAACTTGGGAGCCATCTCCTCTCCACCCCCAGCCCTCACTGATGGAGTGGGAGAGTCAGTGCCCCTGCCAGCTCCTTTTTTTCATGGCAGGAAAGGAATCCACTACCTAAGCACCCCCATACAGTGTATCTCACCTTCACAGCTGGGCAGGGCCCGGCTCCACTGGAAGTTAGGCTCACACTCCAGGGGCTCCCCATCACTTAATGTGTAGCCTGAGTCACAGCTGAAGGTCACCAGAGCACCCACATAGAAGTCATTTCCATGGCGCTGCCCATTTACAGGGATCCCTGGATCCAGACAATGGTCTGACTGCAGTGTTATAGCTGGAAAAGAGAGCCCACAGCTGGAACAGACAGCTCACCATCACCATAGAGAGACCCCAGCTGGCTCACAAAGGGAAGGAGGAGAGAGCCCTGATTTACAGAAAGTTGAAGCTGCTATTTACCCATGCATCAAGCGTGGCTGTCAATATCTGCTGAGAGGGTATTTAAAGACCTGTCTGTCAGAGAAAACAAGTTGGTTCTATTATTTGTTCATTCATTCATTCATTCATTCATTCATTTAATTAACAGAAGTTGAGTGTCCACTATGGTTTAGACACCAGACTAAGTCTTAGGGATACAAACATGAGTAAGAAAATGAGGCTTTCCTCATGGTGCTCTCAATCATGACTTTCTATGTTGGTCTACAAAGAATGGAAGGGACATCCATCTTCTTCAACTGAGGCACCAGAGATGGATGCAGAAGGTGATGAGGGAGGGTGAGGGTGGGCAGGAGATGCCATCACCTTTTAACCTCACGATCCTCAAACACTCTGTCCCCAGAGAGCCCGGCACAGTGGCACCCAACCACCTGCTCGCAGAGGAAGCCTTGTGGTGTGTAGATCATCAGCTTTCATTGTTTCCAAAGGCTCCCCTCTAAGCTCCCATGGGCTCTGACAGAGGCTGAGAGCAAGGGAGTGCCCCCTCCCCTAGGAGCACAGCCTAACTGAGAAAGCCATGGGGATGGGGCTAAGATGGAGGCCCGCTGCTGGAACAGTCCTGGGTCCTTTCACCCACTGCAGCCCACCTTGTCATCGGCTTCCCTGCCAAGACTCACTTTCATAGCGGAGCTGGAAGCCGATGTCTGAGTGACTCTTGTCGGTAGAGAAGAGGAGGTAGAGGTAGTTGCTGGTGCTGATGAGGAACTGGGGAACCTGGGTCCCATGGTAAACCCCGATCAAGGGCGCTGAGTATGTCCGTCCATCTCGAACTTCCAGAGTATCATAGTTGACCTCGGTTTTAAATCTGCCAAAGATGGAAATGTAGACTTCTTGAGAAACTCGAGGTTTATTAATTTGCAAATGACAAAAGGCCCTGCCTGACCCAGGGCTTCAGAACAACCAGATTTTGGCTGGCTGGGACATTTAAATACAATAGTGATACAGAAGGGCATTCTCTACTGCATTTAGCCCCTCCCCCTCCTCCCACGGCTAGGCAGCTCTCTTAGTCCTCCTTGTGGCCTGGACCAAGACTACTTATCTTAAGACCTAGAGGTGCAATGACTAGACTCATGGGGGTCAGAAGGATCTAGGCCAGAATTCAGTAAACTATAGCCCAGGGCCAAATCTGTTCTCTAGCCTATTTTTGGATGGCCTAAGAGCTAAGAATGGTTTTTAACATTTATATAGAGGTATGTTTTTAAAAAGCAAAAAATATGCAACAGATAACCACAAATGGCCTACAAAACCTAAAATATTTACTATCGGGCTCTCACGGAAAAGTCTGAGCACTGCCGTTCTAGGCTGGGGATGCTCTGTACAGAAGAAGTTTGTCTTCAAACCTGGGTGACTACTTTCTCTACCCAAGGGAAGCACCTGGGGTGGGAGGGGGAAGTGGGGGCATCTGAGCAGGCTTTGGGTCAGAGGTCAGGAAGGCTGCCCTCCCATATTGCAAATTTCAGAGCTCTGCTCTTCAGATGCCAATGACTGCTTCAGTGACTGGTGGGTCTATCTCCCATTCTCCCTCCTTGGGGGTAAGGAAGCCAGAGAGGCTCTGACATCCCAAGTGATACCTCCACCTTCTGCTCACCCCTCTGGTCATAAACAGCACAAACTCCACTACTGAGGTGGGACCAAGGCCAAGGGCAAAGCCAGTGTGGTCTGTCCCCACTCCCCAGGGCAATTTGCTCCAGTGTTCTCTGGCTTGGCTGACATTTCAGCATCGGTGCTGGTCCTTGTCCCTCAACCCCAGGTGCCCTCCCACACCACTCCTTAGAAGACCCCCTTGCTGTTGCCTCCAAGGTTGTGGGTGCAGGTACCTGTCGAAGGTGATTTTGATGGGGTAGCCTGGCTGGGCTTCGATCACCCAGGCACAGCTCAGAGCATCCTTGTAGAAGCCAGGCCAGCCTGGAGATAGGATGGTACCACTGGGTGAAGTCAGATGACCACCGCAGGGGGCTGGGGGACAGAAGGGAGAGAAGGAGTTTTCTTGAGGGGACAAGTGAACAAACAGATAAAAACTCTCTCTATAAAACATATCTGCCAACAAGTATTGTTTTTGTTTTTATGGAGACTTACGTAAACTATATAAGCTGTGAGTTCTGTCTATTGGGATCTTTATAGATACGGCCCACTTACATCATTTGGACTTTTATTAAAGGCCGGAGGGGAGAAATAAAAATAATCCTTTAAACAAAGTCCTCTGCCATTCTGGAGGGGCTGAAGTACAGCTGATATTTGGGTCACACTGGTTTTTCACTTTGTTCCTCGCTCAATCAGCAGGCTTGTGGCAAAGGCAGAGACCAGGCAATCTCCTCATGCCTGGCGTGGTCTGGCACTGGGCAATGGGCAGACCCCGATGCTAGGCTTGGAGCACCAGCACAACCTGTTCTACTATAAGCTCCATGAGGGCAGGGACCTTATTAATGGTCTAATACAAGTTGGGATCCCCAGCATTTAGCCTAGAGTTTGGCACACAGTTATCAGTGATTGCTGCTTGAATGAATAAATGAATGGATGGAAGGTTCATGGCAGGTGGCTCCACAAGACACTGCGTGGTCCAGACACACCTCTGATCCTGCCACGCCTGTTATCTCAGTCCTTTGGTCTCTCTCTGCCCATCCCTCAGCGTCCCGTCCCCATCCACCTCACCACTGCCTCTCCTGCCTCCAGACTCTTGGTCCTTGCGGTGCTCCTTAGAGCTACTCCAGTCCTCCTCCTTCAGGCACGTGGTCAGCTTTCGTCACCCACCCCTTTTCAAGCTATGCTAGGCCACGTGACTGCTTTGCCCAATAAAGTGAGGACAGAAGCAGCACGTGTCATGCCCACGGGGAACCTTTAGGAACCGGTGCACGGTTTGCAGTTTCCTGCCTCAGTGACTGTGAGAGCGTGTCAAGATGGAAGTCCCTCCAAGCTGGGCCTTTAAGTGACTCTGAGGAGTAGAGCCACTGATGACCAGTGTCAAACATGCAGCTCAGGTAGTCTGTGTGAGATATAAACTCCTGTTTTCAAGCCACTGAGATTTAGAGGTTGTATGTCAGTGCAGTCTAACCTAGCCCACCCAGACTAATACACATGCCTCCCCAGGACTACAACTGACACCCACGCTGTGGCCACTGTTGCCACCACTGCCACTCACGGGCTCACACAGACAGTCACGTTCATTCCTCATAAAACACAAACCCTGTAAGGGTGGTGCTATTATCCTCTGCATTTTACAGCTAAGAGAGGGTTATGGATGTTATGCAACCAGCCCTGTGTTAGCAAGTACTAGGGCCTGGATTCAGACCTAGGAAGACAGCATAAATCCAGAGATCCTAAACTAAGCAGGCTCCCAGTTTTAAAAGAACCTCTGCTTCCCTTGGAATCCCTTGCTATGAAGCTATCAGATGCCAAAAATGCCCTGAACAGGACCAGGAAGGAAATAAAAAGCTATCCACACTTGTATCTCTGCAATATTGTATATGTTTATCTCTAGGTAATCAGTCTCATAAAACATGGTCAAATATACACCTTTTCTTCTCTCAATTCTATAAACTTCTTGGAAACATCTAAAAATAATTGTCAAGAACTCTTCATAGAATGTTACATTAGGAAGTTTAATTAACATGAGATATAATAACAATAATAATCGCACTAGAAGTAGAAACCCATGCCAATGACTTACGATGCTACTTTATGTGTATTATCTCATTGAAAGGCACACGACATTTACACAGTTATTATGCCTATTTTACAGAGGAGAAAACTAAGGCTAAGCAGGCTAAAAGATGAGATCAAGAACTAATGGAGTCAGAGCTGGGATTTCACTTCAAGACCTCTGTCTCTAAATCCCCCTGCGGCACGTAATGGTAGACAGCTGTTAAGTGGCAGGAATGAGCTCACAGGGACTGAGAGTTTATTGTGTGTCAGGGCTTAACGTGGATTATTCTTGTGACAACTGCAACACTAAAAGACAGATACTACTGTTATCCTCATTTTATAGGTGGGGATTATCACCCCATTTTCAGTTAAGTTGAGGCTTGGAGAAACTTAAGTAGGAATATAGCATTTATACCAAATATCAAGAGAGTAAAGTGCAACGTGAGGATTGTCACTTCTTGGGTAATCCCAGTTTTCCGGATCCATCCTTGCACCTCCCTGAACCTGTGAATGTGTTCCCCTGTTTCTCCGATGGACACACGAGACCTTGGAGGTGGAGGGGAGTGGGCCTACTGTTCCGTCCCTGGGGTCTCCATGCAGGTATTAGCCTCAGCAGAAGCTGGGACTCTCTCTTGGCTTCAATTCAGCAAGGGCCCTGCCTCTTGAGTTGTGGATTGCAATATCCTCACTACTTACTCTCCAGAAAGCTGTAGCTCACACAGCCACTTCGGGGCACAAATCTCAACAAAACCCTGTCTGAAACAGGGAAACCCAGATCCTGCCTTTGCTAGTCACCACTTTGTGTTTCTCCGCTGTGTTGTTTCCGTGCTTTGGCTGGTTCACCTCTTCTTCTGCCCATGTGATGCTCAGATGACCTCTCTGTGCATTCAGTCCTTCACACCCGCTGGTTCATTTTCACATGCCAGGGTGACAGGTGCCAGGCACAGAGGAGGTGGGGGAGGGCTCCTGAATGCAATGTGTCTTTAACATTTGAAAAGACGCTCAGTCTCACTCTAACAAAATAGATACTAAAACTACAATGAGAAATGACTTCTCATCCATACGATAGGCAAAACCCAAATTTAATGACATGTGAGGCTAAGGGAAACCTGGTACTCTAGCACCTTGCTGGTGGAAATGCAAAATAGCCCAACCCCTGGGAAGTGAAATTTGGGAATGTCTAGCAAAACTCTTATGTGTTCGCTCTCTGACCCAGCAGTTCTCCTAGAACTCTATCCCAAAGATACACTTGCAAAACTATGACGTGTATACCTACAAGGGCTATACAAGGCAGCACTATCTGTGATAGCAAAGGAGTGGAAAGGGCCCAAATGTTCAGCAACGGGGAGCAGACTGAATGAACTGGGGTATCAACAAGATGTACGATGCAGCTGTGAGCAAGCATGAGGAATATTCTATATAATGCCAGGGAGTGGTCCCCAAAATATATTAGCAAGTGAATAAAAAGCAAGGTAAAGAGGTAAAAAGTAATTGTATGATTCCATTTAGCTAAGAGAGGGGAGGGACACACACACACACACACACACACACACACACACACTCACTCATGTTAACAATCGATAAAGAGTAAGCCAAAAACTCATGATTATCTATGGAGAGGAGGAGGAAAGGGGGTAGAGAAGAAAGGGGTAAAAGCTAGATTTTCTCAGAACATTACCTTCTTTTAGGGGTTTAACTTTGGAACTGTGTAACTGATTTTTCACCACTAAAAAGAAAGACTTAAAGTTGATAAGTGGTTTCTCAAAACTCAACAACAGAGTAAACGAAATGAATACGGTACGGGGTCACTTGCTAGCACCATCACGCATGGAGAAACAGCGAAAGAGATTTTAGAGCGCTGTCCATCCCTAGTAGGATCCCGGAATGAGAGGAACTGCAAGTAAAGCAACTTAAACCATCTGCAGTGATCACATTGCTGTTGCCATTGGTGGTAGTTCAATTCTGAGACTCTTGAGTATGTGTTAGGGAATGAGAAATGACGCTGGTGTTGTAGGGAGCCGGAATTTTCAGCAGGAATGAGAGCAGGTCCTGATATGACATCAAGAAAGTGAAAAAGTAAGTGTTCTTACATCTGAAATGAAATGAGCCCATTATGCATTTTATGTTTAAAAAATGATTCTTTAGCTCTGTTCATTGAAAAGCCTTAGAGACAAGGGCCTACTCAATAGTAATAATTATGCCTGGTGCCCAGACTCTTAAGTATCATTTTCCACTAAAAAAGGGACCAGGGCTCCTTGGAGAAATGGCTGATTCCAGGTCAGGGACAGAAAATGTTCAAGATGAGGTTGGGCCACTTTCAAAAGGCTCCCACTGGCCGATGGGACAATTTGAGCATCGGTTAGAATAATAATTGCAGTGGATTTAAATGCATAAAATATGTTCAAATCCACTGGACTGTAATGATATTTAAAAATGTTCAACTTTAGAAGATGTCAGGGAATCAGCTCATTGATATAAAAACTGCTAAAAAAAGGAAAATAATTAAGTTTTTCTCCTGCCTTTCCTTTATGAACTGTACCTCAGGGTAACCAAATAGTTGATGAGGGTGAGTTTTCTTTAAGTATTCCAGCTTATAAAAGATGAAATGATAGCATGTAGGCATTCTGCACTCCCCAGGCAAGGGCCACTGATGGCTCCTAACATCCTCAAATGAGAGACAACCAGGCATTTGCGCCGCTGATGGTGGCACAGAGCCCTGCCCGTAAAATATTCCAGTCAAAAAATGGAACCTAAATCTGATTAGGTTTGTAAGTCCTACTGCCAACTAAAGGAAATATAAGAGAGACAGGACCATGTTAAAGAACCTCCCAGGGACATAATTGTCAAAATTCAGAGTGCAGGAGACACCTCAGGATAAATGACCTGGCTTCTTCAACAAAAAAAATTGCAAGGGGTGGGGGTAGACATCCACAGATTTAAGACAGGTAAAACACACATGCTAACTATAATGTATGAACCTAAGGAGGATTCTGATTTTTTAAAAATATTTTAAAAATAAAGTGTTAGAGGGCCGCCGGGGTGGCTCAGTTCGTTAAGCGTCCAACTTTGGCTCAGGTCACACGATCTCACGGTTTGTGGGTTTGAGCCCCGCATTGGGCTCTGTGCTGACAGCTCGGAGCCTGGAGCCTGCTTTGGATTCTGTGTCTCCATCTCTGTCTCTGCTCCTCCTCTGCTCATGCTCTGTCTCTCTCTCTCTCAAAAATAAATAAACATTAAAAAATTAAAAATAAAGTTAAATAATCATGGAAGTTTGATTGCATTAATTGATTAATAGGGGGCCTTAAACAGGTAGTCGTTCAGGCTAAATAAAATCGTCAGGGTGGGGCCCTGATCCGAGAGGACTGGTGTCCTTACAAGAGGAGGAAGAGACACCAGGGATGTGCACACAGAGAAAAGGCCACATGAGGACACAGTGAGAGGGTGGCCATGTGCAAGCCAAGGAAGAAGAGGCTTCAGGGGGAACTAAACCTGCCAGCACCTTGATCTTGGGCTTACAGCTTCAGAACGGAGAGAAAACAAATTTCTGTTGTTTAAGCTGCCCAGGCTGTGGTGTTTTGTTACAATGACATGAGATGACTAATACAGTGGGCTTCTGGTGAGGGGCTGGTGGTCCC
Organism: Prionailurus viverrinus; assembly: GCF_022837055.1. Taxonomy (NCBI): domain Eukaryota; kingdom Metazoa; phylum Chordata; class Mammalia; order Carnivora; family Felidae; genus Prionailurus; species Prionailurus viverrinus. Next base: position 188,838,697 of record NC_062568.1, on the reverse strand, counting down.
CACTGAGGGACGGCCCACCTCTCCTGACCTCTGAGGTTAAAGCTGTGCCAGGCAAGGAGCAATCGGGAACAGTGACAGAGCAAAAGAGTATGACGAACTAGTCCTCAGGGAGCCTCACAAGGTGCTGGACACCGATCTACATGTGCTGTTTCTTTTCCTGTATGTTTTACCTTCATAGCAACCCATAAGGAGGGTACTGGTATTAGCCTCATTTCAAGGTTGAGGAAACAGTTACAGGGAGGGTAGGTAACTGAAGCACACAGCCAGGAAGTGGCAGAGACAGGATTCAAACCCGGGTGGTCTGGTTCCAGAAATTTTAAGTGGTTGCTAACCACGTGGGAATGCCCACCCTCATACTGCCCTCAGAGGGGTTTTAGGTGACTAGGTGTTGAGCGTGAATGACAAGAAGTAGTGTAAGCCTTGCCCTGGGGTCTGCTAACTCCACCATTTTATGGCAGAATAAAAGGAGAATGAACTCGGGGGTCAGACAGACCTCATTTGGTGATTAAGAGTGGTGGTTCTGGAGTCAAGAGTCCTTGGGTTGGAATCTTGACTCTCCCATTCATTTAGCTGTGTGATCTTGAGCAAGTTACTTAGCTACTCTGTGCTTCAGTTTTTCTCATCTGTGAAATGAGGACACTAACAGGACTTACTTCCTAGGATTGTCATGAGGATTCGATAGGACAATGCATGCAAAGTACTTGGCCTAGTATCTAACACTCAGTAAATGCTCAAATGTTACTGGCCAGGGGGATCTCAGGCAAGTCAATTCACCTCACTGATTTGCAGCTTTCTCGTGCTTACAGCATGATTGCATCTTTTTCACAAGAGTGACCAGAAGATTAAGTGAGATCACATTAGAGACCCAATAACTCCTCTTACTTCTTCCTCGGAGGCCTAAATGAGCTACAGCTACCACTTTGATTCCTCTTGTGGGAATGGGGAGGACTGGCCTTCTGTCTTTTTTACAGGACTTTTTAATTTTCTGATTATAAAAGTAACACATCTGGCAGACATACAGAGAAAAACAATGTGGACGTGTTTACACCGAGCTGTCAAACCATTTTCCTCTAGGGAGTGGGACTGGGAAATGAAAATTTTCACTTTGAACTTTATCTCACGTATTGTTTAAGTTTTTTACAACCACCAAGAATTACTGTAAAAATGAGAATCAATTTATCTCCTTTTTCCCCCAGTGTATTTCTTATAAGTAGCATATTTTTTTAAGCCCAGTTTGAGATTCTTTGTCTTTTAATAAGGAGTTTAATTACCTTTACTGCCATAACTGATATGTTTGTCTTACAGCTGTCATTTTGTTTTATGCTGTCAATTTCTTTTTTTTTTTTTTTTAATTTTTTTTTTCAACGTTTATTTATTTTTGGGACAGAGAGAGACAGAGCATGAACAGGGGAGGGGCAGAGAGAGACGGAGACACAGAATCGGAAACAGGCTCCAGGCTCTGAGCCATCAGCCCAGAGCCTGACGCAGGGCTCGAACTCACGGACTGTGAGATCGTGACCTGGCTGAAGTCGGACGCTTAACCGACTGCGCCACCCAGGCGCCCCTATGCTGTCAATTTCTGATGCTTCCATGCGGTGTCCTGCCTTTTGCAACAGGCAATATGTTTCCTTTTGTTTTATTTTTCTACTGGGATAGGAGTAGAAAAGTTGCTTTTCATCCTATTTGTGGCTACTTTGAAGTCTTTCATAAACAGGGTGGAAATTATATTCTCTGTAGTGAAATAATTCAAGACAAATACAGAAACAGTGGAGCCAAGAGTCTGGGTTTGAACTCTGGCTCCACTACTTACAAGCTGGGAGGACCCCGGGCAAGTGACTTAACCTCTCTGCACCCCAGTGGGGACAACAATTATACCTACTTCCTGCCTGATGCAAGGCTGAGATGAGGTGACACCTGTAAAATATTTATCCCCATGGGGTATGGTTACTTGGTTCTTCCGGAAAAAAGACGAGGAAGAGGTGAATGTGGGGGACAGATAACCGGGCAAGCCTGTGTAGACGCCTTTACTGCCTGGAAGGCTTTTTAGTACATTTCTGGCTTTAAACATACGGATCCCCTATGTCCTCAGTTCTCTAGATAAGGGGTCAGCAAACTGCAGCCTGGGGGCCAAATCTGGCCCATCCACTTAAGCACTGTCTAAGGCTGTGTCTGTGTAATGATGCCAGAGTCGAGTAGAGACCCATATGGCCCACAAAACCAAAGATACCTCCTCGCTGGCCCTTTAAGAAAGTTTGCCGACTTGCGTTTTAGAGCAACCAGATGATCATCCTTCTTTCTAAATTTAGGAGAAGACGCCATTTTCTCCCTTGTCCCATTATAGCCTCTCAAAAGCTAAGTGGCTCTTAGCATATATTAAAAGATTTTTTAAAAGACCATTAGCTTCTGCATTTAATTGTCCACAAGGTGGGGATACTTAATCAAAAACAAAACTAGAAAAAATGGAAAAGACAAAAGATGCTGATTACAAAGCGGGGTTCTCCTGAGGCTGGGATGTTGAGGGAAAGAAGCCACGGGGAGGCCAGGTCCCAGGGGCTCCTCCACCCCATCTGCTCCACTGGTTTAAGTCTGGGATTGGCCACCTGAGTTGGGGTCCCTCACGTGCCCCTCTGCTATGTCGCTCCCTAGGTCCCCGAAAACCAGTTTGGCAGCAAATGCTCACCACCCTGAGGAAACTGAGCAGGCTCTCCCCTGGGCCAAGTTCAGAGTCTCTCCAACGGGCTGCCCCCTATTTCTGGCTGCTTGCTGACCACGAACGCCCGGGTCCCCCATCCTCCCAAGGGAATGGATGAGATTTAATTTCAAAATTAGGACTGTGCCTATGAAACGTGGGTCCAATTCTCCCATGCATTCATACGTGGTCTCGAGTATTCCACTGCACTGGTGGAGCTAGGGTCTAGAAGCACCCGATTCAGGAGGGTGGGCAAGGAAGTGGATTCTGCCTCCTCAGAGGGGGCCAGCTCCACTGAGACCAAGTTGCCACAGGCTTTTGGGACCCTGGGAGACTGGGCTTCTGCCCGGAAGAGAATCTAGGTGGGGAGACAGGACCAAAGGCCACGGAACTGGTAAAGAAAAATGATATGGTGTTGAGACCAAGTGTCCAATAGAGTGGTCCAGCAGTGGCCCAAGGCAAACAAAAGGAATAGGAAAAGGGAGGGAGACAGCGGGGAAGAGTGAGAGGCAGCGGGGAAGATGCCTCGGATGAGATGGGCCAAGATGAGGACAACCAAAGAAGTCAGAGGACAGAATGAGGGAGAATAAGGGGCAATCTTACGGAGCTTACAAACCAGTGACAGCACAGCTAACAGTTTGGGGTACTTACTTTATGCCAGGAACTACCCTTTATATATGTATCTTATTATTATCCCCTCCCTTTTGTTTTTGCTGGAAGAAGCAGAGGCTAAGAGGGAAAAGGTGATTTGCCAGGATTCCAGCCTACACCCCAAGGACTCGAAAGCCCACTGTAAACCCAGACCCTCTGCCACAAGCACTGAGTGGTCAGTGGTCTCTCCTGTCGTCTCCCCTCCCCCACCCATCACCTCTCGGGCAGTGCTTTCTCTAAGGCCCCCTTTTGTTCTCCTGTTCTTCCCACCTGCTGGCCAGGGTGCTCAGATTTGGGCCTGGGGACTGGGTACGTAAAGAGGTCAGTTAGGTCTCCAACTCTGTCCATCATGTGAAATGACAGGAAGAAGCTTTCTGCTCCCGAAAGGAGAGGACTACAGCCCCTACCTCCACGGCCCCCGTCAAGGGGGGCCTCCAAGGGGCCCGTGGATACTCACCTTTCATCCATCATTATCAGGGGCCTGTTCTGTGCCAGGCACAGTGCTTGGTATGCACATCTGATATGATTCCTGCCCTCGAGAAGCTTAATCTGTGTTTTAAATGCCTGCAGCTTGGTAGAACGGATGGCTGGTCTCTGCAACTAAGTCAAAACCTGTTCTGTGCGGCGAGGCAGGATCGAGGGGATGCCATAGTAACCCCGTGCTTGCTTCCAGCTGTGTTCCTTCTGGCTGGTCTGCCCGTAGCCTTCTGAAGGCTTACCCCAAGGGTAAATGCTACGAAGGCAGCATTTAACAGGAGCACAAAGGCCAGGGCTGAGAGATGTCCCGGGGAACCGGGGAAGATGAGCACGTGGAGGAGAGAGAGGCAAGCAGCCGGAAAGACCCAAAGTTCCATGGCATTGCCAATGCTTTGGGCTCATGGAGCTCCCCTGGGCAGGAGCTGGAAGCAGGGCTCCTAAGAGCTGTGGTACTGAGAGAGCTCCCAGTTGAAAGAAGAAGTGTTTTTGATGTCTGAACATCTGAACCCAGAATTTCTCCAGTTTAATCTCTGGTTACAATTCAAATTTCTACATGAAGTAGTTCTGTAAAGCCCCTGCCATCCCAGTGTGAGGGTGAGAGGGTGGCCTGGGTCCTGAAAGAAGAGGAAGGAACCTCTCTGGCTGACAGCCACAGTCCCCAGCCCTGGCAGGCACGTACCTTCACATCGCAGCACGGCGCTGTTCCAGACCACGCTGCCCTCCTTCAGGATGCAGGTGATGGTCTCCGAGCCCTGAGTCCCGAGGAAGCCTTCGTCACAGAGGAAGGAGATGGAGCTTCCCAGCTGGAGGCTGTCACCAAACCGTTTGCCATTTACCGGAACGCCAGGATCTGGGCACTCGTTGTGTCGGAAGGCTGTGGGGACGGGGGTCAAGGACGTGATTAGGTAGAGCCGGTGTGCAGAGGGACCCCCAAAGAAAACAAGCTCCATTATGATAGTCAACCCTAGACCTCCACCACTTCCGCGAGAACCTGCCACGCTGGAGAGAGAGCCAGATGCTCTAGAGGCAGGTACCCCAGAACCAATGAGCCACACTGGGCATGAAGTGGGTGGTTGTTAGACTTGATCTCCTGCCTTCCTGAGCACTGAATCCAATTTCGTCCTAAGAAACATATACCGATCAGGCAGTGGACTAAGTATTTCTCATGTAGTTCATTTACATCATATGATTCCGGGAAGTAGACACGATCACCCCAGTTTACAAATGAGGAAACTGAGGTTCAACGTGGCTTAGGAGCAGGGCTGCCTCCTCCTGTCACATCCACTCGATGCGTCCCTAACTTCAGACAGTATGAGATCATTTATGTTGCAGATGAGCTGGACTCCAAGTCCTATGACACTAAGAGACAGTAAGCATTATAAAGTAGGTGCCCTGGACTCAACCCTGTCTGAAGCCATTTCCTTCATTTCCTTGTCTGTTGTCAGGCTGCCTCTCACTCTGTCTGGGTAACTGATACCGCAGCGGGGATGGGGCAGAGGAAAGAGAGCACTTGCCGGTTTGATTGAGCTTTGCTTCTTGTTAGTTACATGGGTCTGGGCAACTTATATAATCTAGCTGAACCTTCATTTCCTGACCTATAAAATGGAGACAGTACTACACTGGCAGGGTCATTCTGGGATAGAAGTAATAGGGAAGTTGGTATGAATTTGAAAGTGGAGAATGTTCGGGACTGCACCTGACAGATGGTAAGTACTCCCTGAGTATGAGTCCCCTTCCTTCTTCCCCACTGGGTCTCCACTGAGCTCGTTCCCAGCCTGCCTTGATTAGGGGTGCCGTGGTTCTCATACTCAGGTCTCTGAGCCACACCCCGTCTGCATCCCTGCTGTTGTGAGCGTGGCGCTTTCCAGGCGAGACCAGGCTCCATGGCTGCGCAGGCACATGCCCCCTTAAATTAAGAACTCAATCTGCAAGCCTCTGAAATTCCCTAGTGATTGAAACATTTGCACAACCAGAAACAGAAGGGGCCCGGGGGCTGCGGGATCTTGCTGGAGGCAAGAGACCTGAAAAGCTAGGGATCCTTCCTACTGATGGGGAGCTGCGGGACCATGCGATGTGGAGATGACTGTGATGATCCCTTGCAGCCTCACGGATGCCCCAGCACTCTTCCCACTGAATTGCTAAGCCCAGCTCAGCCCAGACTTAGTCTCCCCACCTTCCTTCATTAGCAACGGTGACTGTGAGGTTGCTTTGACATTTAGAAAGATGGTGTGGGAAGAAGAGTGGTGCTCGGGGCCCAGAAGTCTGGACACACATGTCTCTTCAAAACCCAATCAGTCACACGTGCGCACACTCACATGTGCATGCACACAGGGACGCACACATGCAGGGATATGAAGCTACTTCCAACATCTGGGCACAAAGGTTCTAAATCAAGGATTTACATACTGCTCAGTTCTACCTGTGCACTTTTTCAAGCCTCAGTTTCCTGGCATGTAGAAGGGGTAGAAAGAGCTTAGCTACTGAAGTTTCTGCTGAGCAGCTGGTGGTGATGGCCACAGAGGCACTTACACAGCAGGTGCTCAGGAGACAGCAGCTACCATCTACATTGTTCAAAATGCCCCACAGAAGGATTAGCTCTGAGGAGCGCTGGGGATGAAAATGGGATCACTGATCCTTGTTACCGGATCAAGCTTCAAGTCAGCACAAGGGGAACCTCCCAGGGTTCTCTTGCTATGGGGAAGCTACCTGGGAGATGAGCTCCCTGACACTGGGCAAATTAAAGCTCAGCCTAGAGGATCATCATCTGCATGTGACCGAGGAGCTTGATGTCCGAGTCCCCAAACACTTGCCCATGGACTATTGCACCAGCTACAGCAGAATCACTTCAGAAGCCTGTAAAAATGTAGATTATGGGGCTTCATCCCCTTAGGGATTCTGATTCAGCAATGCGGCCTGGATTTAAAACAATTACTTCTATTTATCCATCCAACTATCTGTATAAATGCACAGAAAAATATCTGATGTCTGCAATAATGTTTACTGGCAAGAATCATTTCTGGGTGGGGGAATTTTAGGGTCGTAGTTAGTACTTTCTCTTTGATCTGCCCCATTTGTTGAGTATTTATGTGTTAGATGCATGTCATTTTTCTAGTGGTAGAGAAGCCTTGGAGAGGAATGCTAGGCAATAGCTCGATCCTCACTTAGGTCAGATCCGCTGTCTTTTGCCTCTCCCCCCACCCCTGGGGACTTAGCATGTGCTGCTTTCTGGAAAGAGGGCACTTCCTAGGTTTAGCTAGGAGACTCAGTAGCCAGTTTGTCCCAGGCTCCCCATTGACATCTGCACCTGCTGAACCTGCGGAGTTTCCAGCCCTCACCATGCTGCAAAGTGGGCTCCCTGGCATACCTCTTACCCTTCTTCCTACTCCTACCAGGGAGAGAAAAAGGGCATTACTCACTCATGGATCTCTCCATTTAGTAAATATTTACTGATCCTTACCAGGCGCAGACCCTGTGCTGGGCAGAGAGGATAGGAAGATATGCGTGCATACCCGTACCTTTCCAGAGCTCACTATCTCATGGTAAAGCAAGGATGAGGGTAGATAAGCTAGAAGCTAGAGCGGCAGCGCTAGACTGGGAAGACTGAGGAAGACAGACTGGGTTCTGCTTCCTCCTGCCTGTGGATGGTGGGAAGATCTCCAGATCCCTGGAGGAGGCATGCCCTGAGAAGACTGATGGTTTCTAGCAAGTTTACTATCCTGAAGAAGGTGCTGAAGGGAACATCAGGAAAGGGCTTTAGCTTGGGTAGTTCCTTAGAATCTGAGGTCCCCAATGGTCCACCATTTGGCACCTGCTGTCTTCAGCTCAACTAGACCCCAGGGACAGGCGGGACAAGGAAGCAAGACCTCTATGCCAAGGAGTGGGGTGGGGGCTAGGAGATCAGTTCTGTCAAAAAGTACCAGACTGGGGCGCCTGGGTGGCTCAGTCAGTTCAGCGTCTGACTCGATTTTGGCTCAGCTCATGATCTCACAGTGATGAGCTCAAGCCCCTTATCGGGTTGTGAGCTGAGCATGGAGCCTGCTTAAGATTCTCTCTCTCTTCCTCTGCCCCTACCCCACTCTCTCTTAAAAAAAAAGTACCAGACTATGTGAATGTTTGTGTGCATAGAGTGAAGTGTGAATTGGGGGCTTGCATTTCACAAGAAGCCTCTGGAAGAGGTTAATTGCTCAGGCAGACCCAGCTTCAGCCCCACTTGACTGTTTGCCATTAGCTAAGTTCACTGGGTCTACAGTAAACTCATTATGACCTGATAAGCACTTGTTGCTATCACTGGCAGCTTGCTGTTTCCATCCCACCCTATCACCCCAGGAGGCACAGTCATGGAAAGAATTATCCCTTAGCTTCAAGCTGCTTCTAGAGAAGGGGCCCAGTATGAAAACTGGAGGTGATAACTTTTGGACTGTGGGCCTGAGAGGGGCAATGAGGAAATGCCCCTAAAACAAGGCTAAGAAAGCTCAGTTCCAAGCAGAAACACTGCTTGGGACCATTGTTTCTGATTTGACTATGGGGGTGGGAACTGGGCAAAGTGTGGTGCAAGAGCCCCACTGGGGCTCCCTGAAGTCAACAGTAAGCAGGTGTTCAAGGACAGGGAGGGGCACAATGGAGTGGGATGGGCAACGATGTGTGGCTGACACAGGCTTCATCTCCCTTGGGCTCTTCCTGGTTCTAATTGGGCCTTCTAGGAGGGGGAGGCGGAGAGGGAAAAATGAGGTTCCAGCCTTGTTATACATTACATATGGCGCCTATAGGAAATAGATGCTCAAAAGAGAGCCACGTGGTAGGAAAGAGCACCCTGGCCAGCAGCCTGCGCTTTCTGCTTTTTCCTGGCCTTGCCGGAACACCATGCCGGGGCACTGCAGCCCTGCAAAGCCCTTGGAGCTGGCCCACCCATGTCAATGCTCCTCCGTGGGGGCACCCTGGACCAGGCCCAGAGGCTGATGTGCAGAAGGACCGAATGGGGACTCACTGGTGAAAGTGATGTTGAAACCCCTCTTCCCTGTGGAGTGGTCAGTCTGGAACTCGAGACGGGCCACGTGGCCGCTGCTTGTGATGGAAGAGGGGAGCTGGTTTCCTGAGAAGGTGCCCAGGACTGGGGCCTCGGCCGTGGCGCCATCCTTGATGACCAGGAAGTCGAACTGAGGTTCTACATCGATGTCGTTGAAAGCCAGGTGGATGCGGCTCTCAGGCCGGGCCAGGATGAGCCAGACACAGTGGAGGTGGTTGCCGTAGTCCTCTGGGTAGTTGGGCGACAGGACGACCCCAGAGGGGCTGGTGAAGTTGAAGAAGCAAGAAACTGTAAGAGAAGAGCGGTGGAGGTCAGTGAGCATCCCTGCACTCTGCCTGGGCTACTGAGGGTTGGCACAGGGAACATTTCTTTAGCCTAAAGAGCAGCAGAAAGAAATGATGACACAGGGTTGGGCCAGACTGGCTGGGCTCTGAGCTCTAGGAGGGAGACACGTTGGCTCCATGCTCAGTATGGTGCTGGGAAGGGCCCCTCTGGCAAACCACAGACATGGTGGAGTTGGTCTACTCTTGGTCCCTCTCCCCCTTACAGCGTGCTCATCCCAGGAAGTGTCTGTAAGCTCCTGGTCCCTTGTATCGGGGAAAAGCCATCCTTCAAGCTTAAGTAGGGTCACAGAGCCCAGCTTCTCCTAGCTGGTGGTGATCCGTTGGCTGGTAACCAGGGTCTGGGTATGCCAAGTCCATTTCTCCTCTTTAAACACTTTTGGTGGGAAAATAATAGGTATGCCCTGGGGATTCTGGCAACCTCGAAGTTACATACGTATGCTAAGGAGGTGCTGGGTAAACATTGTCTCTCAGAGACCAGAGCTTTGGAAGAAACCTGGGGCAGGGGTCATGGTGCCTCATCTGGATGCCTTGCCCTCTTCCTGTCCTCTCTCCTACTTTACCCTAAGGACACACTCTTCTGAAAATCCTTATTTTCAACCCTTTTCATGCCAGTGACTAACAGACCCTGGAACAAGGCTGAGGCAAGGGAAATGCTATAAATGGAAAAACAAACAAGCGAACATTAAACCAAAATTAAAAAGGAAAATAATACAATGAAAAAAATTGCAACAGATATGCCAAAGGGTAAATATCAATATTAAATTCGAGTCTTCGTAATTGTATAAGAACATCACAAAGATGAGCAAAGAATATGCTCACAGGATTCATAGGAGAAAAAATAGAATTAATATGAAAACACAGTCCATTTCACAAGTAAAAAAATAAAGAAAAAATATACAGCCCAATATTGTTAAGGCTTTGTGGAAACTCATGTGTATTTATTGCCAGTTGCAGAGTAAAGTTGATATAATCCTTTCGGAAGGGAGTATATGAATTCTTATCAACAGCCACAAAACTATTCAAATATTCTGACTCAGTAATCTCTAGGAATTAATTTAAAAGAAAAAGAGCCACATGGACAAAGATGTTTATAGTGACATAATTTTATTACAGAGAAAAAATGTGAGCAACCTATATACGAGCCTAATAATAGGTGGTAAATTATAGCCTTTAATGCGATGCTGTTTGAGCGAAATCATTAAAGTGATAAATATGACCCTGTAGAAAGAAGAACGTTAAGCATCAATTTAAGTAAAACAGTAGATCATAAAATTATATGTATACTTCTGATTATAGCTATTACATATTTATTTACATGTGGATAAAGACTGGACATGAGCCCCCGAATAAAAATTGTTTCCGAGTAATAGGTTTTGGGGTAATACTTTTTCAAAATGAAAACAATATTTAATTTTCCTGACTGCAAAAAATGAGATAGGCTTATACTAAAAATTTTTTAATGTAAAAGTATAAAGAGGGTAGGAAATAATATGGACAAACATCTGAATCTCTTTATAACATTTATGTTGATGTTTGGTGTTCATACTACAGAAACTTCGGTAAGCCTAGTATTTGGCTTATTTCTTATAATGAAGCTCAGGTGAAAAATAATAATGAAGTCATGCTTGCAAAACAAACACACAAAACAAAGGAACCGGTCACTCTTTATGTTGAGTTTCTCCTTCCTTCCCCTGACTCTACCAGTCTTCCCCTTTTCTATGTTAGGTATTTCTTTTCCAACCTGCTACTCAAAGCCCTTCCATCCAGTTCTGCAGAGTGAACCTCGTCCCTAAGACACATTCAGTCTCACCCTTGTAATATCTGTGTTTTAGAGGTATAGAAAGAGTCTGAGCCAAGGAGAGAGCTGGACATGAAAATGCTTTTAGGCAACACAATATATAATTAACAGTGATTATTATAATATATTAGTGGCGGTTACTAAGTGCAGGCATTATTCTGAGCACTGTCATCAATTACTCAATTTAGCTGTCACAATAACACTATTTGGTAGGTAGCCCATTTTAAAGATGAAGACACTGAGGCACATAGACGTTAAGTAATTTGCCAGGGTTGCTCGGCCAGTAAGTCGTAACAAACATCAAGTTCAAAGCCATCTGACTCCAGGAGCCAAGCTCATAGCCACCCCTCAACATCTTCTTCCAGTTTGAGAATAGTACTGCCCACTGGGCCTAATGGAGTCCTTGGGAGTGTTCTCAAAATTTGCTGAATATCAGTCTATCAGTCTTAATGACTACATTAGCATTGAAGTGAGGGGCCTCTAGGCTGGCCATGGATGCCCCCCCCCCCCCCCAACCCATGCCATCTCCAGCTGCAAGCATAATGGCAATTGTGAGGAATCTTAACCCAACAAGGCCAACGATCTTGAAGACAAGGGGAAAAATCATGAGCCCTGCCTACCAGGAGAACCACACCAGAGTGGACTGGAGGCAAAGAGAAGTGCTATGATTTCAGAGGGAAGACCATCACGGAAGCATGTGCACAAATGGGTTTGTTGCACAGGAGAATTTAATGAACATCATCTGAGTCCCCCACCCCCACTCCATCACTCTGTCACATTATTCTTTTTTCTTTATACCCTTTTTTCTGGGTTGCCATCTTGCAAAGCTCCAGGGGCACCATTTTGGCCAGATATATATGGTAGCTTTACCTATCACTCTCTAAAATTATCTTGTTTACTCGTTTGTTTATGGTCCATCCCTCCCTCTCCCCAACACATGCACATATACTCCATGACAGTAGAAATCTTGTCTGTTTGATGCCTCTGGGTCCCTAATGCCTCCCACTGTGCATGGTGCACTCATGGTGGGTGCTCAATCAATACTTGCTGAATGAATCAATGAGTATAGTTGACCCCTGAACAGCACAGGTTTGAACTACACACATCCACTTACATGTCAAAAAAGATTTTTTTTGGATAAATACAGCATAGTACTGTAAATGTATTTTCTATTCCTTATGACTTTCTTAATAACATTTGCTTTTCTCTAGCTTACTTTATTGTAAGGATACAATATATAATACACATACCATACAAAATATGTGTTAATCAACTGTTTATGTTATCGGTAAGGCTTTTGGTCAGCAGTTGGCTATTAGTAGTTCAGTTTTTAAGGAGTTAAAAGTTATATGTGGATTTTTTTGACTGTACAGGGTTTGGGGGGCAGGTTGGCGCCTCTACCCCCCATGTCATTCAAGGGTTCATTGTATTTAACGTTTGATACCATCTGAAAAGATGGGACATGAATACGTGTGCCTCACTTCCTCATTGCGTTCCAACCCCAAAGCAACAGAATTGACCAAAGTCTGAAAAACAGGTGGATAGCTCTGGAAAAAATACTGTGCCATCACCCTTAATGCATTTCTCATAGACACAGTACAGATTTGTTCCTAAATAACTTAGAGTAGAAAAGAGAGTGACCCAGCCAAGTTGCTAAACAGCAAAGCCAGTAGAAACTGCTCCCAATGTCAAAGGCCATAAAAAATCTATTATGCACATAACCTTCATTAAAAAAAACACTCAAAGATGTTTTCTTTTTTTTTTTTTTAAATTTTTTTTTCAACGTTTTTTATTTATTTTTGGGACAGAGAGAGACAGAGCATGAACGGGGGAGGGGCAGAGAGAGAGGGAGACACAGAATCGGAAACAGGCTCCAGGCTCCGAGCCATCAGCCCAGAGCCCGACGCGGGGCTCGAACTCACGGACCGCGAGATCGTGACCTGGCTGAAGTCGGACGTTTAACCAACTGTGCCACCCAGGCGCCCCTCAAAGATGTTTTCTACACAACTGAGAGATGAATCAAAATGAAGAACTCAAATGGGAGGAAGTTATGGTTAATATAAAATGAAAAAGACTGGTAAGAAGCAAATAAAACATATAGTAAAGAATCTAAATAATTTCTATAAACACAGTTCTAAAACAGAATGCAAGCGTAACAAATATTCCTTTGAAGAGAAGATAAAAGATATCACTCCTGCCTAAACCCCAGGGTAAACACTGCAGATAACACTGATATAAAGCGTAAAGTTGGAGCAAGGAGATATGTTAATTTCCTCATCTTGCAAGAAACTCTGTTATATAGTTTCTGTGGTTAATTAGAGAAATATAGGTTAGAGCATGTTTTTAAAGATGTTAAGAGTAATTAGTAATAGACTATAAAGTATCTTATCTTCAAAATTACCAAAGGGGAAAAAGGAAAGCAGTCAATTTAGCAAAAAATGGAATTCAAAGGAAAGCAACAAGGAAGCATAAAGAGGGGAAATGTAAAGTAAATGCTAAAAAATAAAAGACAAGAGACAAACATTATTTATGACAGTACATGTATACAAGTTAATCTATCCCAGTAAATTATAATCCTCATTTTGGAATAACATACATAGCTTCCACAAAGGGACTCAGAGGTTAAAAAGAAAGGGGCCAAGACAGCTCAGACTTCACATTAGAAGAATATTAGAATTTACAAATGCCGAGGCTCTAGAAATTCCTATGTATTTGGTGGAGTGGGTCCAGAGCATCACAGGTTTAAAAAGCTCCCCAGGTGACCCTATATGTGCAACCAAATTTTCGGAAGGACTGGTGGAGGCAAATGCAAACCACATGAATAAGGAGTTTCAATATTAAGATCAACCTCTTGGATGTTATAATATCACACCGGACTTGTGGATGATCCTTATTCTGGTCAACAGTCCTATGGCAGCTACCAAGACATATTTCTTCTTGTACCTGGAAGGAGATGAGCTTGTAAACAGACACTAATAGAACAAGGATGTGGTCCTGCAAAGCTCGGTCTTAACACCCCAAAAGACAACTCAGATTTGTTGCCAGGACAGGAAAAGGGAGCATGTATCATTCCAGAAAGGTCTAATCTCTCTCACTCTGGAAAATTATGTTTGCATGTTACATTGAAGTTTTTCCATTAAGAGAACAAAGTTTGCTTCTCAGTGTCCAAAATGAGGAAAACATGAAATGTTGTCATTGGATCTTATCACCATCAATTGTCCAGGTTAAAAGAGGCAGATAAGGTGCCTACCCAATTCGGATGTAGTTATGTTCATGGATCTTGACCTTGGATAAACCTTTAAGTCAGAGGGCTCTTACCTGGCTCAGACTTATGAAAAATAATAAAGGTGGCAAACTCATTAACGGGTGCATGCCTAATTACTGTGTGTAATATCAGATTGTTATTTGACAGGATCTTGAGTGAAAAACGCAAGGGGCGTGTTGAAAAACCCCCTCTTGGGGCGCCTGGGTGGAGCAGTCGGTTAAGCGTCCGACTTCAGCCAGGTCACGATCTCGCGGTCCATGAGTTCGAGCCCCGCGTCAGGCTCTGGGCTGATGGCTCGGAGCCTGGAGCCTGTTTCCGATTCTGTGTCTCCCTCTCTCTCTGCCCCTCCCCCGTTCATGCTCTGTCTCTCTCTGTCCCCCAAAAAATAAATAAACATTGAAAAAAAATTTTTTTAAAAAAGAAAAACCCCCTCTTGTTATCTTGTCTTTTGGTGTTGTCACTGCTGGCTTCACTGCTTTCAAAACGATAATTCAATTACTGGGGGCCTGACAAAGTAAAACAAAATCCAAAGATGATATTGAGAAGATGGATGGTGCACACATCCCAAAATGAAAATATGATAGTTATGATATGTTATGGCCCAAAGCACTGACGCAGACCAAATCAACTATTTTTAAAAAATACAAGAGTTGGAGAAAAATATACTTGTCTGAAATCAAAAGTAAATAAAGATAAAGAGGACCTATAAAATACTCTGAGAGTATATGTGCTACATGAAACTGTGTAGCAATGAGGAGCATAACCCTCCTTATAAGCGCCCATGGAATATTACAGAAATAGACTTTATTTTAGGCTACAAGGAAATCTACACAAACTTCCCCACAAAACAAAAGCTGTGGGGGCCACATTTTCTGTTCACAGCGCAAATGAACTAGGAATCAGTAATAAAAGAACACAGAAAGATCTGTAAATCACTTGAGAATGCATAGAACCCTTTCTTAACTAAGTTTGTTTGTTTACTTGTATTTAATTAGTTCGTATAAAGTGCAATATTCATTTCAGATGTAGAATTCAGTGATTTGTCACCTACATACATCACCCAGTTCTCACCATAAGGGCCCTCCTTAATACCTTGAGTTCAAAAAGGAACAGACTCTGTCAACACAGACTAGTTATATTAATGATGATGATATTAGGTCAAAGCTGTATTTCACAGAAAATTCATAGCCTTATTCATTATTAAATAATAGACAAATGAGTGAAATGAATGTAAGCTTAAAAGCTACAGAGAGAATAACTGAACAAGATCAAAGAAAGGAGAATAAAGTTAAGATAAAAACAGAAAAAAATAACTGGAGGGAACAATAAACAGGAAACTTCTCACTGATCTACTTAAGAAATAAAAATAGAGAGGGTATGTATACATAGAGACAGCATAGTAAAATTAAGGAGCTAAGCCAATTATAAAAGAATAGTATTATAACATACTAATAAATTTGAATTCTTGACAAAACAAAAGGTTCTAGGATTCTGAATTACCAAAATTGTGTGAAGGGAAAAACCTGAGGAAACTGGAACATACTTAAGGAGTAGGTGGTTTCATGGCTAGAACTTTAAAATTTTAAACACACCATCATAGCTATGCTATTTAAATTAATTTTGATACAAATACTCCCACAAAATTGTATGATACACATATTCACACCCACCTACTCAAACACCAACATACACACTGTGTAAAAAGAAATCCTATATGCAAATTGCTAGCAAATTAAATTCAGTCCTAAAACAACGAAAAACACAACCTATGTAATGAGAACAACAAAACTTTACTGATGGGTAGAAAAGAAAATTAAAAAATGGAGGGGAGCCTGGGTGGCTCAGTTGGTTAAGTGTCTGACTTCGGCTCAGGTCATGATCTCAAGGTTCATGAGTTCGAGCCCCATGTTGGGCTCTGTGCTAACAGCTCAGAGCCTAGAGCCTGCTTCGGATTCTGTGTCCCCCTCGCTCTCTGCCCCTCCCCTGCTTGCTCTCTCTCTCTCTCTCTCTCTCCCTCCCCCTCAAAAATAAACAAACATTAAAAACATTAAAAAACAATGGGAGACAAACTATTGACCTGTTATTTTGGATGAAGAGTTCATATAATTAAAATGACAATTATCCTCAAATCATTGTATAAACTGAACATAATTCCAGGTGTGACTCACACCAATTTTTTTTCTTCCAGAACTTAGAACAATTGTAATACACAAGTGAAAAGAGCCAACCTCCTCTTAAAGTATGAGGTGTTAGTGGGCATTCCAAAATCGTCATATGTCTTAACTCACTAACTGAGAGGCCTGAGAAAATTGAAACTTAAAAGCTTAAGTTATGGGAAACTGAAACCTAACCAAGCTTAACCAGCTTGTTCCGCTTCCGTACAATTGCTTGGCGCGCCCATGTATTCCTGATCAATCATTATTGCCTGGCACATCCGTATATTCTTGATCAACCATTGTTACTTGGCACATCCGTGTACTCCTGATCAATCATTGTTGCTTGGCACATCCGTGTATTCCTGATCAATCATTGTGATACCCGTACCCCCGGTTGTGGTCTGACCTAAAGGCAGGAACCAATCGAATACTGTTAAGTGTCCAACTTTAAACACCAACCAATAGCAGCTCTGTAACTGTGGAAAATTCCTGATTTCCCCATGACTTGTTTGTACCTGTCTATAAAAGGGGTGTAAAAACCTCTCTCAGGGCCTCTTGGTGTCACCGGCAACGGGGGCGCAGAGGTCCAGGTTCGAACCTGCAATAAATGACCCTTGCTGCTTAGCTTTGACTCTGGACTCTGGTGGTTCATTTTTGGGGGTCTCTTAGACTCTGGGCGTTTCATAACCTTCATAACAACCCTCTGAGGTGGATACTACTTTCAAGTTTTACAGATGTAGAAGCTGAGTGCAGGTGTTCTGGTCACACAGCATGTGGGTAATGGGCTGGGATGCGAACCCAGTCAAACCAGTTCCAGAGCCCAAGCTCTCAGCCATGACACCTGCTTTCTCCCAGTGTAAGGAGGCTTTGCCAACTCAGACATAAAGCTTCAATAGTAAAATCTGTATTGTATTAGCTTCAGATGAGAGATCAATGGAGCCGGAAAAGAAAAGTTCAGAAACAGACACAGACACCTAAAAATTTAGTATATGACAAAGGGGGCTTTTCAAACTGGGAGGACAAAGGCGGACTGACCAATTAAGGAGGCTTGGACAAATGGCTAACCAGTTGTGGAAAAATTAGATTCGTGCCTCGCTCTATGTACTACAGAAGTACTAGACAAAAAAAATAAGGAATATTTGTGTCATCTCAGAGGTGGGGAAGGACTTTCTTAGCATTACACCAAAGTTAGAAATCATAAGGGAAATGACATTTTTAATGACAGAAATGAAACACTTTTGGACTTTAAAAATCACCATAAACAAAGCTAAATACTGAGGAGTAAATGGAGAGGAAATAGTTGGAGGTTATTACAGTTAAATATTTACTATGTTTACCATATAAAATACTACAACTCAATAAAAAGATAAACACTCAAAATAGAAATATGGGCCAAGGAAATTAAGAGGCCACTAACGGAAGAATAAAGCTGGTCAACAGAGATGCTGCAAATGTACAATATGACTAGAAAACAGAAACGTCAAATGACAGAGCTATCAAATTGGCAGGGGAAAGACAGACAGCATGGAACTTTGCAAGAGAATGGAGAGAAGCTGGCAGGGCAGATGGAGACCAAGCAGCCAAGGTAGGAGGAAAAACAGGAGAGTGGTTTCCAGAAGGAGGGAGGGGCTATCCATTCTGAAATACAGCTGAGCATCTGTGTATGATGAGTGCTGAAAGCGACCCCTGTGTTTTAGCAACACAAGGCTCATCATCGACCTTGGTGAGAGCTGTCCCCAGGTGTGGGGTGCACAGAGGTCAGAATGGGCAGGTGACAAGGGAGCAGGAGGTGAGGAATGGACGCAGCAGGGAAGACATGCTGTCAGAGAAGTCTGGGTGTAAAGGACAGCATTAGAGAACCAGCAAGGTGATCTCTACTTTTAAGTTAAGAGAGACACGGGGCAGTTTAACTGGTGACGGGAGGACTTGGCAGACAGGGAGAGCTGGAGAGACAGAACAAGGGGGACAGATTATATATAAGGCAAAGGTTCCCGAGAAGGTGCGAGGTGAAGAAGACTCTATAGCAAGATTTTTGGAACAGTCCATTAAGCACTGGTTGTAAAAGTGATGTCGTCGTGAAAGGGATATTGAGTTGGATTCCAAAAAAAAAAAGAAAAAAAAAAAAAAGAAAAAAAAAAAAGAAAAAAAAAAAAGAAAAAAAAAAAAGAAAAAAAAGGAAGAGAATGGAAAGTATCTGAGTGCCCTGTAAATGTTAAAAGTAAGAACTGTGGTGAATCGTCTGTTTCAATTATATGTAAGTGTGTGTGTGAGTGTGCACCAAATTGCGTTTCTTACTGTGAGCTCAAAGGTGTTCAAAGTTCCCTGATTCAAAGCCTAAATGGGATGTATAATCTATAGGGGGCCTGGTTTTGGATGGGAGAGAGGAGCTAACATTTCCGTTACAAAAGGTGGGAGGGTGAGAAGGATGAGAAGGAGTATAATCTACAGGCTCAGTGTCTTTGCTATTTGCAAGTTGAGGAATATTGACTGCCCATGAGGGGGGTGTCAAGGTCATTCTCCAGGGCAAGGTGAGGGCAGGGGCTGCTCAGGGGCTTGAGGGGAGTGGCAAGTGTTTGGGACAGCTTCCACGGAGAAGAGAACCTCGGGCTGACTGGAGAAGCACAAATGGATGTTGGCTGAGCACTGCTGTAGGTCTGAGACTGGCGCCCATGAACCCGCAGCAGCGTCAGTTTGCCTGGTCGGGCGATTTTCTCCATCAGTGCTCGCCCAAGCGGGAGACGCCCAATCAGGTTGCTCTTGTTTCACTGTGTGTCCTTGGACCAGTAAATTGAGGCAGCTCTGCTGATTGATGCCATAGCTGAGCTGGAAGCAGAGGCTTCACAAAACCACCCTTGAATTTCTTGTGCCTCCTGCTCCGAAGCTCAGCATAATGTTAATATTCATCGGAGTTACCCTAACATCATCTCTGGTGCTGGAGCCTGTAGAGAGTTATTTAACTTTGTTGGGCCTGAGGAACTTGTTCTCAAGTTCTCCTGTGCAGGAGGAGTGAGGCAGGGCTCACCCTTATCATAAACAAGATTAAGTTAAGGTGTGGGTTCTCTGTGCGGACAATACTGAGGATGCCTTATAGAAACTCACACCTTCCAAAAGGAGCAACGGAGATAAGCCGGCAATGTTGGCCACATATTTCCTGAGCACACAGTGTGCCCTCTTAAATTCATACTGGATGTAATCCAATCCACAGGCCATGGATTGTGCTCATGGTTTTGTGTTCCTTTTTTCTTTCTTTTTTTTTTTTTTTTGGCCCAATTCCCACCTCCCAGGCAGGCAAGATTGGGGCGCTGGTGCCCTGAGTTAGATGAGCAGGGCCTTCCACAGAGCTGATCCCACCCTAATTCCTGAAGAATGTCCATTCTGTCCTCTATCTCACACACTTGGGTTTCCCACCTCTGGCTATGACCACCCCTTTGCCAACACTGGAAAGCTCTCCCCCTCTACTTGACATTCGTAATTTGGAACATGAAGGGATGGATTTCAGAGTTGTCTTCTCCTATCTTGCATTCTCTCTAGGGCACCCCAGCCCACACTCTTAGATGTGACTCTTAGATGTATGCCCCCAGGACAGACCACTCTTCCGATCCCCAGACCTCTATATCCTGTGGTCTTTGCAATGTTTCCACCCAGCCTGAGTATCCACGGAGCACCTGCTGTGTATCAAACATTGCTCTGGGTTTGGGTTGGCAACCAACAAGGCAGGTAAGCAAGCCCGCAGTGTTCATGAAATCTACATTGTAATGGAACGTAAGCCCGGGTGAAGGGAGAACAGTGAATGCAGTGGGGGGGGGGGGGGGGGGGGGAGGGTAGGTCTACTTTCAATGAGGAGGCCTGAGACGGCCTGTCTGAGGAGGCAGTCTCGGAGATGTGGCCTGATGACAAGAAGACAGCCATCCTAGGGGAAGATCACTGCAGATGGAGGGGGTACATATGAGGGAGAGGAGGGGGGGAGCACCGTGGCAGAAGCAAAGTGAACCACAGAGCTATAGGAACGTGAGATGAGATGAAGAGGATGGCCAAGGTCTTTCAGACCATGAGAAGGAGTTTGGCTTTTGTCACAGCAGATTAAACTAAATACGTCCAATACTGAACTCCAAAGCCTTTTTTCCCAAACCTGGTTCCCCTAGATTCTAGGGTCTGGAATGTTCGCTGGTGTCAGCAAATGTTTCAGCCCTGCCAGCACTCAGTTATAGGTTTTCCTCTTCTCATTGCCCAGCCACTCAGCTTTATGCCATTGCCTCCCAAGTAAACTCCAGAAGCCCAGGCCCTCCTGCATGTGGCAGACTGGGTAGGGAACTGTCTGACGAACGTGTCTGCTGGGGATCCCAATGGCGTCTCAAATGCATATCCAAAATTGAACTCTTTATCTGTTTTCCTAAGCCTCCGTCATTCCTTATCTCCATGAATGACAACACCCAGTTACCTAAGCAAAATATAGCAACTTCTTCTTCCACACTCCCATATTCCATCAGCAACTAACTTCAGTTGATTCTATCTCTTCAATATCTCTTGTACTTGTCACATCCCCATCATGCCACTATTAAGTCAAGGCGCTCTTCCTGCTGCACTGGCCTACCTGGTTTCCTAGCTTTAAAGCTCACTCCCCTTGAGTCCATCCTCTGTATTGGCTCCTGAGTGAATTTCATAAATCATAAATTCTCATGATGTTACATCCTTTCCTGGACCTCTTTAAATACTCCCTATTACACAGAGGATAAAACCCAAACTCCTCAAAAGGAAACAAAAGACCTCCAAAGACCCAAGGCCCTCCCACTCCCCCACTGCACCCTACATTCCAGCCGTATTAGACTACTCACAGCCCTGCAGTATGCAAGGCTAACTTCATGTCTTTCCCAGCTATTTTCCCTTTCTAAAATGTTCTTTCCTCCTGTCCACTTGGAAGACTCTGTTAAGCATCCCTTCTATTGAGTGCTGTGGGTCCCTCCTACCTTTCACCCATCCTTCCTAGCTATAGTCAGAGAGTCCTGTACACCAGGACTGTACACAGAGTTCTGTACATAGAACCTGTACACCAGGTTCATCTCACTCAGTGCCTGCTCTGGCTTCACCCTATCTTCTTGAGCTTCTCCCTTCTGCCATGAGAACAGATGCCCTCTGTACAAACTGGTCCTTCAGCCTGGGTCTCAGGATGAGAGGCTCTGTAGAGCCCAGCCAAGCCCCACAGAGCCATAACTGACCTACAGCCCTCATGGGACGTGAATGAGAAATGAATGTCAGTTGTTTCAGTTCCACTGAGATTTTTGGACTGTTGATACCATAGCAAAAATTGACTAATACACCATGAAAAGGGATATGAAGAACTCAGAAAGTGAAGGGCTGCCTTTTGGATAAGGTGGTTAGAGAGGGCTTCTCTGGGGAGGGGACAGTTAACAGGTGATAAGGATGATGCAGCCATCTGAGGAACATTCCAATATGGGAGAGCTGCACTTGCAGCTTACCCCTTCCACTGGGGTAGAAGGAATTTAGGGTACCTGAGGATATGAAAGGGGGGCAATGAGTCTGGGCAGAGGAAGTGAGAGGGTGAGTGGCATGGGATGAGGGGAGAGGTAAGAAGGGGTCAATCATATCGTGCTTCATAGACCTTTGGCTCAGAGATCACCCTCAGCATCCAAAACGTTCAGCTGAGAACCAATCCTTTTCTTGGCATAAAGTTTGTTGGGTCGTGGTTAGAGTAGCCACAAATACTTTGCCCAAATTGGACCACTTTTGAGAATGAAAGATGGTACTACTAATAATTACTTTAGGACACAGATATAAACTGGGATTGTCCCAAGCAGATATGAACGTGTGGTCACCCCACTCATGGTACTTTTATTTCCTTCCACAAAAGTACTCTTTATCTTGAGGGGGTAGCTTTTGCCTTAAGCTCCTCATTCACAATCCAATCCCCTCTTGGAGCTGGAGTCTTAAAGTGAAGCTTGCTGGTGAGGTTCTGACCACTGCTAAATTCTTGCCTCCCCTTACTAGACTTGCTCCCCCATACCCTGCCTAGAGGTTGGCTAGGTTCTTGTCACAAACTGACAATGCCGCTCCTGGCCGCTCTTGTTCAACTCTTGGAATAACCCATTGCCAGGGTTTTTACCTTGCAGCCATGACTGCTTTTTGCCACACCTCAGGAACAATGCCTACCCAAACCATTCCTGGTGCTAAGCATAGCTTTTAGACCCTATTAAAAGCCAAGCTCTGAACTAGGGTCCTATGTACTCCTTAGCTGCTGGCTGAGGACTCCTGTCACAGGCTCCCAGGATAGGTCTAGAACCTTATGGAACAAAGCATGAAGAAAATCTCTGCTCTGCACTCCTGGGAAGAAGCTGAGTCTATATTCTTGGGGCTCAGCTTTTATCTTGAAAACAGATCATACATTATTTAGAAAATATACATAGCCAAGCTAAGCCACCACCCCCAAATTGGAACAAATGTGAATCCTGAAAAATTTCAGTTTGCCTGTTATTTTCCACTTACTAGTTGTATACCTTTTTTGGGAGGTGGCATTGGGGGACTACTGTACTTCACTGACATTGTTTCCACACGTATAAAAATTGGACTAGTAACTTTTACATCACACCTGTGTTGTGAAGTAGAAGTTACGCTTCTGAAGGCACTGAGTGCGGCACCATGCCTGGGCACGTGGGAGGTATAAAATCAATTTTTGTTGAATTTGAAATACGAGGCACTTCCTACTTCTGCTGCTGATGGGTATGTCTCCACACATGCTCCTGTTCAGCACATCTCCAAGTCTCAACCAGCCTACTGAGGCAGCAGGAGAGATGCCTCCCCACCCCTCCCCTTGCATAGCCCATTGCTCAACAAAGCAAGACTCCAGACCAAGGTTTGCTCTCTGGTCCTCAGTCCCTCTTCTCCTCAGTGAGGGAGTGAGCTTCAAGCCCTGGCTCTTGAGCCAGCATCTGTGAAAACAGCCCCTCCTCAGGGAAACTCTGTGTTTCCTCCATAGTTCTCTTAGTCAAACATGGGAGAGCACAGTGGAGAAGGCATGGTCTGCAACGAGGCCACAGGAACACACTTAGCATAGACGTAACTTGGGAAATTTTACAGAGAAAAGAACCTGTTAGCTATGCTCCCACAGGTGAAAGCTGAAGTGAGGGTGGCATAGAGACCCCATTCCACTGTAAGCAGGGGTCACGGTCCAGGATTAGACCTCTAAAGCTTGATCAGTTTTCCCAGCCTCGTTTTACCCAAGTAGCTAGAGGTATGGTCCCAGGATACCTTGGAGTAGGACTCTTAGCTGTAGGAATCTAGCACTCAGACTGGGCCCTATACTAAACTGTGTTTGCAGTCTGGTTCTGGACAGATTCTTGAGTTGGACAGGGCTGAAGTGTCGCCTGTGCTATGATCCTCCAAGGAATCTTCTGAGAATCTTTCAATTGGGATATGTTTTTCTTCCTATACATTCTGGGGGCACTTTGTGGCCATGTCTATTATTGTAATGATTCAAATGCTGCTTTATAATACAAGTATGTACTTATCACATTCGCTAGACTGTGAGCTCTTCGAGAGCAAGAGCCATGCTAGAATCATGCCTGTTACTCTCTGAGTGTGAGCACAATGCCCAGTGTGCAGCAGGCACGCCCATTCACGTTTTGCTGCCTTCCAACGAAACGAGAGGCAGGCAGTGGCAGCATCAAGTTGGAATGTCAGAGTACTGGACTCTGCATCCCATTCCTCACCGGGTATCAACATGGAGGTCAACATTTCTTGGATCCCAGGAGGTTACCACCGTCACAATGACCGAGTTATGGCAGACTCGGCCTGGTGAGACTCACAGCAATGACATATGACCACATATATCATAGCTCCAGGCCTCAAGGGGCTGCCATCTAGACAGGGGACCACACTCCTCAGCAAGAATGCAAAACTCCCCTGCAAACAACTGGCACACAGTGCATGTTCCATGTTAGTGGCTCACAAATCTGACCTAGCAGCTGGATCTCCTAGGAAGGTTTTAGAACTACAATGCCTGGGCCCCATCCCAGTCCTACTGAATCAGAATTTCTGGGAATGAAGATTCTGTATTTTAAAAAGCCTATGAGTGATTCTAATGATTGGCTACATTTGGGCCCATTTTAGACTGCACAGGGCCACCAAAGACACCTCCTTCACCCATAAAATATCTGCCTATTTAAAAATAAAGCGATAGTAAGTAATGTTTGTGACCCACACTGGCCTGTTTGGGAGTGTTGACTTTACTTCCTTGAACATGCTGGCGGCTCCTTTGCAAGCCATCCCTTCATCCAGTCTTTGCCTGATCACACCCTGCTCAGTCAGGTCTGCTGATGACCTTCATTCCGTGGGCTCAGTTCTTACAGCCAGGTCCTGAGCCCAGGCCCAGACCTGCCTCACGGTCAAGGGAAGTCTTATGCCCTCAAGCCAGTGGGGTGAAGTCTGAGTGGGCCTGTGAGGAATTCAACCCAGCCATATGCCCAGTGGTTTGAGGACCCTCCTCTCTGTCACATCCACTCCATGTGTGCCCCAGCCTTGGGACTGGGATTCTGCTCTGGTTCTTGGTTTCCTCTCCAGGCCTTTTCTAATCCTGCAGCTTCTGGTTGGGGCAGGGATGCCCTGCAGTGGTAGAGCTTCTTCTCCTGGGTGAAGACTTGATTCAACCTAGAAGCTGCCTTCCTCCACTAGTATCTGCCTATTTAGAAGTAAAGGTAAAAAGCAATGTATGACCCACACTGGCCTGTAGGGCAAGTGTTGACTTTACTTCCTAGAACATTCTGATAGGAAACGCTGGCAGCCACTTTTATGAGCCATCCCTTCATCCAGGGTCAGTTTTCCCAGCCCTGGCTTCCCTCCACCCTGGCTTACCCTCCCCATGCTGCCCCTGTGGTGCTGAAATGCTTCACAGCCATGAATGTAGTGTCCCTTCCCCAGTGCAGGAGCAGACACAGATCCTCCCTGCCTCCCACCCCACCAGGACATTGTCCAAGGAAATGACTCTTCTGGGTTACTGGAGGCCCTCTACAGAGCAGGTGCCCTACCTCCCACCCCAACTCTGCAGAGCACTAACACAGTGAGACCACAAGTCTTCAGTGTCCAGGTTCTTGAGGACTGGGTAACAGAAGAAGGTGGCCCCAGAAGCTTACATGCTGGTTTTGAATTTCTAGGAATTGGCCTGAAATACAAATTTGGACCAAAGCAATCCCCAGGTTCCCTGCTCCTCTCCTGGGGCCACCTGTGGGTTATCGAGGCCTTTAAGGCAGCCTAGAGAACTGAGCAGAACATTACATCAGCAGAGGATGTTCACACAGCTCTTGTTACAGCCCCATGCCCCTGATCACAAGCAGTGCCCAGGAATATTATCCCCTGCACGGAGGCTGATGCTTTCAAACCTCAGCTGATCCCGATTCCGGCTCCAAACATTTGAGAAAGGCAATTTCCGAAGACCCTAGCTACTGCAATCATATTTTCTGGGCCAAAGGAAAGGATATTTGAAATTGTTCTTGTCCTGGAAAAATCTGGGAGTATATATTTACAGGAAAAGCCAGGATTCAGTCACAGAGAGGAGGGGGAAAAGGGACAGGCTTCACCTGTGCACAGGGCATTGAGGTCGGAGTGGGAGGAGAGTGAATAAAGTACCTGCCTATTTAAAAATAAAGGTAGCAAGTGATGTATGTGACCTATATGAAGAAAACCCACAAAGCTGTTATATTTAGAGAAATGTAAGTAGATGAACAAAGAGAGTGACATGCCAGGTTTCCGGATGGGGAGGCTGTGTATTATAAAAATGTCTATTTTCCTCCAGTTAATTTATGGTTTAATAGGAGTGCACATACAAAATCCCAATAGGATTTTTTTTTTACTCTGACAAAATGATTCTAAAATTAATCTTGAACAACAAACAGATGAGAATAACAATGAATACTTCTGAAAGAAAAAATAATTAAGGGAGGAAGGAGGAGTTTTCGGCACTGCCAGATATTAGAACATATTATAAAACAACAATTAAAATTATTCAATGCCGGGGCCGAGATAGAAATAGAGCAGCAGGACAAAGCGTGTCTCAAGAAACAGACTTAACTACATGTGAGGATTCAGTGTGCGATAAAACAATTCATTTCCCTCAAATCAAAAGGGAAACGAATTGCTTAATGCATCGTGTTGGAAAACTGCTTAATAGTTTGGACCATACGTTATACATTCCTCTAAATAAACTCCAGATGGATTAACAAATTATATTTTTAAAAAAATCAAATTACTGACAAATAACCAAAAATAGGACAGACCGCTTCTCAGATCCGTGGCAGAATGATAACTCTGTCAGCTTTGAAAAGAGATCACAAATATTGAGGGTTTGTCTATATAAAACAAATGCACAATGCAAAATAGGAAAAAAAATAAAATGAAATGAAATAAAATAAAGGAGTGGGGGAAACAAGAGATTGGGAAAACACATGTATCAAATACCGCAAAGAGTTTCTACCCACAGTATAGGAAGAGTACCTTCAAATTGGGAAGGAAAACACCAACACAACACCGTTGTGGCCACATGTCAGTACAGATAGTTGCTACACAGGGACTACAAACACCAAGCGCTCCTGTCCCCTCGAGACAGGAATGGACCCAGGCTGGCTGGAGGGAAGCCAGGACTGGCATCTCTGTCGAGGTTCCTGTGACAGAAATCCTGATGCCACTTTCATATCCCTTGGCCCAGCAGGGACATACCTCTGGCCCATGGGTACCCAGCGGTCTCTCTCCAGATGCTACTCCCATGGACCCACACCTTCCTTCTTCCACTCACATCCGTTTGGCAGCGGCCAACTCCTTTAGGAAGCACCCAAAGCAAGGACCCAGATGGGGGGTGCATGCATGTAGGCATATGTGTGCATCAATGAATCCATTGAACACCCCCTGCTGCATAGGCCCGACCCCCATGGCTTCTCTCAGAACCCAGTGCTGCCCCCCTGGATGTTCCTGTTCCAACAGGAGAACCACTCTGCCCTCCCATCCTTTAGGCCCCACTGTTCTAACAGCGATGACTTCTCTATGCTCCATGAGAAGGCGGGCTGTTGCTCACCCGTTCAGCACCCGCTACGATATCTGCCGCATCACAGGCACTCAGCCAATAGGTGTTAAATAAAAGAATGAATCTTTGTGGGGCAGATCCTAAATGCGTCTGTATCACCAATGCTTTCTAAATGAAAAACTAAATTTTGAACCACAAGAGCCCACTTTAATTTACATAATTATGTCTATCTCTACATCAGAGCAAGCTCTGTGATTCATCAGAGCGAGCTGTGTCCGATTCATCTCTGGATTTGTAGCACTTATCATGACATTTGGCACTTTAGAGAAGTCGACCAGGGATATATACAACTTATACTTATTAAATTAGCAATTTTTTAAAAGGTCACGCAAATAACTTGAGGTCTGGTGATGTAGATAAAGGTTGCAAGCAATACGTCATACGACCTACATGAAGAAGACCACCAAGTTGTTGTATCTAGAAAAGTGAAAGCACATGAACATGAAAGACAGAGATGTCATGTTTCTGGGTGGGAAGGCAGCATATTATATGAATCTTATTCTTCATCACATAACTTTTGTTACTGGCATTAGGAACTGGAACAGCAATTTGGGGGAGCAATGTAAGAGTGTACGTCAAGAGTCATAAAAGTGTTCATGCTCTGGCCTGATAACCTCACTCCTGGAAATCTAACCTAAGGAAACAGTTCAAGAGAAAAAAGAAGAAAGCCATGTGCATGAAGATGTTCATCACAGCTTTATGTAAAGTAACTGAACGTAACCGTTTGACTAAGTCATGGCTCCCTCCACTACACAGAATATTCCACAGATGCTCTAAGAACGAAAAGTATGAAAGACACGCAGCAACGTGATAAGACCCACAACACGATGTGAACTTTAAAGCACAGAATGTGAGATATGTTCACTTCGACGAAAACCACACAAAATATGTGTGTGCAGCAGCAAGGATAGAACAAAAATGGCCAAGTCTGAAATTAGTTTTGGTTTAAGGAAGTAACATTAAGAGTGTTTTACTTGTTTAAATCTTTAAATTTATTTAAGCTTTTTAATACTAGAATATACCACGAGCCTGTGCTGAGTATTGATCCTTGAGCTCCAGATACTTCCTGGACGAGTTCCGGCACAGTATACAGGGCACGGCACTAAGAGATTATCCCTTCAACCCCATCCCCAGATGAGCCAGATCATTCCCAGAGGCCCCCCAGGTTCCAATTTGACCAGGAACAGCCATATCCTCTTATGCAGCTTACTCTGTATACAGTCGGTGCTCAATATATCAAAGATGGATGGATAAATGGATGGGTAGAAGGAATGAAAAAAAAGTGAAGATTAGGGAAAGGCTTGGGCGCCAGTATATTGCATATTGGTATACAACATTCATACAGTTCCAACAAGGGCCGTGGGTCCAGACTTCACGAATTTTTTTTTTAATGCTTGTTAATCTCTGAAACTGCATGGGAGGGATTCAGCCAACAGTTTGCCTGTGTGCTCTGGGCCTAGTATTTTTGTCCTAAGGCTTCTTTGTCCTTCCTGCTGCAGGTGAGCCCTTGGATTCTGCAAATCCAGAGCAGTGGAGAGAGGATGGGGTTTGGAGTAGGAACCCTGCTCTGTCAATTAACACTTCAAATTCCAGCCCAATGCTTGGTGGTTCTATGACTTCTGAGCTAGTCACCTCATCTCCTTGAACTTTGTTTTCATCGGTAAAATGAGAGAGTAAATATTCCAAAGCTGTAGGGAAGATTTTCTATCTTCCCAATGACATAAAACATTTGATACTGCCATCCTCCTTTACCCCCAGGTTTCTCACCATGATAATCCTATAGACTTTAATCATAGCCTCATTTAAAATGCTAAAACACAGATTTCCTCATATTTAGAATTCAATAAGCCCAGGGTATCTTAGACTTGGGGTTCTCAATCTTGGGTGGTTTTTGCCTCAGGGGATATTTGGCCATGTCCAAGAGGGAGACATTTTGGTTGTCACAACTGGCAGCGGGAGGGCTGTGTGTGCCACTGTCTTCTCGTGGGTACAGGACATGGATGTTGCTAAAACAATGCACAAGACTGCCCCTCCACCGCCAAAAGAATGATCTGGTCCAAAATGTCAATAGTGCTGAGGTTGCGAATTCAGATGACCCTATGACCCCGTCCACTCCTTTGTCCAGATGTGTGTGTATGTGTGTGTGTCCAGCGTGGGGGAGGGTGGGGGGCTTAGTGGGACAAACTCAGGGGAATAGGGACAGGAGGGTCGTACTAACAGACCATTTCCTGAAGCGTACCTGTGTGGAACACCCTCCTTTACCTGTCAACTCTTCAAGGCCCAGCTTAAGCCCTGGTTCCTCTGTGACATTTTCTTTGGGTGCCCAAGGACCCATTTCTCCTCCCCTTGGTCTCTCAGGGTTTGGCTGCTGATTCACAACTTACACCGTATCCATCCCAGTAGGCCCTGCCTTCCCATTTCACACATACGCTACATACATTAGGAACTGAGCAATTAGGATTCACACCTTCCTTGAGTGGTTTACAAAATGGCGTAAGAAAGCCTGCATTTGTGCAGTCTTGGCATATCTCTGGTGAAGCCTGTTTTGAAACTTCTTCTGCAAGTGGCTGCTAATGGACTGATAATTGGTTTCCTGCCTTCCTTATGAAGTGTGAAGCATTCTGCTAGCCTGTCAACAAAGCATCAAATATCGTGCACCACCATCAGAGTTATTTGTCTCTTCCTTCCCATTGTATCTCTTATGGTAGAAGAATAACCGGATGCAGTTGTGTGGAGAAGGTTCCCAATTCTTTTGCAAGGAACGGGGTGAGATGGGCAGGGCTCTGGGAGAGTGAAGACACTGTGCAGCCTGGCCAGAGTGTTCTCACCAGGACACCAGCTTGAGCACATTTTCTAGGCAGGGGCCGAACAGCTCCGAATCCACTGTGTGGTGCTGAGACAGGATGGGCGCTCAGTAAATATTTTCAGATGGGTGGAAAGTGGTACTACCTCCAACTGATTCTGAGCGGCAATCCCTGGAGATGGGAATTAACCAAGGAGGAAGAGAGTAACAGGAGAGAAGCTGGTTCCATCTTTTCTTTCAAAATGCTTTTCATTGTGAGAAACATCATCTTCTTTAAAACCTAGATGAAAAAGACCATCTACTGAGCACCTACTACCGCGAGGGCAGCTCAAACGCCAATGGAATGATTCTGAAGTCTCTGCTTGCTACAGAAAATGTTTCGAAACATGAAGGAAAGAGTGTGTATGGTCTCAGCAGGGCAATTCCCTAGTAAAGAGCTGTTTTGAAGAAAATGTTTCAAGAGAAGAACAAGGCCCCACTTTGCATTTCTTTGGACAATTGTTCACAGAAATCTGAACCATCAAACTCTTTCTCCAATCTCCTTCTAAATGCTAAGAAGGAAAGGAGGGTTTGTCTGCTAAATATTGTACTAATATTTATTGTGACAACGCATGGTGAAATTTAGGGTGTTTACGCTGACTTTTGCTAGAGGTGCTTTCGTACGTACATTTCATCACTACATTATACGATTCAGAGACTGTATGATTTGATATTTTTAGAGATGCTTCTAGATCACACACTATGACACGTTTGATCTAAGGTCAGGAGTGGAGCCCCAGTTTAACATGTCCCTCAATCAAAGTACATGACCCGCTCTGTCAGTGACCCACTTTTCGGAAGTGGTTTCCAAGCACTCATTGTGGGCAGTGAGGACTGTTTGTGCCATAGTCATCTTGTTCCAGAGATACGATCAGAGAGAGGTATGGAATTTGGGGAGCCAGAACAGAGTGCTACCACACTGGGTGGATTAGTAAACCAAAACCAGAGAGAAGATGCCCTGGCCATAGTCATGATGCTGAGCCAGGACTGAGAAACAAGTCTCCAGAGTTTGAATCCAAAGCCATCTCTGTGCACTGGGGCTTCTTAGTGCCGTCTCTCACTACCAGTTAGACTGTGAGCAACCTGAGGGCAAAGCCCGCCACCTGTGGAAGTGTCAGTTTAGGGGCTGGGGACTCAGTGGAGAGCTGACAGATGGCGCTCCTTTGACTTCATGCAATAGGAACGTGACCTTGCTGTGTGGTGCAAAAAGGCATGGGGGCCAGCTGGCTCTCTCCAGCCTCCTTCATAAAGCCAGCATCCCTGAGACTCAAGCTGTGTTCTGTTACACCCAAATGACCAGAAAAACCTGAGCAATGGGAGTGCCTAGGGGATGCCAACCCCCTACATCCCAGAACCATCCAGAGGAAGAAATACCGTGCTTGCCCCCCAGAGTGTCTCCTTCACAGTTCTCATCAATAAGCCTCAGGCTCCTCTTCCTTACTTGAAACCACAGAATGTACCGCTCCACATGTGCCAGGTTGGCTCTGCCCTTGTTCCTTCTCAGCTGTTTGTAAGCAATGCCCAGCTCACTGGAGGCTGCCTGCCTCATTCCTGGAAATGAAGGGCCTGCTGACAAGCACTTCATGACCCTTTGCTCTTACTGAAGGTTCTAGAAAGATTTCCTAAAGCTCCTCCTAAGGGCCAAAGAGTCCAGTAAATTCTTGGAGGACTTGAGTGACAGCCTTCAGGTAGTGGTCTGCTACCCGCATCTCTCAGCTTGCGAGGCAGGAAATTTTATCCTGTCCTAAGACGCCAGCTGGCTCTGTTACCCACTTCATTCTACTGGCTCTCTGCTCCAGAGGCCTGACCCTCTTCCACTTGTCCTTGCCTTGTTTCATCTAATGGATTTCAGAGATAAAGCCCCACAACGCCTGGGGCTCCCACAGTCTGTACCTTTGCCGACTGCCTCCAGAGGCAGGTTGCCTGCCTCCAACCTGCTGGGTAGAGCCCTGCTCCGTCCACCCACTCTGGCCTCATTCCCGCTGGTCCTGGGCTGTTCTGTCCCAGGCTCCCCTGCCTCTCCTGGCCCCAGTCCCTCTGGTTCCCAGTGTGCTATGAGGCCAACACCGTTGGGCACTATATTCTAACCACATCCAGCCACAGAGATGGGCAGATTTCATGCAATTTTATTTTTTTGCAACAAGGGTGTATCCAAGGGCGATTTGATGTATATCTAAGAGCAATTTGTTCTTGAAATCTCTTCAAGAATTTCCACACAAACTCACAAGTCATCACAAATGCTCTGTCAAAACAAAGTGATTTTTCTGTTTGAAAAGGTATGACCCAAACTCACCGACTCGTATACCAAAGTCTCAGTCCTAACTGACGTTCCCTCATAACCCCCAGGTTATTCTCTCCCCCAGCCCCGGGCGGGGTGGGGGGTGGTGCAGTCTAGTATGTGTAGCACCTGGAGACCCAGAGCAGCCCACTGCAGTGGGAGAAATGATCAGAGGGTCAGGCTTCCGCCCTCCCCTGCAAGAAGCAGATGGAAAGAGACGGAGGAGGTGGGGTGGCGAAGCTTGGGAGAAGAAGACGTGGTAGCCCAGAGAAGAGTGAGCCTTTGATTTCTCAACAGAGACCAAGCGGGCTCCGCTCTTTGCTGTATACATCCCCTCACACTTGCCAATCCCACCAGGCCCAGGACCTAAAGTACAATTTGTGCCAGAAGGTAAGGTCATACCTTCCCAGAGGAAGAAAAAAGGGCCTCCTTGTTATCTCCATTGGATGGGCACTCCAAAGGATCAACAATCCAAAGACAGCTTGATTACCCATCCCTCCCTAAATCCAATCCAAGAGGAAGCAATTTGAGGAAAGCTTCTCATATCCTGGCAAGGCTGTGGTTTCCCACAGTACGCAGAGGCTGGTACAGAGTTGACAGTCTTACAAACTTGCCCGTCCCTTCCACCCTGGTTTGATTGTATGGTGTCACTGGCGGCAACAAGAGTGAGGAGCAAATGTCTGGCTCAGAGCCTGGTGGGTCAAGCCCCAGTGGCCTCTACCTTGCTCTCAAGGATCACCACGGAAGGGAAGACGATGTTGAAGAAGGCCCCCAAATGTCAAGATCGATCATTCTCGGTGCCACAGTCTACGTTACTGCCAGAAAGGAGGACCCAACCAGCAACGCTGGGAGGAAAAGAAACCAACCAGAAGCTGTTGTTATGACCCGCAAGGTTCCCAAGGATGGGGCCCTGGAATTAGCTGGGAAACGGGGCCCCCTGCCTCTTGATGAAGACCCCAAAGCGGCCTCCTCCCCGCTCACTTACACACGCAGCCTGGCTTCTTAGCCGACCACTGGTTATTCTTTTGGCACGTGATTGCCTTCTGCCCCACCAGCTCAAAGGCAGGCTGGCACTCAAACTTGAGTGTGTCACCGTGGCGGAACCGGGAGCCTTCCCTTCGGCCGTAGGCAGGGATGCCAGGATCGCCACAGCTGCCCTGCTCGATCTCTGAAAGACAGGAAGAAGAGAAAACAGACACGAAAGGTGACTTCCGACCTCTCTTGGAGCCAGAGGCCCACGTTACATGCTCTGCTGTACCTCTGCCAGGAGTCAGTGCTCAGAGTGGCACAGGCAGGACCTTTCATGAGAAATCTTGCCTTGCCCTGTTTAAAACTGCATCCTGGGCCTGTTGGCCAACCAGATGTCTTCTTTAGAGAAGTGTCTATTCATGTTTTCTGCCCATTTCTTCACTGGGTTATTTGTTTTTCGGGTGTGGAGTTTGGTGAGCTCTTTATAGATTTTGGATACTAGCCCTTTGTCCGATATGTCATTTGCAAATATCTTTTCCCATTCTGTTGGCTGCCTTTTAGTTTTGTTGGTTGTTTCCTTTGCTGTGCAGAAGCTTTTTATCTTCATAAGGTCCCAGTAGTTCATTTTGGCTTTTAATTCCCTTGCCTTTGGGGATGTGTCAAGTAAGAAATTGCTACGGCTGAGGTCAGAGAGGTCTTTTCCTGCTTTCCCCTCTAGGGTTTTGATGGTTTCCTGTCTCAACGTCGCTCCTCATCAGGGAAATACAAATCAAAACCACACTCAGGTATCACCTCACGCCAGTCAGAGTGGCCAAAATAAACAAATCTGGAGACTATAGATGCTGGAGAGGATGTGGAGAAATGGGAACCCTCTTGCACTGTTGGTGGGAATGCAAATTGGTGCAGCCACTCTGGAAAACAGTGTGGAGGTTCCTCAAAAAATTAAAAATAGACCTACCCTATGACCCAGCAATAGCATTGTTAGGAATTTACCCAAGGGATACAGGAGTACTGATGCATAGGGGCACTTGTACCCCAATGTTTATAGCAGCACTCTCAACAATAGCCAAATTATGGAAAGAGCCTAAATGTCCATCAACTGATGAATGGATAAAGAAATTGTGGTTTATATACACAATGGAGTACTACGTGGCAATGAGAAAGAATGAAATACGGCCCTTTGTAGCAACGTGGATGGAACTGGAGAGTGTTATGCTAAGTGAAATAAGCCATACAGAGAAAGACAGATACCATATGTTTTCACTCTTATGTGGATCCTGAGAAACTTAACAGAAACCCATGGGGGAGGGGAAGGAAAAAAAAAGAGGTTAGAGTGGGAGGGAGCCAAAACATAAGAGACTCTTAAAAACTGAGAACAAACTGAGGGTTGATGGGGGGGTGGGAGGGCGGGGAGGGTGGGTAATGGGTATTGAGGAGGGCACCTTTTGGGATGAGCACTGGGTGTTGTATGGAAACCAATTTCACCATAAATTTCATATATTGAAAAAAAAATAATAAAATGCCAGCAAAATTTTAGAACAACAACAACAAAAAAACTGCATCCTGGGAGCGCCCAGGGGGCTCAGTCAGGTAAGTGTCTGACTCTTGATTTCACAGTTTGTGGGTTCAAGCTCCACATTGGGCTCCACGCTGACACCATGGAGCCTGCTTAGGATTCTTTCTCTCCCCCTCTCTTCACCCCTCCCCCACTAAAACTCCCACTCTCTGAAAATAAACAAACTTAAAAAAAATAAAATAAAATAAAACTGCATCTTGGGATGAATGTGCCTTCCAGCTGACAAATGCCAGAGACTCTGTGTCCACACAGAGAACACTAGGTGCTTGGATATTTTCATTCAGTGAAGGTGGGTCTACATTCTTTATGAGATACCTGTCTCGGAGCTAACAGATCTCAGTCTGGAGCTTACTGAACTTGACTCCGCGCTCAGATGACTAGATAGACCTTCAGCTCAGTCCATTCCTGAGCAGCAAAGACAAGCATGAAATGAGAAGGCTTTACTGGCTGCCATTCCCCAAACCAGAGATTAAGTGAGAATCAATATTCGCTGCCTTCTGACATGGAAGCACTTTCCCGAATTTTTTTTTTTTAATTCAATTGAAGATGGTGTAGGTAAAATGGAACAAATGACTAAGAATGCCTTTAAAGTTCATTGGATTCCACGGTGGTGAGTCACACACCAAGTGGGTTCCCTGAGACAGCTCGGGGGGGCGGGAGGAGGTGCGGGCACGGTGGGGCATGATGGGCCGGCCGCCTTACAGGACAGTTAGACCCTGGAGACTTCAGGAAAGGAGTATGCCCTGGCCAAGTCCCTGGAGCTTCCTCCGGAACCCTGTGCTTGGTGCTGTGAGAGATGGAGTGGAAAGGAGGGGCGAAGGGGATGGAGGGGAGGAAGGAGAAGAGGAGGAGGAGCTGTTCCCAGGGAGGAAGGCATCTTGCAGGAAAGACAGGGAGTTATGGACAAAGGGACAGATAGCGAGGTGAGGGTGGTAGGGGCCTGTGATTTGGAAGAGAGGCCACTGGAGTAACCAGGGAAGTTTGTTGGACACCTTCCCAGGATCATCAGGCCAAAGGAACCCTGCCTTTGCCGTAGACACCATTATGAGCCATGGAGCCAGAGTCCCTGAAGTTGCTGTGCGTGACCCTATCAGGGATGACTCTCCAAAAATTTTCTTAGCACAACTGGTGGGTTTCTGTGGGCTGATCAGGCTAGCCCCATGCACTGCCTTATATGGACAGGCTCTTGACTGTCACATTCATATTACCCCGAAAACTAGGGCTTCCAGATCTCTGCTGAGAGTTGGCAGAACAAAGCATTCTTTGGCTAGAATCGTGTGTGTGTGTGTGTGTGTGTGTGTGTGTGTGTGTAGGCATCCGGAAGGAGCACTTAACTCAAATTTAGAGGGTGAGGCTGGAAACGCAGTGTGGGGAGTGAGACACTAAACTTTAGCACAAAATTTTAGGGGGCAACAAAAAAACCCCTCAGCAATCAAGATAAATAACATCTTCATGTTATTTTTTAACATTTTTAGAAAATCAAAATTAATGCATATAAATCAAGCCCACAAAGAAAAAAAAATAATCAGAACTTAAAGATCAGATCTGACCCAGCACTTGTGTGACTCGCTTCACTGGCCTCCCCCTAGTCCTGGCCATCTGAGTTTCTTATTATTTAAAATGTTGACATTTTTATCATAGATATTTTGCATTAATCTTGGTTTTAAAAAAATACTGCATTAAATTATTTAACTTAATTACTGAGTATTTTGGTGGCTTCTTTTCAATTCATGCCCAAGGTGGATGACTGCTTATCTCAGCTCAGTCCCATCAGGGAAGGCTTCTTGGAGAAGGTGATATCTAAGATGAGGCCTGAAGGCTGTGCAAGAGCCAGCAGGTGAAAGGAATAGGTGGGATTCATTGCAGCATTATTCACACTAGCCAAGACATGGAAACACCTAACTACCCATGAATGAATGGGTAAACAAAATATAGTAAATGTACACACACACACACACCACTGGAATATTATTCAGCTGTAAAAAAGAAAAAAGAAGAAAATCCTGATATTTTCAACAACATGGATGAAACTTGAGGGCATTATGCTAAGTGAAATGAGTCAGAAAAAAGACAAATACTGGGTGATCGCACTTATACGTGGAATCTAAAAACCCAAACTCATAAAACCAGAGAGTGGATTGCTGGTTGCCATGAGTGGGATAGGGTATAGTGGAGTAGGGAGGGGAAACCGATGAAGGGGGTCGAAGGGTACAAAGTTCCAGTTAGAAGGTGAAGAGGTTCCGGGATGTAATGTACAGCATAGTGGCTACAGTCAACAATATGGTATCAGATATCTGGAAGTTGTTAAGAGAGTAGATCCTAAAAGTTCTCAACACACACACACACACACACACACACACACATTGTGAGGTGTTGTGGTAGATGTGTTAACTAACCTGATTATGGTAATCATTTTGCCATACATACACATATCAAATCATCATGCTCTACACCTTAAACTTACACAATGTTATATGTCAATTATTAACTCAATAAAGCTAGAAAAAAAAGAAAGGAATGAGTGGGAGAAAGGGGGAGGAAGGGCCGTTCAGATGGAGAAGAGGCCATGCAAAGTCACAGGGGTGACACTGTTTGTAGGATTGCAATGAAAGCAGAGATAAT